>NC_071347.1:1200000-1812500 GCF_027744825.2 Synchiropus splendidus
GTGCCAGTAGTGCGTCACTGAATTGACTTGACAGTAGGCTTGCAAGACTGGGGGGAAAATATTAATCACGATTCTTTTAGCTAAGAATTGATATCACGATTCTCTGGCACAGTTTTTTTCCTCATGAAATATGAAGTTTATTGCTCACATAAACCATGACAAAACAAAGTTGCAGCACCAAACATACGACTTTTGAGGTAGGGATGCTCCGATCAAGGTTTTTGCTGCCAATCACTGATGCCGATCACATGGCTTGATAATGAATTTGTAATCAAAATGATGAGATGAATGAGACTTTCTGTGTACATGATGTGAAAACATGAACCATTGAACCATTTTAATGCAGACACATTATAATATAACTCTTACAGATGGCAAACAAATAGAAAAATAGTGCCAGCAACTGTTCTGTCAAAAGGACAGATGGAAAACATTTTATTTGATGTGAGATGCCGCGATTTGATGAATCTCGTGAGACGTTGCCATGTCTGTGAAATATTTACACACTGGCCACTTCTAGCGGGACTCCCAGACACAGAGCATTGTATTTATGAAAGTTTCCGGACGTTTTCAAAAGGTGGCTGACGAACACTGCACCCGACTCCAAAACGGCCACGGAGTCTGTCATTTCCGTCTCCACATAACACCTGAGAAAGGCTGCTCATCTAGCTTGGTGAAATTACTGATTATTTCTTGCGCAATTAGTTTTGCGTTCCGAATGTCACGCTCGGGCTGGCGGTTGTTGCTAAGCTCAGCCTGCTGCTGAGGTGCCAGCGGTCTCACTTTCATGAGCCGGGAAAACTCTCCGTGATCTGTCAAGTGCTCGTGCTTTATGTTTTTTATTCTGAATTTTATTCCGTTTTTCCAATTTTCTCAACAGTTTGCATCAAGTGTATTTTTTTTTTTTCTCTTTAGTACATTTGAAGAATATGACTTGCACCTGGTTGTGCTGCTGGTTGTACTTTTCAATGACAAATGTTTTTGTAATGATTACATTTCATGTGATTTAACAAGGTTTTGGTTTGTTCACATGTAAGTAAGTTAAGTAAGTTAAATATGGTTATTGATCACAAATGAAATCAAGAGTTCTATTACTTGAATGGGCCCCGGGCCCATTCGTTCTGGAAAAGGTGGGCCCCAAGATCAGAAAGGTTAAGAACCCCTGCTATAGAGCATAGATGGAGCAGACACATTCTCTGGAGTGATGAATCACGCTTTTCCATTTGGCTATCTGATGGACCACTCTGGGTTTGGAGGTTGCCAGGAGAACGGTACATTTTGGACTGCATTCTGCCAAGTGTGAAATTTGGTGGAGGAATTATGGTGTGGGCTTATTTTTTAGCAGTTGGTTTTGGCCTCTTAGTTCCAGTAAAAGGAACTTGGAATGCTTCAGGATACAGAAACATTTTGGACAATTCCATGCTCCCATCCTTGTGGGATCAGAGCATGGTCCATAAAGACACTGGCCTACACAGAGTCCTGACCTGTACCCAAAAGAACACTTTTGGGATGAATTAGAGCGGAGGCTGAGAGCCAGGCCTTCTCGACCTACATCGGTGTGAGACATCACCAATGCACTTTTGGGAGAATGGTCAAAAATTCCTATAAACACACTCCCCATCGTTGTGGACAGCCTTCTCAGAAGAGTTGAAGCTGTAATAGCTGCAAAAGGTGGACCGACATCATGTTGAACCCTATGGGAAATGGGATGGCACATAAGTTCATATATGAGTCAATGCAGGTGAGCAAAGACTTTTGATAATGTACTGTTTTCAATACCCACCGCTGCCTGTGAGGCACAGGGCTGCTCAGTCACTCACGTTCTGTGAACGAGGCAACTGTACAGTTAACATTGACAACAGAGCGTTTCAGGAACAAAGCTCTGGTGAGATGTTGACTGTCTCCGGTCTGACCGCATCGAGCCACATGCACTATTCAACCGAGCCATTACTCATCATGGAGACAGATGTGTTTCTCAAATACTGAGACTAGCCATTTATCAGTTTGACAAAATCAAAAAAATAATATCGTGCAGTACAGCACATCTATTTATCACTTATCTGTTCTCATCTACTTTTATCTGTTGATGAGCAAGGGGCTCTCGGGTAACCCAAAACAAAAGTGTGATTGAGCTGGTGTGACCTCCTGATTCTTATGATAATATTATATACAGCCACCCTGACAAATTAGCGCATGAACATACCTGTCCATCAAGTCAACTGACCTGGATTGTCATTTATTGATACTGCACAAAGACGGCCATTTGCCGCAGTTTAGCATGCCGACCTGGGTTGCCTGGTGCACCCATGCCTAGAACTGCCCAGTGTTGGTCATCTTACCATAAAAAAAGTAGCTACTTACAGGTACGGATTTCTTTTCTCGCCATTCACCCTGAACAGAAACGCTGTTCCTCACAATCCTGGAATCTCAGCAACATCATTCAGCAATCAGCATGTGAATTGCAAGCTTGTTGGGACTGACAGAAGTGAAAGGCCCTGAACAAAAGAGCTCCCTATCCTCCGCTTCTCACCTGAGTGTCAAGAAAGACCAGAACTTTCACTCAACAGTTTTAATCGGTGTGTCTCTGCTTCAATTATGTAGTTTAAAATTTCAGTTGCATGTATGTCTGCCTGGCCGACCTCGGTGAATGGCCCATTGACATGTTGGAAAAAGAAATGTGGCCCATTCACTTTCACATACATCTGTAGTTCAATGGCCAAGAGCACTAGGATGAGAGTCACCTCCACTAAGCAATGACTTTCAATTGGAAAAGACTTTTGTCTAGGTTGTAGATTATATCATTTACCAAGTGGTGGTATAGTCTTGTTCATGAAAGAAAGGTCAACAGATGGGTCAATGCTGCATCTTCAGTCATACGGACATTGTCAAAAATCAATAAATTGACATAAATTAATTGTGCTGAATTTTTATTCAATTCTCCTACCCTCACTTATGCTTTAGGAACAAGACTGTACGTATAAAAATCCAAAATGATTTCCTCTGGTGGATTTCTGGGCTCTTTTTTATGATAAGGTTGAGAAGTATAGCTGTCCAAGGCTGACCTGATAGTTGACTGACTGCTCCTCCACATCATGTTTATATGGCTAACTCATTACATTTCATGTTGGCTCGATTTTGTTTGGTTACATTGAATAATGCTTCTTTTGCTCAGTAACTGTAGCAATTATCTCTGCTTCAATATGCTGTGGATCTATAAATAAATACGGTGGAACTGTTTTTTTTTTTGCAGGTTCTTTGAGCTGTTTGAGAAGTGTGGTGGCTACAAGTCCAGGAAAATAAAGCTTAAGAAGCCCAAACAACTTCAGGTACACATTTTTTTTCCTAACTTTTTCCAGGCCAAGCCTTTGTAATTCAGAAAAAACAGCTCCACTTCCAGCATGGCAACCCACCAAGTAGCAGTGTGATTTGTGAGCTCCCAAAATTATCCACCTGAAATCAAGAAGAGATACTTGGATGTAAGACCAGAAATGAGTGGACTTGAAACATAAGGACTGCATTGGACTACGCAGTGGGCTCGTCGGGAGTGGACTGCTAGAATTTCATGAGCGGCCCTGCAAGGCTCATTTCACCTGCACTGCACCTTTTTGTATTTAGAAAACACATTCTATTACATTGTGGTATGTGATCACTTCACATGCCACTGTTTGGCCACCGATTTTCATTTATCCATACCTATTTTTAAGGCAGTCATTTATAAATAACAGTATTATGATGAGGCAGCATACAAATACAAATACAAAAATCAATTGATCTGTTACAATATTGCCAGGTTCTAAAGGCTTTTATTTTGCACCTCAGTCTCAACCTGGATGGCAAAAGTTAGTAACACTAATAGTTCTTCTAACAAGAGCAACCCACTCTAATGGACTTCACTATTGGTTTATTAAGGCATATTTTGTAAAATCTTTAATGTACTCTAAGTCCAACTGAGAAAGGGGTAGCCCCTTTATATGCCCTTCACTACTGCGCATCGTCACTTTTTGAAACTCTGCAATGGAGTGACGGCCCATCTGGACGAATAGTCAGAGGGCTTGGCATGTACTTGTGAAAACTGGAATTACCTTCAGGTAACTATTATTTCTATTTCATACTTGAATAACATTGCAAGTCCAATGTGCAAGTATTTGTGATGATACACCAGAACCAGCATTTACTCGTCATCTTCAAGAGGTGGATTTAAGGCAGATTATCCTCAATTCGAAGGACAACGTGATGGTTTAATGGTAAAATGAAGGATTTGGACACAACCACAAAGAATAGACAGGTGGGGCCAACAGACTCAGTGCTGAGGTCCTGTGTGGACGCAACCACAGCTCCCTCACTTCTAGCTGAACTAAGTCTGGGAATCACCAACAGTCAGCACTGTCAGTTGCTGAGACCGTACTCTGTATAAGAATGGCAGCACAAGTCTCATACGGGGAAATATACAGCTGACCCAGTCAAGACAGGCCAGCGCTTTCTTCCCCAGAGGGAGACTGTCCAAGGCCCTCAGCGATTACACAGGGGCACTTGGTGTTCTCCTTCGCTGCCAAAGAGGCGCCACATCTGTGCTATTATGGCTGAGGAAATGACCCCTCATGACATCCGATCCACCCCACATTCTTGAAGCCTGGGACATGAAAAGCCCCTTTCCTGAGGCAAGTGTGGCTACCCCTTTCCTCCGTCTGTTCAGATACGCCACTGCCATGGAGTTGTCCAATCTCACCAGGACCCTCCAACTGTGGAGCGAAATGGAGAAGGATGAGTTGAACCTCCATCAACTCGAAACAATTTATTCACTGAAGTGAGTCCCCCACACTGCCCACACTGTCCTGACCTCACATCCCAGCCCATTAGGGATGCGCCATCAAACACGTGGGCATACTGATGCACGCACCCCAGGCTGACGCCTTCTGGAGTTGACTCTGGGCCTCCCAAAAGTCCACATTCTGCAAGGCGTGAGCAAGGAGCTTTGGGGAGATCTGTTGTCATCCAATTGTTTGGCATGATGCTCTCCAGCAACTGTGTGATTGTGAATATCCACATCAGCACCTGCGCAATGAAGGAGCATTGGTCCAGAATTGGCCTCCGTTTGTCTTCTTCAGAACCAGGAAATACAGAGCGTTTAACCTCTTCTCACTCTCTGCACGATGGCTACCTTCTGAAGATGACCCAACACGTTGCTTCGTAGACAAAGCCTGACAGTGACAAGTGACCAGACAAGACTCCAAAATGCCATTGAAGTGCGGAGGCTGACAACAAAATTGTATAGCACAACCCTTTCTAAGTGTTATGTCCAAACATGCGGACTGCATAGACTTACCCAGGCCCAATGAAAACCTGTCAACGATGTAGCGCGCAGTGCCAGACACACCTGCTTGCACAGTGGTCTCAGATCAAAACAGACTTAGTGCCTGAGTAAGGTGGACATGTGCCGTCCACCCTCCATATATGTGACGCTTCCGAAGAGGTGACAGATCCGCACGGGTGGACTGTCAAAAATGGTGGACCAGTCGTTGAAGGGGTAGCGGTGATCAGCTGCAGGACCGGCTCCTCTTCGAACAAAGCCTCATCACTGTCGTCATAATCAGACCAGTCTTTCAGGGCCGACGAGCCCATTGGGACACGTGCCAGCAGTACAAAAGAAAGAACTGGATGCAGGGGAGCGTGAGTCCATGGACACACTCACACTTAGTATAAAACTGTTGTGCCACTGACACCGGGCTCCTTTGGATGGTTTTGACCCAGACAAAAGAAGCATGCTGATCGTCGTGGCCCAGGGCGGCGGCACGTGAGACGCAGGAGCATATATCTTCAGATTTCATATCAATACTGGATGGTGAGATCACAATCACATGTCTGAGTGAGAAAAAGGAACGATGCGCAGTAGTGGAGGGCTTATATTGAGAGCTACCCCTCAACCCAGTTGGGCAGAGATTATATTAGAGCTCTTTCAGGGCAAAGGCAATGTCTTATAAGGGAATAAACCAATAATGAACTCTGTTTGAGGGTGGAGCATGTACGAAATACAACTGAGTCTATTATTTTCAATCTAAACCACATCCAAGCTGCACAGCTTTCAGGCTTTGATCTCAGCTTGAGTGAGATTCACTGATTTGTGACCAGATGTGTCACGGTTGGGTGATAGTGGCTGTGGAAAACACTGTAACAGTGAGCAAGATTTTGGCTACAGATTTGAAGGCACTGGACAAGAACTTGTGATTCCTTCTCAAACTGATCTATTTATTTTGAGACTTTTTCAAGAAGTTTTGGCGTACTACTGATGTCCTTTGTTCCTTTAAAATAGAAAAACATTGAATGTGACAGGCCACGCCATTTTTTGAATGTGTCGGGTGATAATTTTAATAACTGTGCTGTCTGTTGTGCCCAAAAGAAAATCCTAATACAAAGTAAAAAAACTAAACAAAAAAACAGCTGTTGCACCTATCTAGCTTTTCCCCTGTTGGTATGCTCTGTAAATTTTACACTCTGCAACACATACTCATTCATCAAAATTTGTACTTGCGTGTGTGTATGTAGACACACAAATACAGGTCGTGACAAGGTACTTACAAACAAAAACTAAAATAGAAAAAGAGGAGGAAAAAATGATTTTCCAAATTTGTGCGTGGTGTACCTTTTTTTAAATTTGATAACAACAAATACATGCTTCTTTCCAGGAAGTGCTGGATATTGCTCGCCTTCTGCTGCTGGAACTAGGACAGCATCACGACTGCGAGATAGAGGAAAAGAAGTCTAAACTAGAGCAACTAAAGACTGTTCTGGAGATGTAAGTGACTCAAGTGTTCACCTCCATCATTCTTACATCCACAAACTCACTGTCAACATTCCTCAGCCACATTTATATTAACCTTCATCATCTCTGTTTCTTCTCCAAACCTATCCCTACCCTCCTGTTTCTGAAGGGAATCCAGCTTGAATGATACTCAGTACGCACCCTATAGTTTCTCACTTAAATGGATTTGATTGACTTTCTTCTTTGGCTGGTTGAGGGGAGGCTACAAAGCATTAGGAACACCGTCTGACAAGTGCAGGTGAAAGCCGCTATATAGAAATCAATGAGCAACACACGAGACTTAAGCTGTGTCCCATTTCTCACCCTAACACTAGCACTTCACACGAGCACTTAGTTTGCGATTGAACACTTCATGACGTCACGCACAGAGACAAGGTGTCATTGGCTGCCGTGCTGTGTTTTGTTTCTTGCATATCAAGGGTTGGAGATGTTTTGGAAATGCCAGCTTCAGTGTGTTTTTCAACCTCTTGCATCAGCGCTGATAATCTCAATTGGTTTGGTGAACCAACGGAGAAGAAATGGGTGGAGCCGAAGCCGGCTTCGCTGCTATGTTGCGGCGATAGACCTGTTAGAGGTGTGATGATGTTAACGTTAGCCTGGATGCTAGCCGATTGTTGTTTCTTAAGAAGGTGTGATACGAGAGAAAGTAAGCAGAAGAGTTGTCCTCATTACTAAAATGTCCCCGTTGTCCTGTCCAACATTGTTTTCAAATAAAGTGCTTTGTTATCTTGGAAATCTATCCACACTTCATATTTTCGCTTCGTTTAAAGTCAGCTCTGGAGCCCCTCGGTTTAAAGGGATCATTTCAAGTCTTGAATGATGCCCTTGGTCATAGGAGTATTGGGACACACTACACTTACATGAGAACACACATAACGGAGTGTTAGGGTTAAATATGCAAAGGTTCTCACTGCAGAAATATATATATATATATATATTTTTTTTTTTTATGTTGATTGTGCAACTTATTTACATGGTTAGCTCAGTGGGTTCACTGCCATATATAGTAATCCTGTGGAGGTGGGGTTGATCCTGGTTTGACACCCTGCAATTTTTTTTAATGCAAACCAAACCAATGTGGCTTTTATATGCTGCTGGGTAGGATTGAACCTGTTTCCGGGGTTGGTTCTTGTGCAACCCCACCGATTGTTCTGCACGGAGTAGCACTTATATATTATGATGGATTCCTAATGTTTTGCGCCCCAACAGCTATTTGCTAACAACCCGGGTTCTCCAAAAAGGAATTTCTTCGACACTTGAAGTTTGAAAATCATTGGTGCTCATCAGCTGAATATGATCACTTATGAAATGGTATTAAAATAGTGATGCTTGGGTATTAGTTTTACTAAATCAGAATCAGGTTTGGAACTTTTTATTCTCGTATTCAGTCAAGTGCTACAACATTTAAACAATCATTTTGAACAGTCCCTAGTAAACCTCATGTGGCACAGAGGATACTGTTGGGTAACACATGTTCAACAGTTAGGTTGGAATTCTAAGGATTGCTTTAATGTAGAAAATCTGATGTAAGCTGTGTTTTTTTTTTTTTTCGCTGCTACCTCTTTATAGACTTCATTGTCTTCGTTGTATAAAAGTCACTTCTTTTTTCCAGTTTCAAGCAGCAAACTGGTGGCTGACTTACCAAAAGTGGGAAAAATTTGTCACAAAACCTGGAATATCTAGGGAATTCTTCGACCTAGGCTTGAGAAAAGTAATAGCAGGCCATTGCCGGTCGAGCCACACGTTTTGGATTTGGAATGGGGCCTCTACGCCGAAAGCCCTTTAGTGTGCCACAAGACCTCTGAGTGTTTTTGCTTAACTCTTGTAATGCTTGTATCGTGAATACACTGGTGGATTGCGATTCTTCTTCTGCGCACCAGTAAAATTTTCATTGTGCAAACCCACAACGTGGGGCTTGACTGGGAATCACCTGCTATTACTTTTCTCGGACCTAGGTGCCAGAATTTCAGGGATATTATTTTGTGAAATTTTTTTCTTGTTGAAAATGAATGGGAAGACGATTCCGCACTTCAGAAATTTGCCTATACTTCAACGGCTCACAGCTCCCTCAAACTTTGTCCTGGAAACTCAGCAAAAAGCTCAAAACACACTTGTCCTCTTGTCGCAACGTGTTTGAAGCTGAATGACACAGCACTTTTCACTCGCTGCATGTCAGAGGGAGAGGGAGGGGCAGCATTGCCATGGCGACGGAGCTGCAGAGTAGGGATAAGGTCACAGTCTGCTCCAGAGACACAGACACAGGCCATCTTTAGTGGTTGAGACACCCTTCATTCAGGCATTCACGAGCTGTTTATTCATAAATTGCTGCAACTAGTAATAGGTTTAAGTTTGATTACAATGCCTAGCTAAGTTAAGCCATGGATGGTTAGGTTTAAGATGAGAGGCTGGCAAGCGTTATGTAAATGAGTAGACTCCACAAAGATAATGCAACAAACCTGTGTGTGTGCATGCATTTGTGCCATTTTTAATGAATTAATTTCTTACAGGTATGGTCACTTCTCAGGTATTAACAGGAAAGTTCAGCTGACTTACCTACGAAATGGACAACCTAAAGCGTCAAGTGAGGAAGAGGGTAAAGTCTATATTAGTATTTTCTTCCTGATTATTAACATCACACATGTTCTAACACCATATTTGGCCTTAACTATGCAGTGGCTACCATGTCACTGTCAATAAAAATGGTGAATGGATGAATGAATAATAACTGTTTATTTGTAGGAATATAAATTTAGGCTGATTGATTGGTGCAGACTCATTGTAGCGACACAGGAACCAGGTTTTAAACTGTAATCAAGTCCTTTATTAAAGAACAGATACACATGCTGCGAACCAAATCACAAGACCCCTGGTTATGCTGCCTTCCTTCTGTTATAATATTGCCATTGTGGCGTTTTCACGCAGTTGCAGGGGACTGCAATAAGTTCTAAGTAATTCAATACTAAAATAACTGGTGGAGGGTCAAACTTTTCACTCTCGAACAGTCAAATGTTATAACACATCAAATCTCATTTGTCACTTCAAACTTGCCACCTTGCTCACCATTGGATCCGATGACCAGCCATTTTCGGTTGTTGAGGACCAAAAATGCAGTACCTCTATGCAGAGCCAGCGATACTTTTAACAAATTCACAGCATGATAGAAACTCAGGACTTTTGTGTGGTGTTGTTTTGTTTGTTTGTTCTCTTTTTATTTTCCTGATTCACTTCCATTATAGCTGCAATAATATTTTAGCTGCAATTATAGTGTCATGTTCGCAGTTTTTCATTGAAGCAGTTTTTGAAGCTTTTAATGTTGTAGGTATGTGCTGTTAGTAATATATTTTAATAAAGAAAGAAAACGATAATATTTCTGTATTGGCAGGTCTAGCTTTTCAAAAATATGTGATCGGTCAGAAATTTGCAATCAGCCAAGGTGTCAAAACTAGTCTAGTCTAAAATTCAAATTGTATAGTAAAAACGTATTTGCCCCTGTTTAAATGTCATTAACAAATGTGATCTTGTGATCAAAATATTTATAGTCTGTAAGGGTAATTGTGTAACCCCAGCTGTTGTGGCCCAAACTACAGGTGTTTTTCTGAGATACAAATGGAAATAAATAATGTGAATAATGCTGAGTAGAACTATCTGCTAAACAATTAATCTAATGAATAAAAAAGTTTTTTGGGGAAAGGAGTTGGTTTTAAGAAAATACACTGCCAGGCCAAAAAAAAAAGTCCCCACCAAAAAAAAAGGGTCATACAATCTAATATTTCGTTGGACTGCCTTTAGCTTTGATTGTTTTGATAAACTTCTGCAATGTCACAAGATTTATTTACATACAGTTTTGCATTTATTTTTCACCAAGATCTTGCATTGATGATGGTAGAGTCTGACCGCTGCACAACGCCTTCTCCAGCACATCCCAAAGATTCTCAATGGGGTTAAGGTCTGGACTATGTGGTGGCCAAGCCATCTGTGAAAATTATGTCTCGTGCTTCCTGAACCAGTCTTTCACAATTTGAGCCCGATGAATCCTGGCATTGTCATCTTGGAATGTGCCCGTGCCATCAGGGAAGAAATAAATCCATTGATGGAATAACCTGGTCATTCAGTATATTGTGGTAGTCAGCTGACCTCATTCTTTGAGCACATAATGTTGCTGAGCCTAGACCTGACCAACTGCAGCAACCCATACCTATTTGCTTAGTTATATGTAGGTGGCGACTTGTTTTTTTGGCCAGGCAGTTTATTTATATAAAAAAAGTCAGCAGAAGCACATAAGCTGTCCATTACCATAATAGAATCAAAGCTGAGAGTCTGTCTCATCTCATGAACTGAATCTTTGCCCTCCTATAATATAAACGAATGCAGCCTGTAGCCACATGGCTCATCAGGTTCAGTGAGGTCTTTCGATGGCAATTGCATCTATGATTTTGTCTACATACCGTAATACAGTTTTTGTTTTTCTAGACTCGAGGAGGGAAGGTCCATCTTTACTGCTTGTTCTGAAATGGGGTGGTGAGCTAACACCTGCTGGTCGAGTCCAAGCAGAAGAGCTGGGCAGAGCTTTTCGCTGCATGTATCCGGGAGGCCAAGGTGTGTTCTAGCAGCCACACACATAGGCATACACTTTGGTGAGCCCAAAACTATGTTCGGTGAAGGACAGGGTCTCTCTATGTCATTTTTGTCTTATGCTGCGAGTCTACTGTACCGTGTCAACCGGGGTAGAACTGGGGTGTCAATGGAAGCGCTTTGTCTTCAGCCATTCCGGTTAGAGCGGGGACAATAGCTCTGTTTTTCCGAACCTCCTCCAGCCTGGTTCAACAATGCAGGCCTTTTGACCAAAAGAGCCAGCCATGTGGTAAGTGCGCTGGGCTTAAACGTAAACATGACTCTCACACAGCTCTTCCAGCGAGGAAGCAACTCACCTATGGTGAAAAATGGATTTGTAAAAAGGCTTTGACTATTCTGTGGACAAGCGATGAGGTGCTCACATTTGCGACCATACCGGCGGATGATATTATCCAATGCCAGGTGGACGATGTGACCTGAAAGTGAAGCCAGTTTCTCAGTTCCAGTCAGCTGATCGCCAAAGAGAGAGGCATGAACTCGTCGACGGTGAGTGCTGACCTTTGATTATTAATTTGTGAACATGTGTTTTTCCAAAATGCCTCTATTTAGCCAGCTCAGTTTAGCTAGCTCCGGGGTGAGCTAACAGATCTATTTTCATCACAAACTGAAATCAGAGAATAGTTCATTCTGTTTGTGTTTTTTTTTTTTTCTAGATTTTGCGGTATTGTCCAGTGTATTACAACAACGACGTGGTTATTCCGAGGCTGTGACTGCGGCAGCCTGTGTGTCCTGTGAAGATCGAACATGTGTTTATTTTAAAGGTTATGTGCGATAATTCCATCCTCACCGTCTGTTGAGGAATGTTGTGTACTGTATATTGTTGTGACTACTCTTAATTTGTTATTATTGGCAAAATATTACAAAAAAAAAAGTCCAGTTACTGCATTTGTAAAATTCTAGTCAGTGATTTGTTTCTAAACAATTGTTTTTAATATGCTTTAAAAGTCTTTATTGTATGGTCATTTGCTCTTACTTGAGTTCTATGTATGTCTTATGAATGTGACTTGGTTTGTTTTGCTGCTGTTCAATACTGAAAATAAAGAGGTGATAGAAAAGATGTAATTGTTTGTATTTCTGTACGACTAATCAGTACATCTAATCTTACATGACCAGGTTGTCTGGCTGTGGTGAAGAAAAACAATGAAATGAACATAGCAGAGAAAGAAAAGGTTGACGGGTGATTGCAATGCAGCTGAATGGTTGTTTTGCATGTAAAGGGCACCTGCCAATGTCAGACCTTGTTAACGCAAGTCATTGTTATGTAAGACACTAGCTTTAAGATTTAAACATCAGAAGTGATCACCCACTAAAAATAATGGAGTATTGATTTTACCTAAATAAATAAGGAAAGGACCAGGCCAGGACAGGTTCTAGAACCTTTGATGGAAAAGGGCCAATAGTGATGAAGCAAGTGCATAATCTGCTGACCAATAGTGACTTTTGGCAGACCTTAATGAAATAAAACTTATTGTCAACACTTTACTTTAAGCTCTCATCTATAATGCATTACTAGTACAGTCGTAAGACATTAGAATGCAGCCGCTAGGATTTCTAGAAGATGTAATGAGTACTCATAATTACATATACGGTATACGGTATACAAGACTATACTGTATAGTAAGTGTCTAGTCATGGACTTTGAGTCTAGTTTTGATGATTCTAGAACCCCTAACCACAACCTAACCCTAAACCCATCCCACAAAATGTTACTCTATAAGTAACTCAACTGTCTCAAATCGAATATAATACTTAAATTAAAATTGTGTTACAGCTTGTCATTGCTGATTGTGAACATTCTTAACATCTTCTATCATGCAGCAGAGATGAGACCATTATGTAAATTGTAACATTTTTTTTTCATCCTGAAAGTGACATACAATCACTTTTTTTCACCCCAAGTCATACAATTCCTTCAATTTATGGGATTACTGTGCGAGTCTCAATGGGGCCTGTTATGCTTTTCCACATTTTGCTAACACTGTAGATTACTACAGTGTTAGCAAGATGAAATGTCGCTTGCATATATACTGTACTATAGTGTTAAAACCAATGTAGTTTTTAAAATAACAATATCATGTCTACATAAAAACACTCTTGCTTATCCTTTTGCCAACATATCTTTTGCCTTTAAAGGTCCCCTGTCCTGCAGATATTAATCTGATCTTTCTGTATAAATATATAAAATTCTAAATTTAATATGTGCATAAGCCTTCATTTTGCTGGTGCTGAAACGTTGTTTTTACAACCATTTACAAGACTTCCCGACAGGGAGAAATTGATAAATGGAGCCTCATCATGATGTGCGACTAACTGTGTCATGTAGAGGAAGACCTAAACTTTTGAAACAGGAAAGTTGGAATTGGTGAATAGAAAAAGAAGTATTTTCACTGTGAGTGATAGGTAGACCCTACAACAAAAGCTCAGTGGATTACATTTGGTTTCCACGACTGCACCTCTGCAGAATGCTGCGCCTGTGTCTTCCTAAACAAGTGGGAAAATAAATTATAGCATATATTGCCATTATTTTTGTGACAATATTAGATATTGACAATTATCGCCAGAATCAATTCATTTATTTGTTTTCCACAAGACACAACATCTCGGGTAAACAGACAGTGAGCCTGGCTCAATAACATGTCCTGTTCAACAAAGCCGCCAGACAAAAGCACATGTTTAATACAAACTTTTACTTGGGGACAGAATCCTCATTTGTCTGAGTTTTATGCTGGGTACAAGATATTTGGCTAGCTTGTGTGAACATGTTAGCGCTGTTAGCTCTGGAGGATTGTAAATACTGGAATAACACCATTTTTGTAATCAATGATCGTGGTGTATAACTGTGGGGAACGTTGTTTGAGATTGGTTATTTAATCCAGTTCCCACAGCGTGGGAAAAGCCAATCAGGACCTAGGCATATCATCCCGGGTTGCTATGCATCACAGAAGTCAATGCAGCCACAATTTCAGAGCAATCTGTTTAAATGGCATGACAAGGTACTTTGCAGATTTCCTGGGGAACCACTCAATCCTTAATCATGAAGCTCTCTAAAAGATTGGTCCTGTATATGAGCTTTGTCCCGTCTGAACATATTCAGACGAATTTCTTTTTGGCATTTTGGCAAATGTAAACAGATGGATTGAGTTCTGTCTCTTTGTTTTTAATTCGCTTAGACATTAGTAGTAGAAACGTAGGTCATTGCATGAAAATGGTTGGAAATGATTGACACTGTATTGAAATTTGTATAAAATATGAAATTGACTTCATTTTGGTAGTGCAGGTCCCCTTTGACAACTGTGCATGTAACACAAGCAAACCTAGGCTCTTCATATCACATTACTGACATCTGTTCTCATTAATACATAGTGCATGTGACTCTCCAGCAAGCTGAAACATTTTTGTTGCTTGTATTGTCGCAGTACTTTTTTCATCAAGTCCATTGTTTCCATTTCAGTCTCCTCAGCATTGTCCATTAACTCTCCTCTTTTTTTCTTACTTGTTCTCATGCTGTGTAACCGGTAACTGCCGGCCCCTTGGCCATGAGTCCCCCTTTTCAATTTGGTAAGAGCTGAGTTTTCTTGAATGGCTGCGTTGCACTGTCCACTAATGTTCTCTCATCTTCTCATTCATATCATCATTTTCATTTAATTTTTCTTGACCTACCAATACGCTACTGTTTGTGCTGTTCATTTTCATCCAGTATGTTCACAATCAGTCATTCTGTCACTAATAGATGCGTTGAGCATTGCGTAACTAGGTAGTCCTGATTCTTGTGTGTGATTGAAACCTGCATGAAACAGCATTGTGATTTGATCTGTCATCAATGAAAACGTTGAACCATGACACCCTTTGATTCGCATATTCTACTTTGTACTTTGATTCAGTGAAATTAATTGAAACTAAAATTGATTTTCACTTGAATGGGTAATTTCTGATGGTATTATTTGGTATGTTGGTGTAAAATTAAATACTTTTATTCAACCCCCTTAACCGAACGAAATGTATTAATCCTATTTACTCAGAGGAGTCATCTTAATTCATCATTCTCCAGGTGACTATGCTGGCTTTCCAGGATGCGGACTTCTCCGTCTTCACAGCACCTATCGCCATGACTTGAAGATCTATGCCTCGGATGAAGGGCGAGTGCAGATGACTGCAGCAGCTTTCGCAAAGGTATCTGTGCTTCTTTTTTTCTGTATTTCCTGTCACTAGTTGTCAAAGCACATCAGTCTCTTCCACCTAAACCTATCTTGTGCATCCTTCTAAGTCCCTGCTATTCTCTGGTTCTCTTCCTCTCCTTCTTTTGCCTGGTACTTCGATTCCTAACATCCTTTGTCAACCATGTTCCCTGTCTCTCCTCTGCACATTTTCAAACCACCTGGCCTTCCAAACTTCTGTCTACCAATTTCTGTACTTGACCTTGTCTGTCCGAGTCACTCTCAGTGAAGCTGATAATTGCTAAACAAATATATAGAAAAAGAAATTCTGAGGGACCAGCTCCAAAAACAAGTTGAGACTGTGACAAGTATAAAGAATCTAGCTGATGAGCAGGACAAGAAGATGCAATGCACAAGGGAGATTCGTGCATTATGTCACAACCTCCCTTGAGTGTACAGGTTAGTACACTCACCAGACTCAGTACTGGCATCCAAATTGTTCATATTATGTTCTGGATATTGTTGATGGTCTTTTCTAGATGGCACAGAAATTGCTGTCCTCAAAAGCAAAATTAATCCACTGAGCTTTCTTTGGCTCTTGAGAAAATGCAAACACATGTTCCTCTTCCTCATTGATAATATGACACTTCAGCGTATTTCAAAACAATATTTAGCCAGAGTTCAACAGTCGCTCCAAGAAGTCCGTCAGTGCCTTTTCTTATCCAGTGCAGTGCAATATCTAACTAGTGACTTAATGAGATCTGTTGGTTAAACGAATCGGAAACAAAGAATTTTGTGTAGACCACATATTTTTAAAAGTCAATCACTCAACTTCATTCTTCCAAAGTCCAGTATATATTAACATGACATTTCACATGCTAACACTGTAGGTTACTCTTTAAACATGAAAACATACAATAGTATTTTTTGTACTTTCCTGGTTGGCATTATATGTTGCTGCTCATGAGGTGGTTCAAAATCATCTTCAATGATCCTCAGCAGAGCTGACAGTCTTGTACAACCAGGATGACCAGTCCGCCCACTGTATGTGGATACTGTAATACACGGGCAAACACATTTTCAGCTTGCAGGCTACTTGTAAATGACCACGTCACAATGACATACTTTCCGTAAAAATACAAAACATATGTTTATTTGTAAATGTAGTAAGTATTCTTTATTGTTTTTCTTCATTATTTTGTCCCTCTGCAGCATGTTTAGGAAAGGAGGCTACACTTTGGTGGCTGAGACAGCATATACAAAGCATGTTCAAACTTCTGAAGAATAGTGAAAATATCTGACAAATAAAATGTAAACATATCTAAGCTGTTTTGGTCCTGAAATAAAGCAAAAGAGGAATGTGATTTTACATTTGTTCACATAACTCTTTCAAAACAGGAGGTTGCGTGTGTTGAGTCGAGGTTCTGCAGTCAACCCTTATCCTGATTTGTCGACGACAATAAAATACACAGACACAAGAGGATGGCAAATTCAGGAACATGAATCACCACCTGCAAGTGCATACACTTTCTTTATTTTTTAATGAAATATTATTAAACATTTGTCCTAAAAGACTTTAGGGTCTCTACCAGGCAGAGCCATCTCCCAAAAGTGGCATCTTCCCACTGAATTTACAATTATTTTCAGTGCCTCCAATATGAAAGGGCAAAAGAAGAAGAAGATAAACAATTATCTAGTCTTGTCATAGATTGCTGAAGATTAATTAAACATTAATTACTTGTCCCAGAGTCTGTGCATGTCGACTTGGCACTGATCCTCATGTGCTGATTACAGCATTCACCCTCATGCTCAAGAAATAAACAAATAAAATTGTACTGAAATACAGTGTTGATGCTCCAGCTAATTGGTTGTTTTCGTTCTGTCAGGTAGCCGCGGGGCGGGGTCTTTCTTAAAATTGTGTTTATTTTGATACAATAATAATTTTGATTGTGTTTATTTTGATACAAACACCTGCCACATGTGCAGTGTACTGTTCTTAGGTGGATTCACCACCACTCAAGACCAGGCATAGTTACTACACGGATGTCACCCATTTTTACCCATGGGGATGAGCAGCATTGCCGCTGTGTAGACGCAGTAGCAGCAAAGTTTCTCACATTCAGTAATTTTCTAGTGCCGTCACTAATGCATATATATTGTTTGGCCGATCACTAAGCATCAAGCTCCTCCTCTGCAGGGTCTTCTGGCTTTAGAAGGTGAACTGACCCCTATCCTGGTCCAGATGGTGAAGAGTGCCAACATGAATGGCATGCTGGACAATGACTCCCTGACAGATTGCCAGCAGAAGGTGAAGGCACGCCTGCATGAGATCATGCAGAAGGACGGAGACTTCAACCAACAGGACTTTGAGAGGGTAGTCTATCGCATGATAAATTTGATTTGATGACTGACTGCTGATCATCTATGTGACTGAAGCAGAATGTCAGTTCTCTCTTGTACCTTATTCCAGTTGGCCCCCACTGGCAGCTCTTCACTGGTCAACTCTATGAATATTGTACAGAACCCAGTGAAAACTTGTGACAAGGTTTACAACCTCATCCAGAGCCTGACCACTCAGATACGAAAGAAATTGGAGGATGCCAAATCATCAGGTAGTATCAAGCCACATGACTACCAATGCCGTGTTCCCACTGAAGGGTCCTGGTAGGTTCGTAGTGTAGTGATGGATCCCTATCCCCAAATGATACCGATGATGCAATTGAAACTTACATTTTTGCTGTAGTGTGGCTCGCTTGCCCCACTCTCACCACAGTAGTCCATGTAAAGTGGATCAGCCGGATATTTCTGTTATTTTTGACTGATTTAATAACGTTCTCACTGCATTTTGGAAGCTAAAACCTTCTACTTTGATGCCTGGCTGAAGACATGCAGGAGCACGTAATGAATGAAAATATTGAATTGACCTGTCTGGATGTGACTGTCCACTACAAGCCAAACCAACGCATAAAATATTGACTATTGTTCAATGGACTTCTGCTTCCTGAGTGATGTAGTCATTTTCATTACGTGTTGACGTATTAGGCTTTTGCTGTTTCAGGGCTCTTTCCCCCTCTCAGAAAAAAGCACATCATTGTTGAGCAGTTATGAATGTGTTTATTCAGAATGAAATTAATTAATTATTTTTCCTTCAGATCTGCAGCTTTACCACAATGAGACCTTACAGCTAATGCTGCAGCGCTGGTCCAAACTGGAGAGAGATTTTCGTATGAAGAGCGGGCGCTATGACATCAGCAAGATTCCTGACATCTATGACTGTGTCAAATATGATATTCAGCACAACGCCTCACTGGAGCTGCAGGAGACTCTAGAGCTGTTCAGGATGTCCCGCGCTCTGGCCGACATCATCATTCCACAAGTAACCGCTTTAGTCATGATAACCAGTGGACTTTGTGAAGTTCTGCATTGACTGTGTGTCATAAATGTTTATTTAATTCTCACAGTTTAATTGTAATAATAATTGTAATTGCCTTTTCAGTGTACTTTCTTACTTTCCTCACCAATGTAATGCAACATGCATTTCAGCTATTCATCATTTGAAATGCTAGTTTTAAGTCAATATACGTGCATATACAGTTGGTAATCACTTACAGTCTAGAATGATATGCATATCTTCACCTTACATCGACCAACTGTCCAAGACTCGTGTGCAGTTATAATTTTACTGACATACAGTCCTCTGATCATTTTGCCTTTATTCTAAACATCCCTGTGTTGGTTGGGTTAATATAGGAATATGGCATCAGCAAGGCAGAGAAGCTGGACATCGCCCAGGCCTATTGTGTCCCCTTGATGAACAAGATCCAGCTTGACTTGCAAAGAACTCATGAGGATGAAGCGGTCAACAAGCTGCACCCGCTGTGAGGGCATCAAAATATTGTACTCCAACTGAGTCATCGATATAATGTTGTTGCCTGCTACAGGTATTCTCGGGGTGTCATGTCACCAGGTCGCCACGTACGGACTCGTCTCTACTTCACCAGTGAAAGTCACGTCCACTCTTTGCTCAGCGTTTTCCGCTATGGTGGTCTGCTTGATGTGGGTTCTTTTCATAATCACTTCATTTATTATTCTGTTTCCTGTTTATTATGTGTGCTGGATGTTGTACTGTACTATTAGGTTTTAGCTGTAGTTCTCCTCATCTGTTAGGAATTGAAGGACCAACAGTGGAAACAGGCGATGGACTACCTCGGGGCTGTGTCCGAGCTGAACTACATGACCCAGATCGTCATTATGCTGTATGAGGACAATAATAAGGTATGTCTGAATTTCATTCCTTAAAATAAGGTGTAGGAAATGTGGTGTTGGTGGAGGTAGTCAGGTGACATGGGGTCCGGATTCTTATTTATTTTCCTTTAACTTCCCATATACTGTATATTATTCACACGTCAACTCTCGGGATTACTACTCTTCTTCTCTTTTCTTTTTCTTCTGTTCCGTAACTCAACTCACTGGCGACATCCATCGGTCACACGCAATATTCATACCAGAACACATCTCCTCTGTTACCCGAAAAGATCCAGTCTGTAACTGCAATTGCAAACAGACAGCGTGAGCAGAAAAGATAAACAGTAAAGATGATTCACTGACCAGGCTACATGTGAGGTGATGTGATGTGAGATTTAACTTCTTTTACTCATCACACTTTCTGCCTAACTATCTCTTCATATCCTTCATGACAAAATCTTTTGTCCAAGCAGGTGGTTGTCTTGTTCTTTGGACCACTGGTTCAGGAGGCCTGATATTTTCTTCTTCATCATCTCTTCTCATTATTCCTGCTGATTTCTCTCAGCAGAGTGAAAGACGTGCTGCATTCATCTTGATCCATCACTCAAAACGAATGAGCTTGCTCCTGTCTGTTGTTCAACCAAAACAAGTTCACTGTACTGTCTCTTTCCCTTTTTCACATGGAAAGGTTTCTTCACCCTAACACAAGCACCGACAATAACTTTTGACGGTCTGACAACTTGTCTTTTGCATCTGTATATTGCTTGCTCTTTGCCTGTTGGGTGGCAACTTTCTCAGTGATCAGTTCATATATCTTTTTGTCAGACTCTGTTAAAGCATTAGAAACATCTATTTGCTTGTCAGAATCAGAATCAGATTCAAATTTATTGCTGTGGTCAATGGAGATCCCACCAACTAGGAAAGTGCTTTGGAATAAAGTTTTTCCTCTACGTTTTCTCACCACGACCAGAGGACTCACCTATTCAGAAGCATCACCTCGCTCTATGATGCTCTCGTGTAGAGCATTACAGAGCAAGTTCCTCTGTCACTTCATTGCTAAAAGAGCTTTGTTCATTCCTCGGTTTTGATGGGTATTATTAGAGATTTGTGAGGATCATGCCCGGAGTGTCAGACTGTGAAATTATTCATTGAAAGGGGACTCATCGTCGGTTGGTGAGATGTGGTCATCTCTGTCATTGGACAACTAACCACAGCTCCTGTTGCGCAAACTGGCAGCTTCCATATTTGTTTCACACTGATTCTAGTGCCACAGGTTTAGGTGCAGCACTTTATCAGGTCCAAGATGGTGTCACTAGTGTAGTAGCTTATGCTAGTCGTGGCCTGACGAAAAGTGAGAAGAACTATCTGTCTTGTGCACATGTAATTGACGTTATCAACCTTGAGTCTGACAATGTGTCAGTTTCAGTATATGTGTGTATACCACGTACTGTTTTGTTGTTATATATTATTGATGCACCCAGACGCAGCAGCAACGATGATCGAGACACATGTAAATGGTGCTCCGAACTTCTGACTAGTTGCCATCCATTGTCTATTTTTTACATTTCATTGAACATTGGACTTTTGCATTTATTTCTTTCCAAGACGAACCCAATTCTTTAAATACTAGGACAATTTGTTTAAGGTTTGAAAGCTTCATTATTTATTTTAGTATCCTAATAAATATTGTGATTGTATGAAAATTAATTAGACCATTTTATGGCCATACTTTACATATACTTTACATATATCTACTTTGGAGTTAACATGAAATATATTGTTTTTATTTTATGATATTTAGACATGGTTTTATTGTATTTATTTTATTCCCAATTGTATTCAGTTTTTCCAATTTTCTCAACAGTTTGCATCAAGTGTATTTTTTTTTCTTTAGTAAATTTGATGAATATGACTTGCACTTGGTTCTGCTGCTGGTTGGACTTTTCAGTGACAAATAAATATGTTGCGATGATCACATGGTTTCATGCCATTTCACAAGGTTTTTGTTTGTTTACGTGTCAGTAGATTAAAGATGGTTGTTGATCATAAATGAAATCGAGTAATAACTCAGTTCCATTGAATGGGCCCTGAGCCCATTTGTTCTGTGAAAGGTAGGCCGCAAGATCAAAAAGGTTAAGAACCCCTGGTTTAGGGGATTGATGTGGACCAGAGGGAAGAATAAATCATACAATGTCTGCCTCTTTTTAAAGTCTTTCTTTTCCAAGATTTCAGCTTCAGGAAATACCAGTGAATCATCAATCAATTTGTACATTAGTTAGCATGTAACTCTCAGTCATTCCTCCTCATTCTTGTCCATCTTCCTTTCGTAATGCAGCAGTGGGTCTGAAATGCTGCTTCTGGGTTTCGATAGATTATCACTTAACCATCTTGGAATTTACCTCTTAGCTTTGCAGGGAAGAGAATAATCCAGTTATTTCTTTCTTGTCGCCACTTGTTTCTTCCCGTCATTATATATCCTGCCTCTTCACAGGTCTTTCAAAATGCTGTGTGCCAGATGATCTTTGGCTTGTCAACATGAAGTTTGACAAGTTGCAGTCTGACTTTTTTATGAATCGTTTATTTCAACAGACGATGGATGTGCGAGCTGACACAGATGTCCCTTGTCACTATTAATTTCGTAGATGGTTGGTCTGGACTCTATTGTTACCATTCTTATTATCCGTCTCTTCAATTTGTCATCATTTTTCCTCCAGGTTTGCTTAACACCCATGCATCTTAAATTTCTGAATAATAGCTGCAATTGTAGTCATAGCGTCCTCAAGCAGCCTGGTCTTATAGCCCTTTCTGTTTATGCATATGCATGTGAGTGATGTATTAATCTAATCTAATATTCTGAGACGACCCTCTGCTTGCCTTCTTCGGGTCTATATTTAGGGGGGTACATACCAAACAGGTTATGTCCAGGGTATGTATTTTTATTATTGTAATTATTATTTATATACTGTCAGATCCAAGTTATTTCTGTCACCATTGTGGTTTTTTTTTCATTGGCAGAGGGCTTTCAACACTGTTGACCGTGTGTACCTGTTTTTCATTATGTTGTATTGACCTGTGGAAACCACTGGTGAAGTGGCAAAACACGCAGTCTTGGAGCAACTCTCAACTAACAGTCTGCTCTCAGCCACTGAGTGTCGTTAAATTTACATCCATAAATGATCGGTTGATGTTAGCTAGACAACAAATGCTTCTGCATTTAACTCGTCATCGCTTTCCATTCCCCTGCCTGCCGACCTCTTGCCAGTGGCGTGTACAGGCGCATTATAATTCTTCACATCAGCTTTGCCCAAAGACAGCCAGAATGTATAGTATACAGTGGTTTGATTACACAAATGAGAAAGATGTGAGATGAGATGAGATAGGATTCTTTTTCATATGGTAATACCTTATTTTGCTTTGATCTTATGTGTATTGAGCAGGACCCATCTTCAGAAGAGCGCTTTCACGTGGAACTACACTTCAGTCCTGGAGTCAGAGGCTGCGATGATGAGAAAAATGAACCTCTGGGCTTTGGATTTCGTCCTGCCTCTTCAGAGGTGTGTGTACATAGTATTGTCAGACTGTCAGTTGTTGCCCTTTTTCTCAATGGAATCCATCATGCCAATCATGATAAGCATTGTAATATTGGGATTATGATCAATTAAATTCCACAAATTATAAGTACATGTTAGATCTCATGTAGCATATTAACATAATTCCTTCTAGAAATCTTCTTCCATCGAGGGCAACATAGCTTTGATGGCCGAGTGGTTGGCCTGTGATTTAGAGGTGGCTGGTTCGATCCCTGCTCCTGATGTGTTTGTGTTGTTGTGCCCCTGAGCAAGATACTTAACCCTGGTTTGTTCCTGATGGTTCAGATGGCACGCTTTCTGTTGTTCTGTAGTTGGTGTTTCATAGTCAGAGAAGCATGTGCATTTTATTATTATTTTTTAAAATAACATTCCTTTAAAACTTATTTTAAAAGCAACTGTCCATTGCTGTTCTACCAGGTCAATATTAGAAGCCACTCATTGTGGTTTGTTTCTTGACTTTAACATAAACGTCTGTAACGTATGCAAGAGCTTTACAGTCTATGAGTCCACCACACTTTGTGTCCAGTTCTGTCTGTCTGAAAATTAACTACTCGCCACTCTCACTTGAGTTCTCTGATTCAACACTATACCAGTTCATAAAATTGTTAAAGCCAATGAATAAACAAAGCTTCATAGCATTAGTTAGATATTTAGTTTGGTGATCACTCATTAATTCTCTGAACCAGAGAGGAACCCCTTGGCTAAACTTTATCCATGTGCGCACGTTTACTGCTTCTCTCCCAGCCATACCTATGTTTTTCAAGGTCTTACTGTCACTCACTGTAATTGAATTAATTTGTGTTGTAACTCTGTTTTAGGTAAAAAGATCTAATTTTGGCCTCAAGTAATAGGAATAAGACTACTAGGTTACTAGGAGAGAGTTTAAAATGACATTTGGCAAAAGTAGAAGCTGAACCACCATGGTCTGTAAGTTGTTCTCCTTTGGCTCAAGTGGCAACTTAATGAAACTGGACGGGACTCACAGGCTCAGAACATCAACGGTGTCAGTATGTCTTGAGCATGTAGTACATGTCATTCAATTAATTCATTATTAGCTGAGTATTTTGACCAAAGCAGCCATTTTGCAGATTTAAACTTGTGATAACTTAGAAGCTATAAACATTTGGGTTTATATGAAAAAGTTTGGGCCAATATTTAGTCAATGACCCCTTTTGGAAAAATACTTCCAATGTGGATGTGTCTGGACTTTAAATGGTGGTGTTTTAGACCATTCTGCCTTCCAAAACATGTCCAGTTCTGTTGATGGCTTCCGAGCATGGTAGCCCATTTCAAATTTTCTGTGACCCAAATTGTTCATACTACAGTATATATGAATGAAGAGAGCGCTTTTATGGGTTTTAAATGGGAAAAAGTACACAACAAACAACCAAATTAAAATATTGAGACAACTTTGTACACAGCAAATGCAAATTTTCTTCTACTGCACTCAGATACAAAAATGCATATGTAGCCATCCTTAAACGTCATCTCTATATTGTTGGTGTCAGGAAATAACGCCTTGCTTTTGACTCAATTGTTCTGGTTAGTTACTGCAGCTGGCACTAACTGAGCATTTCACTCACAGAATGAAGATAAGAAGCCCAATCAGGGTAGTCTTGAGGACCTCTCCCATGACCAGCCAGACCAGGCTGTTGCACTCTCTGAGGCTATTTACATCCAGAGAAGGTCCCCAATGATCCGCAACCGCAAGACTGGCTCCATGGAGGTAGTCTTAACATGTTATAGTAATTTCTCTCCAGTGAGTTAAACCACTGTTTCCTTTTCAGGTGCTCTTAGAAACTTCTCCCAACCAATCCACTAAAGGTAGCACCTCCCACCGACTCTTCTGTTCTTGCTCCCGCCAGTCCCCTGAGATTAAACCTCCCCAAGGTGGGTACATAATCCTTGGTATGTTTTGGGGAGCAAAGATTTTTGTTGATGGCGAATCCTAGCTAAACCAGGTCTCTAACACATTCACAGATAGTCAGCCAATATTACCACTCCTCTCATGTACATTTTTCACTACATTACTGTATTGTCGTCATAATTCTTGGTCATGGTCAAATGGAGCAGACTCTAACTCCAACTTCTATAGCTAAGTGTGGATAGGGTCAGCAAGCTATCTTTGCCTCTTCACCTCCTCTGCTCTGGTAACAATTGCAATGTTTATAAGATGATCATGATAATGATTGAAATTTAGATTTCATGAATAATTAAATATATTATATATCTGTTTTTGAATTGTGTACTATGATGTTTTTTCACATTCTCAGCTGTGTCAGAGCATGAATTGCAGAACTCCGAGATGCAACTGAACCTGTTTTTACCACACTCATACATACACCCGCTCTCTGCGTCTCGTAGAGTAACAGAGCAATGGTTGGTTTGTTCACTTTGTTGTGCGCAAGCAGCAAGTTAATTGGTGATTCTTTGTTGGTCACACAGCAATAACTGGCTGACTGGATTTCCTATGTAATTTATCCATTTTTTTCTTTATTCCATCTGGATGCATTTTTGTAGAAAACTAGCATATGTGTAAACAATGTTAACAGAAACATAATTTGCTGCTTTTGTATTGTAGGAGCCTTTTAGCTTTTTGAACTTTTTATAGGAACCATTTTGCTCCATGAACCATCTTCCCCACAGAGTCCATGTTTACTTGGACAGAAGAGGACTGGTGATGTTACCGCCACATGTGTTTCCGTTCTCTGCATTTCTCCTTGGTTTTGTATTAAACTACTGGTTATTTAAACAGAGAAATTACTGTTTAATGTCTCTCGCTTTTCTGTCTGTTAGATCAACAGACAGATTGCTCTGGTGTAAATTAGGAAATGTACAAGGGTTGTGTATGCCATCAATAATGAATAATATACAAAACATGTAACAGGTTTATTTATCATCATTACTGTGCAACTCTGAACTTAAATGTTGTGTTGCTTGCTCAGATTTCTGAACACGTCTAAAAACTCCTTTGTATGATTTGGATCTTAAAAAAAAAAAAAAAAAGATTCAGAAGCGCTTTATAAATTAATGTAATTATTGAGTTTAATGTATTATTATTAAATAAGGTCCTCCAGCTTCTTCCCACTGCGCTGTTGCTGATTTGCCTGGTAATCATTAGCAAACATTTCATTCCAATTCAGTTGGTGACACACCTACTCACAGAAACATACTAAAATAAGTGTGCCAATGACAACCAAATATGGAGATTGTTATTAACTGACGCAGCATGGCATGAAAAACTAATACCCCTCCCGCCCTCAACCCCGTACACTCCCCACCCTCTACTGGCTCTCTATCACACAGGCTCACTCTGCTCGGGCCTCTTCAGTGCCTCTGCCCTTGGGGTATCCAGTAGTGCACCCAACCTGCGTGATTACGTCCGCACCCACCACCATCTGCACCGAAAACCACCTCTGTCACCCGGCAGTCTGCCATGCCAGAATGGCATGCTTGGTATGTTTACACAGGTGTCTTCTTCAGTGCATTTTTCATTCTGCCCTTCTCTATATATTTTTCTGGCTTTCGTATGCATTGGGGAAGCTAAATATCCATTTTGGATCTGTTTTCATGGATAATCCCTGAACCATCATGACGTCGCTATGTTTTTAAGTCATTGTTGCTTCACTTTTAGTCTCAGTCGAAACTTCCATGACCTGTCGCGTAACACTTGTGTGACCACTCAGGAGACTTTTAAAGACTAGTCAGTACTCGCTGAAAGTTTTGTATCATTGCAACAGTGCCTGGAAAAAATACTTTCGATCAAAAGTTTGAACAACAAGCCAGACACATGGATTCAAGATCCCTCAGGATCCAAATTTTCTCACTCTCTCATTTCACCCTTTGAATGTCTGAGCAGCTATTTTTCAGTAAGTAAAGCAAAGAACTGCTACGTTCTCGGTGTGCAGTTGAAATAAAGATGTCCTCAATGTATCCCATCTACTTACTTTCTAACATGTCTCAAACTGAGGTCAATAGTGCTCTACATTTTTGACTTGTCCTTGTTTCCCCATTTGAAGTTATCAAATGGTGGTCCAGAATATTTTTCAAAATTTGCATTCTATTCCATTCTGCAACCCATCCTCATTCCCTTGGCGTAATATAATGGCGTTGGGAAAGTAGACTCTTGCGTCCTATTCTCACAACAAAGGCAGCCTTCAGCATTGCATGATAACGTTTCTACTTCCTATGTAGTGTTCCAGGCGGGGCAGTGTGGATCATGCGTAGTCGTGGGCAGCAGCACACATGGCCACTAAAGGTCAGTTGCTATTTATAACCCCTTACGTGGCCCTCCTCTAATGACAGTCACAGTGACTAAAACACACAGCCGTTTGACAGGCTTTAAACAGCAATTGACACGTTATTAAACGCAGAATGAATGGAGCGGCATCCCATAGCTTTCCTAACCCCAACTTCCATCTTTTTTTCATGTGTCGTGCTGCCAGGGTGTCAACATGCAATGCTGAAGGCTGCCTTTGTCGTCAGTGTAGGACGCACAAGTCCAGTGTCAACCTAGTAAACCATGGGTGTGAGCATGTGTTGTCTCTGACCAGATTTCTCATGACAGTTGGAACGACACTATTCCTCTGACTTCTGTGAGATTCGTCCATCTGCACATGATGTAATCGACCTGTGAATGCTTCCCCTACTCTTTTATGTCACTATGTGCTCCTCTGTCAAGGAAATTTATGTTCAACAGTGCCATGTTAATCCTCCACAGCATTTCTGTTATTGACTCCATAACTACCCTACACTTTCCCATCTCCCATCATTTTCACACCGTGGGGAATGCAGTCTATCACCTCATCTAGATTGCTCTTCTTCTTTCAAACCCTACCAGTGTGGAATACTAACTGAATGTAATCTATAATTCTGTTAATGTCTGTTGCATGTTTATTGTTTTGCTAGCGTAAGGTTGGTTTTGGGCCTCCTGCCTTCCTGACACTCAACCTGGCAGTGAAAACATATTTTAATCAAAATTGAAAGTGGGGATCATGACTTGGAAAGGGTAGAGAGTTACCTGGCATGATGTTGACAGGGGTAGGCACATTATGTTTGCAGGAAACCAAGTAGAATGAAAGTACAGTAAGTGTAAGAACATTGTAATCTGTAGAATGAGGCAAGTCACTTAGAAAAGGATGATATATTTTGGACTAAATGCAGGTGAAGTTCACTAGAGTTCAGATGTTGAGCAAGTGATACCGGTGTTTCCTCTAGTGGTGCCCAGATCGACTGGTCATGATCGGCTGATTTCCGTGAAAAAATGTGTGATTGGTATATACTGATCACCTCTTGTCTTTGTTGATCACGAACAACACTCACCTGTTGCCAGCTGTCAGTAGAAGCTCTGTGTGCTTTGTGTGCCCTTTCTATCTCACTGCTCAGGCAAGTCGCACATTGTAGCAAACAGCAGCAAATGTGAGCTGTGCGGATCTTCTATACAGCTTGTGATGATACGTCTGCAAACATGTAACAAAAAAAGTACCGGGCAGGAGAAGGATGTACAAGGCTTCAGTATGATAATTTAAGTAGAAGTTATTGCTCCATAACGTTGTTCCCTGTCGGAAATCTAGGTAAACAAAAGGTTACTACAGCAAAGCGTAATCTCACGTCACATTTCTTCCTCTAGGCGGAGGCGTGACTTAAAAGATTTGAGATGCACCAGTCTAAATGTTGGTGATTTTATGGTTCCCTTTTTTCCATATCATAGACCCACTGGCACTCATTGTAACAGCATTTTGATTGATAGTCAAACCACGTGATTGGCGTCAGTGATCAGCCTGATCAGAGTATCCCTAGATTGATGAGGGAGAGACAGAGTACAGCGATCTCAAGAGTTATTTAACCATTTTACTATAAGTGTGTTGTGTGTTTCAGTGCTACTGCAGCGGTGACATGACCAGTCCCCCTATTTTGTCTGTGTGAACATGGGTTCTTGGAACAAACTGGTTAATGGAAATGAAAATGTAAAAAATAAACAACATATAATAATATAAATATATAAATAATAGACAGTATATCTTTGCAAAACTAACTATCTATATATTAGTTTTTATTTATTTATTTTTTTGTTTTTTTTTGTGGTTTTTTTGTCTCTCGAGAAGTGAAGAGGTGCCTGGTGCGTGTCCAGCTCAGAATGTGTGGTTCTGTGCAGTTTGGCTGTGACAAAGTAATAAACCAAGTAACGCTCTGTCCGAGACTCGCCTCATCATAATAATAATAATAACAGGACATAAAACGTGCGCTCCAGCCTCGGAGGTGTCGAGGGCGAGCACCTCCCTGTGACACTCCACCACGGTCCAGTGCAGAGACAGGAAAGGTTTTACACCTCAATATGAAGAAAAAACAGTCAGTAAATGTAGCTAACGGGACACGTCTGCATACAGACGCTGCGTTATACACGATAACAAAGTGGGTCAGCTGATTGGCCCGCGCACGTTATGTTTTCTTTCATGTTCCATATTATGTTTTCCATCTTGTAAATGAGTGCCAAAATCATGACGTTCTGACAGCTTCATCATGACAGCTACATATTCCACAACACTCTCCCCCACTTCCTGATTTTGTTCATGAAAATATCTGACAATGAGAATCTGTCCCAATTACAATGGGAGACTTCAACATTCAACTTGCAGTATGCATGAGTCAGGAAAGTTGGATTGGCAGGCGAGGTACTCTTCATGGAAAGAAATCAGAATCAGAAACAACTTTATTGCCATGGTCAGTGGGGATCCAACCAACTAGGAAAGTGCTTTGGATTAAAGTGCTGTCATGAATAAAATAAAATAGAATTAAACAAAAATAAAGGTACAGAAACTGTGGAATTTTTGTCTCACACTAAACTCACAAGTGACAGATGTTTTATAGAAGAATAAATAAAATCTGAACTACAGTATTAATCTCATTTGTGTTTTTGTTATCCACTGGCTTTCATGAAAGTGGCTACATATTAGTTTTGTCCAGATTTTACAAAAAGCTAAGAAAGTGCTATGAACCGAATGTATGTATGAATATAAATCTCTCTTCACCATGGTTTCATTGTAAGTGTAGAAAACATTGAATGAGCCTATTTTGTGACCTTTGAGGGAAGGTTAAATTGTATGGACATGGTATGCTTGGTGATAGACATTGATAATGTGTTGGAAGTCTGGCTCAAGTACTAAAAGCGTTGTCCAGGAAAACAGAAAACTCGGACCAAAAAGGGTAAGATGTACAATAATTTAATGAACAACAAACAAAACTCAAACATAAACAGTAATCGAAGGAAACAATGACGTCATCCCCAAAACCTGGTGCGAGAAGACACGGAGGGACAGGGGAAAAACCTGAAATCTGAAAATAATAATCAAAAGTCAGGCCTAAAAATGGGGAGAAAAACATACAAGGCCCAAAGAACAGAAAGCGCTTGTTGGTGGACAAATACACACACCCAGGAGTAAAACTGGAGAAAGCAAAATGTGAGTCGCAGCAAAATCAGCAAAAAGAAAACTTAACATGCACACACAATCCAATAATAGTAACAAACATGAGAAATACTATACGGGAGGGACAACTTTACCAAAAGACGCAAAGCAACCATCCGGCACAGCAGTCAGGAACCAAGTCATAGAAATCTGGAATGCTTGATTGCAGAATTAATTCCTGCTGTCTGCCTGCAAAGCTGGAGGAGGGGTGACAAGCAGGACAGGAAACAGGAAAAGATACGGGGAACAACAAAATAAAAGCACTGAACACGGGCATGACAATGCCCCCTCTTTAAGGAGGGCCTCTAGACATTCTACCAGGTTTCTCTAGGTGTCTGGCAGGAACTCTGGAAGGAGTTCCATGGACATTCCTCAGGACTGTACCCCTCCCAGTCAACAAGGTACGGTGTCAGGTGGACCACGATGCCTACTATCAATGGACAGTGTAGTGCTTCAGAGGCTGGACTGAGAGGGCAAGTGCAGATAGGCTTGAGCAGGGAAACATGGAAGGGAGGGTGGATCCGCAGCGAGTCGGGAAGCTTTAGTCTCACAGCAAACCTTGGAAATTTTACCAAACAATCTGAGGCTTGTGTAGAGACAGCCAGGGAAACCCAAGTACAAAAGGGGATGAAGAGGCCGGGAGAACAAGAAAAGAGATCACCTCCATGGGGTTGCCTGATATCCTGGTGCGGTGCGTGACTTGAGGAAGGGGACTGCCATCAATCGCTGACAGAGATGCAGCAAAGGCAGCAGGCATCAGAGTCAATAAATGCTTCAGCAGGAGTAATAGTCTCCTTTCTCATGCAACGAAGCAGTGAAAATAATTCTACTGACTCTTGCGAGTGGAGGATCACTAACCTTTTTGCGAGGGATGAGGGGTAGACGAACAACAAAATAAAAGCACATAACTTTACAGTATATCATCAATCAACTTGTTCTTTCCATTGCTCATCTGTTACCTGAAGTGCCTTTGTTTGCTCATATATGCTTTTGTTTTTCTTTCCATCCTTCCCATATACACAAACATCTGGCAAAGAGGTCAAGGCTCAAGTCAGTACTTTCATTAATCTCAGTTACCTTTCTTATCTCCTCAGAGCTGCTCTCTATGCCTACCATTAAGAGATTTTCTGTGTCATTTGCCAGGCATCCGACTAATGGTATGTCTGTTTTTATTCAAACTCATTTCACTTATCAATTTCCCCATTTCCTGCATTATCTTGTTGTTGATAGATTTGATGCAATAACTCCATAATATTCTCTAAACAACAATTTTGTCCAACTGCAATGACTGCGGTTACATAACAGCCCTGAAGAGTGAATAATTGCCTTAAGCAATTTTCTAAATAGATTTTTTTGTTTGTTTTTTCTTCATGGTGGTGTTATGTGTTACTGAAATGGCGGTTGAACTGGAAGGACTAAAGCGTTCATGGCGCCAACCCTTGTCACTTAGGTGACATTGTGCAATAATTTGATTATATGCCCGATGAACATAAACCAGGTTATCCCGCTCCAATTGAACTTGGCTGCTTAATCTAGCTATTGGGTTACTTATCGAGTGTAACTGTGGTCTTTGTGCGTACACTCACCGTTACAATATGTCAAGCAGCACAGCACAGGCTTTTAGCTAGTATTTGGAAATAGGGCATCCAAAGCACTGCCCCCAGTACATTCCCCTCCCAACAGTCATTGACCAACAAAACAACTTGCTTTGAAAAAAATACACTTAAACAGCTATTTGTATAATTTGGTTTTGCCAAAAAAGATACTCCTCTGATTAAAAAGCTATGAGTTAGTTTTGTCAGCAGATGTTGTTGTTTGGAACTTACCTGCATTTTCTTCTTGTCATCTTCCAAAGAAATGCCTCAAGTGCCTTTTGAACTATTTTGAACTTACCCATTGCCACAGTGTTCAGTGCGAGGGGCCGGTTCTGCAGACTTTTAAGTCTACTCCTCTGGCTTGAGTTCCAAAATAAGGCGTGGTGCTTTGTGTTCAATGATAACTTCCGTCTATTGTTGGCCTCCATCCAAAAGGTTTGGGGAGTCGGATGCTGTTAAACTTGCGGGCAACTACCTGGCCAGCCACATAGTGGAATAATTCCCTCCCAATTTTGCAAGAAACTGCAATGATTGTCCCGAGTCAGCTTTAAATTCTCCCAGTTAACAAGCCAGTAGCACCATCTGTTGTACCCACAATTTGGTTTTATCATTAACTCAGTAGTGCCTACATTGGTCTTAGCCATTTACAGACAACCATAACCCAGCACTTAAATTATTGATGAGTTCTCTGAGCTCCTGTCACATTTCTCTCCCAAATTTGAGAAAACCCTGCTAAAGCGTGACTCATCAATCCAGAGAAGGTGTCTCCACTGCTCTATAGTCCATTGGCAGCCTGCTTTGCACCACTGCATCTGGCGCTTTGCATTGCACTTGGTGTTGTATGGCTTGGATGCACCTGCTCAGACTTGGAAACCCATTCCATGAAGCTCTCTGTGTACTGTACTTGGGCTTATCTGAAGGTCACATGAAGTTTGGAGCTCTTTAGCAATTGACTGTGCAGAGAGTCACTGACCTTTTTGCACTATACGCCTCAGCATCCGCTGACCCCTCTACTTCAGTTTATATGGCCGACCACTACGTGGCTGAGTTGCTGTTGTTCCCAAACTCTTCCATTTTCTTATAATATAGCTGACGGTTTTTCCACAAGGTCATCAGGATTAGAGAACAAATCACCCCCTCTCAACACCTTTCCTTCTCAACCAAGGAGATCACACCTACTTTTCTGTCTCCCAAACTGTTTCAATGACTCACCTGAGAACACATGCTGCCTTGATATTCTTCTCACACACTTACTAAGAGATATTTTAGATGTTGTTGGATCCAGTGTTATCAAGCGTGAGTCAGTCTCTCTCCTACCAGCTTTTTACCTCCTTTGAAGAAACCTAGTCTTGAATCGAATGAATAAGTTCAGACCCAGCCTATGTTTTTGAATATGTGGTTTCTATATATGGCAGTATTAACCCTACAGGGACCACAGATGTGCAGAAAGGACCTATTAGAAATGTGAAAAAGGTGTCAAAAGTGCAGACTCAAAATAAAATCTTTTTTAAATCAATAGGTTGAGACTAATAAAATTAAGACATCAACATGTTTCTCGATCAGGAAGTCAGTAAAATCAGTACTGATTTTCTGTATAAAATAAATTCCACCAAGTAGAAAGTCACTTACAAACTACTGCGTCTGTTTCCAGGTGGCCAACAGCAGATGTGACACACTGAGACGTCGTATTCTTGGCAGGGATAACACCTGGGGCATTCCCTGCGTTTTATTTTTTATATTAGGCCCAATGTGTTAATACATACATACATCTTCTATTCTTCTTTTTTGAGGGATGCAGTTCATGCTGAGATGTGTTATTGTGTTACTTCAATTGAAGTAATCAGTAAAGTAACTAAGTTACTTTTTAAGGGAGTGGTCAGTGGTGGGATTAATTTTGTAAATTAAGTAGATGTGGCAACACTGCTCTTGACTTCCTCATACAATATCACACTTCCTCTTGAGAAACTCTGTCCCAGTCTTTCTCTAGATAAACGCCTTCTGTCCTTTGTACTTCTCTATCAACATCGTCAGAAGCAAACAAGGGATCTGTGGTGCTCTTCCTCATTATGAAATCATATTTCTTGTCACTGATGCTCACTTCTCTAAGTCTGGACTCAACTGCTCTTTAATGGTGTGACTCATCAACTTGATCCCTCTATGCGGGTACAGTTTTAAGAATCCCCTTTGTTCTTGACAAGGGGCACACTTCCTCCACTCGACAGGCATCCTTGTGGCTTGTGGGTAGCATTGAACAGTCTGGTCAGAAAGTTCACTTCTTCTGTATCTCTGCTGTCATCAGCTGTTCAAGAGCTGCTCATCAACCTCGTCCATTGTCTCACCTTCATCTGCAATCTTCTCTCTTATTCTCTTCATCATTGGTTCCCTGAAGAACTCCTTTCATCTTTCTCTCACAATTCACGTGAGAACACATTTCCATCCCTGTTCTTGATCACCCTCGCCTGCTGCACATCCTTCCTAGCTTTCTCTCCCACTCTCTACCTGGTTATCCTGAATAATAACTTCTTTTCCTTCTCGCATTTTGCTGTCCAGTGTAGCAAAAATGAAAGAACGTTGCAGCTCTGCTCTCTGGGATTCAGCCTCTCATCATTCTCTGAACTCAACTCAGGCACTGCAGGGAACTGACTGAACACAACTCATCTTTGAACAGACAGAACTGGGCTGCTCAGGAAGTACTCGTGCTCCTGCGGTCTGTCTTGAAACCCAGGATTATTCGGCTTGATGATTGGGCAGTGAACCCGACTCCGTGGCTGCCCCATCCTCTGCTCTCCTCCTCCCTCCTTGGCTTCTGCATTCAATTGTTCTTAAGCAAATCTTATTCAACTTGTAAAACACGATTGGAGATTCACAAATGATCCTGATCGACTTCTGATTCTTCACCATCTCACAGAATGCATCAGAATGAGTCTAAACATAACACATAACAATTCATAATTCATCAGTTACAATGAGGATACAGTATATCATCAATCATGCACATGGCAGTAAACAATAAAAGAGGCGGGTTTGTGGGAAAAGTGCACAAAATTGAGTTATTCGACTGATGAGTGATGAGACTATTGAAGACAGGGTCTATTGATACACCACGAACAAGAGGCAACTTCAAAATGGCTGATATCAACTTTATACCAAATATTTATAAAAATGCATGAGGAAACTCATCTAGGAGTGAAAACGAAAATCGAACATTATTGGAAAACCAGAGGATGGCAATTTCAGGAAAACCCTGAACCAGGCCTGGTCAATCCGGGCCGCACGCGGCTCTTCGCCAAATGAGCTGCGCTGTGGAGGCTTGGAACCAGCTGCAGTTTTGCTCAATTTGCTGTTGAAATGATCATTAACACAGGAAATAAGTCGAAAAAGTAAGAGCTATTCCAGCGAAATTTCAAAATATATTCAAAGACTTCAAAGAAGAGAGTCACGGTCACCAGATCCACGATGACCCATTTACCTGTACTTAGTTTCCATGATTCCATAAACTCAACTATGGCATGTGTTTCGTGTATTATTCATCTTTGATTGTCGTTAAGTCTGTTTACTGTAATTCAGTGGAGCGACGTTCCAGTCTGCAGCATTGCTCTCACACACAGACGATGGTGATGTTGTTGGTGGTATGAGCCACGTTAAAAAAAAAACAGAAAACAAAAGAAATGGCGCAAACATTTATTTATACGGCGCTTGATATGTTTGAAGAGGATCACGGTAACACATATAAATTAAATTAAATAAAACAAACGCACAGGAGACATACGCTGGATGTGAACCAGCAACTTTGTGACATGCAGAGATGTGCTTTAACCACTGTACTGCCGCACTGCGAGACACGTGAACTAGCTGTTCAGGTGAGCCTTGCTTGCCATACCTGAATATTTGTAGGATGTTGGTATTTTCATCAACACAGTAATAAATGTGGCTCTCTTCCTTTAACTGGTTGGCCACACCTGCCCTAAACTATTGCCACCTGCAGGGGCATACACTGAAATTCCTTCCTATCTTAAAAGTATGGCCTTGAGGTCTCTACCCAGCAGAGTCATCTCCCCAAAAGATGGTGTCTTTTCACTGAATTTACCATTGTTTTTCAGTTCCTCCAATCTGAAAGGGCAACCTTCTTAGAGGACAGTTACTTTTAGCATCTTGATTGTGATGACTGACGTATTAAAAAGTAAAACATAAATGGCGTTAGGAAGAATAAATTCTAATTTGTATGACGAGGAAAACAATTGTGTATATTCCCCAGCTTCACACCCAAAACCTAACCATCCAACACAAATGGCTCACCTTAACCAGGTCTCTGAACTAAACTAAAACCTAATTATAATGACCCAGTTATTTAAAAGTCTTCATCTTCAACCTTGTGGGGACCAGCAAAATGTCCCCACAATGTCATACAAGAATAGTGTTTTATCAAGAATTGGTCCCCACAAAGTAGGATAGACAAAGAGCACACACACAAGACATCTTCCCAATTGAGCATGTTTGAAATACTCTGCATCACTGTATTTGGTCGTGGGTTCCAGCTCAACATGAGAAAAATAGAATGAATATGAGTTTTGAAGCAATATGTCTGTCATGTTTAGCCTCCTGGCCTCTCAATAGTGAGAATGAGCCGATTCTATACTCTAATTTGCCAACAAAAGGTGTTTCAGCTGTGCACAGCCGACAGCCGGCAGTAGGATGTATTACGTTGATTGATTTTGTTTGTACAGGTTTTGAAGGCTGCTCAATGGTGCCCTCCATCTACCCACTGGAGACACTGCACAACTCCCTCTCGCTTAAGCAGGTAGACCAGTTCCTCAACATGGTGTGTGAATCCAGCAGTGACGACCACAGCAACACAAAGGGTAAAGGTAAAGATAGTTTTGACTCCTGCAAGTGTAACACTATTGTTTCAGACACTTCAGGGAATCAGGTGAAACATTCTCATGAGAACATAGCATGATATTTATAAATGTCAGAAAAGCAAAGCAGAAGTAAAAAAAATATATATGTGTCCACAGAAACAATCAAAAACTCAACCAATAATTAATGTCTACTCATGCTGTAAAATCTGCAACTATTCATAGAAAGTTTGTTTGCTACAACAAGGAAGGGGGCCTGAAGTACTTCAACTAAAAATACAAGTCAGTGAGGTACAGGAAGAAAAGAGGAAGAAAAGCTGTTAATGGTTGAACAATGACTGGAACTTACAGATGAAATTATAATCCAGTTAGACAGTTCAACGTGTAACAACATGAACAATAGGAACGATATTTAAGATTTGGTCATCCAAGTCATGAAATAAAAAGGTGAGTGACCAAAGTGAGGCATTACCCAGACGATAGAAGATTCAAATACAGTTCAAATGTGTCAGAAATGTTTCAGGAACCAATAAAATCGAAATGGGTTTCATATGTTATGATTACTGACTGATGTCCAGGTGTCAGCAGTAAGTTTGTTCATCTCTGGAAGAGGTGTGCTCAACTAAAACGGCTATATTCTCGTGCTGTTTTTTTCTTACAAAACTTGGTGTTCAGGGACTGTGGCTGACCTGGCGTGCTCGTCACTCAAAGCTAAACGTTGAATTTTGCTTTTTTTTTCTTTGTTCACAGAACAAATGAATTATTTGTTCTCAGAACAAATCACATTTTCTTTTCACATTTTTCTCAATCACACACATTAAATCGCTGACAGTCTTAGTTTAATACTCACACCACACTGTGGTTGGCCAGAGAAAATCCGTCATTCATCTTGGTGATATCCAAGATGGTCATGTAAGAGAAGTCACATAAGGACGGGAAGAGTGCAACTTAAGCATGCAGAGAAGCAGATGAATGTACTCCACAGGTTGTGGAGAGATGAACTCTTGTCATTTTGTTCTCAGGTGGCAGTGCCCCCTCCAGTGCTGTGTCCAGTGCTGGCCCCTCATCACCGATGACATCAAACTCTTCCATTAACTTCTGCTTCAGTGACTAGTTGCTCTGGTTTGTGTATATTCATGTGTAAGCCAAAGAAGATGTTTTTGTTCCATCACCCTGTCCCCGTGTGCACCTGTTTCAAATCAGCAGCATGATGATGCTGATGAAGGACTCCATGACTTGTGTCTGATCAGGCCAACAACCGACACCTTCTTCTACCACTAGAATTGTCCCAGTCTGCCGTGCTCTTTGCTGTGGTGGAAATAAAATGGCCTTTCCTGCCGGCGACCTCACTCTCTTGCATTTTATAGTCACTACTTCTTCTTCTCACTTATCTATGAGATAATTATCTGGATCAAAATTGCTGCTGATAGTCACAACATAACTGTACAAGTGTGGCACCAAAATGTGCCAGTTTCAGTTTGATCTACAGCTGCAGTCATGACCCAGATAAGGAACATGTTTAGGGCTGGAATATGTCCACTTTGGCCTCTTGTTAGCGTAGTTTCAGGCTTCAATTACACATTTTCATACATTTGTTTGTGTCCAATCAAATTATTGCAGTGTTCTACATGTTTGAGAGTACATCAAGAAATTATATTGGCATCCATGTCTCGTGCCTTGCAGGCTGCCAGCCATCATCAAGTTCATAAGTAGCTAAACCAGTGAAGTAGCAGCGGCATCGCAATGTTCTCAGCTGTGTGGCAACACCCCATCATGCATTTTCCTGACTCTCGTAGTCTTGCTCAGCAGCCCAACTGGTCATGCATTCATCCTGCAGGCCTTCGCTGCTGGTGTAAATCAATGGCAATGCCTGTTAGAGGGGCAGTATGCAGTAATATCAGAAATCTAACTTGTATGTAGGACACCCTCTAACTGCAATGTCTTCACTGTAGGCAACAAAAGTGAGTACACCCCTAAATGAAAATGTCCAGTTTTGGCCCAAAGTGTCAATATTTTGCATGGCCACTATTATTTTCTAGCTTAACTGTCTTGGCATGACGTTCACCTTTCGTTTGAGGATGCCCCAAAGATGAGCAATAGGGTCTAGGTCTGGAGACAAGCATGGCCACTTCATCACCTTTACCCTCCACTGCATTAGCATGATCTTGAAGGTGTGTTGGTATCATGATGGGATATTGACCTGCGTCCCAGTTTCCACAAGGAGGGGATCAGTTGGTATTCATGATTCCCTGAACTGTAGCTCTACAGTGCTGTCTTCACTCGCTCCGATTTATCTATCTATCTGATAGCCTCGGCCAGGTTTTTGTAGAGCAACAATTCTCAGGTCCTCAGAGTGTTCTTTGGCATGAGGTGCCATTTTTAACTTCCAGTGGTCAGTATGAGAGCAGTATTTAAAAACCTGCTCCCCATAAACACCTGAGACCTTGTAAAACCAACAAGTCAAGTGACACTGGGAGGGGAAATGGCCAATTGGACACTGTTTGGACATTTCAGGGATGTAGTCACTTATGTTGCCTACAGTTTAGTGGCACTCACAAAAAAAGTCCACTCCCTGAAAACATTGCGGACTCAGATCTGACAGTAAGTCCAGTTGTAGGAACCATTGAATCTTTAGGATATTCACGGTTATTAAGGCAGCATGACAGGACAGAGACATCTTTGTCAGTGATCAAGTGAAGACCAGGATTCATTTCAACCTCACTTACTCAATGCTGGTATAGCAAGACAGAAAGAAGCTAGTGGCAATGAGAAAGAAGTTCCTGGAAATGGAGTCAATGGCACACATTCGATCATATGCAAAGCTGAGAGTTCAGTTCCAAGACAATAATGTGGAAACTACTAAAAACTAAAAACGCAGAAGCAACATTTTCGGCCCACTGGCACATTACCAATGCTGAAAAAACAAAAATGATTCAGTCATATTTTTAAAGTGATCAGCATTTGTGCTCTTGCTGTGCCTAATAATCTTCACTTAACGTTACTTATAGGACTTTGGAAATAAAATGGACTTCATGAAGAAACCTAAATCTGGCAATCTGTCTGGAAAAATGGAAATAGCATAAAAAAGGAGGGTGGGGTAGAAATTATGTTTGCAATCCCTCAGATGAAGTTGAGATGAAAGAATTGTTGAATGTTGAATGTGGGATTGAAATAAACTTCTCTTTATTCTTCTACAACGGAAATTTATCTTCACTAAAATTGGATGCTAGTTCCCTATACTTTGTTCTTTAAAGTTAAGGATTGTCCACCAAATTCTTAAACAAGAAGCTTGAATACACTGCATAAAAATCTTTTTTTTTCTCGCTGACATCATCATCATCTGCTTTAAATGCTCCATTTTTGATCCTGTTCCAAAGAAACCCAGGATCACAGGACTGATTGACTGGTGGCACTGACGTCTGTGGTCATGAAGTCCTTTGGGCGCCTGGTTCTATCCCACCTGAAATCCATCACTGCTCCCCTCCTGGACTCAATGCAGTTTGCTACAGAGGCAATAGATCTGTAGATGATGCAGTAAATCAGGTCCTTCACTTCGTAATGGAGCACCTTGACTCCCCAGGAACCTATGCCAGGATCCTGTTAGTGGACTTCAGCTCTGCTTTCAATACAATTTTCACCAGCTCAACATGTCTGACTCCCTCTGCTGGTGGACTAAGGACTTTCTGACTGACTGCCTGGAGTCAGTGCTTGCTGCAGGGGCATCTGTCTGAGACACTCGGACCCTCAACATCGAGTATCCTCAGAGCTGTGTACACTCTCCATGGCTCTTCTCCCTGTACACCTGCTGCAAGCAATGAGGAGTATGATTGAGTCAGAGTTACACATTTAGAAACATAAAGTCGTATAGAATGGTCAAGAAAGTGTAACAGCACTTTCACAAAGACCTGTGATTCTTTCACAAGTACATTGTATCCAACAATTAACGCCTACTCACAGGGACTCTGGAAATCAAAGAAAATATGAAACAGAAATTATAAGAGGTGTTCTGCCAAACAATATAGACTTCATGTGGTTCCTACATATGCACCCGATGCCTACAACAGTCTGAGCTCGGTGTATTTGGCGGATTCAGTGCATCACAGGTTTTTACAGGGCTGTCAACTCTCATGCAAATGACGGTGGTTGCAGATATGTATCCCTAATGTGGGGCTCGGTGGTGGACCGCCGCTCCATAACGGTGACGGTGCTATTTGTAATTGTTCAGAAATCTGTCCCTAAAAAGCGCTGACAAACTTTCACATTACACACTATGTTTGACGTTATTTTACCTTTTTCTGTAAAAAAGATCCACCCATGCATCTGCCCAGATGAGATTACATCTTTGATCAGCTCCAGCTGTCCTGCAAGAGAAGCCACTCACACATGCCTGTAGTTGAATTCATAAAAAACACTCGACAGTTGTGGTCACAGGGAGATGAACTGCACTACCCCATGCACAGCTCAGATTATATTGCTGTTCTGTTACTTCCTTCCATTATGGCGCATCAACTGTCGCTAGTGGTCTCGGAACGTAAGCCCTGCGATAAACAATAGAACACTCTAAACCAGGATACAGTACTCATCCAGAGTCAGCAAAAAATGTGGTATCAGGACACCCCTAGTATTTTATAGGTTATTCACAGAAATTGAAAAATGGTAACATATTTGTGTGGTGGACTTCATACATACATACTCATTTCCATGCCAAAATGATGTTTGGTAGATTACATAACTCAGTACAAAACTACCAAAATGTAATGTAATTATAAAGAATTTCCCCACTGTCAGACAAATAAGGGACATCGCAACAACCCCAATTGTTTTCTATAAGACTTGTCAGACATGATTCTAAAGATTCAGCGCATCTCCTATTCAGCCTAATGCATCATTATGTCTTGTGAATGTACTTATAGATCAGTGGTTCTTAACCTTGTTGGAGGCACCGAACCCCACCAGTTTCATATGCTCATTCACCGAACCCTTCTTTAGTAAAAAATAAAATACACAGATACACTAACTGCAGACTAGACTGAGGGGTGGACCTCTGCGGCGGAGGCTCCACTGAACCCCTAGGGTTCGATCGAACCCAGGTTAAGAACCACTGTTATAGATAAATGTGAGCAAAACTTTCTACTGTTAGATGAGTGTACATCATTTGTAATACATGAAAGCATTGCAGATCTAGTGTATGTGAGCTTTTTAAGAAGACATTACACAGGTCAAAGTTTGAATGAACTTTAATTGATCAGCAGGTTGCAGGCCGTTTCCCTTTTACAACAAATATGCTTAGTTTCCAGTTTCCAGTTAATACTGAAAGAGAGCTGGGAAATAGTGCAGAGGAAGATGAATCCAAGAATTTTAGAGAGCAGAAAACACAGAAAGCCAACAAAAGTACCAGTATGGCGGTTTTCTTCATAACAGCGTAGCCTAGTTAGACAATTTGCTTTATTTGTTCGTTTAATTCAAATATATTGCACTTCATGAGACAGCGTTTGCTTAATAAGTCCATGTTTACCAATTACATTCATGTTTATCAATAAACACTTTACATGCAGAAAGATATGCATCGCTTTTCTAGTTATTCTCAGTGTTGAGACAAGTTTGAAGCAATAATTAGCATAAATTACTTGACCATTCTCTAACTAAGCTCAGCTGAAAAGCCATGTATCCCTTAGGTGTGGTGTAATTTACAACCCTTTGTACACCGACCAGTAGGCCAGTCAATTTGACTTGTAAATCCTGAATTAACGAAAGAAATATGCATTGATGTTCATTGTGAGACCATGTTCCAGACAAAGGTCGCTCTTTTCTCACACACCAGAGGATGTACTACCTGCGGCAACTGAACATCATTGTTCTCTGCTCCTCCATAATCCTATGGGTAAGTCTCGATTGGCCAAAACCCAACTTGCTCCCAACTCTTAAATTACCGTTGAGCAATCCTCATTTACAGACATCACCTTCATAATCCGAATTACCCGACTGTCCTTCACTCGCTCTATCTCTCTAAGCACATCAACTGATCAAAGAATTCCTTTCGTCTTTCATCACATTTCGATCTTCATCCTTCATCTTCAATGGATCTGACCTATCGTACACTATCTTTTCCCACTCGAAAACTTGTGCAAAACTATCTGACTTCCTTGCTTCCGCTGCTATTATAGTCCAGTCTACGTGACTGAAAGGAGTGTGATATGTACAGTATCTATATGTTCTATATAACTATAAACATACATTCATTCTGTGCCATAAGGGTTAAAAGCAACGTATAGCTGCCTAACCCTCAAATAGAAAATCTCTGCTCTCCTGCAACTACAGGTAACATTCTCGCTGCACGCTCAGTTCATCCAAACTGCCTGTGTGTGTGTGTGTTGTATCTCCACAAACAACCACATTCTGTCAACAGTGCTCATTATTCATGCTTGATCTAAATAAAACCTTTCTCTGTCAACTTAAATCAGCAATGAGGTCAGTGTCAAGAAACCCTCGTAAGTTCAAGACTACTATGAAAAAGGACTTATCCATATGGAAAAGGAAATATATGAAGTATTTTAATGCTTTTTATAGCAACATTCCTGATACCTGATGAATATATTCACTGATGAAGCACACTGTGCTTTAACTCAAAAACTGACCATTCCTTCAAATGGCAAATGGCCCAATAGAGTCCTTCTTAGGCTTATCCAGCACTCAGAACACTTCACACTGGGTCACTCATTTGTGCACACTAGCTTACATTCATGGCAGTAGGCTACAATGCAGCATGCTGAACGGGTATTTTGCTCAGGGACTCGACACATATACATGTCAACTTAGGATTTAACCAGCAACCTCTTAGCCCGATCACCCACTTCGCTGAGCAGTGTCACCCCAGGGAACAACTGGTTTCTCTGGAAGCACATTCTTATTGCTGCATTCTTTATTTTAAGACATTCATCGTGGCTAAAACCTTTTAGTGTGAACTAAGAATTTATTGAAACACAAGTCTTAATGCTAGACAAACAAAGTGGTTTGAAGAAATTCCATTGTTTTCCTAAATAAAAGGGTTCCTATCCTGCTAACTTCACGCCAACTCTGTAGTGATCGGTCAGGGATTGAGCCTCACAGTCACAGCCCTGCGCTCGACCACAACAGTCACTAGAACACATAGCTATAGTAGCACACATAGAACATAGTTAGCTCTTTTCAGTTACTCTAATCTAAATGAAAAGTGTGTTCTGTTTTTTGATCGGTAATTACATTCATGTCTGTTGATTCACTGGCGCAGTTAAATATTCTCCAAAGAACACATTATGATGTACAGTATCAACTTATACAACTTTAAAAATGAAAGCCAGTCAGCTTTTTCTTTTTCGATGTTTTAAGAGGTGGTCTTATCATTCTGCCCCGTCACACATAAAGCAACAGAGGCCAATTTCAAATCCATTAAAAAACAAAAAAAACAACCCGAGACCACCTAGTTTCGATCCCGATATGCTAGTTGCGTAACGGCTATGTGTCAAACCTCACCATGTGGACATTAGCATGTAGTAAGGAGAGAATCTGTCGGTGTAAGTACGGGCGGTCACATCATATGTCTGAAACGCAGTATAGGGCCCCTTATGCAAAGTTTCAACTCATAACAGTAATGTTTTTCAAGTCTCTTCAGATACTCACATAAAACACCTGACAACAGTCTTTTGATGTCTCCTACACTACAAGCTAATTGCACAACAGAGGAACACAGCCGCACTGAAGACTAATGGGACAATGTCGCCGGTGATGGGAAGTGACGACCATTGCTACATTTGTCATCCCATCACTGCAAAGCAGAGAATATTATTATAACATTTTACCACACAGGAAGTCATTCTCAAAACAAAGACCCCTTGATTGATACAGGGGTTTCAAGAAAGCTTCAAAAGGAAAGAACAAGCACTCAAGTTATAGATCGAGTCACAGTTGTATTGGAGTCCAAGCTCCGGCTGTTAGAGGAGAAATCACAGGCAACATGCAGCAGTTAAGCAAGTGTGTAAGAAGGATGGCTTATTGAACTTCAGGAGGGCTCTAAAAAGATACAAGTACAAAACTAAGTCTCACTTATCTTGTTGTTCCCAAACTTAACCAATCATCATTGAGCTTAGCCTATTTCTCTAGTAAAGTAACACTACTAGAAATCTCTCTCTCTCTCTCTCTCTCTATATATATATATATATATATATATATATATATATATATATATATATATATATATATATATATAACTGAAAACTTCCTTTGGTCATGAGGGAGTATTAATAACGTAATAATGCTTGCTAGTCAAATAAAGAGAGATATCGCCCAGTTTAGAATTCAATCTTGCAGGCAGGGAATGACTCATCCTGCATAACAACAGTGCTACTCGAGGCCAAAACCATGATGTTGAGATCCTGCTGCCTCTCATGGGTCTGTTGGTACCACTCCCGAGTCATCTCTGTGTCATGTGTTGGGATGAGGGTCACCTGAGGAGGGGATAAAGACAGTTCCCTGATTATAAAACATTTAACCAGATGACATCTAATATTTTTAACATAAAATGCAATGACTGCCTGGTGATCGATTCCAATCTTTTTTTTTTTTTTTAATCAGATTCAATCTCCTTGATCATGCTCCCTAGACACCTTATTTATCCATGAAACTCATTGGACTTTTTGAGGGTAAATTAGGTGCAAAATGGATTTGAAGAGGAAGAGCAACTATAAATTTGAGGTTACAAGTGCAGGAGTTGTGCACTTGTAAATGTTTATTTCACATAGTTGAAGATTTTGCAAGGTACAAAACCCATTGCTGTGAGTGGACTAAATCACAATTTCTGCATGATCTCTCACTTGTGCTCCTCCTCGTCTGAGATGGTGCAAAATGGACTTGAAACCTGCAGAGCTGCCAGGCGCTGGGACCCAGGGGGAAAAAAAATCAAATCTCACGCTGACCAATCAATCGATGGACAAAGCAACGGACCACTCCTGGCGCAAAAGCTCTTTTGTTAAGCCGCTTTGTTCTGTATCTACCGTCCGCTGTGACTTTGCTCATTTTATTGCTTGCAAACCCAAATAAATTTGTTCCTTGGTGTGTCATGTGAATAGTAACAAAAATACCAATTAAAAATGTTGAAATTAAGATGTCACTTTCTTTCCACACAAAACAAAAGTTGTGACAGGTAGCATTAAATTTTAGATTAAATAGAGATTGAAAATTGCCCCTGGTTGAGGACACAAGGGATGCAGTGGTTTTGGAGCGTTGCAGAAGCCAGGAAAGCGAATTTGACTGACTCCAATTCTGAAGAAGAATTTTCACACTGTGATGAAAATTACGGAGCCCTGGAAGTGACATGCATGTGTTTATTTTTTGGATGTGACATGCATGACTTTATTTTTTTTTTGTCCTATTGCCGACGGCAAAGTCTGTGCGCTTTTAGCACTCAGATCAAATGCCAAAATAATACCACATGTGGCATGCATGACTTTATTTTTTTTTCTGCCGAGATAACAGTTATCTCGGCATCTCTTTTTATCTCGGGATAAAAAAAATAAAGTCATGCATGTCGCTTCCAGGGATGCGTAATACGTATAGTTTATCCACATATGGTATAATTTTGAGTAGAAGGCACTTGATCAGAGTGTTAGAAACACAGACAGTGACTGACAACGTTGACGAACAGTTACGAAACCATGGGAGACATAGTGGTTCCAGGAAGACGTATACAAAATGCTTTGCCAGAGAGGCAGCTACGCATGCGCTGACATTCACGGTTGTATCTTGAAATAAAGATTATCTTGAGATAATTGTTATGTTGGGCGAAAAAAATTAAAGTAATGCATGCCACGTCCAAAATAATAAACACATGCATGTCACTTCCAGGGCTCTGTAGAAAATCGCACAGTGAAACAAAAAGTGAAGCACAAAACTTTGCCATGACAGTCGACAGTCAGTACATACTAGTGCTTTACAGTGTCCAGGGATGTGCTGGAGGCATGGGCAAAACGGTGATGGAGGTCTCAGGACTGGGGGGGTAATATAGAAATAGCGGTAAACACAGTAGAAAGCGCAGGGGGAAAATATAGTCTGAATAGTGAATGAGCAAATTCACTCCAATTTCAAACTTTGGGTCAAGATTCTTCTCTCTTACTGTTTACAAAATGAAAAAAATAACGGGCAAAGGTATTCCAAAATAGAAAAATACATTGATGTTCATCCCCAAACCATTCTTGATGTCCACAAAAGAAATATTGGATTGTCAGTGACTATAACTGAAGACAATATGACACATTTCAATTAACATTTCAAATAGTTCAGGGTCCAATGTCCAATGTAAGTTACCAACTTGTATTAAGGTAATTGAAAAGGTGGTTTAATGCAGATGGTTACCTGCAGATTTGAGCCCCACTGCGCTTTTCCCTCCAGAAAGGCATTCAGGACTTCTCGGCTGGGCTCTCCTCCACTTGGGTCATTACCACTCAGGACATAATAAGCAGCTCGAACTCTCTTGAAAAACTCTTGGTCCACATTCTTCGCACTGCAGTGATTGGGCACATAAGCCAGGTCGACATAGACTGGTGCACCAGGCGGGACAGAAGAGCTGCATTTCTGGTAATTGTTACCTGGAGTCAAAAACATGACATTGTGCATCAAGTGCATCAAACATTTTGCAAATGTTTTTAAAAAGAAACAATGAACCTGAACTTAAGTGACTGTATGAACATTTATTCTTGGAAGTTGATTCAAATGTTATGAAGGACCCAGACTTTGAAGATTCAATAATGCTTCTCTGTGATAGCTATCCGAATGTTCACTTCAAGTTAACGTTGTTTATATGCTGTGATGTCACCAGTGGAGAGGTAAATGATGGCAACCAGATTGCCTCCTCCTGACGCCAGCCCTCATGGTCGAAAATTTTTACAGTAGTTGAAGAATGCATGCATTATTTTCATTAATTTTCTCTTCAACGCAGTTCAATTTCAAACATCTGGTGACATTCCAGCTACGTAACATTCCATTAGACATTTGGTCAATATCTTTTGAGAAAGGGGAAGCCTGGAACCAACCTGAACTGGTTTTTGAGCCACTGAGCAAGGCTTTTCCTGGGTTTGGGAGCTCGCCTCTTGAACCATGAGTCTCTGATGACCTGTTCAGTCTTGAGCTTCTTTCTGTGTCCTTTTTTTGAAATGAGGTCACTGTTGGTGTGTCTCTTGAACTTGATTTTGCTGGAGTTGAAAACTTTATTCTGCTGTTCTTTTGAGCAGGAGATGCTGATTTTGGTTTTCTGGGACCCTTGGGACTCTTATAATGTTTCTTAAAGGGCTTGTCTGCCCCTGCGTGGTCGTTGAGCAGAGCCTCTGGATCAACCATACATACGTCTGGATTAGGAGGATGAGGGATAGGGTCCTTTTGGGACCTGGGGAGGGGGTCATCAAACTGCTGAGATGTTCTCGATGAGGGTGGATGGTGCCCTGTGTCACCAAACTTATCCACTGGAAGATGTTCAGCGTCTTCATCCGAGTCTAGGTTTACCTCAGCTGTTAAGGATGGGCACTCTTCTGTCTCAGGTGGAACATCAGAATCTGAGTGTGAATTCATTGACTCACTGGCTGATGTCAGAGGCGTTTCCTCTCCTGCAAGCGTTGCCATTGTACTGCATGGTTGCTGCCCACCATCTGAGAGATGTTGGCTTTTCTTATGTGACTTTCTCTTCACTGAGTGTTGGTCGTGACAGCCCTGGACTTCCTTCTGTGAGCTTCTACTGCTGCAGTCTTCCTCAACCTCTTCAGTGGACACCTGATTGTTGTCACAGGAAGTGTGAACTGGTGCTGAGATGTTCAAGTCTGGTGGGCAAGAAGTCTTCATGTCTTCACTTAAAGTTTCTGAGTGACACATTTCCAGAGTGGTGCTGCAGCCACTGGCCAACCACTCATAGGCTTTTTGCTCTTCATTATCATCACCGAACTCAGAGAGAGGATCACCTGGATAGTCATCAGGCTTTTGCAGCAGCTCCCAATCTGATAAACTGCTTCTTCTTCTTGTCTCCATCCTCTCTGGTGTTCCCTGTGAAATGCGCCCCTCTTTAATTTGAACTTCTTCAACCATTCCATCCTCTCCTTCCATTCCCTTCATTGCCCGTTGGCTCTGTTGTTCCTTTCCTTCTATTTGTGATTCTAATAATGTGTCATCACTTTCAATCTTGTCTTCTGGATCAGGTGTTTTTTCCCTTGAGGTTTCTTCAGAGTCGCTTTTGCTTAGGTTTGCTTCCCGGAAGACTTGTTGAGGGTCCATTACTTCCAGTTTGGACAGAATTGTTGAGCTGACACATTTTCTTTCTTCCACATCTGAAGTGGTTTTGACTTCATCCTGTTGTGTCACTAAGACATGCTGTATGTGTTTTTGTTCAGTCATGGCAGGTTGCTGAGATTCTATTTGATATTGCATTCTGCTTTCTTGAAAATGGTCTGGCACCTTATCTCTAGTGGCCTCTTCCATCTCGCCCGTATCAATAGAGATGTCGGCAGAAACATGTAATGATGACGAACTCTCTTGTGCATCAGGGCTTGAAATTAGTGATGGTTTTGTGGTTGAGGAAGCAAAAGGTGGCAGTTTACAGTCAACAGATGGTTTTCCAGGAGCAGTTTTAGTCACTACCATGTACTCATCTTGCTGATGCTTGATGTCTGAATCACTTTCTTGGTGTATATCTGTATGAACTGTGGTTTCCATCTGATCATCCTTTGGGCATGTCTCCATCACGACTTGACTTGTTGTTGAACTAGATATAGTTTGATCATCCCATTTTGCTTCAATCATCTCGATCGGTTCTAAATTAGTAGCTGTTTTGTCTGGCTCTCCCAGTTGGCTTTGTTGAGGTTTTGTTTGAGTGGTTGGAGCGGCTATACCCGGGGGCTCAGCTATTGCAATGTCTTTGTTATCATCAGGTGAAATCTGCTCTTCAGTGGCACTCAACTCAGGACATGTTTCATTTGAGCCTACTGGTGTCGTGCCATCATCAACATAATGCCAGCATAGTTCTTTTTCAGACAGCTCCCTTGCACCTTTTTCCACATCTACACCACTAAAACTTGCCCCTTTATTACTATCATCACCACCACCATCATTATCATCATAATCTCTGTGACCATGGTCTGCATTTGAATCTTCACTCTCCACGAGCATCTTTTTGTTGATGGGAGTTTCATTTTCTTCAGAAAGGCCATGCTTGGCCTGACTTTTATCAGAATATGAATCATAGTTTTCCAATTGGTTTTCTTGAAATTCTCCTGGAGATGATTTTCTTTTTGAATCTACTCGGTGCTCACTTTCACATACTGGTGGAGTATTCTTTTCTGCTGATGAGTGCCAGCCAGAACCTGAGCTCTCCTGATCAGTGGTGTCGACCTTTTCTTCTTCATTTACAGGCAACGTTGTTGCTTCCTTTCCTGTTGCTCCACAAACTACAATCTGACCACTTGTTGCACTTTCTCCCAGAGCTGATAAAGCATCCCCTTTTTCCTCCTCTGACTTTTCTGGTTTGTCCTCTTTGGGTCTATGAGACGATAGCTCTTCAGTCTCGGAAATTTTGTTGTCTGGAACGTCTTCAAAAGTGATGATCTTTTCAACATATGTTATGTCCGTGCCTTCATGTTCTCCTTCTTGGCATTTCTCTTGGTCATCATATGATGTTGTGGCACTTGGACGGTGGCTTATTCGATTCTCATTGAGGGACACCAGCCTATAGTCAACTCTGCAGAAAGACAGGGACTGCTCCTTGCAGTAGTTATCATAGTTGAAGACAGGACCTTTGAAATCTGCCTGGCCTGCTCCCCTGTTATCATCTGGACAGGGTTTCTCATCCGGATCATATTTGGAGGTCTTGTGTTCTTCCACCTCTCTGCCAACAATCTTTTCGTCTGTTATCTCATTCGCAAGATCTTCCTTTTCGTCATTAAAATGACCATTATTATTATCCTCACCTGATACTTTGTCCAACATTGAATATGAAGGCTGGGATAGTCCTGGAGACGCCACATCTCTTTCTCCTTCCATTTCTCGTTCTGCTTCCTTCCCAAAGGTTTGACATACCTGAATGTGATCTTTAGACTCCTGACTGACCTGATCAGTTTTTGTATCTGAGTCAGACTCTGTGCCGCTTCCGAGTTGAATGAATGTCCTTGATAAAGCTTTAACACCATCTGTCGTTGAAGGCAGTGCTGATGATACAGTTTTGGTAATAGCTGCATCTTCTTGTTGACTTGCACAATCTTGCGAGATTGGGTCTTCTTTGGTTGTATGGGCAGAGGTCACTGTTGCTCCATCATCAGCAGATGTTTCTGCAACGTCAAATTCTTTTCCGACTGAATGTTGCTGCATGATAGGAATGACGATAGCATCTTTTGTCTGAGATGAGTCAGGTATAATGCTATGTTCAGACTGAGCTACAGCTGAAGATCCTGCTTGGCCTGTACAAATTAACCCCTTTTCTTCATCATTGTCTTTATCTTCAGTTGGTGATTGGAGTGCCAATTCTCCTTCTGGCAGAAGTACAACATTTTTATCAAAGGTTTTCTCCTGCACCGCCTCATTATCCCATTTCTCTTGTCTTGGGCGGTCTGCATCACACGTTTCTTTTTTGTTGACTAATAGTGTTGATTCTTTCTCCTGATTTTCTATTTCACACTCCCTTGACTTTGTACCACCATCTAGGTCACAAACAAACTCCTTTTGCATTGTCTCTTCATTGCTTACATCAAGTGCATGTGTGTCTTCTTTCTCAGACCCTTCTTGAGTTTTTTGTTCCTCTACGTTCTCTGTCTGGACAACGTGCTGCTTATCTTGTGATGCCTTTACCTCCTCCTCCTGAGTTGTACGAGTTTCACACATATCTTCAAGAGATTTGTGTGAATCATCTATTTTGTCTGTTCCTGTCATCTGAGCTGCGTCCATATTTGTCATTTGTTCATCTTGGGATGTATGCTCAGACAAAAGAGAGTCGGGTTTGTCTGCATTTGAATCATGAGTGTCGGCTGGCTGTCCCACATGTGTCTCAATCACCGGTGTTCCACCATCATCTTTGTCATACACCTGACTGATTAATTCCTTGACACCTGTACCTTGAGGGTCAGCTCCTTTCCCTGTGTGGTCCATATCCCTCACTTTCTCTCCATCATCCTTCTCAACAGCCAATACACCGCCTTTGTCCGCTGAACTTAACAAAGCCTTTTTGTCTACCTCGGTAGTTACACCAGTGGTCATTTCTGTTTTCATAGAGTCATGTTCGCTTGTCATCATTTCTTTCATTTCTTTTTCTTCACATAGTTGGACGTCCTTACTGGCTTCTTGCTTCTCAACAACGCGACAATCTATGCTGGTAATATGGCCATGTTTGGACTCAATTTGTACTGTCTCACATGCAGCTCTTTCATTAGTGGCACATACTCCACGCTTGTCTTCATCACATATCATGTCACTGCTTGAGATGGCTTGGATGGAAATGATATCTTCACTTTTCTTTTGCAACAACATGCCAGCAGCCTCTTCTTTTTCCGATCCAGTCGTTTCTTCACAGCTGTCCTCTGGCTCTGATTTTGAATGTACTGAAGATAAATCATCAAATTGTATGTATCTAATCTCATGAGACACTTCTTTTTCTTCCATTAACTCAGTAGTTTGGGACTCGTCTTTGCCGTCATTCATTTTCTTTTCTTTTCCAACTGTGGGTCCACCAAACAAATCAGTCTGGTTTCCCTGTAGAATAATTTCACTTGTCTGGTTAAGTGTAATGGCACTTGGGTCTTTGCTCGTTTCATCTTTCTCGATACTCATTTGGTGATGTTCTTCTTGGGTGGTTGAAGCCACAGTCGATGCAGAATCCTTACAAATGATGGCATTCTCTTGAGAGGCATTATTTGAGATTTTAGTATGAGTGCAAACACTGATTTCAGTCTGCTTTATTGTCTCATTCTCGGCATGTATTTGATCAATTTCTGTCTCCCAGTTTTTATCTCCAACTTGTTGATGAGAAAGATTTTGTTCATTTATTTTTGCTCTCTCATCCTCCTCCTCCTCCACAGTTTTTTGAAGCATATCATCTTTCGTTGTTTTGCATTCCATTGGTTCCACAGGTTTAGTCCTTGGATCAATGAAATTCATCGCTCTTCCATCCATTTTGTCTGAAGCCTCTACATCTGCGGTTTCGATGGTGACTAGTGTTTTGATACAGACAAGCTCCAGTTCTTTATTACAGTCAAAACTCAAGTCTTGTCTTTCTGCATCCACAGGTGCAGCCTCATCTTCAAATCCAGCTTCTGTTTCAGTCGTCTTAGCCACTGTGGTAGTAAAATCCTCCATGTCTTTTTTGTGAACTTCATTTATTTTATCATGGTGGTGAGTCTGACTGTCTACGTCTGGTTTCTGATCCAGACTCAAGCCTTCTAGCGTCTGAGAATCTCTCAGAACATTTGATGCTGCATCAGTTGTCTCACCTTCAACACCGGACAAATATTTGTCCATTTCTGGCACTACCATAACATGGCCACCTTTCAGGTGTGTGTTAGCTGATTTGGCTGTAGAAGTCAGAACATCATCTTCATCACTGGAGTCTTCTATCACTGCTACATTTTCTGTGCCGCGTTTGCTTCCTGCAGCTGTTGCGAAACAAGAAGATTGTTCTTGCTTTTTCAATACTGTGTCTAGCACCACCATTGTCTTGGTCTCCACTTGTGACTGATGCCCTGGAGAATAAGTTGCACTTGGTGGTCCATGGCTAATAGGTGAGGATGATGTGATGTTCATAGTATTTTTTTCTGGACTGAGACAGTGTGCGTCACTTTCTGCTGTAACCAATGACGAACCAGAATGTTGAGTTATCAAAATTGAGGAGAGGGGTTTGCCAGTTCCATCAATACTCTCCTCAATTGGTAACTTGACAGGTTTAGAATTCACTGCAGTTTTTGAGGCAAAATAGTCAGTGCCAGCAAGCCCCTCATCGTTCTTGTCTCGTAAGTGAGATGTGGTGTCCCTTTCTTGATTTTTTTCTTCATTTGGTGTTTTACTTTCTTCATCCTTTTCTTCCTCATCTTCAAAAACATCACTTTCAACCATTCCAGCTAATGTTTTCTCCAGCACAGACAGATGTGAGTCAGCTGTTGAAGAGAGGGAGGGGTTGTTATCTTCAAACCTCAATGATGGCGGTTGTTCATGAGCTGCAATTGTGACAGATGCAACTGATTGGTCCTCTGCAATAGAAATTGGCTGAGAGATTTTGTCAACCTCCGTAATGGATGTGACAGATGACACGTGCTCTTCCTCAGCAAGTGGAACACGCATGATACTTGTAAACAAAGACACTTGATCTTGCTCACCTTGAATGAAACATTTACCAAGCATCGCGGCTGCTTGTGGCTCTTGCATGCCATAGATATATACAGATGATCTAGTTTGATCAGGGGCAGAGCCATCATAGGCACTAACGTCATAGTGCAGATGTGGAATCCTCTCCTCGACTTCCTCATTGATCTCCTCGTCAGAGATGGTTTGTTCAGTCTCTGAGAATCCTGGAATCGCCTGAACACAGAACACAGCTTCCACTCCTTCAGCTCCATGAACTTCTGCAGTCATCTGAACCTTCTGCCCAGGCTCATTGAATGAATGAACATTTTTTCTTTTGTCTTTCACTTTCTCCACATCATCTTTTGCCTCCTCATCTGCTATTGCATCAAGGTCTTCAACCTCTTCAAGTTCAGCTTTTTCCACACATTCGTCTTCATCCTCATCATCCTTTGGATGACATATTTCAAATTCCTCTAACCTTCCTGACAAAAGGTCAGACTTATCATTTTTTTCCAATTTTCCATGTTTACCATCATATTTGCTCTCTTTCCACTCATCTGTGTACACCTCAATTGCCAAATGTTCTTCCTCCTCTTCAGTCTTTCTTTCAACAGCTGGTCCAACCTTCTGTCCTTCTTCCTCTGCTGCCACCTGGAAAGCACCAGCCTCATCCTCAAAGGTATGGCTCTGTTTTCTCTCTTGTTGCAACTGGTATTTGTGAATAGGTTCTGCCTCTGATTTGTGTGGCAATGTTTGTTCTGTGGACCTTAGAACTTCAAGTTCAATTTCTTGTATTTCCTGATCTGCATGGAAATCTGGCGACCATTGAGCTATTTCAGGAGGTCCAGCTATTCTCGTGTCATCAGATATTTGTAGTTTCTCATGGTCCTCGTTGGGTTCTTCAGGTGCAGGTTCAGCCATTTCATTTGTGCCTTTTATTTGTGTATGTTCTTGTAGAAGAGTTGGAAGTTTGGCTTCTTCAAGCTTTACTTCACCAGATCCACTCAACTTTGTTGGTTTGACTTTCCCACTCTTGGGTTTACATGACACTTTGGCTCTATGAAGTGTCTTTCTTACTTCTGGTGTAAGCGGTTTAAGATCCGGCTTTGTCATTTTCCTGAGCTCAGGTTTAGATCTATCCTTCACATTTTTCTTCTCGTCAGGCTTTGTGTACTCATCTTTCTTAATTTTCTTGATTTCCTTCTGTTCCTTCTTCTCTTCCATTTTTGATAGTCTTTCCTTTAAGTTTTTTTTAAGGGATTTTTCTTTGAGAGATTTCTTCTTCTCTGGCATATCTGTTTTAGTTTTGTGAATTCTAGTTGCCTTTTTCTCCTCTTTTTTTTCCTCTTTCTCTACAACACTCTCCTTAACAGAGTCACCTTTTACTTCTTCAGGAACTTCTGTCTCTTCATGGGTGTCCATATCTTTTTTCATGGCTTTTGCTGCTGTTGTCTTGGAGGAGCATTTAAGGCTCTCTTTGCTGTCACTTCTGTGCTTCAACTTCTGTTTAACAAGGGGTGTAGGAGCACCTGTAGCAATGTCCTTCTGTGTAGCGACAGGGTATCGGAGGAAGTCAAGGTGCTTCAGTTTTTCCAGTCCTTCTAAAATCTTGTTTTGAGGGGCATTTCCAGGAAACAGCACCCTAACTATCTTTTCTGTAGGGTTTGCTGGAAGCCACACAATCAGAGCTGTAACTGACGTCAAATAGGGGACAGATATTTCACCCTCTTTGCCGTTTGCCAACACAATTCCTGTTTTGGCCTTGCTATTTCCAGCCCACTTCTGCATTAAAAATTGCATCTCTTTGCTGTCTTTCACAGGGTTCAGAATATACATGTCTAACCTGCCCACTCCCATTTTGTGGAACAATGTAATGGCTTCAATTGTGTTGCAGACCACACGTAGCAATGGCTCTGGTTTGATGCCTAGTTTGTTAAGCAACTGCAGAGTCAACGAAGCTTCTTCAATGCTGCGCTTCACTTTCAGATTTGATTCTGGTAAACGTAGCTTCTCAGGAACATTGAAGAACACCACGCCTATGTCTGGAGAAATAAGATTCTTAACCCATTCATTGTAATTTGTAGAGTCTTGAGATTTCTCCTCCTCTCGCTCTGCAATCTTTCTCTGAAGAAGCCCATTGATACCAGGGAGGTTATCAGCACCAATGTGGGTCAAAAGAACTGAGTCAATACGATCCAGGTGGCGCACCAACTTCCAGAAGCAGGACTTTCTTTCAGATCCACCATCCACTAAGATGTTGAAGCCATTCACAGCAAACAGAGCCGAGTCTCCTCGTCCCCCAGGGAAGATGTAACAGCATGGCTTGGACAGTTTTAGGAAACCTCCAGATGTTGGCGGCTCCAACAGATCAAACGGTGAGGGGACATCCACTGTCTCACAGACATAGTCCGAGAACTCGCTGATACCCTCCATACGGGGCAGGACTGGTGCAGGATTTAGCTTGTATTCTAGGAAGGCGTGAAGAGTAGGCAGTTGTCCCAAGGAATTCCAGCTCCCGACACCACGGCAAGACACCGTTAGTGTAGCCTCATGCTTTGGGGTTGCTGCCCCCACCAATTGTTTGACCTTCAGAAAGAATAAAGTAGACTTGTTATCATCTGCCTAACAATGTGCCCAACATATCTTTAGAGACTAAACATATTCAGACTAGACAGATATATATTCTGCATGTGTGGATATGTGTGGGTAGAAGTAGATAATACAAGGAAAAAGAAAATGCATAATTGAAGTACAAAACTATGATTATATTTCATGCATGCCCTGCCCTCTAATGGGATTCACAATGGGTATTGCATCCAAAGCACCACCTTAGCGCTGACCAAGATTCACGCACTTGCTGCCCAACAGGTGGAAGTATGGCCTTCCCCAATAAAAACGGCTACTTCTGTTTAATACGCAGTTTAACTAGAATGGTATACACTTGTCATTGTTAAGTTCAAGATCTCTCTTGGCTGATGTCTCTATTGGCCCTTTTCCATTACAGGTTCTAGTGACGGGAAAGCGTGTAGTCTGCCAGGTTCCTACTTCAAGATCTGCCACTGAGTGTGACCACTATGTGGAGTTGACTACACCTGCAGAATCTTGGCTGGTGATCTATGTGGCTTCTCTCATATGATCACCACAGTCGAATGTTTTCAAAGCAAACATGTTTCCATTGCAAGCGCTGTATATTTTTGATGTGTCTCCTAAATCCCTGCGTTTAAGAGTTGAGAGCCTAATCGGCTTAACATCCCAGCATCTTCAGGCAGGGACACACGGGTGGTCACCCATTGACGATCGAGTCACGCGGGTGGGCCACACCAGGCCTGGGATCATGTCGCACTAGTCCTGTTGTTTCAAATCACACTGATGAGCACTGCAGTAGGATGCATTCCAAACAGGGCAATGCCATATACCTGCAATTACTAGAGTGGCTGGAGTGGGTCCGGGCAGACGACTGTCTGCTGATGTCCAGTGCTGGCGGCGTCTCTTCTCTTTGAAGCATCTACAGTCAGCCCTCGCAGTGCACAAGACAGAGACAGGATACATGCCGTCTGCCTGTAGTGATTTCAGCTAACTATCTAGTGACCATCTTTGAAGCACCATGATTGGTCACTCTTGAAGAAGCTTTTGTGTCTCTAGACACCTTACCTTTTGTGGGAACCAGCCTTTGTTTTTGTTCACTATGACAGTGGTGCTGCAGTGATGCATGTCAACCTATAGGGAAGCATCGGGTCCCCACTCGCCACAGTGTGGCAGGTGGGATAAAGAGGCTTCGTGGCACACGTCAGAATGGCAGGCTGTCTCTCTCTGTGTGACAGCTGGGCACGTAGCACCCCCCTTTAACAGGGCTTCATCTTAGGAGTTTGCATTGCCCCTTCCTGGTCAACATTGCCAGAATGTTATCTCCTCCCCTGGATCACGCTGTTCGGAGCAATGAGGTCAGATGCCTGCATCCTCCATTGTAGATTCAACTTGAGGGTCTTGAAAAAGCAGGTTGTCATGTCCGCAGTCAGCTGGCAGTACATTTATCCACACGTCTCTGCTTGGTTTCTACCCATAGCAAAGCCTGCTCGAGGGCTGAGCTTGCAGCAAATAGAAACTGTGGTTACTTCAGTGTACAGATGCGTGTGATGCCTTCTATATGTGCTGCCTCATTTTAAATGAGGATTAAATGGAACCGGGTCCTTTTATAGGGGAAGGCCATACTGGCCCACACTGGGCGAAGAGTGCATGGTTCTTTCGAAGCGAATTAGAGGGTGTCATAGACATTCGCAGAAACAAGGGGTTTGGGTTTATTTTCCTGTTGCATGAAATCTTTGTTCCCTTTTTATGACATCTGTATATCTGAATTTTCAGTAATGGACTTATGAACAGTGAGACCAGTACAATACATTATGTGACTGACAAACACGTCAGTAACTTGATGATTTCTTTTGTAGTGACAGAAGTTAGAATGTCCGCTCAACTCACCAGCATCCATTCATGTGTTGTACGCAATCATCACCTTTTTTCACTATTCATTTTTAATTATTTTATTTCCATTAATCATTTTTATTTCTCTTTTTATTTCTCTCATGTTCAATAGGAAGAAACTATAACAAATTGGTCTATTGAGTAAATTTTGTGCAGAATCCCATGGGAGGTTGCACTCACCTGGTGGCAAGTGGTTCAATGTTTTCATAAGTGTTTTCGATAAAAGAAGTGGAGGATGACACTTAAGGCGTTATTGTGGTACAGGAGCAACCCTAAGGAAATGTCTCAGCCAAAGATATTGTTTCTTGTATTTATTGATTTACCTGGACTTCTATTTGTTTTAGAAGGATTTTAATAATTCTTCACAAACTTGACGGGGTTCTTCAGATGACGCAGCTGCTTTGTCAGTGTCCTTCACGTTTGTTATTTGTTTTGCTATTATTTTATTCACTTTGTTTTGTTGACTCACAGGTGTGGTATGAATAATTTAATCATACATATAGTATACAGTGACAACACAGTGGTATTCTATTGTCCACTGTCACTGACCAAACACAGAACACTCTTTCATCATTATATTATGATGTTGAAGGGGTTTGGTCGTCCTAAAGCCACGTCGTCTCTGCAAACACAGCGAAGCCTTATGAACGCTTTCCCATCTGGACTTCACAGCGGGGAACCGATGAGAGGAACCGAAATTAACCATTCTTAATCATTCCAGAGAATCTGACAATTTTGAACAGGATCTGAATAGGCACCGGTTGTCGAAGCCCACCCCGACCCGCCAGTACTGAGGCTTTACAATGTTACAATGTGAAGTGCTACTAACTCACTGCAATACATCATTTTGCAGCATTTACGCACATGAATTGGTGGTGGTAAAAGAAGCCTCGTATTGTTTTAAAGTGACAGGTTAAAACAATAGGCATTTTTTAAGGGGTTATTTGTTTTGTTTTTTTTTCATCTTGCAATCCTCTCCATTTTACATGGGATGATTAGACATTACAGTGCAGTCTCAACACGCCATAGACATATTGACTCACCGTGGGGCCATCAAAGACGCTTGAAAATGTTTGGTATGTGAAAATCCCAGTTTGAAGAAGAAGGCCTCTGTGATCAGGGATTTGGCCACTCAAGACCAGGAGCTTGTGTCCTGCCGAGTCTGTGACCAAAGACTGGATCTGCATGAGAAACAGCATATTAGACATTTGTTTTTTATCTGGGTCTCTGATCTTGCAGTGGAATTATTTCTACTATTTCAGTTGTGCATGATTATTTATTTGGATGAATAAGAACCGTGCCCGAGTCCTGAAGCCCATATGTGGCAAAAAAAGACACCACATGAGAGAAGAAAATATGGATGGTTGGATGGATGGATAGATGCTTTTGACTTGAGTTACAGCAGGTCTGGTTTGTCCTTTTTACCCCAGGGAGTTAAAAGCAGAAGCGACACACCAAGACAATCTTACTACTTCACTTTCAGTCAATGGGCCAGTTTCCACCAGGAGCGCAGTGCTATGGAGCACTAACATAGTAGTATATTTGACGCTGACCACTCCTCGTCAATTTGGAGTACACAAAGTTGCTCAGGCAGGAATTTCAAAACTTCATATTAAAAGATGTATCTCACAGGAAATACCAACATTACAACATATTCTGCTACACAACTATTGCTGGCTGACAATACGAGAGGTGAAATCATTTTAAAAATATGGTACTCGACAGCAAAAAAAATAATGAAGAACAAAGAATTGTTTTCTAAAGAAAATGACAAAGGCATAGAAATGACAAAAAAAGTGTGGTGTTAATTGGATTTTTCCAGTGTAGATGAATGGTATGCTACAACTTCAAGTGAAACTGTCAGCAGTCGTGTTGAGCACCAGTAAGTCTGAGAGTGAGCTGTCGCATTTGTCCCTCTGCCTCGACACTGATGACCATGACAGCATACAGCAACATAATGTTGGCTTGTTCTTTACGAAAACAAAAAAAAATGGGTGTTGAAATATTTGGTCACATCTCTTTCTTTCCCAAATGTAAATTGCCTATCAATGTAGATGTGATTATTGTTATTGTTCGATTATAGAAAAAAGTGTCCATAATAACAGTCAATTTTTATAGGGAATTAACCTGCACAACATAACCAAAATCCCTTCAAATCCCTTCATATTACAGGTTTCGTTTGATGCCCTGTTTCCACCCATGTTTTGCACGTTAGCCACATGCTTCCCCTGAAGATCCTTCAGCAACCTTAAGCTGTTGCTGGAAGTGAGTAGACAGTTTTGGAGGATTCACGCTGCCTTCACAACTTAGTCCACATTTTTAGGTTGGAGGTCATTTCTGTGGTAAAAAAAAAAAAAATCTGTCCCTGTGAGACAAGCACCAGTCTTGTTCCAGACCTGACCTGGGCGAAGTGCGGCCTGGGGGCCAAATGCAACCCTTTGACTGTATTTATGTGGAGTCAGAGTAAAACTATAAAACTTGTTAATTGTTGTCTCTAACATTGTCTTGTGCATTGCTCTTTGTTCATTATGATGCAACTGATACATAACTTTCTCATTTGACTATGTTCTTAATTGTTCATCTCTTATGTTGGCTATTTTAGGAGTATTTATTGTCCCTTAAAATACATCAGAATTGAAAGTAGATTTTGAAATGTATGAGACACATCAAGAATCTTTAAATGGAATGTGGTTTAAATTAAATAAAACACAACAATGATGACGACATGATCTCATCAATTGATTTTTATTTTGAATTTTCTCTAACCTTCCTTTCTTTGGGTTTGACAGCCCATCTCAATAGTCACAATATATAACCTGGCCCCCTAGGAAATTCAATTGCCCACCTGTGGCCACAACGCTCTCACAACATGTTGAGCAAGGTGAGAGAGATTACCAGATAGATAGCTAGATACTTTATTGATCTCCGAAGAGAAATTCCCATTTCCAGCAGCATGACAGGTGGAAACATAAGAGCAAGTAAAAAACAATGCTACAAATAAGATAAGAAAAACACAACAACAGTCCAGCATGTGAACGTGTGTGTGTGTCGCAAACTAAAGTGCATGTGTGTCTATGGTGTGAGTGTGTAGTGAGTCTGGAGTGTATTTGTCCATTTTATCGTCCTCCCCGAGAGATGTTGAAGAGCCGAATGGCGTGAGGGAGGAACAATCTCCTCAGTCTGTCTGTGGAGCAGGACAATGACCTTTGTAGAAACTTGTATGTTGTGCTGGTGCCCCTTAATGTGTACAACTAATGCAAACAGTAAAACAAGGCAGCAAAAAAATAAAATAATAAAATCATCATTTATCAACTTGCCTCCACCTTAAAAAAGGTGAGTGCATCTGAGCCTCACCCTGTAATTCTTCTCAGCCACTGTGATGACAGCCATCGAGTTGGTACTGGTACAAGTTATTTTTTCCCGAAGCATGAACACTTTTCGTTCAGTCAGACCTGTGCTGATATCGAATCTCAGCTCTCAGCTGCAGACGAGCATGCTCACTGTTTTTTTCTGCTTCAGCGTTGATCATGCTTATGGCGATTGCACCACCCCTCCTTGTATCCTTGGTGTCCTGTCATGTTCCTGTCTGCTTTAAATCCTCCACTATCATTCCTGTTCCCAAGAAAGCCAGGACTGGACTGAATGACTACAGACCGGTGGCACTTACGTCTGTGGTCATGAAGTGCCTTTGAGCGCCCAGTTCTATCCCATTTGAAATCCATCACTGTTCCCCTCCTGGACTCAATGCAGTTTGCTTACAGAGCCAACAGATCTGTGGACAATGCAGTAAACCATTAAACCATTATTTTATTGTATTATTGTTTGATCCGGAAGCCAATTGGGGGTGGACTTGACTGAAGGCCAAGGCTCCAGAATAATTTTCTAGAGATGGAATAAGAGGCTCACAGACGGGAATAGACAATGTTTGCTCTGCCGCTTGAGGAGCAGCGGAGGAAGCGAAGCGGAGCACTGAGCAGACCAGAACGAGAGGACAATCATACAACTGTGGTGCTGTCGGATCTTATCAGAACGTGGCCTCGACACAGAGAGGGTGTGAAGTGGAGCAGAGTTCTGTAGTTTGCTATCAGCTCCAGCAGGCTGATGTGAAGGGGAGTGGTCTCCTCCCAGACACAGCTGACGCTCTGCAGCCCACAGATGATGCACCAGCCAAAGCACCAAAGTAATGCTTCTTATTTTTATTTATGTTGGACTTTGGTTTAGATGCATAGAAAGTTTTCTTTCTACGCACTGGGCCAGGAGTGAAGGTGGGAGCAGCCGACTGGTCTCTCCAAAAGGAGCAGCGATGATCAGCACGGCTACTATGCGGACGGCTGGCTGGTCCTCTGGGCAGAAGTACATGCTCCTGCATCGCCTGATTTTCTTTCCTGGTCTGCACTCTCTCCGCCATCATCTGCCTCAGCTCAGGCGATTCGGTGATCTGGGCACAGTGGAGGATCTGCTTATGCTCCACATGCTGCAGCCACATACTCCGGTGCTGGACATCTGGACAGCGGATCTGACCCCCAGGATGGCCATGGCCTGGGTCATACGGAGCACCAAGCCGACAGACTGTTGGATGTCAAAATTCTCTGGTGGCATGAGAGAGGTTCTGCGATGGACTAGTCTGTTCGCTGGCACTATGAGCTGGTTGCCATTCCACTGGTCGAGCTAGGTCGAGCTCCTGGGGCCAGCGCATTGTGCATGAAGGCTGAGGGAGCAGAAACGCTGCGCCACCAATCCAAGCCCTCCACCTGGTAGTACGCTCCGTACTGGACCACGGACGGTCCTAGTGCCAGTGGAGTGTCACTATTCTCGCTGGGAAGAGTTCCAGATTTCTTCCAGTTGTAGGCAGACAACATGGTCGTGCCCTGAGTGGAGTCTCACCATCCAACTCCAGCAGGCCGTCAGTGAAGTAGGATGGATCTTGAGATGACAGGCCTCACAATCCGCGGCCCAAACAGTGGAAGCAGGGGTCGTCAGGGGTCGGGAGAATATCCAATAGCAAAGCCTCACCAGAGGCTGGAGCAAAATGAAGGCGAATAGAGAGTTTTGTTTTAAATTTCAGAATCTAATAGGAGATGTAAAAACGGGGAAAATGTCTTTACATGCTTCAATGCTGCGATAGCTATTATAGCCTGAACAGCCTGCCTGTCGAACCTATTCTTTTATGGTAACTTGCGAACAAAGACAAAAAAAGGTTCAAAACGAGTTTAATCATTGTCAGTTGTTTGTTTTTAAAACAATGCAAAAGTTAAAAAATCTGAGACACAGTTAATAACCACCCACAAACACAAACAATTTCCCTTGGATTAATAAAGTTTTTCTGATTCTGATTCTGATAAATTAAATGTTACATGAAATGAATACACCTGTAACTACTGAAAAAAAAATCTGAAAAACCAATGTCTGAATTTGTTCACAGGGTTCACTTCAGCATTCAAAATTGAATTTGTGAATGGAAACATTTTGTTTTTGTTTTAATTGAAAGATTTAAGAATATTTAAACGCATTCCAATTTCAGCTCAGGTTACTCAATAATAGAGTTAACTACTCTCGACACACCCCCTCTCTGTTGTCTCAAGGGTTAGAAAATTTAATGTTTCTACATTTTTTGTCTGATTTGCAACAGCAACAAGTAATTAAAAAAAACAAAACATGTTTGTTCCAGCTTCAACGATCCATCTAATGCCACCAGAAAAGTTACTGGCTGACTCGATAATATTTAATATTAGAAGAGACAATACATCTAGTACATAACATCATAAGATATAAACAGCAGCTTATAAATTATGAAATATTTTCACCTGTATCGTTCTGTGTAAAATGAACGTCACACCAATTGGTAATAATATCTACAAAACCAAGAGATTAATATGTTAAAAGCCTAACATGACAAAGCTTTTATGATAACACTTTTTTATAGTCACCTCTATCATTTAGTGTAACCAAAGGAACAGGGCATGGGGCTGGTTTGTGGTCATCATTTTCAAAATTGTTGTTCGGTGGGTGAGGTGCGAGGTTTCTGTGAGAAGAACTCAAGGTGTGGCCCAGGAACTGCCGACACTATCGACACCGTAGTATCAAGAAGCATCTGCTAGAGAACTTTAGGAAGTGGAAAGGGGATCTCAGCTTGATCTTTCGATTGTCTTTTTGAAGAATTTGTTTTTTGTTTGAAAGAACTCCCTTTAGGAGACATTGCTCAGAAACATCCTCCCAGTATTTCAAAGTTTCTAGGGCTCTGTGGATGCAAGTAAGTGTCTGTAACAGAATAATCCTGAACTTTGACTACATTTTCTGAAAGTATTTCTTGAGTAAGTTAAAAATTATCTGTTTCAAACTCACACAAGACAGACTGATTCAACACAACTGGTATGATTAGGAATAGCTGTGTCACTCATTTGAACTAATACTGAAAAGTTTTTTTTTTCTCTTTTATCCTTGACCCTATTTCTGACAATTGAGAGTATTTCTCAAGCAAGTAGAAATGATCTGTTTTAAACATGGTTGCTTGCTCTTAGCCTGTTGTGAGGCAACTCTGTCACTGATCCATTCATATATCTTTTTGTCAGACACAAGTGGTAGGATGTTGAGTTTCGTCCTCATGGGCCTTCCTATGAGCAGTTGGAAAGGTGTAGTCGGTAGTAGTAGTAGGATGAGGGGTAGCCCGATATCTCTGAAGCAATTCTGTAACCACCATTTTCCATGGCTGTTGTGTAGCCTCAGCCATTTGAAGACAGTCTTTAACAGTCTGTGGTGATTGTGCAGGGAATCCCTTCACGTGCAAAGACTGTTATCAAATATCAAATATCAGAACATTTGCTGTACTTGCTGTGTGAGTAAATGCTACTTCAGGCCATTTACTGAAGTAATCCACCATGGACATGACAAATCTGCACTCATATGGTCCTTGCTCAAATGGTCCCAGTGTTGAGTTCCAGGCCTGTTGAGCCTGGAACTCAACACTGGGACTGGACCAGGCTGCATTGGTGTAGGGGATGTTTTGGCTGTCTTGTCACATGATTGACAAGTCATGCATGTAGCATCGACTGTACTAGTTCATCCATCTGCGGCCACCAGTATAACTCTCGGTGACGTTGCATTGTGCAAACAATTTTTCAACAATTTTCCACAGCTGTTGGACTTTACTTTGGCAGCCAGACAACTGTTATCATTAGCCAAATGTTTAGCTGAGCCACATCGGTAACACTGACGCTCGTTTGCATGTTTAGCACTCACTCATGATGGTCTTTAACAGGCCTCACTCCTCTTTTCCCACGAAAACGTGAATTTGTTGCGCCGACAGCTTAAACCAAAGCAGACAGTGAAGTGCAAGCTGATGAAAGCAATGAAACATTTTGAACTGCAGCTTCAACCTGGCATGCAATTGCCAGAGCCTTCTCCAAAGTTAGCTCCTCTTCCAATAGCAACTTGTCTTTAACAGCACTCAGTCGAACATTGGCGATAAGCTGATCTCTGATCAATTTGTCTTCCATTGTTAATAAAAGGCTTGCAATATTTCAGTGGATTTGTAATGAATCCAGAATGCATGACATTTTTGTTTTTTTAATTGCATTACAGAAAATAAAGAACGTTATCACAATATTCTAATTTTCTGAGACAGTCCTGTAAGTCTAATGGATGCGAAAGACTCATTGAGAGAGACGTGTATCTGAGACTGAGACTAGCCATAAATCTGACCTGGTTTATTGCCTGGTACACCCATACCTAGAACTACCCAGTGTTGGTCATTTTAGCATTAAAAAAGTTGTTAGTTACAGTTACAAATTGCTAAACGCCTGGTCACAAGCGTCATGAATAGCAGACGGCTTTGTGAAATCAGGAAACATCAAAACAGGAGCAGATGTGATGGTCTTTTTTTAAGGAAGTCCATTGCTTCTTGACATTATCATACCAATCAAATGGAGAGTCTAGTCTGGTAAGAACGTGGAGCGGCTCAGAATGACGTGCATAGTTTTGGATAAAATGGCAATAGTAGCCGGTTAATCAAGGGAACTCTCTGACTTGTTTAACATTGCACAGTGTTTTGAAATCGATCACAACTGAGATTTTGTCCGGATCTGGCATCATCCAAGAAGTGGTGACTTTGTACCCCCCAAAAAAATGGAGCTCTTTCAAGCAGAAATGGAATTTCTTCAGCTTCAGGGTAAGACCAGCAGCATTAAGTCTGGAAATAACATCTCTCAAGTCTGTCAAATGCTGTTCAAAACAAGGGGAGACTATAACAATGTCGTCCAGAAATACGACACATGACTTGGCCAGCACAGTGTTCATGAGCCTTTGAAATGTTGCCGTGCATAAGGCCAAATGGGAGTACACAGAACTGGTACAACACACAGTGAGACAAAGGCTGTTTTACGACAAGATTTTTCAGCAACAGACACCTATCAATAGCCTCAAATCAAGTCCAGTGTGGTCATGTATTTACCTCAAGCCAGATAGTCCTGAGACTCATCAATACGGGAGAGGGAATATGAGTCTTTAACGGTCATTTGATTCAAACCTCTGCAATCGACACAAAACCTGGGATCAGCACTAGGTCTATAAATAACCAGGCTAGGGGCAGCCCATGGGGTTATGGAAAGTTCAGTGATCCCATCTTACAACAATTGCTGCACCAGTTCCTCAATGAACAGCTTTTGTGTGATACAGGGCCAACTTGATAGGTTTAGTGTCCCCTGTCAAAGTAGTACCAAGGGGGCCATCCAACATTTGGCCAAACTGACTAAGGAGGCAAACCAAAGCTGACTGTTGTTGGACCTCAGTGTTGCGAGCAGGACAAGTATGCACTGTGAAGCCCTAGATGTGACAAACAAGTCAGGTTTTGGCCACGGACTTGATCCTGACTGGAGAGCTGCACCGTGGCTCAGGAAATTCTCAGCGGGTGGTAAGCTTCTTGCCTCAGGCGACTCAGCGCTAGATGCCGGAAACTACGTGTACAGCGCGACTCCACACAAACATGATAGATGCCAGGCAGTAAAGGGTCTGACCGCTGTCGGGGCGCACAACATCGTTCAAAAACAACTTCTCAAACTCCCAGAACACTGAGGTGTGCAGACGCAGCTGCAGGAAACTGTTGGGGAACGGGAGCATAGCGCAACGGTCCGGGACTCACAATGTTTGCGGGTGTTTGATAACTCACGTGTTTTCGCCTTTATTAGGATGATTGACAGACAGATTTGCTTAAATGAATAGTGCTCTACAGTAACTGTTTTCACTGTAGGGCTGTGGGCTCCATCATCAGTTCCTATCTGAGGTCAACTCATAGTGCTAAGAATATAGAAATAAAGTGGTCAAAGTGGACTCTGCACATAGGCGACTCCAGAATTTGTGTCCAGTGAGAGCTCAAGCGTACTATTTGAGGCGGGTGCAAGAGTTCAGACGTACGGATCGTCAGCTGATCTGTTTCAGTGGTGGCCAGAAAGACGAGGCCACAGCATCTTACCTTTTAGTTAAGAGCTGCCACTCAGGTGGCTTATGACCTCAGCCAGATGAATGAGCCAGCTGAAGTCTTAACCACAAGCTAACAAGCTTCAGGAATCCATGGCCGAACCAAAGGCCTGTAGCTGGTGGCTGACCACCGGAGAGGTGGTTGCTACACCAGATGTCATCTTCAAGCCAGCTGCTGTTCCAATGTGCGGTTCATTGACTCTATAGGGCCCCATGACTACCAGCTAAGTCAGCTTGCCTTACATTTCTGAAAGTGACTGCCCGCCTGGATGTATTTGTATCTCTGGTGGTTTGAGTCGCTGGTCAAACATGCAACTGTAGAGGTGTTTGAGTGCTGAGCTGTTTTCAGTAAAATAAAACACCCTCACATGCACTGAGTTTTACCTCTGTCAGAATGCAGTCTTGCGATGGGTTGACAAGCACCACCGTCTCTAAGACATCACTACAGAAGTGAAGAGTCCTCTGACCTGCAAACACACACCAGACATACAGTAATATTAGCAATAAAATGACTCAATCAATCAATCTCAATCAGTTGTCATTACTGGACGTAATATGCGAAGTGAAATAAAGACAACCTCCAACACTGGTGTCAATCTGTGGGAGTGAACTGACATGATACCCATTCAATATTTGAAATGTTGTTCTCATTGAAAAACAGTATCTGTGAATAGAGCTGTCTTTCGCTTTTAAAAATAAAGTGAGTGAGGAAGTAAAAAAAAATGTTATGTAACGTGCACAGCCACTGCAATAGCGGGTCCTCACAAGCAAAAAAGACAAAAAAACAATACAAATAAGAAATAAGTGGCTTATTACTGCTTTATTATTGTTATTAAAAAAAGTCAATTTCATTCAGTACCATGAATTCCAAGAGTCTCTGTTGCCAGGTTGGCTGGCAGCATCCTGGGAACAGAGACTCATTTCAACTTCAAATCCTTAAATCCTTCACGGAGTCACATAACTCTCAGAGAAATTGAGTGAATAAAAAATTATACAATTCCTTTCTGGTGTAGGCCTTTTTGACCAAACAAACATTGTTCTTGTTTGTTTTCTTCACAAAAAGAAACTTGTGTATATGTTACGGGTCCCAGGATGGGCAAATAGTGTCCCAAAGAAGACAACACAATCAACAGGTGTCTCGTCTGGAGTCCAAGTGGCGTCTGATTGATTTACACCAGATGTGTCATATCCGCACTTTAACCCCGTCTGTTTTCATTGTATTTTCCTCCGCGTACTTTACTTGTGCTTTTACTTTGTTATTTTCCCTCGTTTCCGTTTCCAGTTTTTCCTCCACCTTGACAGGCATACGCAGCTGGTGGTCATTCCACTAATTCTCCTTCCACGGATATATTCTTCTCGACGCCAGCTACATGTGCCAGATGGTAAAACAGAGCAACCACCTTCTCTAAACTCGATCTCCGTAATGGCTACCACCTTGAGCGGATTAGAGAAGGAGATGAGTGGAAGACTGCTTTTAAAACTCCTCTGGGACATTTCGAATACCGGGTGATGCCTTTCAGGTTGACCAATGCCCCAGCGGTTTTCCAAGCCCTGGTCAACGATGTCCTGAGGGACATGATCAACCACTTTGTTTATGTGTACCTGGATGACATACTAATCTTTTCCAAGGGGGAGGAGGAGCACCAGGAACACGTCCGTCTAGTTCTTCAGAGGCTACTGGAGAACAGACTTTTCTGCAAGGCTGAGAAATGTGAATTCCACGTAAAGCAGGTCAGCTTTTTAGGATTTATCTTGGCTGAGAAGGGGTCTCATCCCTGATCCTGCAAAAATTGAGACAGTGGTAAACTGGAAGACTCCGTACTGCCGCAAACAGCTCCAGCAATTTCTCGGATTCTCTAACTTTTACAGACGTTTCATACGCAATTATAGCAAGATTGCTGCTCCTCTGACTGCTCTCACCTCTTCCAAGAAGGAGTTGGGAATGGAGTCCGGAAGCCGACCAAGCTTTCTCCACGCTCCGGACCATGTTTTCCCCAGCTCTAATCCTGCGCCACCCCGACCCTCATCGCCAATTCATCGTCGAGGTGGACGCCTCTGACTCCGGACTGGGAGCCGTCCTCTCCCAGAGAGACCCTGAGGACCAAAAGGTTCACCCTTGCGCCTTGCGACTCACCCCAGCGGAACGCAATTACGACGTGGGGAACCGTGAGCTGTTGGCCATGGTGGCTGCCTTGCAGGAGTGGCGGCACTGGTTGGAGGGCACTGAAACTCCTTTTATGGTTTTGACAGATCACAAAAACCTGACCGATTTACAGACCGCCAAAAGACGCAACTCACGCCAAGCACGTTGGGCCCTGTTCCTGGGTCGCTTCAACTTCGCCATCACCTACCGTCCAGGGACCCAGAACACAAAGGCGGACGTCCTCTCACAACTCCACGAACCTGCCACCTCATCTGACAGGTCTGAGACAATCGTCCCTTTTTCCTGTGTGATCCGTGCAGCATGTTGGGACATTGAGAAGGCTGTCTTGGAGGACCAAAAGTGGCACCCAGCTCCCTGTTCCGGCCCTCCAAACTGTCTCTTTGTTCCGGAGTCAACCAGACCCCAAGTTCTCCAGTGGGGCCAGTGGGGCCTCAAAGCTCGCCTGCCACCCCGGTATGTTCCACACTCTCTGCTTAATCAAGCAACGTTTCTGGTGGCCAGGTGTGACCAGAGATGTCAAAGAGTTCTGCAAGACCTGCACAACCTGCAACAGAGCGAAGTCCACTCATCGTCCTCCTGCCCGACTTCTACAGCCTCTTCCCGTCCCTGGCCGCCCTTGGTCCCACATCGCAGTCGACTTCGTCACTGGTCTTCCTCCATCCTCCGGACACACAACAATCATGACGGTAGTAGACCGTTTTTCAAAGATGACACACTTTATCCCTATTCCTAAACTTCCCTCAGCTCTAGAGACTGCCAAGCTCATGGTGCACCATGTCTTCCGCCTCCACGGACTTCCCTGCGACGTGGTCCCCGACAGGGGTCCTCAATTCTCGTCCCAGGTCTGGTGGGCCTTCCTCAAGGCACTGGGCGCTTCACCTAGCCTCTCCTCCGGCTACCACCCGCAGTCCAACCGCCACACCAAAAGGGCCAATCAGGACTTGGAATCCGCACTCTGCTGCATCTCTGCTCAGGATCCTTCTACGTGGTCTTCACATCTGCAATGGGTAGAATATGCTCATAATACTCTGACTTCATCCGCTACAGGGATGTCTCCCTTCATGGTGGCATACGGCTATCAACCCCCCCTGTTCCCGTCCCAGGAGGTTGAAACAGCAGTTCCATCAGTCAATCAGCACCTTCGCCGCTGCAGGGAAACATGGTCCTGTGCCCTCTCCCACACCGCCGAGCTGAACAAAAGACTCGCCGACCGCAAACGGACTCTAGCTCCAACCTACCAGCCTGGCAACAAGGTGTGGCTCTCCACCCGCGACCTTCAACTACCGGGTGAGTCAAAAAAGTTATCACCCAGATACATTGGGCCGTTCAAGGTGCAGAAGGTCATCAACCACTCGGCCGTCCGCCTAAAGCTTCCGGACTCCATGCACATCCACCCAACCTTCCATGTCTCCCTCCTCAAGCCCGCCTCATCTTCCGGACTCCATGCACATCCACCCAACCTTCCATGTCTCCCTCCTCAAGCCCGCCTCATCTTCCTCACTCCATGCAGCCTCTGAAACCCCTCCTCCTCCCTTCACTATCGACGATTATCCAGCCTACAAGGTACACAAAATCCTGGACAGCGGACATCGTGGCCGAGGGGTACGTGTGCCAGAGGGTAGCGAATTGTCTCCACTCAGGTACCTTTTCCAAGACTTCCGTGATCTTGCTTCTAATCCTGCTTTTCCCAATTTCCTTGCATGCTCGAATCCTCATTCAGCCGTAACTGTTCTCCCTGGCTCTTCCTCATTTCACTCTCGCCTCCTTCCTATTTCAATTAAATCCGCGTTGTGAGCAGTTTTATTAGTCTCACCTTTTAGTTAGATCAATCCGTGAAGTTTTCCCCTTGTGTGCGTGTGTGTAGTCACCACCACCAAGCGCTTTCAGTTTAGTGCCACCACCGCATTGAGCTTAACTCCGGGTGTGTGTTTTCTGTTCTCCCATTTATAGTAGGTCGTTGATTGCTAATCCGCCTCTCTTTGTTTTCCAGATTTTCACCCTTCCCTGTGTGTCGTTCCCGGTCTGCCTTTTGGATCCTGGCGCCCTTAGTTATAGTTATTTGTCTGTCTGTGTATATTATTTTGTAAAAATCCATCGATTAAATTGTATAATTTAGTCTCGTCTCTAACTCTCTAACTGCACTTGGGTCCATCAACCGCAAGATGATCAGAGATCAAACACATTCTATTCACACACCGTCTTCACATACATTAATGACCAACTTCCACAGAATCACATAATCACATGTATCAACAAATGGCATTCAGACATTGAGTCATCTACATTAAATACGATATTTCAGTACAATTAGACATCAGCCATGAGGCTACGAATGCATGATAAACATAACAAATTGAGATGTTTGGACCATCGTAAAATAAAATCTGTGAGTCGCAATTACAAGTGCAGCGCTCGTCACGTGCGGGAAACCAGAGTCTAGCGCGAACAATTAAAAACAAATAATCACTTCGAACCGCATCTTCACACATTCACACAAATCAACATCCATATCTGAACATACTAAACCAGTTTGACAACACAATCAACAGGTGTCTTGTCTGGAGTCCAAGTGGCGTCTGATGAAACGTGTTCCCAGCGCGCTGTAACATTTGGTGTCCCCTCGCAACTCCAACCCCAGACAATAGTTCCGCCTCACCATCTTCTATCAGTAATTTCAAACTCGCAAAACTCCAAAAGAACACTCAATAGTAATAACGATCAACATTAATAATATGTATGTAAGAATACATATGTAAATACTGCTAAGTTGAGTATGTTCATGTAGTGAAATAGTCATCGGCCAACTGATGATGGACGACAAAAACAAATCAAATTTTTACGAATGCAGGCTCCACTGTTAAATAATTGGGATATTTGTCTTGCAAAGCACATGTTCGCTTAACACTCAGAACTGCCCAAACCGATACTAAAAACTTGTTGGAATGAGCTAAGCTGTTTTATCCTATTACAGTCATGGTGATAACTTCCACCACCACGTAAAAACTGAACACGCTCAAAATGGCATGCTCTGATGCTGTGCTTCAAAATACAAAGTTCACCTGTTAGATTAAGAAACAGTTGTTGTATACGGCAGATATTGGAGTGGACAGCTGCATGTTAATGTATATGCAGTGTATATGTGACATTCAAGTTGAACTTTAAACCACTGTGTGAGGTACACTTGCTGTTCTTATGTTTTTATTTATGCAAAGATGATATTTTGCAAATAAATCAGTACAGGTGCAACTATTGATTCCGATAATCAATACCGATCACATAACTGATAACGTTTATTACAGTTCCCACTCTGGTCCTTTTCAAAAATTTTAGATTCAGGTGGTTAACTGCATCCAATACAAGATGGCGACGGATTCACCCGGGAAAGGCTGGTCATCTAGCTTGGTAAAGTAAACAGGCCTGCAGGTGTGTGGGAGTTGTATAGTGGTGTCTCGATGTATGGTTCCTTAGCGACTGGTCATCAATGCAGTGCATCACCCGGGGGGCACCACTCCTGGGTCTGTCACGAACACTGCTGCAGCTGTAAACCTGCCTGCCTCCTATTACATCGAACCATGCAAGAGAGACATGTATGTATTGGTCAAAAACAGAGTATCTTACAGATTAGAACTCCAATATTTACATGAAATGTAGTTTTAATGAAAAATATCACTGTGAATATAGAAGTATATTGCTTTTAAAAATAGTAAAGACAATGAAAACAGTAAACAACAAATAAAAACAAGTTGTTGGGGAGTTGTTCATGTGTTTTGGTTAGGAGCGCATATGTATGTTAAAAAATTACTGACTCATTTCAACATCAAAATCTGGTTGCAGGAATTGGCGAATCATCAATCCTGCAGAATTACGGATAATGGCGCAGCCCCACACAATATTTCCCCATTGTGAGAAGAAGGGTATCTTATAGTAATAGAGCTGGACGATTATGGCAAAAATAATAATTGTGATTATTTTGATTCATAACATAATGAAGCTTATACAAAAGATTATTCAACCATTTACGATTTTGCAGTCATGAACTTTCCAATTTTATTGCACAATGAACTACAATGAAACTGCGTAAAATATAAATCATAATTGAACAGTTATACACTGCTGACAAAAATTAAAGGAAGACTTTGAAGAAACATATTACATACATTAGATCTCAATATGAAGTTGGATATCTATACAAATGACGACAGGGCAATGTCTTAGGAACAAAAGGATGCCAAGTCTTTTAATGGAAATAAAAGTTTTCAGCCGACAGAGGGCTCAATTGTGTAGACACCATAAAATCAGAGTGAAATGAAGATGTGGCAGGCTAGTCAATTTTTTCAAAAACTTAATTTCCTCAACTCAGAGTGCTTTTCAGTATCTTGTGTGGCCCCCCACAAGCTTGTGTGCATGCTTGACAACGTCGCGGCTAATGAGACGACGGATGGTGTCTTGTGGCATTTCCTCCCAGATCTGTGTGAGGGCATCCCTTAACTGTTGTACAGTCTGAGGAGCAACCTGGCGGCGCCTAATGGACCCAAACATGTCCCACAGGTGTTCTATTGGGTTTAAGTCAGGGGATCGTGAAGGCCATTCAATTGTTTCAATTCCTTCATCCTCCAGGTACTGCCTGCATACTCTTGCCACATGAGGCCAGGGATTGTCGTGCATTAGGAGGAAACCAGGACCTACTGCACCAGCATAGAGTCTGACAATGTGTTCAAGGATTTCATCTCGATACCTTATGGCAGTCAGAGAACCATCTCCAATGCAGTAGAGGTCTGTGCGTCCTTCCATGGATATGCCTCCCCAGACCATCACTGACCCACCACCAAACCTGCCATGTTGAACGACGTTGCAGGCAGCATAACGTTCTCCTTGTCTTCTCCAGACTCCTTCACGTCTATCGCAGGTGCTCAGTGTGAACCTGCTCTCGTCTGTGAAAAGTACAGGGCACCAGTGGCGGACTTGCCATTTCTGATGTTGCAAATGCCAGTCAAACTCCACGGTGCTGGGCAGTGAGCACAGGGCCCACTACAGGACATCGGGCCCTCAGGCCACCTTCATGAAGTCTGTTCCTGATTGTGTGGGTAGAGACATTCACACCAGTGGCCCTCTGGTGGTCATTCTGTAGGGCACGAGCAGTGCTCAGCCTGTTCCGCCTTGCACAAAGGAGCAGGTATCGGTCCGGCTGATGGCTTGAGGACCGTCTACGGCCCTGTCCTGCTCTCCGAGAATAACCACCAGTCTCCTGAAATCTCCTCCATGTTCTGGAGATTGTGCTGGGAGACACATTAAACCTTCTTGCTGCAGCACGTGTGGATGTGCCATCCTGGAGAAGTTGGACAACCTGTGCAACTTCTGTAGGGTTAAGGAATCGCCTCATACCGCCAGTAGAGATAATTACTCAAGCCAAAACAATAAAAAAAAAAGTGTTCCGTTAATTTTTGTGAGCAGTGTATTTAACCTTCATCATGAAGGCCAGACCAGGGCACAGTGTGGCTATATTTGTCTGGTGCATTGTTTTTTTGTTCATTATGATGCAATTGATGCACAAATTTCTAGTATTTCTTGTCCCTTACAATAAATCAGAATTGAAACTAGAATCATTTTATTTTGAAAAGTATCAGACACATGGAGACTCTTCAAATGGAATGTGGTTTAAATTAAAGAAAACACAACAAGCCAACATTTCCTGTGCATTTTTAAAGTGTAATTTCATAATCACACATAACTTGATTTTTATTTTCAATTTTGTCTCACCCTCCTTTCTTTGGGTTTGATGGCCCCCCTTAACGGTCACACTATGTAACCTGGCCCCTTGGGAAATTTAATTGCCCACCTCTGATGTAGGCTTAGGTTTCTCCCTAGAAACACCAAGCTGTATGGTCTGGCTTTAGAGAACAGTGGAGACAGGAGATTTTGAGCTGTGCAGGTACAGCTGGGACACAAAGATCTTTCTGCGGTTCTAATGTTGTAAGCTGTGATGTCACATTCCAAGCTTTTTAGTCATTTTTCATGAGATCATGAAAGAAGTCACTAAAACTTCTACGTTTGAGTGCTCTCCCTGTGTCTCTGCAAGGAGCGTTTGGCTTTATCATCCAAGTCTCAGGTTCAGCATGCGCGATTATTCTTATGATTCTTCTTATTTATGCACTTCCAAATAATAATTGGTTTTCGAAACATCTCCATCATGCAGCTATCACTGCTGTTGTGACTCAGAACGCTGGATGAGCGCCTGCTTACTAGAGGTTCTGAAGCTGAATACCATGCAGACGACCGAGTCGGTAGCTAACAGTGGCTACTTTTAGCATCCCGCACGCTGTGTAAACAGAGGCTCGAGGTCTCTCGCTGACGGTCCGAGCTGCGCTCACTCTGTGTAGCGGGTTCACTGTGTCTTCTAGAGTACCCTGGCTATTTTCACGGGGATGAGGCGTGGTGCAGCGTTTTGGACAGAAAGAGAGTGGTGAGACAAGTGTTCTTCTAAATAATAATTTCATGGCAATTATGACATCGCCATGAACGGAGGAAGAAATAATCGTAATCCTGAAAAAAATTGATTGATTGTCCAGCGCTAAAAGGGGATGCACCAAATTGAACATTTGTGGCAGAAGCTGACGGCGAATGAAATTTAAAATGCTTGGCTGACCTTTGAGAGTCTGGTTCTATCCCACCTGAAGTCTATCACTGCACCACTTCTCGACTCAATGCAGTTTGCCTACAGAGGTGACAAATCTGTAGATGATGCAGTGAACAAGGCCCTTCAGTTCATTCTGGAGCACCTGGACTCCACAGGAACCTATGCCTTGTGGACTCCTTCTGCTTCCTGGGAACCACAATCACAGATGACCTCAAATGGGAGCTGACCATCAGGTCCCTCATCAAGAAGGCCCAGCAGAGAATGGTCTTGTGCGGCAGCTGCGGACTCTATGACTACCGACGAAGTTCTGCACAGCAATCACAAGAGTCCATCCTCACCTTCTCTATCACAACAGCACCACCTCCAGGGATGAGGTCAGACTGCAGAGTATTGTACGTTCTGCTGAGAAGATGATCGGCTGCAGATTGCCAGGACTCCAGAACAAAGAGACGTGGAGGTCGGATCAGGCGTTCCCAAGCCAGACCAGAGACATAATATCGCCAGCGAGTCCTGGGTCTTCCCCGGGGTCTCCTCCTGGTAGGACATGCGCGGAACACCTCCCCAGGGTGGCGTCCAGGGGGCATCCGGATCAGATGCCCGAGCCACCTCAGCTGGTTCCTCTTGATGTGGAGGAGCAGCGGCTCCACCCCGAGCTCCTCCCGAATGACCGAACTCCTCACCCTATCTCTAAGGGTGGCCTCTAAGGCCGTTCTTCCCAATCACGCCCCTCCAAGTCTTGCTGTCATTGCCTTCGTGGGCGTAGAAGTCTCCCAGTAGAACAATGGAGTCCTGGTTGGGGCACTGTCAAGTACCCCTCCCAGTGACTCTAAGAAGGCCGGGTAGTCTGCAATGCTGTTCGGCCCGTAAACCGTGACCGCTGTGAGACACCTGTTCCCAACCCGAAGGCATGGGGACACGACCTTCTCATTCACCGGGGTAAACCCCAACACGAAGCTGCAGAGCTGGGGGGCTATGCCTACGCCAGCCCGCCGCCTCCCCCAAGGACAACTCCAGAAAAGTAGAGAGACCGACTATATCTAGCCGGTACCTCTCAACCTCCCGCACAAGCTCAGCTCAAGTGACATTCCATGTTCCAAAAGCCAGAGAATGTCCACACGAACCAACGCCCCCAACACCATAGCTCCTAGGATCATTCAAGGTACACAAATTCCCCCACCACGATAAGGTTGCAGTTCCAGGGTTTGTGGTTTATTTATTATTATTATTATTATTATTATTATTACATTACATAATATTCTGGTAATGTAAACAGAAAGTTCTAGATAGTTTAGTTAAACACCCATTGCTACTCTCGCTCTTGCATACAGTGTTGACCTGCACTTTAGGAACACTTTGTCACAGAAACCGAATGTTGCTTCTTTTATAATGTTCGGTGCATCCCTACGATCCAGGCTATCCAAATCAAATGTAAGTCTAAATCTAAGACATCAAATCAAATTGAAAAGCATTCCTTATTAATTTTGGAGACAGATTCCATAACATAAAAACTGCTGCCTTCCCCCTCGTTCATGAACAAGTTTGCTGAGGGAGTGTCAACTCGGGCTGAAACCAATACTCAACAGCAAAAAAATAACTGAAGATTTTTTCTGCCTTACGTCACCCGTGCACATTCCTATTTAAAACTGACAAAGGGATTGTTCAATACTTATTTAATTAGTTTTTCTTTGTGTTTTTTTCTATGTGTTGCAAAATAAAAATATATAAAAATATATATATTGTGTCTAGCCACTATATAATACATATAATATTACTTATCCAATTTCTCAATTAATTGAAAAAATATTCAGTAGAATTCTTGATTGATAAATTATACGATATCTGCAGACCTAGGCTCCACAATTGTCATTGACCATTGTCCCTCTCCTGTCCATCAAAGCAGAAGCTCTGTTGATGTCCGTATCAAAATAAACAACGATTTAAGAAAGCACACCGTAGGATTGTACACATCAGCTCCGTTGGATTGACGACCAAGTGAGGATTTGGCTGCTAGTCACTTTAACTTAAAGCGACAGGAATCTAAAGCTGCTTTCACTCAGTAGGAACCATTTTAGTTGTAGGAAGGATTTGGAGGAACCATTTCTTTGTAACAACCATTCTCCCCTTGTAGTGCGCATTCGAGTGGCCATTAGTGGGAGGACAGAGGGGTGGGGGGCATCGCCACTGCATTAAGGGGTCACTAAGACACACATCCACACACACAACCAATGTATTAAAGTGAACACTGTTAGTTTCCTTGAGTATTAGAATGTGCGTATGTGTGCGTATACTGTATTTTTTTTAGAGATTTACACAGATCCTGCTGTGTTCAATAGGATCTAGTAACATTGTATGAAAAAACACACTGTGACGTTTAATCAGGACAGTAACATGTTCAACGACAAAGACGACAAACACCTGCACGGCCAGAACTAGCCATTTCTGTAAGCAAAGCATGAACGAGAAAATCTTTCAGGAGTGTCATTCTGCTAAATTGGATGTGTCCTTCTGTCGCAGCTCCTCAGTGGGAGGCGTTGAACCACAGGGATTTTCTCTCAGCTTAATGTGGCTTTAAAAGTGCCCAGGTGCAACTTTAGATTAGAGACCGACTGCAAGCCAATGGCAGCTATTCAAAAACAAAAACCTCACTGTAAGATTTTAAAATTCTAGTAGTGACTAAAGTATGCACAAACAGCCATGAAGCAGCCCTTGCTTTGACATCCATTCATCATTTTTACATTAGAATAGTCTTATATAGTGTGTACTCCAGTTTGAGTTTAAAAAAAAAGCAACATTCTCAGCAGGGAGCTGAACTGCACGGCTGACATCATCTTCACTTGAGCGTTGGGTGTCCCATAATAATTCAGGAATCCTAAATCCAGGACAACTGTGCCTTTGTGGCCTAAACTGATACCATCCCATCTAAAATTAGGTACGTGACCCAAAGACAAAGGAGGGAGTGCTGCATTGGGTCAAAAACCAGATAGCTCTGTAATTGGATTCAAAAAAATATGTCAAAAACAAAACTCCAACATGGAAGTTAATTGACCAGAGGTGAGTAGAGTAGCCAAAATTGTAAAAGTGCAAAGTACTTGCAAAAGTGCAAGTAAGTAAAGTGTATTTGCAGAAATAAAGAAAATTCAACATAACACACTGAGGATTTCTTGAGTCTCATCTAAGTGTGTTACAAAGGTTAAGTGTGAAACAGAAAACAGAATAAATGAATGACCAATATGTAAACTGCACCAACAAAGAAAAAACTGAAACATTGTGGCAGCTGAGGAGGTTTTTGCACAATGAGCCAGGTATGGCTCCCATGTAAGCGGGGATTGCCTCTGCAGTAGCAGGCCGAGGTTGTGTAGAGGTTGTGTTGCTGACTGCTCTTAGATTAACGATAACCTGTCGGTCATATACTATTCCTGCAATGTTTCGCTTAACTTTATCAGTTGAAATAGCAAGATTGCCAATAAAGTGTTACCGGGAGCTGAAGCAGCCGCAGCCGGACAGGGCGCCGCCATCTTGGTTTAGCTTATTACGTTGAGAAGAGAAAAACAATAACATTGCCTGAGGCGCAGAAGTGCCTTCCATGGTACTCAGAATATATTTCTTCTAATGCAGCAGCAAGGACGTCAATGGTGTGTGAGCCTTTAACAGGTCTGTAAGCCAATCCAGCAGAGTGCCTTTCCAGTGAAGAGCTACCAGTCCAGTCACAGGTTACACCGAAGTAGCTGGTCTGGAAGGCCAGCAGTCTGTTATGGTAGCAGCACAGTTAATAGCACTCAGCTTTTTGATAATAACGTTTTCCTTGTGTTTTACAGCTTCCTGTATTCTTGTGCAGGGTTATCCTTGTCATTACTGTATGAGGCTGCAAGCTTTCAAACGAAGTCTTGTAGGATGGTGTCTCAACCACAGAAAATCATTGGTTGGCCAGACAGAGAAAATTTAGCATCAGTTTGTCAAGTGTTGCCTGTGTAGCTCGCCCAGGGCAATGAAGGCTGTGACTTTGGCATTTTCATAGGATTATCACTTTGAAGAGGAGGACTTGCACTTTCCGTGGGACTCTTGTAAGTCTACGAACTCAGACAGCTTGTTTGGATGAACCCTCTGCTGAGTAAAAATATATACGTGAAGCTACAGGGAGATCATGCTATCAAAAGAGACATCTCACTATTGGATAGAACATATCAGATTGGATAGAAAACATATGCTATAACACATAAATAAGAAATGAAATTACAACTATATAAGAAGAAAAAGTGACATATAAAAGAAGGAAATTAAATTAAAACTTACCGCTACTGTACATGTTTCCTCAAGTTAGAAGTTGAGTTCTTGAATGCTGAACTCTCCCTTTGTTTAGGCAAACAAAGAAGAAGTTTTAAAAGTGAACCTTGCCTTTAATGTGAGGCCAGGGGTATTCCTCTTCTTCTGTATCAGCATAGTCTGCATTGCTGAGTGACATTTTCAATCCGTTTCATCTGTAAACAACTCTGTCCCGCCATGCGGTGAGGTTGGATATGATCACATGACCGCACGGTTATGTGCGGTTGTGTTGGCAAAACACAGTCACAGTCACACCTAAAACTGTGAAACCTGTGGGAAAAGCAAATACAAAAAAACCCCCAAAATAATCAGAACTGTTTCTCTCTCTGCTCCTTTTTGATCTCTCAGCTCAAGTTGATGATGAAAAAGTTGTCATATATATGTTTGATGTGTTATTGACATAAATACTCATTCAACTATTGCGTGTGGTCCCAGAACGTAACGATAAACAAGGAAACATGTTTGTTGTGATATTTTATTAAGTACTAGTATTGGCAAGTACTCAAATGTCAGTGCTCGTACTAAATAAATGGTATCGGGACATACCTATTTATAAATAGGTCAAATTGGTGAAACCATCAGGAGAGAGGTTAAATTGTGTATGTAGTTGAGGCCTTTGTCATTTAATAGTAGGAGAGAACTTTCTTGGTTGTTTTATTTTCATGGCCAGAAAACTTCCCAAATGTAGTGATCGCAGAGATTGTACTACATATGTTAAAAACAAGAACATCATCTGCAAAGGCAAAGTCTACATCAGCATAAGCAGAGTTTTCAGCTTTTTGTCAATATTTTGTGTAATATGAGATTAGTTACCAGTAACAGTGGCCAACCACTGTAATCAATCGGCTGGTTACTATTGCCATCTCCTTTTAAAGTAACCTTGAAACCGTGTTCATCACGGAGATATTGCTCATTGCCTTGAAAAGCCTCTTGTGAGTCAATTGGAGCCCAAAAATAAAGTAGGAAGCCTCTCCTGCGGGGGGAAACTGCGGGAAATTGACTGAGTACTGGGTACCTGATTCACTGATCAGTTACCCAGTATCAATCACCCAGTCACTACAGGTTTTCTCAGGGGTACCCACAGACTATTATTAGCCCTGTGTGCCCGTAAGTGCAAACTTGAACAAGTGGATCTGGGTAGCTGGACTGGTGCTGCATTTGAGCCCCTATAACGGGGGTCAGGAATCTTTTTGACTGAGAGTGCCATGAGAACTATTTCACGACAGCATATGGTTGTATTTTAGTTCTCATGCTGATGACAATAATTAAAAACGGTGCTACGTTTGCTACATCATCAACCGCTGACTGAATGCTACGTCGGCAGAAACGGCAATGAAGAATATTCAACTGGTTCTAATAAATGTCACACAGTTAATTGTTTATTATTTTTGTTGTTCAATATTTACTTTAAAGACAAGTATGAAATGTGTATTAATACAAGACACAGTCTTAATCTAATACTATTTATATTAAATGAAATTATAGAGGCCATATTAAGAATAGAACAAAAAAGTGAGTGGCCCTGCCCCTCCCTCCTCTATGTTTTTGTAAACAATCCTCCCTAATCCTCATGCTGTATATAAACCGTCTCTGTACTTGTTTCTTTTTCCCTCAGTTCTTGTCAATCTAAAATACTTGTAAACTTCTTCTCCGTGCCTATCTGATTGCTGTTTGGATCCACTGGCCCTTCAAAGTCCTCAGTCCTTTGACGTATCTCGACCCATCCACAATGTCCGTGCCATTTCCTGCCCCCATACATCTGTATCCGTTTGATCTGCAACCTGACGCTGCCATTCTGACACACTGTCACCATGCTATTAATGCATTAATAATCCCCGGAACAACTCCTGTCACCTACACACCAACGTTCCCTACCTTCACCTCTCAGACTCGGCTCATCCAAACGCCTCTTATGAGTAACAACAACGCAAGAGCCCCCCCTATGTGCTGCATCTATCCCTAATAGTTTTTGAAGTAGAAAGTTGAACTTAATTTTGTTAAAGCATTGTTCCGACATGTGCAATCTACTAATCCAGCCAGTGTATGCGCTTTTCGAGAATCGTGAGCGTCTTACTCGCTAGCATACCGGGTCAGAGTAGATAGTCTGCTTCACCTACAGTTGATAATAATTTATGCGTCTCAGGCTTTTTTTTCTTATTAGACTGACTGAATGAATGGAACTGTTGAGCAAACTGTGAGCATGTTTTCAACACATTAGCCAATTGATATTGATATTATATATAAGACAGTCTCTTGCTTAAAATTTTGAGCGTTTACAGTAATTCATTTTCATTCAACATTCATTCATTCATTCAGAATCTAATTGTTGCCCCTGAACCGTCATCAAATTGGGAGGTCCTTGAAGATTCAATATCTTGGAAACAAACAAAACAAAAGCAAAACTTATAACCATCACGGAGAAAAGAAAGAAGTGAGACAGTGCTGTTTTTAAACATAACATACATCCTGTAAAGCTGAATTATGTCTTGAGGGTCCTGCTGTCCATCACTATGCTAACAGCATACTCCCAGGTACAGCGTGCTCCCAGGTGTGATCAAATGTCTTTTTAAAAAGAAGATAACAATGGTGTCAGGATGGGGGATGATGGAGGAAGACAACAAACGCAGATGGAGATTTAAAGGGACCATTTTGGTGAAACTGTGTTGACATTTTCATCATTAGTCAGAATAAAGAGGAAAGTTGAATAATAGCACACATTTTAAGTGAAGGGAATCAGAACCATCGAAAAAACGTACTACTCATTTGAGGGTCAACGATGCATCACATGAGGAAAAATTGTTTAAGTCACAAACTCATATAGTATCTTTTCATTGCACAAATGGTCTTCGAAGTTGTAATGTTACCACAAATAAGATATACTTCCCGCATACAGGCACCCACGTACAGTACACACAAAGGGGTACACTCAAGCACGTCACTGCTGAGTCACTGGACACATCCAGACAGATGGAGGATCAGAGCTCACACTGGTCAAGTTCCGTTCAGCAGACAGATGCTCAAGTTGAAAACCTGAGATTTGCTGCAATGACTCATCATATTGTTGTTCACCATGCACACTACAAGGATTGTACAGCCCATTCGGAACCACTATTTGGTAAACTTCTTCTTTTCGGACCAAAACAGAGCTGCCAAAACTGACATCATCATATGACATCACCAACTGCGCACCATGCCAACCTGACAGGCTGAACTGTCACACAAGCTCTGCTTCTGCGTCCACCACCATGACTTTCAGACAAATCTCCAAGTCTGCTTAACCGTGTGTCACCGTCCAGAGAGTGTGGATAGCCAAAGATCTGTCACCGGCAATTAATCCACTTAATATAGAGACTCACTCCCAGACTGGACCAGACACGCCTCCGCTTGAGCCAAGATAGATTTAAGCGGCGCGATTATTAAATTAACACCGCTTCATAGCCCGAGCACCGTCAAGAAAGAAAGTAACTTGGTCGAGTCTGAGCCTGAACGCGTGAGCTAGAAGCTTCCTGAGACTGAACCAGCAGCAAGAGATGAATCAGCGCTTCAGGAGCAGCCAGGACCCGGCACCTCCCACAAAAACCTCCCACGCGTCAAAACTGTGACACAGATTCACACCTACCGTTGAGCGATTATAACAAGCAGAGATGTGGCTGAGATTTGTCACCAGCGCGGAGGCGAGGAGGATACGTCAAAGTCCGTCTGCAGACTCCGCTGCTGTGCGCATCGAACAGGGAGGGGCGTGTACACGAGCGCCCAGACGCGCTGATACGCCAACACTGCACCACCGGTAACTCATTCACTGCCACATGCCGTGAGGAGTCCGATCATAATAATAATAAGAAGAATTTTACAAATAATTATATATACTGAACTATACAGTTCATATACTGAACACCATCAGCCAAGGCTTTGGACTCACCTTCTCATTTCTTTACCTTCTACGTTGTAGATACACTGAATACAATACATAATGTAGGATAAATTGAAGAACTGTATATGTTTTTTTTCCCACCATTTGCTTTGTTGATAGCACTACAAACCCTTCGCCTTCTTTTGACTGGTACTATATACCGAGTACACTTAAGGTATGGCATGAACATGTGTACAAACCAAGCTAAAAACAGTGGGCCACAATTATAATTACATTAAATGCATTCCGAGTTGTTTTGTACACTGGATGAATATTCTAAGTATACCTCTATCTTATTAAAAAAAAAGTACACTTCTGCTCCTAATTAGCATTTTGGGTTATTTAGCAATACCTATCTAACATAATTACTCACTTCCTACAGATATAGCATTTTTCAGGAAGAACATTCTTCATTACGCAAATTACAGGGTAGCAGCAGCATACAATACAAACACAGACGATAGAGTAAAAACAATAATAAAAAAAGAGAAACAGGCATGAAACAACTTGATAATAAACTGTACAGTGAGTACAACTAATGTTGAGCTTCAAAAGCCAAGTATTTCAGAATGTATATTAAGAATGTATTATGTGATTATAAATGGGTGGTGGGAGCAGGATTTTACTAGTGAAAGATGACAACTTAATTAGGTTTCTTGCTTGGACATAGTTCACCAGCTCAATCCTGAGTTTAATTTTGTAATCTATAATATGCTTCGAATAAAACCTTGTAGAATTGGTTAAGTGCACCTTTACTCTTTTACTTCTATGACATACAAAACTTACCACACTAAAAGTTACATATGAAAGGGAAGAAAAAGGTATATATAAGCAAATGGATTTACACATAATTTGGTAACGGTGATCCCAGGATATAAACATGGCACAATGGCACTTCGGGTGTAGGAGGTCACATTACGGATCTGTCAGTAATGGACAAGCTTCAAACTCACCTTGAAAAGGCAGAACTTCAGCAGCCGCTGTCTTCTTCAATTCGTTTCTCATAGTGCATTACAGTCTAATCCAACTGTAATTAACATCTAGGTAACCTGGGAAAGTTGTCTGCAATAGCCAACAATAGAGAGCTTGCAAAAGGGTATTGTCATGAAAACACAGCACTGAAAATTTAAAGGACAGCGGCTGTCTCCCAAATGACAACTGTGGCTGGACATTAGCAGCTACTCCAGCCAGATTAGAAAATATCTGGCACTAATGACTGAAAAATGTGACTGTTAATACACTTTCATCACAAAACAAAGGAAATCAGAAATTAAAGAGGCATTTCATCTGACACCACAACAATATAATGAAGGAGGGGTGAACTGGGATCCCACACATTCTTCTCAAGATGAAAATTGACAGACTTAGGTTATTTTTCAATGACAAGCCTGAATGATCTGCTCTTCTGTAAATAGACATACTAAGGGCGGTTTCTCACAGCGGATTCTGTCTCACGTGGCAAACGTATATGACCTATATGAATAGCATGCCGCTGTTGTACATTTGTAAGCTATTGTAATATTTATGATTCATTTCATGGTCTAAAGCAAGGGTGCTAAACTGAACCACAAAAGGGCCGCAGCGGGTGCAGGTTTTTGTTCCAGCCCTGAAAGCACAAACAGGTTAACCAATCAGGTGTCAGCTGAAACAAACAGCACCAGACTGACGATCAACTGATGACAGTCTTCAGACACCTGATTGGTGAGTAGCTGTCCTCTTGATTGGTTGGACCAAAAGCCTGCACCCACTGCGGCCCTTTGAGGACCAGCTTGACACCTGTGGTCTAAAGGTTTGGACCCTCGAAACCATGACCAAAATGTCCTCACAAAGCAAAATGTCCTCACAAAGCAAAATGTCCTCACAAGTAGGTGGCACTCACAAGTACTGTTTGGCAACACAGGCCCACACCTACACATACACATGCACTAAGAAAAACAGAGGGCTACACATACTTAGATGAATAAGCATAGATATTCTTTTTTTGCTAAATATACTTAATAAAATACATTAACATACACAAGTAGAACAAGGTAACTCACCTTTTACCTCAGATGAGAAATGGGCAGAGTGACGGGTTATAAATAACTGGAGCTGAAGTTCTAGGTCACAGCGGTTCAGGTCAACATCCCAGGACCGGATCCCTGTAATAGACACAGAAAAAAAGGACTCTACATTGTTGCTGAGAATGATTCATGCATCAACTGCTCAGTGGGAAGCAGTGTGGCCTTGCCCTTATGAAAAAAAAAAAAAGAAAAAACCTTGCTCAGTCTCTCTCACTGCAGCCTCCAAGGCTGTGCTCCAAATCCCACTGAGCACACTACCTCCAACGACCAACACGTCATTCCACAGAATCACAGGATTGGGCGATGAAAATGGAATCTACTGTATCATGAAATTTGACATAATGTGCCTGATAAACAGTGTTTTTGGGTGAAAGAGATACATGTGAGAAGGGAAAAATTACACGGAGGGAAGCTACTGTGGAAGCACAGTGAGACTGTCAAGACTGAGACTGTAACAGACTAAGCAATATGGCTGCACACAGCTCTGTCTCTGTTTGCAAGAGAGCAGAGCTGTTTTTAGGAGGGAAGACACTAGTATTTTCCACTGGTTAGTATCAACGCGGTCCTCGGGGCAACACTAGAATGGCTGTCAGCGTCAGAACCACCCAGGTGTTGTAAGTCTCAACAGTAGTAACAGCTACTTGTTGGAGATGTTCCAAAAGCCAATAATTATTTGGAAGTGGTTAAAGAACAATTGCTCACACTCAAACTAGTGGGAATTATGCATTTATTGTACAATATTAATATTGTTGGAATTGCTTGGGTTACTAATAAAGAAGTTATTTACAGATGGAAGGATGGTGAATGAGGGAGTGTGGCTGAGTGTGCGTGAGAAAGAGAGAAGTTACAGGTGGAGTTCAAAAATGGGAGTGAAGCACAATGGAGGCCTGAGCAGACATTGTAACTCATTAGAGGGTCCTAGGTCATACGGAGGACACTGGAAAGTATCATCTTCTCCATGGAGCTGGTCCTGATAAGAGCCACCTGGGTCAAGCCTTGTGATCGTTGCCATGGTTATGAGGGAGCCAGCGACTGGCACTGGCGTCAACGACTGAGGACCAATCAGGTGAGGACGGAGCCCACGTGGAGAACTTTTGTGTATAAAGGGTCGAGACCTTAGATAGGTTTTTGTCGCTCTTCCGGACTACTGCTATGGCTAAGTCAGCTGCTTATGTATTAGACCTTTCCTACAAAACTGAGACAACAGTGGATAAGGCAAGCAAGTAGTGATTTCGTATGTATTTTTTCATTCTCGATGTCATGTATCCTTACTGCTGGTTACCACTTGCACTTGCACTCAGTCCCAGACAGATACAAGTCAACTCATATACATAGGTGTCAACATTTGCATTTAAAAAACTTTCAGTTTCACTGATTCCTTGAATCTTGGTCTCATCAGATGTGCAGTCCATCAATGCTCAAATGTTTCCTTCGATGCTACTTGGATGTGCGCGCTCTGATGAACGTCTTATCACCGTGAAATGTTGGCTTCTTTCCACTCATTTACATATATTTTACAAATTAACTGAGCTTCACTATCAGGTGTGCAAACACGTGTTAGGCCTACTTATCTCGTCCAACTTGATGGTGGGGGGATTCAATCTCCATGTCAGGTCAATGGTTTTTTATTTTATTTTTTTTAACTTGTTCTTGGCCTCAAAGAGCTTAGCTGGCTCTTATCAATATGTGACAATGCTGTTGAAGCTGCAGTTGCAGCAGGATCTGGAATGGTAGGACAGATAATTCAGAAAGGTCTAACCAGAAAAGCCAGGTGAAGGTCAATTAAAATAAGTGGCTAAGTCTCCAGATCTACTAGATCTCTGAATGAGTGAACATAATAAGGCTGGGCGATTTGAAATATCTTGATATGACATGCATCTAGATATTTTGCCTCAGCTACAGGCGAGCAAACAGGTAATGAAGTTTCATCTGACACAAGCAGCACCAGACTGACTGATGAAGACTGCAGTTCTACAAACTGTAAGCCAATAACAAGTCTTATATAAATCTGATATTATTGGCAAGCGATTAAACATGCACACACGAATTAATCATCAGACACTTCACTAATTTGGTTGAATAATGTAATACAGATCTATCAACCCATATTTTCGGATCCAAACATATTCAATGAAAAGATAACACACCATCTTTCTTATCGTTGCTGTTGTCCATGGGCACAGCATGGTCTGCATGTGTTAGCTTTCCTTTTACTGGATGTACCTGCTGTTGACTTATTTCTCTTTCTCTCACAAGTACGTGGGTTTTTGTCAGTGCTTTCCGCAATGCTGCTGGAAACACTGGTATTGGACATTTTAACAGGTTGTGTATTTATTCTGTGAATTCAATGCTAAAGTGAGCTACCAAAAAATGGGGAGTCTCTTAACCCTTAGATGCAAACGTGGCCTGTGGGGTGAAAGAAAAGATGTGATGCATTCATATTCCAGGTGCTACTCATAAAACATGTCTGTAGCATGAGGTCATTAGCAGTTCTATTTATTTTTTTCATTCATTTCAAGAAATTGCAGTATTTGTATTATTGCGTTTTTCCTCTCTCACTTTATTACATCATCACTGTCAATGGGCAGACAAACAGCAATCAGAGCGTGAGCATCAAAACGTCCGTTCACGTTTATTTCGAGTTGACTGTGGACACAGACGTTGGTTAGAAACTATTCTTCAATCAGTTCCAGAACAATGGCCAGGGATGAGGAAATGTGGCGCTGGTCACGTCTCTCACCAGCTCTGAGCAGGTCTGCAGATCAGAGGACTCAACGGCAGCAGCTACAGACATGACATGTTACACTTGTCCAAAGCAGATGGACCATAAACACTGCAAATGACAGTGAATCAACTATTTTTCTGTCTGATGAATGCTTAGCGGACGTTAGCCGCTAGCTGCTAATGTCGGAGTTCATCCATTTTACGGGATATATCTACACTATACTGTGATGAACACAATAAAATGAGTAACGGACACTTACATGTTATCATCTCAAAAATAAGTTCCCCACATTTGATAACACACCCAAGACCCGCGCTAGGGCAATAGAGTGTGAGAAAGAGGGGACGAATCGGGTGCACACAGGATGGAATAATTGGAGAAAAGTGTCAGGTGTGATGTGTGACAAAAGGGTGTCGGCGAGGATGAAATGGAAGGTGTACAAAACAGTGGTCAGGCCAGCAATGTTGTATGGTTTGGAAACAGTGGCACTGAGGAAAAGACAGGGGGCAGAGCTGGAGTTAGCAGAGATGAAGATGCTGAGGTTTTCTCTGGGAGTGACCAAGATGGATAGGATCAGGAACCAGTATATCAGAGGGACAGCACATGTCACGTGTTTCGGAGTCCAAGTCAGAGAGGCTAGACTTAGATGTGGACATGTACAGAGGAGAGAGAGCCAGTACATTGGTAGGAAGATATTGAGGTTGGAACTGCCAGGGAGAAGGTGGAGAGGAAGGCCAAAGAGGAGGTTTGTGGATGTGGTGAGGGAGGATATGAGGTTTGTAGGTTTGAGAGAAGAAGAAGCAGAGGACAGGGTGAGATGGAGGAAAATAATCCGCTGTGACGACCCCTGAAGGGAGAAGCCGAAAGGAAAAGAAGAAGATATTGTTGCTATTGTGGCTAATCGGTTTGGAAACCTATACATACATATAGATATATACTGTAGGTTTCGACAGTGCAATACCACAAACAGCAGACATCCATAACTGTGTTAGAACATGAGCAGGTCATTTTCACTGGCAACCAATTCATTGAAAAACTATTTTCCCCATTCATTAAGTATCTATCTAGCACTGCAGTTCATCTGTTTCGCTGCAAACATATATATAGTACAATTATATACAAACAACAAGCATATAGACATGATTTAGCAACACAGCAGAGACAGCAGTGAACACAAAATTGACTTACAAGTCAAGTAGAAACATTGCCACTTCAGGATCAGATGAAAAGCCTTTTGTAGCTCTCAGTTATTGCCAGGCTGTAAATACATCTCTTATATTGACACTTGACCAGGATCATGTTATTCCATTCTACAGCCATGATGTCAACAAGGAACTCAGCTCGCTGTCGAGGTCATTCTGCCCTCCTGTCGTAAAGTATTGTGGTGGGGGTAGAACACGCCTCTGGGCGGCTCGCCCAGAGAAAGTTACATAGTCCAAGGGAGCTGGAGAGTCTGAGTCTGGGATTTAGGACAGTTCAAAATGAAACCTGTCATCACAGGAAATCTGAAAATAATCTATTTATGTCTAAATCTGATGCATTGTTGCTTTAAGTGTGATTGCAGAATTTTTACCTTCCCTCTGTTTGTCCCTCCTTTCATTTCTATTTGCTTCTTTTCTCCTTCCTACCATCGTTTCACATAATTTCACACTTACCATTTTCCCCTCTCTCTTACCTTTATTTTCTTCCCTTCATCCTTCCCTTACTTCCATCCTTCTTCCCTCCCTCATTTCCTTCTTCCTTTCTTCTCGTTCAAGACAGCCCAAAAGCAGCAATATGTGAACAACTGTGATGGCCAGCTATCAGCAAACAAGAGGTCATTGGTTTGTTGAGAGCCACTTCAGAAACAAGGCAAGGCAAGTGCCATTATCAAGATAGTAATGCAAATGTTTCGAGGGCAATGATTTCAAATCACTTGTTTTCGACAGTACAGATGAGGATGAATGGCTGGTGACTGGAAGAGGAACTATTTGGTGTTTGGGATACGAGGTGTGAACCAGAGAGGTAGAAGACATGCAAAGCCTGCTCCTTGCTTCGTCAAACGTAGACGGAGGAGAGATCTGCCGCCTCTTGTAAGTGGGATCTACAATAATCAGTGATGAGTGACCAGTTTGTCGAAATGCTTTACCGCAGCTTGGTTACACCCATTACACTGTCAAACACAGTCGATGTCAAAACAGATGCACTTGTGCGGCAAACAGAGAGGGGCTGGACAATGATGAAGGAAACTGTGTGGAGGGGAAATCTCAGTAGAGGAGTTACTGGTAGATCATCTCAGAGTTATAGAATGGCATGAGTGGTTTGCAAAGTAAGAGTCAAGAATATATAACAGAAGATATGGAAGCTGATAACAAAGGACCTGAACAACGTGGGATACAATGAGGATTTTCTGATCGACTGTGCTCAGTGTACCGGCCGCATGCCCATCGAGGGTGCCAGACCATACCCTATTCCCGTGAAAATACTTACTCCCAGAGGGTTTATAACGACAGGAAGAAGCAAGTGGCAATGAGGAAGTAGTTCCTGAAATTGAAGACTGAGGCACGCAAAGCTGTGGGTTCAGTTCAAAGAAGGTCATGTGGTGATCTGCTAAACCCAGAGGAGGCTTTTCAGGCCCACTGCCATATCACTAAAGAAAGCAAGCAATGAGGAGTGTTATTGACTGCGAGTTACACATTCAGAAACCTTCTGAAGTCATGAAGAATGGTCAAAAATATTACAGTCGATTTCTTTATTTTTGGATAAATTAATTTTATCCCAAATTGATGAAATGGAATCTAAGATGGCGACAATGGGTGGTCAAGTAGCTGATGGAGAAAGATATGTTTATTTTGCATTATTGCCAGAGTCCAGCATGACCAAGAGTGTTGATATACTTCGGCGCAAGAAAGAAACAGTGCAGAGTGGCAACAGAGATGGGAAGATATCCATTTCCCCAGATTACACGGTCAAGGAAGGAACTCAGTTCTATAGAAGGAGTTTACTATGGTGTTCTTTTCCCAGCCCGAGTCCGGAACACCCTTCAAGACTTCACTTGTCCAGATGATACAATAGAATAAAAAACATTAAAAGTGCGAGAAGTGGCTTTACACTCACAGGTCTGCTCTTTATAACTTTGTGTGGACATTCGTACACTTATTTTCATCAACACAATATTAATAATAATTGTTCAGGTTGATACATCTATGACTGTTTTTATTGAAACTCGGGTTGCTGTTTCATATTTTGATAACAACAGGATGCCTCTCAGCCTACGTGGTCTTAGTTGTAGGCAACTGTTTTTTCCCCCTAAATAACTATGCAGCAGTCTCTCTTTTTGGAGACATTTGGTATCTTAGTTTTTTTTTGTGAAGTAAGTTTTGTTCTGGCTCTTGCTTACGTTATGTTGTTTTGTAACACACCATCTGGCACCCTCAGTGCTAACACATCCAGTTTACAACATGGAATATTAAAGAGATGGGTAACCCAATTAAATGGTCAAGACTTTTAAGTCACTTAAAATGACTCCATTGTGACATAAATTCCTTACAAGAAGGACATCTAAGAGACCAGTAAAGACTGAAATCAAGTTGGATTGGTGAAATTTATTTAGAAGGGTTTGGATCTCCATGCTGACATTGATCTTATCTCTACTAAAAATGCAACTTCTGTTGCAGTCTTTTTTGAACTTTTATGAACATAGCGATAAGGTCGGCCGATTATTTGTTCATCAGCTCAAAAGTACGTGCAATAGCTGTAATTCAAAAATAGTTTTAACACTAGAATTTCACACTAATTAATTTATTTTTATTCCCCCAATGAAACAATAATGAATTCAAATGTAAACAATCCCCTCATCACATCCTCACATGCTCATGAATTACAGTAGATACTGCTCTCATGCCTCATGAAATATAACTCACCATCAAAGCAATGCCAACAAATAAATCTCCTGATCTTGACAAACATTTGGATCAACAATTAGCAATTAAGCTTATAAGCTTCATGCTTATAAAAAGCCTCCTGTCTTCCATGTTCTGTCACTTTTAAAAGACTTTTTGAGGATGTAGGGTCAATAACAAGAAAAGCTATCCACTTAATAAGGGAGGGTTAATATTCCAAAAACCTGCCCTTTCATTTTAAATAAAGCCCGAAAGTACCCCGAAGCAGCTCATTTGGCCCTCTGGCATATAATCAGTGGAAGATGAACACGACAGTCATCACTGAAAGTTCCACAATCAGAAGCCTTCTGAGGACTGAAGTAATGGACTTGGAGTGTTAATACACAGTCAAAAAGATGAATTATTCTCTCACACTCTTAAAGTGATGAGCAATTGTGCTCTAACAGGATACTCTCAAGTTTACTTCCAGGACTGAGAAAGGACTGAGAGTCTTTATAAACAAAATAAATGACAATCTATCTGGGAAATGAAAAAACATTTAAAACTGAGGCGGAATTATTAGAACTATTCTTCTCCCTGCTTTTGATTCCTCACACCAAGTTGATGATGAAAGAATTGTTCTATATGCAGTCTGTTTTATGTGGGATTTAAATATACATTCAATATAAAAATAAATAAATGTGCCCCAAAAAGTCTCTTTTATCCAGTGAGCAGCACAAAAAGTGTTGAAACCTCATTGTTTACTGCTGTATGCTGCAGTTCTGCCATGTGATAATGTTCAATATTAACATCGGTAAATTGGTAAAACACAGCACGCAAAAAGCTTTTGGGTGGAACAAAATGGAGATTAAAAAAAAAAAACATTAACAACAGCTCTGTAATATGCGAGTTAATATATTCATTGAGTATCAAGTTTAATAGTTTATATACGTTATTGAGAAATTGCAACGATTCCTCATCTACCAACAGTTAGTCAATGAAGAATAGTTGCAAGTAGGGATGTGCCGATGACAATTGATTGTGATCGGCAAATTTCAGCGGGACCCATCCCCATCACTACCTGTCATCGCCGATCACCCTGGCTCTGATGAAGTGGGAGCCAGCGCTCTGATGAAGCCCCACTGGCTGTGACGCATCCGCTCCTCCCTACTCGCTGCTCACTAAGCAGTAGCCGTGAAGCAGCAGTCTGGCGTGAAGATTTGTTCAATCTGTCATGTAAAGTTTGCATCCTACAGCATGTGCACGGGAAAATGTTCTGCAGTGAAGCATGTTAAAATTAAATATGCCATTTAAAGCTGAATAATATTGGTCAATTACTGTCCATCAGTTAGTCTTTGTTGTTGAACAGTATCCCCTCTTACAGTGTCAGATACAGAAATGTTTCATTGGGGTAGCAATGGCGAGACCATTGTTCCCATACAGGTGCTAATACGGTCAGTACACCAGTTACTGGTGGTTTTTGCGCTGTGGGTCCAGGTATCACAGACGTGTCTGGTAAATGGGCTACAATAGCCGTATTCCCATGGTCAAGCCATGTCAAGACAACGGAAGAAGCGTCTGACTTGGGCTATGGAAAAGAAGCACTGTAAAGTTGCAGAGTGGTCCAAGGTCTCCTCCCTTTCTTTTCAAACTAAAGCAAGTTTTGTATTTCATTTGGAAGTCACGGCGAGAAAAGGCTGGAGAGGAGCAAAATCCAAGTTGCTTGAAATCCAGTGTGAAGTTCCCACAGTTAGCGATGGTTTGAGGAGCCATGTCAGCTGCTGGTGTTGGTCCACTGCTTTCATCAAGTCCAGAATAAATGAATGTGTTTACCAAGAGATTTTAAAGCAATGCAGGCTTCCGTCTGCTGAAAAGCTCTATGGAGATGATGATTTTCCAACATGATCTGGCACCTGCCCACAGTGCCAAAATCACCAGTCACTGGTGTACTGACCATGGCATTACTGTCCTGGATTGGCCTGCCAATTCCCTGACCTGAACCCCATTGAGAATTTGCGGGGTATTGTGAAGAAGAAGCTGAAAGACATCAGACCCAACAATACAAATGAGCTAAAGGCCGCTATTGAAGCATCCTGGGCATCCATAACACCTCAGCAATGCCACAGGTTGGTTGCCTCCATGCCACGCCGCATTGATGCAGTAATCCGTGCGAAAGGACTCTCAACCAAGTACTGAGTGCATTAATGGACATTTTCAAATTATTGATTTTGTTTTGTTGTTATAATTTGTTTTTACTTGGTCTGAGGAAATTATCTAATATTTTGAGACAGGATTTTTGAGTTCTCTTAAGCAGTAAGCCATAATCAGCAATATTAAAATAATAAAAGGCTTGCAATATTTCAGTTGATTTGTAATGAATCCAGAATGTATGATTTTTTTTGGGGTTTTTTTTAATTGCATTACAGAAAATAAAGAACTTTATCACAATATTCTAATTTTCTGAGACAGTCCTGTACAGACTGTAGTCATTAGAACTGTTTTTTTAGACTGATAAACTGTAGTCCTGCCATCATCCTGACTGAATGCAGTATGTCTTTCCCACACAATATGGCTGACTACTACAGATAAAATTGACCAACATTTTGAGAAGGGGTATTGTGACACACTGGACTCAGGGATGTAGTGTGTGCTGTGCAGACACACTATTCAATTGGATCTATCCTTTTGGCCATGTTGAACAGAAACAAAAGTGAAAATAACACTGATTTCCCTAAAAAGTCGAGAACATATCTTCACGTATATCACTTTTTGGCCAGACAGTGGTTGAATATACATTGCTTATGGAATAGTCTTTCATATATTGAAGTGAATTATTTGATGAAGTCAGAATAGTAGACCGCAGTCAAACGCTCCATGGTGCAATGCTGCAGAACTGAGGCTCTCTGCTCCATCAGTGCGTCAAAACAACCCGTAAATTGCCTTTGGACGGCGCAGGGTAACAGCAGATTAACACGTTATCACTCTGCACTGCTACTAACCGTTCTCTATCTGTACCCTTGTTGACTCCAGATGCTGCTCCGTGCCGATCTCCCCGATCACTATCAGCAGGTAGTAGCAGTTCCGGTTGAACGGTAACCCGCGTCGCCGTCTGCCTTCCCTTTGTCGGTATCGGAGCGGCTCTTCGGATCCGGGCAACGGAGACGTGACGCCTTCGTCCTCCTCCAGAACCGGCAGAGCTCCCCTAACCGGCATCTCCAAGGCAACAACCCGGCGAATCGACGCCGAGGTTGCTTCCATTTCCATGACAACGGCCGGTGTGATGGAGAGGGGTTCGTGCAATACCTGTGACAGGACGTGGATTTATGACGGAATGTGTAAGATGTTTGATTTCCGGTTTGATTTCAAAATAAAAACATATGTTCACTGAGTAACTCTTATAGTTTTGGGTTTTTTTTATGTGGGGGCAAGCCGAGTTATATAAATGAACTGGATACACCAGAACAATGACAAACACAAGGAAAGTGAAACAGCTCAATGACCCAAACTAATACACTGTTTTGAGAACAAGTAAAACCAGCCTTAACACATCCCTTTGCGTATAGGCTTTACGCAGTGGCAGTACTTACTAGAATTACAAAAATGAACTGGGGACTGACCACATGTTTTTTTATTGCTTATTTTTTATTAGCCCCAAGAGTATGAGCGACTGGGTAGTCCGAAATATATTGTCATTTTCCTCTATATGGAGGATCCCCGTTCGTCTGCCCACACCGACTCAGAGGTCAACTGTCCCAGAAGACACACGGGACGCCCCCTCGCCTTTCTCCAGTTTGCTGCCCCGTGCAGTTATTTTGGAAATATTTGTTTGCCGTGACTATAAAACAAGTGAGATTAAACAAAAGGTCATACTGACTCATCAAAGGCACAAATTTTGGCAAATTCGCTTCTTAGAATAGGAAGATTACCTATCCCGACTAGGAAGACCATCATGCACTGAAATTGTTGTCAGTGGGAATAATGTCTATTCACGAAACTGGGGAATTCACTCCCCATTGAGGTGTGATAACTCTTCCATTCTGTGTTTCAGGCCAGAGACCGGCTGCCAGTTTAATCCATAATTTATAATCCATGTAACCGTCTGACCATATACTCTGTCTCAGTGGCTCGCCAACAAGGAGGACAGTGAATGAGTTAACTGATGATTATCAGGTCAATTCCCCCTTTGACACTCGATCATAATAGGTTTGTTAGAATCCATGTCAGGGGTTGATCATTCATCATTCTCTCGACCAGGAAGGACGTTCTCTGGTTGCAGTAATGGGGAGTTGAGAGAAGCTTTTTCTAATCAATGAATAATGAATGACATCAATAGAAATGTCACTGTTTTTCAAATTTCACTTTAATTAAAGCATCCAAATGCCACACTTTTGGACAGAGTTGCACAGATATGTCTTGAAAATGATACAGCTGGCAAAAACGTTTGAAGCCAAGGGCAATACAATCATATATTAGTAAATGTTAAATCTTAAACCAAGTTCGATAAAACTGCTGATAATTAAGTAATGAATTGAACTTGAGGTTGTGGAATATATAAAACCTTTATTTTGCGTAAATGTTACGATTAAGTGCCCAGCCCTTGTGCAGCCAAAAAAGGTAAAATATATTTTAGTTGAAAAAAAAAAAAGTAAGTGCAGACACACACGCACAGACACACACACACACACACACACACACACACACACACACACACACACACACACACACATACCAAAGAGAACTGAAATTAGATGACTTCAATGTGAATCCAAGAGTGAAAATGAAGCAGACATTTGCCGTCAATGTGAAATGTGAGGTTAATAAGGAGGATTTGGATGCGACACTGGTCAAGGTTTAGTCATATCACATTATAATCCTCCTCCCATCATTCAGCTTTGCAGTCGCTGCACCCAGGCCCGTGTGATAGATCTTTCCAGTCCACACTCAGTTGTTTCCCTGAAAGGCTCCCTGAGCAGCAGACGACGCCGCAGAAGACGCAGCTGATCGGAAGGTTTGGCTGGTCATGACGCCCTGGGAAAACTCCTGCTGGGCCTTCTGGAAACTTGCTCCAGTGTGGCGATACATGCTGTGAACCTGCAGAAGAAAAGATCGTCACACGCCAGAGGTTGATGAGCTTGAAGGTTGAATGACATTTAGCAAGAGACAATCACGATAACATTTAAAATGTTACAGCTCTTGTAACTAGCTGACATGTTAACGGTATGTGCAAACACTGCTTTCATTAAGAAAATCCACATTTCAGTCAGTGATATGGATAATAATGCGTTGCACCTTCAATATTTCTTGCAATCTCAAGACTATTTCCTCCCTCAGCCTGGTTCTTACTGCCATTTATGTAAGTAGAACGTTCTGTATGCCACTGTACTCCTTTTCTTCTAAATTGGACATGAAGATGAATGTTAGTGTTCACTGCTAAAAATGATCAAACATTTGGTGTGTAATAGTTCACAGCAACATACTGTAAAAAAAAAGAACCAACCGGTTGATTTTTGGAACTGTGAACAAACTATTAATTAAAAAACTAGATGCATTTGGTTTAACAGGTATGCTATGGGATAGGAACAGTTCTTAGAGACTTAGCGGGAATAAAAGTTAACTTTGCAATGCAATTCCTTCTTTCTCCCCTTGTCCTACCTCTCTTTCCGATTTGCATCTTTTCTCTACCCTCCTTCCTTGCTTCTTTACTACCTGCCTTCCTTCTTCCCTTCTCATTCCTTCTATCCTGCCTTACTTTTTAAAGGAAGAATTAAACTTAACCGAGTCAGAAATTGTGCACTCAAAATGAATTGCTTGGGTTTATGATACCAGATTCTGCATTTACTAAACACTTTGTTGAATATTTCATACATGGTGTTTCTATGGTAAAATACAGCACACAAAAATAATTCACTAAGGTTCCTTAGTATTAGTAGATGGTGAACTATTCACAACCGATCGGTAAAGGTGAGAATATTCCTCATTCATCAACAGTTAGTAAATGAGGAATTGTTGCAACTTTATAGAGTTAGATGTTGAACATACATGACATGTCATTTATCATGTATAACTAATTTACGTAGCTTGTTAATGGTCTATTAACTATATATAAGGTAAGTGTTAACTGTCATTTATGTCAGTTAAGTGTCATTTTGAACTATATTATTGTATGTAAATAATTTACAAGCTGTTGAATACATAAAGTCATTAATAACACACTAACAGTTTACTAATGATTTATGAACTACTCATTAGGAATATTAGAAAGTGTTACCACACAATCTTTCACATTACTTTGGATCACCACCTAAGACAGGTGGACTCACCATTTTTAGAAGGACGACTGATGTCACCGCACACATGGTAAAGAGGATGGCCACGATGATCATTATGATTCCTACAGCTTTGTTGTGTTCTTGAAAGACAGTGAATGCAGCAATCCAGCCACTGTGTTCAACAGACAGGCAGTATTATTGATATTACAGATCAAGTAAAAGGTGAACATATCATATTTGTTGCAGGCAAATGGACATGATGAGATGGGTTCAGTTCAGACAAGGACATATAATTCTATTCTATAATTTTATGAGACTGTGATTAAGTGGTGAATATAGACTTCATGCTGAGATAGGTTCATACATGCTGAGTTAACAACTCAATCTCAAGATATGTGGTACGTTTTTTTAGCACTTTCAGAGGAACATGATTACACTCTCAATGTATGATAGATTAGTTAATTTATTTAATTTATTGGATGAGAATATTGGAAGGGAATTTGCTGGAAGCTGGAAGCTATAGTGAAAGAAACTAAATCAAACTGAATTTATGATCTATTCAGGTCCAAATAATCTGTAGAAATATTTATTAGCATTGTAAACTAGTAAAATCTCAGAAGTGGAAATATGGGACCAAGTCTGAGTTATTTCAATTCAAAGTAGTGACTTCCATCTTAGTGCTAACACTGCAGATTGAGACATACCTGTTTCCCCAATAGGGGATGCCCACTGACTGGATAATGAAGATGATGACTTGGCCAAGAAATACAAAGAAGAAGAAGAAGAAGCTGAAGGAGCTGTCGGTCCTTGAAATGTAACAAACAAGATTGTGAAATCTTCCCAGGTCCAGATCAAAAATGCATTCATAATAAAAACACAAAAATGGTGACAGCCTTACTTAAATGCATTGTAGACTGGCCGGTACCAGCAGAGGAAGGAGCAGGGAGCAAAGAGGATGAGCCAGAGAATGGACAGTCCAAAGTCCACTCCATGGGCAGCACTGGTGGTAAAGAAGGCTAGACATGCCAGCAGGTTCAGGAAGAGAGTCATGCAGTGGACTGTAAGGGAAGAAAAGAAAATCAGCTAGACACTGCAGTCACATGTATCACAATAGCAGTGTTCAATTATATTCGAAGTGTGATTGGAAAAAGGGCAACGTAAAAAACAATTCCTACTTTTAAAGGGACTTAACCACATCTATATTTAGCCGTTATTTACTTTTACTTTTATTTTACTTTTTTACTTCTGTCACTTCACATGACCAATCTGATTTTATTTTGGTCTTGTTTTCCTGTTATTCTCCTTTTGTTCTTCCCATTTTCTGCCCGAGCTTGACCTGCTATTGACACACTCCTGCAATAAAGACCACTGGCACTTATGCTCTGTTCTTCCACTGTTCCAGTTCTTGCTCTTCTTCAGGTTCCCAGTGTGTGAGTGCAAGAGGGAGTAGCTTGTGTGAGCTAGCGTGGAGTTATTGACTACTGTGTTTCTGCACCAACAATTGTTCCTCCAGAAGGGTGAACAAGGAGGTCGTGAAATTTTTAAGAGGGGTAGTGATGGTGATGATGATGGTGGATGTGAGTAAGGTATCCACCCGTTTTATGCTGTTGGGATTTTCTCCGTTTATATCAAATGAACTGTTGGTGGATGAGCTAATGTTCTCTGGAAAGTTGGCCAGTGGATTCAGGAATGCGGTGCAAAGACCCCCAACTGAAACGTTCCGTCTTTGAAGACATAGACCTACTGTACATGTTTTTAGTTTCTGCCTCAGACAGCTTTCTTAGGGGTCAGATACAGAGACAGGTCCTATATGATTGTCGCTTCCTCTGGGACGATGAAATGATTTGAGTGTGGTGATGCGGTACAAAAATGTCTTGTCCGCTCATGTTGAACAAGTCAGTGAGCTTGGACTTGTTGAATAAAAAAATGTAGAAAAGAAACATGTTACAGCACTGAGGAAAGAGATGAAAGTGAGAAGGTCCCTGTCCCTCCCTAAAAGTGGCCTCTTTAAATATTAACAGTGGAAAAGACCGTCACAGGAGAGTCATACTCTCAGGTAGCGGCAAAGAACAAAGTTGGACGTGTTGTTTCTCCAGGAGACACACACAACTCAAGCAGATGAAAGACCAGGGTCTTTGATGGGTACAGCCGATCAGCATGAGCAACGGCACTAATGTGTGCGCAGAGGTGCGTTCTTTATTTCACAGCAAAAACAAGCTGTCGGTTCTCTTATCCAACTAGTGAAGGGCCGACTGCTGATAGCAAGAGCAGAGATGGAGGAAGGAACCTTCATCTTGCTCAACATTTATGCACCTAATGACAGTTCTGAAACAGTTTGTTTTTTCACTGCAGTATATGAGAAAAGAAGTTGAAAAACTGCGAGATGGATGAACTGGTGACAGTGAGCTCAGCCTTGAAGCTGAAGAACATCACCACACACTTCACTAGACTCGTACGTGGCGAAATCACACCATGTTCACAGATCACCACATAAGCAGTGTGTTTTAATTTTACCAGATAGGGAAAGATGCCATTCTTTCTGGCATTTTACTAATACATTTCTGGGCACCTCCTACTACCAGGCCTTCAACCTCTTCTGGGCTTGCAAATTGATGGGAAGTTGGCAAGATATGTAGATGTCTTTGGTGCCATTGCCATTGAAAGACTTCACTCAACATTTAGAGTGTTGGAGAATGACAATACATGATGGTTCCGGGTTGGGTTTAGGGTTAGCATACTTTTCAATCTAGTGAAGACAAGGCTACCCAAAGGAAGAAGATGAGGTTCAGAGGCTTCAGAGCAGGAATATCATCGGTGATTAGATTGAAATTCAGACAATTCTACACAGAGTTTTTTGGGTTTTTTTTAAGAAAGAAGCAATAGTGGCGAATTGAAAACACTGCTTAAAGACTTTCCACAATCTGATCAGAAGAACAGGTTGGATGACACTACAGCACAAGTTAACACAAGCTCTCCAGTAAATGGTGTCAGGTCACAACTCACACCAGAGCAGAAACCATCCTGTCTGAGTCGGATGAACCAGCAGCAGTGACCGCCGATGGGGAAGATTACACTGGAGTCACTCCATTTACAAAAGATCCTGCTGGCGTCCAGACTGTTGCTAGATTTTCTGTGTACAGTCAGACTGACGATGTTGTAACTGTCTGGGTGTCTGCTCCATTTCTTAATTTGTACCTTTCATTGAGTGTTCCCTTGTTTAATCAGTCAGAATTTTGAAGAATGTTAATAAGGTGAAGTCAAAATTGAATCTTCTTCGCATCCATGATTCTTGTGCTTGAGCCCTGACACCAACAATGTTTGCCTCTGTTCTATTAGGTAGTTTCAAATCTCTTGATAAAACAGATTGTAGAAACACCATTTCTCTCCATCGCATGTATAGCTTTTATAGCCTGTTTCATAGAAGTCCTGGCCTACATCAATTTGAAAAGTATTATCCAATACCTCTGTGGGGTAGATGTGGTCTTCTTAGGTCACAGTCATTAGAATAAAATGTATTAAATGTTTTGTTTTTTTTAATTAATTTTGTAAAAATAGAAGTTTAAGAAACGCATGTTCACCATCTGGAATGTTGGACTTAATGTTTGTTAGCTTAGATAGATGAAAAAAAAAAGATTACCTGTGAAGATATAATTTCAGCACGTTAACTTGGCTCTTAACTGCTAGCTGTCTGAAAATGTCATTTATTCACCATCAGGTTTCCTTTGAAAGCACAATATTTTATAACTGATGACAAGATATCAACCTTAAGTGGGATGTGCAAGGAAGACATATGTACACACATGCAACGTCTGCAACAACAATCTGTACTTCCGTGTTTACTCACACATCCAGAGGTAATACATCATCTTGCTGACCCTCTGGTATTCCTGCGGGATTTCTTCTGCAAAGTCCTGGTAAAAACATGGCTTGAGGGGGAAACGTTTGGGAAGCGGTGGCCAGTTGTTCTCTTTACCTGTCATTGGAGTAATACTATTATTTTAAGCATCGTATTTCACAAGACCAAAAGAAAAAGAAAGAAAGAGAAGAAAGAAAAAAAGGAAGGAAATGGTGGTGAATATACATCAGTCTGGTGGTGGAGCTTGTAGAGAATTAAATAATGAGGGATGGGTGGCCACAAGGAAATAAAATTCCCAGAGTTGTTCCTCACAATATATTTCATTTTCTGAGTATGTTAGCCTCTATGAGCTTGCTGAAATCTTGTTTGATTTCACTGTGAGAGCAGACAGCGACAACAAAGCACATGAAACAGTGCACATGACGAAAAAGCAACATAATGTAGCTGACTATCTGTGTATTACTTGTAGTGCTCAGGAAATCCAAACATGACCACGTGAGGAGATACTTTCACAGGTATGGGAGTATCTAATGATAGTAAAAATAGTTGTTCCAGAGGGGTTAGCTAGATAAAGGTAGTCTGTGAGACAAATAATGTCAGACAAATCATGTGGCATATGCCATTGGCGTCTGAAAGATTAGGATTTGGGCAAGTCGGATATTCAAGAATGCACCCTGAACAAAATTAAAATTGAAAATTACTATACATTTAGAAAAAAAATCTTTGAACTCTTTGAATGTTTTAATCCATTCATCATTGTTTTGCAACAGAAAGACGATGTGGAAGCTGCGATAAAACCAAAATGCTTCCTGAACTGGTTCCAGATTTCAAGTGCATTGCAATGAACTACAACAACTTGGTTGTTTGTGAAACTAGACTGGTTACATGGTGTGGATTAAGTAACCATAAAGAAGAGTGCATGACCAACACCAGGCTCCAGGCCACACAACTGCAAGTCAGGTGACTTAACCCATAATAATTTGGGAAAATTTACAGTACTGAAAGAGAGTCCTCTGTATTCTTGGGTGCTGGCCATGTGAAAGAAAAGAGGAAACGATCTGATTTATGGTTTTAAAGAAACTTTTCAGAAGGAATACTGGTATATACTGGAATTTAAAAAGCACTTTGGGTTGTAGATACATTTTTGTTGGGCTGATTTTTAATACAATAACAAAGGTAATTTTTTTCCAATCTAATGTTTTTCAGCATCTACAGAGATCAGCAAATGTTGAGTGTCCATCTGTGACATTATGGCATGAATATAATACAAAGTTCTACGGAGATTACTGAGTTACAAAGATTCTCTTAGCTAATGTATTCATTTTAAAGAAAGGGGTCTATAGGATGCACATTGGTTCGAATCTTCTGGCTGGATTTTAAAAAAGTTGGAGGCATAGAACTGTTCTGCAACAATTCAATGTAAACGTAAGTGTTGTAGTGGAGACAGTAGTATTTGAATTTTAAAATCAGTCTAAGGGCTATATTTTTCTCTTCTACTATTGATGGCTAGGACCACTTCCTATTAACACAGAGTCTGAATTTCACAGAAAGTTTAAATTACGAAGAAATGTATTTGTAGTACAAAGATCAAAAATGGACTAAGACATGTACAAAGACCAATAGAAAAAAAATTATATAGAAAGGGTCAACATCCAATGCGCCTGAGACACCTTTAATCTGAAGAATCAATCTAGGAGCAGAATAGCGACACAGGTGATGTGCTAATAATGTTAATACGTTGCTCAGGTGTGTAACAGAAGACATACCCCTTCTGAGGATGTAGCTACACTATATTACCAAAAACATTCAACTGCTGTGACTCACATATGCACTTAAGTACCATCCCATTCTCTCCCATTCTCAACACACTGATGTTGGTCAAGAAGGCCTGGCCCTCAGTCTCCGCTCTAATTCATCCCAAAGGTCAGTTTAGGACTCCCAGAAGGCCAGTCAAGTTTATCCACACCAGACTCCGCCATCCATGTCTTAATGGATTGTGCTTTGTGCACTGGGGGCACCGTCATGTTCGAAGTTCATTTGACTGGAACTAAGGGGCCAAGCCAAACTCCTGGAAAACAACCCCACACCATAATTCTTCCTCCACCAAATTTCACACTTGGTACAATGTGAAATGTGAAATAGAGCCTGGTTCTGTCCCACCTGAAATCCATCACTGCTCCCGTCCTTGACTCAATGTAGTTTGCCTACAGAGCCAACAGATCTATAGACGATGCAGTAAACCAGGCCCCTAATCTCGTTCTGGAGCATCTGAACTCCACAGGAAACGATGCCAGGATCCTGTTTGTGGACTTCAGCTCTGTTTTCAACACAATTCTCCCAGCTCTGCTTGAAGATAAGCTTAGCCAGCTCAATGTGACTTCCTGACCAGCCGGAGTCAGCTGCAGCTGGGGACGAAAGACACTCGGACCCTCAACATCGGGTCTCCTCAGGGCAGTGTACTCACTCCATGGCACTTCTCCCTGTACACCAACTGCTGCAGCTCACCAGTCCGTGAAGCTGATCAAGTTTGTGGATGACACCACCATTGTCGGGCTCATCTCAGATGGAGATGAGTCGGCTTACAGGAGGGAGGTGGAGCGGCTGGTGTTCTGGTGCAGCCACAACAACATGGAGCTCAACGCCCAGAAGACAGTGGAGATGATCGTGGACTTCAGGAGAATCACAGCTCCTCCATCCCCACTCATGTTGGGAGGTTCGCCCAGTCCCATTGTGGACTCCTCCTGCTTCCTAGGAGCTGACCATCGGTTACCTCATCAAGAAGGCCCTGCTGAGAATGGTCTTCTGGAATGGTCAGCTAAGAAACAATGACTTCCAACGAAGTTGCTGGTGGAGTTCTGCATGGCCATCACCAAGTCTATCCTCACCTCCTCTGTCACCATGTGGTACAGCAGCGCCACCTCCAGGGACAAGTGCAGACTGCAGCGCACTGTGCATTCTGGTGAGAAGGTGATCGATCAGTTGTCACCTCTTCATGACCTGTGTGTCTCTCTGGGTCACAGAGACGTGCAGGTTATTTTATTTTATTTTATTTTATTCCAATGCACTTTCCTAGTGGGTGGAATCCTCACCGATTATGGCAATAAAGTTGATTCTGATGAGCAAAGATAACTATGAGGTGATACTTTACCGATGAGACCTTAGACATAGATCTAATTATCAATAAAATAACAATGAATTCAAGAAGATTTTATGCACACGAGAAAAAAAGCATAGTTAAGTGGCATGGGTCAAGAAAAGCCATTATTGGGTATAAAGTGAATTATAGATTTGGACATGGATCATTGGCTCAGAGTACGAGGACTGGAGCGTTCAAATTTGGGTTCAATCATTTATGTCTCCATCCATGTTAAGAAAATTATTATTTAAGGAGAGGAGAGATGCAAATTAAGTATTCATAAATTGTGGATAGTCAAAATTTGGGGCATATTAGGGTTGACCAGTATTACAGGAACACTAGATGAAGATATCTTATCAGCAGTAGCTCTGTGGGCTGGTTAATTACTAAACAATTAACAAAGCAACACCTGTAGATTTAGTAATTTGAGTGAAATACCCAGGAACATATCAGTCGTTTGCTCCTTGTTAAGTATATGAGGCGAAACCAATGTGAGAACACACGACCCTTTAGTGGGGCTGCCTGAACCTTTGATGTTCCAATTCACAAGCCTGTCTCTTCTGAGAAAACTGTCGTGACTGTTGGTCATTAAATCCAGTAAATTAAATGAATAGAAACAGGACTCCGCTCACCAAGTGAAAGAAAAAAGAAAGGCCGCAAGAAGAGAGAAGCAAAACAACACAACAAACAATAGCGAACACCCCTCCCATTCCAATAGCACAACAATCCATTTTCCATGACAGACTCAGTGATGCCTCTGATAGGCATTGAACAATTGTGGTTACAGACCGAGCATCAATATTGATGATCAGGATCTGAGTCCCAGTACAGTGTGAACTAACTGCTATAAGGAATAGCTTAGTCCCATGGTAAACTAATTTACTGCAAGTTTAATGTCGTACAATTATAAGTTTAATACTTATAATACTTAACACTTACAACAAATACAAATATATAATATACTAATCTTTGAGTGACTCTAATCGTCGTATTATATAATTCAAGGAAAGTAGTTTACATTGGTGTAGTTACAGTAATGGATGTTGACATGTTCCTATGTCCATCCATGATTTTAAATTAATGAGTTGATTAGTTTGCGGCCTCAGGCGTCAATGTCTGAAACAACACTGCCACCTAGTGGTTGTAATTCTGTATGTGCATTTGTGAGATAGAGGCTCTGTGTAAATTTGCGGATTTTGCAAAAAAAAAAAAAAAATCAGTTTTAATGATTTTCTAATGCATTTGAAAAAAATGACAGTTTTACAAATATACTTTTATTAGTAAAGACTGAAGTACAAGTCCAACTATTTAATTTCCATTTGTGGGTATCGAAACACATGACTATTTGTAGTTTACCCTCTATGCATTTACAAACTACTTATTGAAATGAACCAACAATGTCTTGTCAAAAGGACACATGATTGGTGATGAACTTTTGTGATCAGCTGAAACTGGAACGCACTCATGGGCACGGTTCATCCCCCATGTTTGTGGTTATTTGTAGCCCTTGTCCATCATTAAATGTAGCGGTCATGATTTGCTTGTATTTCGTACCTTCCGTTTTGTGTTTCTCCCTTTCTTCCTGGTTTATGGCACACGGCTGGAGTCAATCATCTAATAATCCTCAAGAGCACATTAGCACCTGGATTCCAGCAACGTGTGCCAAATTGACTCCACTCTTTCGTCCTTCCTATTGCTCGATCATTTCGTTCTTATTTCTTCTTGATTATCCCTGGTGCCTGAGTTAGTGTTTTGTTCCATCCTCTGTTTCCGCATGTTTCCTGGTTTGTTCTGTGATTTCTGTTATTGCTGTTCATTGTGTTTTGTCCCTCTGTGTACAGACTCACGTTCTGATTTGTTTAGTTTGATCTCCTGGTTCTGTGACAGTTTCTGTTAGACTCTTATTCTCATTTACGGACTTCTCCTGGTTTTGGTGACGCTTTCTTTTTGGACATTTTGACTTTGCTTTGTTCTCCCGGTTCAGAATCACTTTGTGTTTTGGATTTGTTGTTGTTGTGGATTATTAAATACAGTGGTACCTCGGTTTTCGAACGTCCTGGACTGCGAACAAATCAGAGTTTGAACAAAAATTTCAAGATTTTTTTGCTTCTAATTTCAAACGAAAATCCAGAACTCGAACGCCCCCGAAAAAGGCAGGAAAAACCATAACATGCACGGGCTGATCAGCTGACCCACGACGTGCTTTGTTATTGTGTATAACGCAGCCTCTGTATGCAGATGTGTCCCGTTAGTTAGTTACATTTACTGACTGTTTTTTCTTCATATTGAGGTGTAAAACCTTTCCTGTCTCTGCACTGGACCGTGGTAGAGTGTCACAGGGGAGGTGCTCCCTCTCCACACCTCCAAGGCTGGAGTGCGCACTCCAGGGTTTGATGTCCTGTTGTGGGCTGGAGCTGGGACAGGGATGAGGCGAGTCTCGGACAGAGCGTTACTTGGTTTATGACTTTGTCACAGCCAAACAGCACAGAACCACACATTCAGAGCTGGACATGCACCGGGAACCTCTTCACTTCTGGAGAGACGTCACTCACTCAGCAACCCCTCCCACATGCAGCGACCACACACATAGACCAACAGCGCACCTGCAGCAGACACTCTACATTCACTCCTACAAAAGCCTATTTTAAGGCTTGGAACGCATTATTTCTTTTTCCATTAATTGTCATGGGAAAAACTGATTGAGATTTCGAACAAATCGCTTCTCAAACGGCCGCCTGGAACGGATTGTGGTCGAGAACCGAGGTACCACTGTATTGTACTCGCTCCACATCTTGCCTCCTGTGAGTTCCTCATCATGGCACTTGGGTCCTGCTCCGTTCATCGATCATAACAGTAGCAGCCACTTTGCAAAGTTGTTATAACTTCAAAATTACAAACATTTAAATGTTTTATTTTGATGTGAAGCTTCTCTATAATTATGTGAGATTTGATTACTGCAGATGAAAAACTGGATCCGAGGACACCTTTTGTTATTTCTCTTTTTTTCAGATTATTCGATAGTAGAAAATTCCACGTCAATCTGTTAACATTAGTGAGCAAAACTATAAAGAAAGAAATTGCGAGTGATAGTCTGCAATGACCTGTCGATTTCCGGGACTGCAGCTCCTGCTCTCTACGGTCCAGGTCAGCAGCTTTCCTCTCCAGCTCATCCTGCTGCCTCAGCAGGTCTGCCTGAGCAGCAACAGCCACCATCTACAAACACACAAATAAAGGATTTGTGGTCCAAGTGGGGTACATTTCTGAAGATATAAGATAGGTCTGTGTAGGAATGGTAACATGGAGAAGATCAGACAAATAATGAGGGATGATGTGTTGTGTTTGAGGGTTTGTGTAAGGTTCAAATCTTTTACATGGTGTACAAAAAGAGACCAAGTCCTTGACAATTCAATCAACTTACTGAATTTCTCTAAATGCCACATTGAAAGAAGTTCCTTGATCCTCTCCTTGATTCAATTAAAGGGGCCAACAAACTTTTCAATCGAACACTACATTTGTGGACTGCAAGTTCGGAAATGTGCGGTATTTATTGGGAATGTATGGGATATGGAGGCATCAGAAAAAAAGGGGAAAATAGTTCTGATTTGTTTAGTTTTAATTATTACATATTCAAAGGTGGTGAACAGAATGGCCGGGAACAAGGATGTATCGGGGTGGCACAAAAACATGTTTAATGACTGTTTAAAATTGTGCACCTCATTCAAGAAATGCTTTGTGAATTGAATCCACATATTCAGAGAACGTTTGGAAACCTAGTGTTAGCTCAGGAACAAACAGGGGAAACTACCTTGTCCTAGTGTATTTCCATACTGACCTAAGGAGGACTGTTTTTACGCCAAGGGCCAACCCAATTTTTTTATTAACATGTTAGCTGCCAAGTCGTAGTGTGCAAATGTTTCACACAGTACAAATCAGTTTTTATTACCATTTAGTTGTAAACACGATTTTCTTCACAGAGTGTGCACTCTCAAGGACAGAAGAGGGCGACTGGCGACGTCACCACCACATCAAACATGTCGGATGTTTTAACTTCTCATTGACAGTGTTGTCTGTGAATTTTTTTTCCAAGACTCTTGTGTTTCCCCGTCTCCGCCTCCCGAAGACTCCAGCGTGGCTTCCCAGCCGCCGCCTCCCGAGGACTCCAGTGTGGCTTCCCAGCCGCTGCCTCCTCCCGAAGACTCCAGCGTGGCTTCCCAGCCGCCGACTCCCGAGGACTCCAGCGTGGCTTCCCAGCTGCGGCCTCCCGAAGACTCCAGCGTGGCTTCCCAGCCGCGGCCTCCCGAAGACTCGCTTATTTTGATTACTGTCTTAAACCCTGGTGCCTGAGATAGAGTTTAGTTCCTTCTTCCTGTTTCTGTGTGTTTCCTGGTTTCTTTTGTGATTATCTGTTCTTTGTGCTTTCGTCTCTCTGTTTCAAGATTTAAGTTGGTTTGATTCTCCCGGTTCGGTGACGCTTGGACTCTTATTCATGTTTATGGACTTCTGCCAGTTTGGTGACTCTGTTTGGACATTCAGACTTTGCTTTGTTTCTCCCGGTTCGGTAACGCTTTCTGTTGTGTTTTTGTTGTTTTTAATGATTAAAATTATTTTTGACTTGCTCCTGCCTCCTGTGACTTTCACCACTGCACTTGGGTCCCACACCACGTCTTGACTCGTGACACAAATATTGCAGCATCTTGTATCCATATCCCATTTACTTTGTACATATATTAGTCTTGGGTATAATAAATATTACATGCCGATGTTTTTAGGATCATTTTTTTTACTGTTGTCACAATTTCATGGTTTCCTGACTTCGTTCTGTGGTCTTACACTGACCTCTTCTAATTAATACATAATGAACAATAATGGGGAAAAAAAAAAAGTAAAATGAGCTCCGTAATCAGATCAAAGGAATATTGGTATCCACAGATGTCCAAATTCCAGTATCGGATCAGATCGGAAGTCAAAAAATGTAATTTGCTGCATTCCTAGTGATAATGGCGGTGCTTTTATGTGTTCCTTTCCTCTAGTGTTCTTTTTCCCACCTCCACTATATGTGAAAGCCAAAAACAGAGCAGCGTGGAGAGTGATTGGCTGTCACCACACACATAAAGAGTTTTGGTTCTGAATGTTGAACATGTTGAATATTCAGATCGTTTTCAGAAATGATTATCTTGGTGTATTCACCATTACCACACCCAAGATAAAAGGACAGTCTCGTTGGATAATCTTATATGAGTCTCAATAATCATGGGACAAAATAACCTCTGTAAAATGCTAAACTGAAGTATCTCAGAGTGGCACACCTGAGGACTGGGATCCGTGGACGGCTGCAGGACTGCAGGCAGGTAGGGTGGCGTGGAGCCTGGAGTGTTGTGTGCAGCTGGACCACCCTGGAATATCAGAAATGGAAAGAAAAATGACAATATTTCTCTTACTGGCAATGGTGACATTTACAACTCATTCACCAACACACCGTGGGCAGGCGGAAAAAATCCTCCAAAACAATCACACAAATTTTTTATTTCCATGTACTATTACTATTCCACACATTAACTAGCTCGTGGCCACACATTATTAAGTCACACAATGTTATCTCATGGCCATGCACTACTATTTTAGCCCACATGTCACCAGGGGCTCCGCACAAGAGAAAGAAGAATTGAAACAATTCTTACTGAGGTATGAGCCGGGATGGGGTTGTACTGTTCAACTGACTCTACTGCAGAGTGGGTGACTTGTCTGATAGATGGGTCCTGAAAAAAGAAAAAAACATCACCAACTACTTTCAACTGGGGATCTACAGTACTCTGTTTCAAGTGTGTTGAGATCTACCAGTTCACCTCGTCATCCGAAGTGCTTCCCAGACGCCTCAAATAATCAAAACAAGCTGTATAATTCAGTGTGGCTGACCATCAGTGAAGGGAGATCGGCAGACGGGCCGTGAGCTGCCGAGTGGAATACGAGTCCTCTCAGCCGTCTTGTAATATAAGTTGATCAACAAGTACATTTTTGCACACGTACATGTTTCGTATTAAGATGATTTGGAAAATGGTATGAAATCAAGTACAAACAGGGACACCAATGACAGAGGAGCGTTGAAGCAAGAACACTACGAGAAGTTCCGGCATGTAAAATGTACTGTAAGCCCACTCCTCCAGCCACCTCTCTATGTACTTGCCACCAGTCCCTTGCCCCTTTGTCTCTGGTCTTTGAAGATCTTTGCATCTTATTTCCAAGCTGTAATTTTAAACAAATAAAAATCATTTGAGAATTATTGTGATTGTTTCAAGACTCACTCCTTCACCAAGTAAAACAGATTCTGACTACACTTCCTTTCACTGTGCACGAGGACCAAATCACTAACAGCAGATGTGGAAAAAACTGCCTTTTTTGAGCTGGTAATCCAGTATCCATGTTCACGACCAGTGTCGAGCAGAAAAATGGCTTCTAAGAAAAGTGAGAGCTACAACTGAGATAATTTCGATGCGGTGATAATTCCTCAACAATCCAAGGGCAACTGCATCAACGGTGAATGATTGACGATAACTGCAATAAGATGTACCTGTATGTCATTGAACTTTGAAACGCAATCAAAGACTGATGATGGAATAGTGACGTCATCAAATTTGTGTACCTGTTACATTTGTTTTTCACTGCAAGTTTTTTTTTTTTTTGCTTTGCCAGAAAAATGACATTTATATATTTGAGGGCATACGCTTCACAGAAAAGCCTGTCTTCTTTATTCACACATTGCCAACATTCTTCGTCCAACTTTGTTCCCTGTCTCTTCTATTCGTCCATCTCACCTGAATCTGGCCTGCCTAACATTGTCTCTTGACTTATCTACATCTGCCGTCCCTCTGATTAAGTGATTTCTAACTTTCTTGTCCTTCTTAGTCACTCCCAATGAAAATCTGAGCATCTTCAATTCAGACTCTTGGTCTCACTACTGTTCTATAGAGCGGAGGTTCTTAACCTTCTTGATCTCAGGGGCCAACCCTTTCCGACACAAATAAGCCTTGGGACAGTTGAAATATGAGTACTGAATTGGCAATGTCACTGTAAACTATATAACTATATAGTTATATGACTAAACAGGAGCACATCTATTGCACACAGGACTTAATGTTGTCCATGGAGCCCGGATATACTGTATGAATGAACAGAACGGGTGAGGACAGATTCAGATTGGAGTGAGGTTTATTTTTCATGATGAAAAACAAGTCTCCCCCCTGACAGAGCTAAGAATTCTCACAGGGTAAACTCATAGGAGTTAAAACAATTGGGTCCTTGCGCACATGGGTTGGGAGGAAGCAAATTGCTATTGAGTGTTACTGTTTGCCTTCTTCAAACTGACATCTGTGGATTATTCTGGCCTCAAATAGAAACATAACATAATTAGGGCTGAACAATTTGGGGAAAAATCTGATTGCTGGTCAGAGAAAAGTTCAGAGCACACCCAGTCACAAAACTCACACAGGGCTTGTGTTTTCAGAAAGTCACTTGATGGGGAGCAAAGTTCAACAATTTAAGCAGACTTTGAATCACACTTTATACTGCAGCATGACCACTTGTCACTTGACAGCAAGGACAGCAATGAATGACATCATATGGAACGTGGGTCACACAGTCGAAATCATATTTGACTGGTGGTGAGCTACAGACCGTGCGGTGACAGTGGGAGTCAGCTGCTGTTATTGCAGAGGTCATGGTGCAGTACCTCGTGAATGGTGAAGCGGGATGCCAGGTTTTGTACCACAATCTATTACACATGGCTCCTCGCTATAAAGGAGCCATGCTGTAAAGCATCCCTTTGTGGAATCAGCAGCTGCTCTTGTTCAATCTACAACTGCAATCTACAACAGCAGATAAATGTATAAATAACAAAGCAGATCAGATGCTATTAAAGTAGCAAATTATATATGTGTGTGTGTGTGTGTGTGTGTGTGTGTGTGTGTGTGTGTGTGTGTGTGTGTGTGTGTGTGTGTGTGTGTGTGTGTGTGTGTGTGATTTTTCTCAGTCATTTTCAGAGGTGTTGGCACTGTGTAAATGTAACAGAATATTCTGCCTCATGTTGATTATTGACAATTGCATCATTTACAATATTTGGCCACATACATCCAGCAACCGAACATTCAGTCAATCAGCAGTTTTATTATTAAGGGGAAAACAAAATCCACATGAACCCACATGGCCTAAGTGACTTCCTGATTGAGAATGGGTGTGACAGTATTCAGACCTTGGAACAGCAAGATAATTTGAACTCGAGTTATGTTACGGAGGCAAGCATTTTTTTTACATTTTCCCCATGATTGTCATTATTGCTTACTTGCATTAACCTTGACTTATATTTACATTTGTTTTATCAGTGATTCACCAGTGTATATGATTTGGAAGTTAAAATACACTCTGACCTGCCTATTAATAACGACACAGTTCCGCGGGGATAAATGATAAACGAAACTACTCATAATTTTTATGCTGCCTTATTCTAAGGAATTAGCATTGAAGTGCAACAAAAGACAGCATTCAATCACATATCCAAATCATTAAATTACATATCAAAATGATCCTATTTGTAGCTAATTCGTGTGAAGAGATTAACAAACGACACATTTCATTGTCCGCCACAGTTTCGCTTCCTGAAAAGTAAACATATCGATGTCCCGCCTGCTCCAAAACACGAAGCTGGTGATTGGTGTATATCCCGTCAATCATGAGCTTCAACAAACAGTGTTACTTTTAAGCTTCAACAAAACACACTACGAACTTACGTCAAACGGGTTTTCACCACCAGGTTCGGCGAAAGGGTTGTTTAAATTACCGGACATTGTAAACCGTTTTCAGGTTTTATAATTCCCTGCAAAACGGCGAAGGAACAGCGGACTCTCGGCGGTGAAGTCCCTTCTGTGTGCACTTCCGCGATTGAAGTTTGCTCTGCATACGTATAAGAAGCGCCTCACCATGGCGCTAACGTCACGTCAAAACAGCACCGAGTGTCGCAGGTTCGTTGTTAGATGTTAGAGAAGATCAAGCTGTGGCAACGCAAACATGCCAATTTGAACAATGTATTGTAGAGTACCATAACACATTTGTTCATTATTATAATATTGGTCAGAATATATTTTATTATGTCACTGTATAGTGTCAGTCATACAATCAACATGTTGATTGTGATTTTACAATATCTAGAGTATCATTATTTAATGTGTTAAATGTTTTCAGATAACCTAATACATTGCTTACTCACCAATTTGAAGAGTTCCCCACCATAGAAAACAGAATGTGCGACGGGACGTTCGGGGATGCAGAGACCTGAAGCCAAAATAGAGGAGAGCTGCATTTCATTCTCATTTCCATAGGTTTGTTTCTGGTCTGATACGGTGTGAGTGAAGGTGGAGGCTTTCACTAGACATTGTGGAGCTGTATAAAGGTTACGCCATTCTAATGATTTAAAATATTATTTAATTATATTGTTTATTTAATTATATTGTTTCAATTGTGTCAATGAAGTTTAATGTGACTCCCTTAATGTATGTCTTAAATAATCCCCAAATACAAACAAGATCATGAACGAAACGGGTATGTAAATGTTAACATGCAGTCAGCAAAAACCACCACCAGGTGGTAGTGATTTGTTACACAAAAAATACTATTGTAATGAAGTAGCAATACTAATTAGGGTATCAAAGACGTGCAGTTGCTTACTGCATAACGACACGTACTCATATAGATAAAATCACTACACGTTTGTAGCTTTGCGGTTTGTCAATAAAGTTGTCCTTTAAAACGTACTGCTTCTGAAAGGCCAGTTCAGATTTTGTCCCAGTCAAGTAACGGTAATGACGACATCATCTGCTCGAAGCTCCCGCACATGCGCAGAACTGACACTGCAGAATCCTTGTCTCGTCTTATAAATGTTACACTATTCCCTACTTGTAAAACCTAGTCCTGTGGGAGAATCAGCACGTAGGGAATCGCCCAGTGACACTATGCGTTTCGCATGGATGCTGACAGACATTATAGTTTACGTAGACGCCGCATTGACAGAGTGCTTTCTCCCCTTGGAGGGGCGTGTCTTACTGCGACGCCATTTTCGTCACGACCAAGCAGAGGCTGTAGTGCATTGAATGCTACGGGGAAAGAGACAGTATGGGCCTAATATAGGACTGATTGCCAAAGAAGTTTATTTGTTAGTAACCTGACGCGTGTAGTCATCTTCTAATATGTTTTCCCCTCAAATGTCCATTTTGCAATTCAAATCCGCAATCCTTTCAGCCTACTATTGACGCAGCTGTTAGCGGAGTGTTCACTATGAGCGAAACTTTAGAAACAGTTGCTGTAGAATCACATTTCATAGGCATGGTGAAACCAGAGGACTACATTGAGAAGCATCTTGTTGTGCCCCTCCTCCACCGTCAGTGTGGTGTCTCCCGCCCATAGACGTGAATACCCTCCCGCCCTTGTAGTTTACAACCAATTGAATCTCGTGTTCCATTCCCGGGCACAGTCACGTCGTGTGTCCAATCAAAACGAACATCCGAAAGGAGGCGGTGCTATATATAAATGTAGTCCGATGACGTAGATGCAGCTGACTGCCGACGTCGCAGCAATGGAGGAAGTCCGAGGTAAGTTTCGTTTCGCGACCACATCCAGAACAAATACATTGCGCCGGAATTTCACAGTATGCAACTGCGAAGTGAACTGGTGACTGGTAACACGTTTGAGCTTCTTGTATGTGCGTTTGGATGATAAAACCTTGTTTTTACTGAACAGTAGAGACTTCATTTTAAAGCATTTTACGCCGAAAGAATAGCACTGTTTTTATTGATTATTATTAGTCATGTCTTGTTTATTATGCGAATTGCTTAAATGGACTTTTAATTGTATTTTTTATAAAGACGTTCTTTCACTAATTGTTCCACACACCCATTAAACAGAAGAACATTTATATATTTTGTCATATTAGACAGCATGAGATGTGTTGCTCTTAAGCACAAGGTGAATATTAAACTGCATCCGCTGGATTTTTTTTTTCTAATAGAACGTCTTTTCTATTAGTGTTCCCTCTGAGCTGTGTGGTGCAGAACTATGCCTGGGGTAAAATTGGACTGGACAGTGAAGTTGCCAAACTGGTGGTTGGTGCCGATCCCTTGACCAGCATCCAAGATGGAAAGCCGTATGCAGAGGTAATGCAGTTTGTCTTTGGCAGGTGGTTGCAACAGGATTTCTTCACATTATGTTGACACAGCTGCTACTAGATAGGCCTCTGGATAAAATAGTTTGATAAGATCACATGGTGCAAACATGCAAACATAAATATTGCAGCATTTTTTACTTAACTTCCTGTGAAGCATGAAGACATTTGGACCGTCATAGGTTTCTTAAAATAATTTGACAGTTTTGGTCATGCATTTCTAAATCTGTTGCAGTTAAAATTAAGATGCATAATCAATCCTGATTCTATTACTTGCAGTGGTGGGCAGTAAGGCAAAATTTTCATATTTACACTCTTTCTTTTCACGAATCTCCTGGTATTTGACAGTATTTTTGTCCTTTATGGATGTGTGTTCTTGCACACATTTTGCTCTTTTTTTGTTCATTTTGCTCTTAAGAAAAGAAACCACTAGATGCAGCCGAACAAAATTTGTCGTTTGCAGGATATTATGAAATTTCTAACACTAAAGGTAAATAAACATTTAACTTTTTTCCAAATTAAGTGAAGAATGACGTGCTAGTGGGCTATTTTTGAGGTGAAGTCCAGCATTATTGACGACAGTTTTTAGGTCTTTGTTGTTTGTGGAACCCTTCACATAGAACTGAAGTTACATTCATTCTGGATTTCAGTATGGATGAGAGGCTACTTAGAAACAGATCATAACAAACAGCAGAATGAAAATATCTTGGCAGCTGTATATAATGAACAAATACTAATTAGTTAGTCGTGTTTAGAACCAGAAATGGACCAATACTGAATCATCTACAAAAACTGCTTAAATTAACTCCTCATGAGGAGGAGCAGACAAGAAAGTGAACTTCTATCAACCATATCCTGGAACCACACTAAGACAAATGTACACTGCAATAGTGGGTGTGAAAATGTGGAACTCACTGACAAAAAATACAAAAAAAAAAACAGTCAACTAAGAGCAGTAGAGAAACAACAAAGCAGAGGGGAATGTTTTGACATTTACTGAATTGGTGACAATAAAAACTTTTTTTTTATGGAGCTAGATCTCTGCCACTTTGGATGAGTGAGCAACGGGATTATTTAGAGAGCAAAAAAAAGGTGATGTGAGTGCAGAAAAACATGTTTTGAGTGTACAATAACCAAGATGCATTTGTACAAGTCAGTAGCAGATATCTAGCTCCATAGTTTTTTAATGATGACATTCTATGTGTTATCCATTTGTTTTTCGATGTTTCCACTTCATTTAAATACGTTTGATCACATGAGATTTCATCTTTAATAAAGGGATCATGTTTCTGAGGGCGCGGTTTTTATCTCACTTATGCTGTTGAGTTGCGCCAGTCTCATTTACATGTATAGTTGTGTTGCGCTACATATGCAGGGAACACAAAATGTGCACTGCACAGCAAGGAGCAGCTTTCAGTGACACTCTGGAAAACTTTTTAAATGAATGTGCTATATCGATTCGATGACCCAATTCATTGCCAACACTTTTTATAATTGATTTTATCGAGTCAGCGTTCGAACGTACAGAGGACCAAATCATCGTACAAGTATGACAATTAGGCAAAAATGAAAAAAAAACTTTGGCCAGTCTGTTAGAAGGCTGTACGTCATTCATGAATGGGTTGCTGGGCACATGGTGATATGCCACATATAGACAGTCTCTTCTCTGTAGGTTGAAACAAAACAACAAACACTTATGTAAACTGTAGTCCTAATAGACTACAAGATGCAGTGAAGCAAGGCTTTTTTCTGCGCTCCATGCATTCTCCCTCATATGTCCATGTGCGGTGCTTTATGCCGATATTCAAATAATGAGCTTTATAATCAAGTACAGACGGGATGACATGCAGATGATCCGAACAGATCTTAGTGAAACGAGTGCTGATAGACGCAAAAAAAGAGTGAACATGTCATTGTTTTCACTCTAGGATCCTTTGAAATTATTGCATTATCGCTACATCTGGTTTCGGTTGATCCGTATGTAGAAAAAAAGGTAGTTAGAAAGAGATGCCACCATCAAAATAGTTGAAAAATGGAATTGAAGTGTTTGAATGAGCCTAAATTTGTGTTGTCTTTAATTTATCTTACAGTTGTGGATGGGTGCCCATCCTAAAGGTGATGCGCAGATTAAGGACAACAGGATTGTGCAGACCACACTTGGTCAATGGATAACCCATTTTCCAGCCTGCCTCGGCTCCAAGGTTAAAGACTGCTTCCAGGGCAATCTCCCCTTCCTCTTCAAAGTTCTGTCTGTCAACACGGCCTTGTCAATTCAGGCCCACCCGAACAGAGTGAGTTCGCCAAGGTCTTGTGCAGCAAAGCATTGCATATCAGTGGGATTTTGGGTGAAGCTCTTGTGCTTGTTGTACACAACTGCTGAAAGATTGTAAAATTATCCACCCAAAGTCATCCAAATGGTCTGCTTTACTCAGACATGCTAATTATAATACAAATAATAATTTTAAATAATAATAAATACTAAATAATTTTTAGATTCTTAGTATTTTTTAAATATTGCATAAATATTGTAGAGCAATGTTTTCTTTATCTACACTGCGCAACAAGAATGCATCGTGAGTTGGATGTAAAATCCGGACTACGGGGCTTGTTCAACCTTATGCTCATTCTGTGCTTCAGGCAGAGGTGACCAGTGCTGTGGGACAAAGGCACAAATCTGACTGATCATGGATTTGTTTAAATAGCCTGTCATACCTTATTCCGCACTGTTGTTTTGTATTACTTGAATGAGTAGCACTACTATTTGAAGAAGTTGGCAGTCTGCCATAGAAAATGGCTTATTTGCATAGGTTTAGATGCAGCTTGATGGTGGCTCACTTGACTGCAGTGAAGACCAATTTGTCTTGCCTTTTTAGCAACAAAATGATTTGTTCGTATCGTTTGTTCATATGCTAGTGTATAGTTTTGACACTGTAGGTTCTCTGGCAAGTACAATGAGGGAGCAAAACAATCAATGAATTACCCAGCCCTGGTATTGGGGTATTGTGATGAGCAAGTGACGCACTATGATGCACTGTAGAAGGGGAGGGTCTGTGCTTGCCCTTGCTTTTTTATATGTGTGTTTGGTAACTTTACTCTAGTCCAAAAAGTTAGTTCAGTTACATGCTGACCTGCTTTAACAGGAGTTGGGTGTACGCATTTTCTGTCTGACATTTCCTTCTGTCTGTCTGTGGTCAGGAGCTGGCTGCACGACTCCATGAGCAGTTTCCGGAGCACTATCCCGACAACAACCACAAGCCAGAGATGGCCATTGCACTCACCCACTTCCAAGGCCTCTGTGGTTTCAGACCACTCAGCGAGATCCTTGGATTTCTAAAATGTGAGAGACTTGATAATGGCCAGTAAGAACGACTCAGTTAGGTTTAAGTATTCAACACAACTGTGTGTGTGTTTGCGTATATGTGCATGTTGCAGCTGTCCCGGAGTTCCATGCTTTGGTGGGGAATGAGGCTGCAGAGGAACTGCGGAGAAGCATCGGGGACCAGGTCTTGACAAACCAGGCTCTGAAGAAGTGCTTCACACGCATGATGAACTGTGAGAAAAAGGTGTTTGTAGATCAACTCAACATGCTGGTGAAGAGAGTCAGTGAAGAAGGTGAGTATTCTTGGCTGGTACAAAGTATGCAGTGCTTTAAAGCACTGTGCTTCTGGATTTTCTGCTTTCAGTCTTGGTTGTGAATCATCAACAGCTAATGGGTGCACAAATTAGATCTTAAGTGATAGTTTCATTTTAATTCCCACAGTGTTTCTGTTCCCTTGAGTGGAAACAACTTCACATGCGGCAAAAAGTTACTCAGGAACAGTGTTTTCGACCACACTGTCCATTTGACCCTGCCCAGCGTGATTGAAGGAATGCTTGTTATTTCAGTCTCCTCTGATACATTGTATTTACTTGTGTGTGACCTACACCTCCCTGTATTTTGCTGGGACTTTCCCTGCATTTTGGGGGGTGAAATCCCAGTGCTGCTGAAGTGCGAGGTAGCGCTGGTAGTCAACACAAATGCTGTAAAAAATAGTATTGCAAACTTGTCCTCAAGAACAGTGAGTGGTTCATGCAATTCTAGGTTAGAGGAAGACATTTTCCATGAAAACATAGATTTTCCAAAATCTAATACATTCTAATTTCTTCTTGACATGAATAAGGACTTCCTGTTCTGTGCATTCGGTACTTCAGTGTGGCTGCGTTTATTTGGTGTGTTGTGTAGATATTTGAAGATGTATTATTTTTGCAACTTTTTGTAGTTCACCAGTTCTTTAGTTTCAGATATTTACATGGAATACTTGTACTTGTACGAGTATCAATGTCAAATGTAAATTGATTCTGAGCCTCGCTCTGGGTGTATTAACTTGACTGTTGTGCTCCAGATTTTTCCACAAATGACATTATTTTTTGGACTGATGCAGTTGCAGCAGGGAAGGACACGTCACCAAGTTATGGGGATTTGCTGCTCCGCCTTCACTCCCAGTACCCTGGCGATATCGGCTGCTTCTCCATCTACTTTCTCAATCATGTAATCCTTGAACCAGACCAAGCCATGTATCTGGGAGCCAACGAGCCACATGCCTATTTATATGGAGGTGGGGCTTCATACAATCTATGTACTTCAGTCAATTCAGTGTTTATCATCAAAGAGTAGTTGGAAGAAACGTCTTGCTCTCTTCACAGTGTATCTTCCTTTTCCATTTTTCACAAACGTTTGAGCTGAACTTTTACAGGGTGTGACCATCACTAATGTTGCCGCACTTCTCTTCTAGACTGTATAGAGTGTATGGCGTGCTCGGACAACACAGTTCGGGCAGGACTGACCCCCAAATACATTGATGTTAGCACTCTGTGTGAGATGCTGAGCTACAGCCCATCCCCTGCCAGCTCCAAAATATTCCCCTGTGTCCAGGATCCTTCAGACCCCTACGTTTACCTCTATGATCCCCCGGTACCTGACTTCACCGTCATGAAGATCCAGGTAACTAATGCCACATCTTTGTCGATCAAACTGAAAATGTGTTAAAAGTAGTGCTCTGCTGCAATTTATTTCTTTTTCATCATGATAAATCACATCACTGATGGATCATGTTTCATCTCACTGTGAATATGCATTTACAGGGAACAGAAAAGAATGATGAATCCCATTAGTAGTTTGAGTTTTTTATTTAAAGAGAACTAACACGGACGCATCAATGAAAGGGCAAATCATCTGTAAAGAGTCATGGCATCTTATGCCAATTCCTCCATGCACAGACTAAAGCAAGACATAGCTGTTGTTTGTGAACATTTCTAAAATCTTGTTAACTGTTTGGTGTAGTACTTGGTTATATAATAATATAACAAGAATAAAACACACTGTTTCCGCTGTTCATCAATGTAATGTAACATCAAGATAATTATGGTCATATGTCCATTGGTTTGCAGTTTGTCAGCGGGAGACACACTGACGCAACACGAGGCATTGCATCGCCTCAGCTGTTTACAAAACAGGTGCTGTTAAAAATCCATGACCCCGCATCAGTAATTAAAACTTATAAGGGTATTTAAAATCATCAGTCCAATAGGCAAGCTTCAACAAGATTACACCCTCAACTGTAACATCGCATTTAATATCAGAAAGACGCCAACAACGAACAATGCACCACTGCGCAATGTTATTTACATACTTTCGACCATTGTGGATTAAAAGAGCAAGTTAATACATGTGATTTCCCTGCTAAAGGTTCCCAGGTGTTCAGTTTTCATGAATAACGCGAGTCCTTCTGTCTCCTCCAGGTGCCACCAAATGTTTTACAGTACTCAGTGGTAGCAGTGGACAGTGCCAGTATCCTGCTGGTCATCCAGGGCAATGCAACAGCAACCTCAGCCGCTGCGCTCTCTGACATCAGCCTCACACGAGGCACTGTCTTGTTTGTTTCAGCCAACGAGGGTATTGTTCTGCACATCACCTCCCAATCTGGGATGGTGATGTTTCGTGCTTGCTGTCTTCTCTAAGCTGGAGACTTACTTCCTCTCAAAATGGTTTTCATCAGGCATGGTGTCAGAAGATACAGTGCATCCGGAAAGTATTCACAGCGATTCACTTTTTCCACATTTTGTCATGTTACAGCCTTATTCCAAAATGGATTCAATTCATTTTTGTTCCTCAAAATTCTACACACAGCAACCCATACGTTTTTTTTTTAGATTTTTACAAATGTATTACATTTAAAAATACATTTGCAATGTATTGCAAATGGCCTTGCTTTCACTGTAGGGATGATATTGGCCTGGTGATAAGCGGTGCCTGGTTTCCTCAAAACATGACGCCTGGCATTCACACCAAAGACTTCAATCTTTGTCCCATCAGACCAGAGAATTTTTCTTTCTCATGGTCTGAGAGTACTTCAGGTGCCTTTTGGCAAACTCCAGGCGGACTGCCATGTGCCTTTTACTCAGGAGTGGCTTCCGTCTGGCCACTCTACCATACAGGCCTAACTGGTGGATTGCTGCAGACATGGTTGTCCGTCTGGAAGGTTCTCCTCTCTCCACAGAGGAACGCTGGAGCTCTGACAGAGTGACCATCGGGTTCTTAGTCACCTCCCTGACTAAGGCCCTTCTCCCCCGATGGCTCAGTTTAGATGGCCGGCCAGTTCTCGGAAGAGTCCTGGTGGTTCCATCTTCTTCCATTTATGGATGATGAAGGCCACTGTGCTCATTGGGACCTTCAAAGCAGCAGAATTTTTTTCTGCGCCCTTCCCCAGATTTGTGCCTCTGGACAATCCTGTCTCTATAGACAATTCCTTTGACTTCATGCTTGGTTTGTGCTTTGACATGCATTGTCAACTGTGGGAACTTATATAGACAGGTGTGTGCCTATCCAAATCATGTCCAGTCAACTGAATTTACCACAGTTGGACTCCAATGAAGCTGTAGAAACATCTCAAGGATCATCAGTGGAAAGAGGATGCACCTGAGCTCATTTCTTTAGCTTCATGGCAAAGGCTGTGAATACTTATGTACGTGTGATTTCTTTGTTTTTTATTTTTAATAAATTTGCAAAAATCTAAAAAAAAAAAAATCACATTGTTATTATGGGGTGTTGTGTGTATAATTTTGAGGAACAAAAATGATTAAAATCAATTTTGGAATAAGGCTGTAGCATAACAAAATGTGGAAAAAGTGAAGCCTGTGAATACTTTCCAGATGCACTGTAGGTGTCAGCCAAAGTATTGCATTTCATGGGAAGCACCTTCTTCAGACTGGCCAAAGTACAGGCCATTACACCGTGTTGTGCTGGTCGTGCACAATAATAATGAGGCAAATGTTAATCAGTTATTGTTCATGCTCAGTCAAAAGCATCCCATACTGAGGGGCAGTTGCCTCTGCATGTTTATGTTCCAGAAATTGTCAAGATGCAGAAATGTTTAGGATTAGAAATGTAAGAGATGAATTTATTCATTAATTGCTCACAAAACAAATTTATAAAAAATAACACATGAATTGCGTATTAAAGTTTCCTTGTGTTCAGTGCAATGCAGTGTCATAACCTGAACTTCCATGATGAAGAATGAGATTGCACTGATGGGCTGACTGTTACATTTTTAAAACTTCAAGATACAAACAATGTTGTTCTGTACACTTTATGCAGCTAAACGTTCACCCATCACTGGAGCACTTGCACCCTGATGTTTGAGCTTTTATCCAGAGTCAGCTTAAATTTGATCATTCTAGTGTGAAATATTGAAGTGCAATAAATTAACTGTAAATCCTCTAATTGTTTGGATTATTATTTTTTTGCCCCACCCCTATGGTGTATGGCGCACTGGTGCTGCTTGTTCTGTGAAGGCAAATACTGGAGTTCACCTTATAAAAGTACTGTTGTTTAGTCTTGTGACAACAAAGTCATAGTTAGGTAGGTGTTTTCAGTTCACGCTGTATCTTCAATCTATTAAATCTATGCGATTTTTACTTGTGTTTTCTTTCCTGTCAGTTTGTTTTAAACGTGGAGTAGTTGCAGCATGAATGTTTAAAACGTGTGTGGTGAACGTCAAAGATGGATGTTTAATAAAACCTTAAGTGGTAAATATCTTGGTCTGGTCAGTGTATTGATGGTGGTGGCTGGTTGAGTACTACAGCCACATAATCACTCAACAGTCTGGTGGGCTAGTAAAGGTCGTAAAGTGAAGATGAACTAAAAATAAATGCAGCTAATGCATCAGAGAATCATCCTCAATGTTGACACTGATCATGTGCAGCCAAAAAAAACGTTCTTTTCATAAATGCTGTCTGCTTGCCTGAGCTTGTCCTGTCATTGTATTTTCACATCAAGAAAAAGACCAAGATGTTCCATTGCAGGCCACCAGGACATCACCAGCACAGATTTTTTTATGGCCAAAGTATTATTTCAATCTAGGCAAATGTGTCTGTTTCCCTAAGGTTCAAGGAGGAACATGTTGTGTAGTCAGTAGAGCCTGGCAGAGTAGTTTTACCACCTTAGAAATTATTAATCTGGTAGTTCAGTAGTTACATTTGATCGCAATGACGACCACATGACACAAAGAGATAAGAAAACTGCGTTATTGCGAGGAATGTCTTTATTGTATTGTGACATAAACATTTTGATACACATTTAAGGACTTGACAAATAAAATCAATATCCCGAATGCAAAGCATCTAGTCCACAGTCTGACTTCTGTTCAAAGCCAGTACAACTACATCATGCCGTCAGACACGTCACCTCCCTCAGGCACTTGTTGTTTCAGAGGCAGCCAGGCGGGGTGCTGTGTCGGGAGGTGACCAGTTAAGGCAGTTGCCTTTTTTGTCTGTACATTGTTCCCCACGTTCCTCCTGAGTAATTCTGGGGAGGGCTCAAGAGCATTGTAAAGAGCCTGGAGAGCTTGCACGTCCTCTAGCGCATCATGGGCCTTGTAGCGAACGCCCAGTAGCTCCTCCACCAATTTCTCCTGTTTGAAGCAGTGTAGGCCACGCTCCTTCAGCATCTCACGGGCCAGTGGAAGAGTGTCCACGAAGCCTGAGACTGAAGAGAGGAATTCACATCGGAGGTCCACCTCGTCAAGAGCTCTCGACAACACAGGACAGTCAAATCGACAGATGTTGTGGCCCAGGAGAAGTGGGCGTCCCAGCATCTGCAGGAACACTATGAAGGACACTAGGACCTCACGAAGGGAGTTGGTGAGGACAGGCTGGCGATTTTGATACAGCCGATGTTTTCTCACTCTGAAGCCTGTGACTTTGGCAGCACCACGCTGTATTTGAGATCGAGGGAAGACATAAAGGCTCAGGGTGTGGCCGCCACTCACAGCAGCCAGCTGGACAATGTCACAGTTCTGACCTGCTCAAGACAAGAAACACATTCACATGTATTTCAGTGTACTGAACACTGTCACCATGGCGATCGTGCCGGCCATATAAAACATAATCTATGGAAAAAGAAACTTTTGAAGACCTCTTCATACCTCTAACAGGAAAGAAAGCTAGAGACCAGGAAAAGATGGTGAGTAAAATACTAGGTTGTATTCAATTTCCTCGTTATCATTTTGACCTCTATAAAACCGAGACTATTTTAACGTCGACTAGATGACTGTGATGGTTTGCAGGGCACCAATACAGTGCAGGACTCGTTTCAAGTTTCTTCCAATTACATTACAGTCTTATTGATGACCTTTCAGAGCTGCAAACTACGGAAAACACTCAATTGATATTTTAATAAGTAACTCAGAAAAGAAAAGAAAAATATGACTCAGCAAAAACGAGGGCAAATGAGCTGATCTTACCCAGTCCTGTCGTCTCTAAGTCAAAGAAAACCAGCGACCCGGAGAAATACACAACTTTGTCATTAGTTTGCATCTCTGGACATGACAGGAGAAACGTATCACAAACGATTCGACAACAATTTGTTTGTTATTCTACCTGTGGCGCATGCGACTCATCACTTTTTCAAGTCGAAGTCAGGCCTCCCGCCCGGGAATTCTTCTTCGATGCTATGATATCTTGCACTGTATATCGCCCCCTAACGATCGTGTGGAGAACATGACGACACGGTCTGTGGGTAAATTAGATTAAAAAAATATATATAGAAATAAAATAAAAATAATATATTTTATTGAAATTCCAAACACGATATAAGTGAAGTGTAAATAACAGTATCGGCACAAAATGTTCTAATTCATTTTCAAAACTGCTCCAACAGGTGCTTTCATGAACAGTGTAAATTGTTGTCATCACTTTCTTTATCACTTTTTCTTTTCAAGAACTTCTCCATAGTTGTTAACTGTCACAAATTTGCAGCTGTCAAGTGAATTCAGTGACACACTATTGCCACCACATGTGGCTGATGTATTAAAACTGAGCATCTCACGGCCCAAAGGTGTAAAACAAAAAACTTTTAGTGGCCCTCAAGGAGGCGCTCGCGGCCCAAACATGGGCCCTGGCCTTATGGTTAAGAATCACTGGACTCTACTACGAAGCAGTATATACTGTATATATAGACACTACTTTGAGTGCTCTCCCCCAATTGGCGGGGCGCCAACAAACGGCCCCCTCAACAGGGCACTACAGCAATGTCATCTTGGTGCACCAAGATGGACCATGCAGCGACTGTAGTACAAGAAAGTCTATGGAGGACGGAGGAACTTAGCGACATCGAAACAGAGACACAAAAAGACACATAAAACATCAAAAATAAATAAATAAAATAAAATAAAAAACATTTGACCATTTACTAAATTGTGTAATTTGTTTGAGATCTCACACGTGTAGCCATCATGCTACCATAGACTATGCTTGCTTTATCTTTTTGAATTCCGATTTACCACCCAAATACGTAATGTTTTCCCCTGACAACTGACGCAACAACAAAAAAAAGATGACCCGTGTTACCGGACTTTTGTGCTGCTGTGGGTGTATTGGTGTATTGTGGGTATTGAGTTCTATTGAAGTGATGAAGATCACTCTAATGTTAACTTATATTCCAGTTCTTGTAACCAACAGAGGGCAGGGGGCACAATAAAATATATAAAGAGCCCAAAAATGTATTTCACACCTTAATTATTGATATAATCGTAATTGAAAGAATTGCTCTGTGGATATGTACAGACCTCCTTTGAGTAATTCCACATTTATTTATTGGCCATATAATAATTATATTCATCAGCATCATTATTGCTACTTCATACTTTTTTTTTCACCCAGATTATCATTGCTGTGAGATGAGCATTATTATTAGATGTATTTTCAATTTTTTAAATATTACGATCAATCTAATCAATATTCTGATCATCAGCCCTGTGGGAGCTACTGTGAAATCTCATAAAAAATGTTCTGTGTGTCTTGTTCTTGGTGTTTCTTGCAACCAAGGATCATCAAGTTCTCTGGCCTCTGTTTCCCAGAATCCTCCTTTGTATTCACATCCACATGAATTACATCATCGGTGATTAACAATGCATATACTAAACATACTAGAAGTGGCGCATTACTATATTAAATGAAACACTGGACTGCTATGAACATATTCTAGGAATATTACACTGTGCAGCTTCTTTCTTGTGCTGCTGCTCTGGTGCTTCAGTGAAGTCACGTCCGATAACACAGAGCAAAACTGTTCACAGAGCAAAACTAATGTTTCCTCTGTACTGAATTCTTCACAACAACAACGTCACCACCGACACCTGCGCTCGCCCTTCACTGTACTATCCGATGGAATCATCAGTTTGCCATTGTTCTTCACCACAAGAAGGTGGTCGCTCTCATCAAATGACACAGGTACAGTGAGCCGGCTGGCACAGCAGATATCACAGAAGAGTCTTCTCAGTGTACTGTGTAGGTGCCTCTAGTCACATATGACGGCTCTCCAGCAGGTCTGCAGAGTGTGCCATCTTGACTGCCATGGCCACTTGGCCACACCTGACCATCAGCATTGAACACTGAATAGAAACGAGAGGGTTTCTTGATGTTTTTAGTTTGAGTGTTAACCTGTGTTAACTAGAGCCAGGTTGTGTTCCAAACCTTCCAGCTGTAAAACTGAGAAATCAAATCATGGGAGATGTTCAACTGATATGATTGACTGAACACATTTTGAACTAAGCACGCTCCTTGGCGGAGGTATGAACTGTATCAGTGAGTTTGTGTTTCTTTTTTCTCCAAATATTTGAGTGGGCTGACTCTTTGAGACAAAAAAAGTTCTGTGAACACAGCACAATATCTTAAAGCATCCATCACAGTGAACTTCCCAGCAATAATTGAAAGCTACTTCTGTGTCTTTCAACTTTAGGTGAGATGAACTGATGAATGAATGAGGTAGACTTAAAGAGCATACAGTGCCATTAACAAAGATGGGACAATAGAGACAAAAAAGGCAAGAGCAAATACAGTTCAGTAGAACTTTGCTTATTTTAATAAGAACAGAATTTCCTGTAAATGTTTATTCTGTTTTCCAGCTATTAACATGTTTGCATCCCTTAAAAAAAGACAAAAACAAGTGGAACAATTGTACCTTATATAGAGAACAACCATGTCCAGACGTGCACACACACATACACGCACACACACAGCAGACACATGGAGCAACATTGCAAATTAACAAGAGTAGTTCATGACGGATAATATATCCTTTCTTAAAAACAATGTACAGCCACAAAACGTTGGTCATAAATAGTACATAACATACACTGTATAAAGAGGCAAACAGTAAAAGCACAGCATGCTTTCTAGCGACAGGCTCAACTTTTGGGACATTACTGTGGAATGACTGAATGAATAATGCACGAATTGCATTGTCAAGACCACAGGTCTGATCAGGAGTCTGTTTCCCCCGGTCAAGTGCTCTGTGGAGATTCAATCAATGATGAGCCCGCTGCATTATTTACATCCGTGTAATGCGCATTACACTGTTGACACATTATGCCTCGAAACATATTTTAAAGCTAGCAAGAGACAGTGGCTAAATCGCAGTGTGACACAAGTAAATCAAACTTCACACAATAATGTTGCCATATTAGTATCATTGCTGATCAGACAGGACCAGTTCTTTTAATGATGGCACACGGTCGCAGCAAAGATATTGCAGGGTTATTAGTGCAGAGTTGAGTCACAGTATCAAATCATGAAGAGTGGAAGAGTTCAGGAGACATGTGGACGGAAACTCTTTGACGCTACTAGTGTCTGCTACATTTCACTGGCAGAGAAATAGAGAGGGCGCTGACAGCTCAGAAACAACGTGGACCAGTGAAGCTATGAACTGGAAGTCATTGGGGCATTGGTTTTGTCTGTGTATCCAGGCAGCTGTCAAAAACGTCGGACTACACCTGAGGAGACCTGCAGAAGATGGGTCGATCTGCGTTCTACGTTCTGAGAACAATAGGTTTGCTTGGTCAAAACGTGATCCATTTACTGACCCTGCCGTTACCTTTACAATGCGTAGTGTATGTGTGTGCATGAACCAAACTGCTGCCAGTGTCAACTCTGAGCATCACTAATGACGACAATAGTGATGATGATGATGATGATGATGATGATGATGATGATGAGAACTCTTTGTATTACAGAACTGCTGCATTCCCAGGACCAATGATCGGTTCCGACATCACGTGGCTGCAGGGTGGCCACCAGTATGGCTCCATATCAGTGGTATGGGTCTCCAGCTGCAGAGCTCAGCACTGAGCAACAGTAGGAGGCCGTGTCTTTCTGAAGTTCACACAGGATCACTTCTGTCCGTGTCTCATCAAGTAGCCTCCCAGCCAGACTGGACTTGAGAAGGGGGCCCAATGGTCACCCACCCAGACTCCCTAATCCAGGTTTGACAGCTCTTGCTTCATTCACATCATCAATCAGACCATGAAGTCATTGGATCCATACGGTACCAGCTGCGGTGGAGACGAGCTGAAGTCTGAATCTCTACGGTGGCTGCCAGAAGGCTCTCGAGGTGAACTGCGGCTCAGCCTGAGCCTTTGTCGTGCCTTAGTGGCTTTTTGAGCCCTGTCTGATTTTTGGTCCCCGTCCGCTTCGAACTCTGGTGCCCTGAAGCTGCAGGAGGTAAGAAGAGGCCCCGAAGATGAAGAGCGGAATCGGTAGGTCGGGCCGGGTGAAGTATCGGAAGCTAAGGAAACTGAGGCGTGACAGGAAAAAGAGAGGTTGGAGGCGGAGTCTGCAGAATGGAAGTCAGGGTGTCGTCGTAGAGTTCGTCTGCTTTTCGCCTCAGACGTTCTGGGGTGGTATGTGCTGCAATCTGGAATCGGAGGGTCACTTTTTGTGATTGACAATTTTTTATTGTTTTTTAATAAACAATAAACTCACCCCCACCCTTCCGTGGTCATCACAAATATACAATAATCTTGGTTATATTCCTCAACAAATTCTATCACAGTCATAAACATCAACTCATCAAAAGACAAAAGGAAGAAAGAAAAAAAAACAGCATACATACATATACACACTTGCCTACACACATACATAATAATAAAATAAAGGAATGATGATAGCTACAGTGATTATAATAAAAATGTAAATGTCATATATATATCAGATACGATACTGTTGCACCATTAAAAAAACACAATAAAAACAATTGAGTAATCTTAAAGTTCCCAAGAGTATCACTCATAATTTAGCTTTTATCTCTCTCTTTATCGAGCTCCCACTAACATCAAATATTTATCCTGCTTCTGATGGTATACTTTTAACCTTCCTAGCATGTCATGTAAGCATATGACATCCTTTCACATGCTTCCCCTAATGCCATTTCAGCAGTCGATTCTTGGAATGCTCTAAGCAGAATCTGTCTACCTATCATTATATTTGTCTGAATCCAACTTTTAATACTTACCACAATCTTATAGCTACTGTAATGCACTTTATACCAGAATTGCTGTACCTTGTCGCAGGACCATAGAGCATGCAGTGAATGGCCTTCCTCTGATTTACATTTCCAACAATCTCTTGTGGGCTTCACCCCAAGTCTATACAAATCTTTCCCCACTCCTCCTCACGTATTGTGATACTCAAATCTATTTTCCAGTTCTTTCCGAGAGCCTTCATAAGTCCATCAGCCAGTAAATTCCCACAAGTAAGTACTCTAGTTGCAAATATCTAAAGGACTCGGACTAGCGAATCCCATATTGCTGTACTAGGCTCTCATGAGGTTTCAATACTCCATTTTGAAATAAATCACCTAATGAAATAAATTCTTTACTCAGCCAATCCCTCTAAATAAAGGGGGATTTATGAATACAAAATTTGGGATTTAACCAAATTAATCATGAGTTGTTCAAGTATGGATCAAAATTAAACAAAGGAGCCAATTTACTCCACATTGTTTTAAGGTTAGTTATAATTGTACATGTTTCAAGTCCTTCAGAGAGTTTTGCACACACAGACACAGATATGGCATTGGTAATGAGGGGGCAAGAGCAGACTGCTCCATACAAACAGATGGAGGAGGAAGTGTCCAATGAGGAAGGTGTCGTAAATTAAAAGCATAATAATAAAACAGAAGTTTAGGTAAACCCAACCCTCCTATATCTGCCGGTTACTGTAATTTGCCAAAGTGTACTCAAGGTCTTTTACCATTCCAAGGGAATGTTTTTATTATCCTATCGAACCACTTGAGTGGAGTGGAATCTCCATTGGAAGCAATTGGATGAGAACAAAACCCTGTTTTGTTCCTCTTCCAAGAGTAAAATAATCTGAGATTAGTCTGTTGGTTTGAACAGCAGCCTCTGGGCTACTAAATAGTACTTTAAGCCATTTGATAAGCTTTAAAAACTTAAAAAAAAATTGAAACATATACCGCCATTTGACCAAAGCAAAAGCATTTTCAGCATCAAGTGATATATTGGAGAATGCGCTGCAGATACAGACCACATAATATTAATTAGCTGCCTTACATTATCTGATGAATTCCAACCTTGAATAAAGTCAACCTGGTCTATATGAATATTTTTTACAGGCCACCGGATCTTAACCTTTCTTATGAAGTAATCCGTGCTTGTCTCATAGTTGTTTGTGCCACTCTATAAGGCCTCTGTATAAACCTGAGGTAAGAGTGGAGCAAGCTCCTTATTAAAACTTGTGAAAAACTCTGATTTACTCAGAAACCTGGATTTATTATACCATTATTTGCAACAAATGTCTTACCTTCTGTTTCCATGGTAATTCTCTCACAGCTGTTTGATGTTGCAGTGGAGTCCTCTGAATCCAGAGTGTCATCATCCACCACCTGTGGCTCCAAAATTAGCATCTCATAGGTCAACTCCTCCCTGCAAAGACATATTACAGCCCATGACCAAACGTTGTTGTAGTATGAAAACAATAGATCAATAGAAATGTAATGTTGGGTGAATAGGAACAGGAAGAGTACATGTACATGTGGTGCAGCACAACAATCAGAACCGAGTACAATACAACAATACACACGGAAAGTTGTTTCTTCTGGAAATGTTTTTCACACAAAGAGCAAAAGAAGTAGAAAAGAATACACAAGAAGTAAAAACAAGAAAAAATAAACAAAAAAAGACAATATATATATATATATATATATATATATATATATATATATATATATATATATATTAACAGCAAATAATTAAAAATGTCCCCTACTTTTCTCGTTGAAGATTGTCTATTTGTTGGCTGAGGATTCGCTCCTCCTGCAACATGTGTGCTTGCTGCTGCTCACTTAGCCGTCCCTCGGTCACACACTTTCCTTCACGAGCCGTCTCTCCATCCAGCACACCAGACGCCTTTGGACTTAGGGGCAGCAATGTCATTGATGAGTGTGAGCCACTTTGTTGAGCAAGACTTTTACTCTACAAGGAGAAGATAAATAATAATAAAAAAGCAGCAAAGTCAATTTAGAAATAAACAATCCATGGCTCTAGAAACCGCTTTCCAGCCAAGGACCAGTCAAGGAAACAACTGACATTAATGAGTGAGAGCTGGCTCCCTCAAAAGTTCCCAGTCAGGGAGTAGGTCCGGTGACAGCACCATTACAACGGCATGCAGGCAGGACAGTGGCAGCCTCACCTTTAGGCTCTGCGCTGTCATGCAGAAAGACAAACAGACAAGTGCCACACTGCTTCGACTAGTGTGTAATGCTTCACTGTTGTGACAGGATTTACTTTCTACGCCTCCTAATAAAGTTCTTTGGGATTCATATTGATGTAAAACATGTGGGTGGAAATGGTTGGCTGAGATACACACACTGCTGAGTGGCAGGGTTGGGCAGCAAACAGTTCATTGGTATGTGCCCTGTAATCTGCCTTATCCATTATTCTAACAGCCTTCTCCTGTAGCAGAAGCAGTGGTCTTGTGCGACTTTGGTTGGTGTCCCCCCACACCTCCAGTCTGAAGAGTAGGCGAGGGAGTATCAGAGCAGTGTTCCCAGTGATCTTTCATTCAAGTAGAATTTGCATTTGTTCATTTTATACAGCTGTCTGAACATTTTCATTCTGCTGTTAGTTACGTGCTGTTTCCATGAGAGGTGCTCATCTACTGTATACTGATACCCAGAAATCTCAACTCTGGTACCCCATCTAAAGTGTCACAATTGCTGTCCGCATTCTGATTTGAGAAGACCATGAGTTATGTTTTTTCTACATTTATGGACAGTCTGTTTATGTCACGACAGTTTCTCCATTTCTTTTCCAGTGTTCTTGAATAATGTTTTTAATGGGATGTTGTATGTAGGAGTTTAGGAACATGCAGGGCATTAGTTGAGCTTGATTTCTGGATGACTGTAGACTCTTACCAGTGACCTCCTGATGTGGGTCAGTCTCATTTTGGCATTGCTCTCAGCAAACTCCAGAGTACTGATGTCTTTCAGTCGAGCTCTGTACTTGCTTAACTGTTCATTGATGATCAGCTCCACACACCTGAAGACAGAATGAGCGCACAGTGATGGATGTTCAGCAACATGTTAACTCTCTTAGCAGACAGGCTTTACCAGTGCTACCTTACAAACACCAGTAACAACCTCTCAACCGGGAGCTGGCCTCTGAAGCTAAGGTCTAAAAAACCTCAGGAAATCTCTAATAATGACAGTCACACACGCTTGCCTTCTACTAATACATTCTGAAAGTAGTGGCGTTGAACAGTCGGCATACAAGGTTTTACTGTATGAGTCTCATTAGACTCCAGATTGCTGTTATTGTAAAGTATGGTATATAAGACTTTACTGTCTTTGCAGTGAAAAAGGACAAGACAACATACAGTTACAGGACAGTAACAGTCCACTGTGCTGCATAACATCTAAAGGTCTACTGGGTATCGCAGGTGAAGAACAAACTCACTCACTCCCATGGGGTAATATACTGACATTAGGAAAGTGGACTTTTGTGTACTACAGTGATGACAAAGGCAGCCTTCAGCGTAAAATGTTACGCATAAGTGTTTCAATGGACTGAGAGAAGTTCATTATGCAGAGCCGCACGGGGTGGGGTCACAGGTGTGGATCGCACCTCGCAGCGCTTACCCAAACCCCAACCTCTGTTGCTGAACATAGAGGAGCATGGATGGAGCACCATCCCATTACCCTGACCCCAAACTATGTGTCTTTTTCATGTGTTGCGCTGCAAGTGTGTCAATAAGCCACGCTGAAGGCTGCCTTTCTTGTCAGTATAGGATGCAAAAGGCAACTGTCCCAACGTCAATATATTACGCCATGCAAATGAAGATGTTGAGAATTCATATCGCTGCAGTGCCGCTTTTGTAGCTGCAGGGTTTATTATGTTAGTCACATAAGTGTAGATGTGAATAGCATCTACGGATAGTTACGCATGTTCACTTTTTTCCACTCAACGCACATTCTGGAAGTCACATGACTGATGTTTCGGTTCTTTTACATATATTGTAAATAGTCATGGCTAACTTTCATTGCTGTAGCGTGTGTGGTGATGAGTGCAGAGCTGGCGATGTTCACCTGAATTACAGTTCAGCTTGTTAGTTTGAGTTACGGAGCAGTGTAGTCTCCATTGGCGTGTAGCGCTATGCTGTTTGTGTCTGTGTCCTGTGGAGAGGGGTGAAACAGTTGTGGTTTGTTTGGGATCACTTTCTACAGTACCTATCTCACTATGGTTATGTTATTTATGGAAACTTCCTGGTGACCATACGTCCATCTCCTGCATGTGGAAATAAAAGCTTGGATTACATCTGACGAGTTCTCTGCAGCGGTCCATAGTCAGGAGTCACAGGGTTAAAACCCAACAGAGGATGTTTTGCAACAACACACAGCAATTAGGGATGATCCGATCAGGATTTCTGCTGCCACCGATACCAATCAGCCAGAGAGCCAATCACCATCAGTCACTGATACCAATCACATGGATAAACAAATCATTTGTAATGAAAATGATGAGACCTTCGGTGTACATGAAGTGAAAAAATGAACCATTAAATCATTTTATTTCAGACACGTTTGTGTTCACGGAGGCAAAAAATAGAAAAACCTTTCTGAACTCGGCAGCTATTATGTCAAAGGGACAACTGAAAAACATTTCATTCAAGTCGCAGTTTGGTGAATCTCTTGAAACTTTGCTATGTCCGTGATATATTTACACACTGAGCAGTGCATTTATGAAAGCTTCAAAAAGTTTCAGATTCAGGTGGCTAACGAACACTGCACCTGACTCCAAAACAACATTCTGTTGTTTCCCTCTTCGAGTAAACAACACCTGAGAAAGGCTGCTCATCTGGCTCATGGAAATTAATAATTCTTTCTTGGGCAATTTGCTTAGTGTTCTGAATGTCATGCTCGGACCGGCGGGTGTTAGCTAAGTGGTAGCCGCGCTAACAGCCTGCTGCTGAGGAACCAGCAGTCTCACTTTCATGATCCCTGAAAATCTCCCTGCTCCTTCAAGTGCTGGTGCTATAAACTACACCCTTAAAGAAAAGCCATGCCTGCTCTTTTCCAACATACATCATTTCAAATGTCATTAAAAAAAAAAAAAAAACTACCAAAGTGCGCCACTGGAATCCAAGCTCATCAAATGAGCAGGACAGAAGCTCTTTAATTTCAGTACTATAATATTATCAACAAAACTTACGCAGTGGTCTTGCTGATGTCCTGGACACTCTGCAGTGGGTCGATGGAGTCAGGGCAGCGAAGAATGCAGGGAGCAAAGACAATGGCAAGGGCATTGGCAGACATCCTGTTGGTCTCCTCCTGCAAGACAATCCTGCAACAGTGCAGATTGGTCGAGAGAGGAACACAAAATTTTGTCACAATTTACCAGCTCATAGATGCAGCACAGAAGTGTTTAACAATTTATAGGATTGATGTAGCTGTTGGAAGATAGCATTTGATCACTGCAGGGACACTAAAGACAAAAAAGAACTTACAAAGAAAGAACAAAGAAAAAAGAATAAAAGAAAATAGCTCCACTGCTCTTTATATATAGGACTGTTAAGGTAAATCATGACCTTTAAGTTGTTTGGTTAGTTGTTTCATCCAGAAATCCAGTTTGTTGTTCGAACAAGAGAGGATCTCTGATTCAGTCGGCCAGGTCAATTTGACCTGTGGCGTCTTGAAAAAAAAAAACTTAAACCAATGCAAGACATTGAGCAAAGTGATCACAATGACCTTCTGCCAAAATCAGACTACATGCCAGCCATGGTATTGTTGCACAAGGTCATTCGCTGTATACTGCAGGTACCTGTGATTACACCGGTGCATCTGTTCACAGTTCACAAGATACTTTATAAAATACTTTTTTTGTTTCTTCACACTCATATTTTCTTGTTTTTGTTGTTAATAATTGAACTTAGTATTTGCAAAACTGTTTCCAGACCGCGGATTGGAGCATCTCTTCTGGTGATGATATTGACGGCCTCATGCACTGCATCACAGATTACATCAACTTGCGTGGACAGCACTGTGCCAACCCGGAGGATATGGTGCTTCTCTAACAACCACCCATGGGTCACCCCTTAGCTTAAAGTCCTCTTGAATCAGAAGAAGATGGCTTTCATCTCAGGTGGCATAGAGAAGCGGAGGAGAGTTCAGCGCGTGCTCCAGTGGAGGATACGGCACGTCAAGAAGGACTATGGGAGGATGCTGGAGTAGAAGCTGGCACAGAACAACGTGCGAGACGTGTGGAGAGGAATTAAGCGCACGCCAGGGAAGCGGCCCACTACAGACCAGTCGCCTTGAACTCCCACGTCATGAAGACCATGGAGAGATTCCTCCTGGACCTCCTCCGCTCCATGGTGAGTTCCACCCTGCACCCGTGACAGTTTGCCCACCTGCCCAGCATAGGGGGAGAAGACGCAGTCATCTACCTGCTGCAGCAGGCGCTCACCCACCTGGAGACCATAGGCAGTGCTGTGAGGGTCATGTTTTTGACTTCTCCAGTGCCTTCAACACCATCAGGCGGCCACTGCTGCAGGGGGAAGCTGGAGGATGCAGGAGTGGTTGGACCATTGACTACCTCACTGACCATCCACAGTAAGTGCGGATGCGCAGCTGTGAGTCAGAGGTGGTAGAGCCCCAGCTCCTATCACCTTTCCTTTTCTCCATCTAGTTCTTTGACAACTCCACTGGCCTGTGTGTGAGGGGAATGAGCAGGAGTACTGGTTGGTCATCATAGACTTTGTGGAGTGGTGTGAGCGCAACCATCTGAGCCTGAACACCACTAAGACAAAGGAAATGGTGGTTGACTTCAGTAGATGAACACTCCCACACATGCCGGTGATCATCCAGGGGGAAGACATTGAGACAGTGGACAGTTCACCTCAACAATAAACTGTCCCACAACACTGACGCACTGTACAAGAAGGGTCAGAGTGGCCTCCATTTTTTGAGGAGACTCAAGTCCATCAGCATGTGTAGAGCTCAGCTTTCTTCTATGCATCTGTCTGCTGGGCCTAGGGCAGCACAGAGCGGGACAGGAAGAGACTTAAGGTAGTCAGGAGGGCCAGCTCTGTCCTGGGCTGTGCACTGGACTCTGTGGAGGAGGTGAGTGAGAGGAGGATGTTGGTCAAGCTCACCTCCATCATGAACAAGAGCGCTCACCCACTGCACCACACCATAGAGGAGCTGAGCAGCTCTTTCAGCGGACGACTGAGACACCTTCAGTGCAGGAAGCAGTGCTACTGCTGGCCATCAGACTGCACAGCTCTACTGTGAAGTTAACACCATGTGCAATAACACCTGAACTCCAGTTGCTTTGATAGTGGCCTTCAGGCCACCCTCCTGTGACACAGCACCACTAACACAGTTGTCTCCACCAGTTCCACTCTGCTGGGACCTCCCGAGATCTTGATCACTCTGAATGATCAACTAAATTGCGTGTTGAAAAAAATCTCTCTGAAACCAAGACCTTTGCCAACTTCCTACAATCATCAAATATTTCATCAAATGACAAGTCTTCCTTCCCCAGTTGAAAATCCTGATTTAATCGTCACTTCTCCTTGAATCATACAAAGGTAAAAACATTTCACCACATTATGAGGTACACTATTTGGGAGCATGGGCTTACCGAATCAGATGGAAGATGAGACGCTCCAGTGTGCTCAGATGAGTCCGGCTCAGCTGCTCTATAAGCGAGTACACCCCGTGGATCACCTCACTTTTGTTCGACTGACCTATGGAGTATATAGACTTTAACTGATAATCACAGCAGGCACTTGCTTCCCCCTGGCACATATGATGCAGTGGTATGAAAAAAATAGAAAGCCAAGTTATTAAAAGAACATTTGCAATTCAAGCAAAAACAGTCTGGTGCTGCTTGTTTGAGCTGACACCTGCTAGGTCAACCTGTATGTGCTTATTTGGTTGGATGAAAAACCCACTGCAGCACGCGAAGCGCATGTTACTGAAACTTACCGATCGCCCTCAGAAACTCCTCATACAGTTCAAATGTCATGAGAGGACTTGGCAGGTCACGCAGCCACTGCTTCAGCACACTCGCGATGACGTGGATGTTGTACTCGTCCAGGTTCACACTTCCCACATCTACACACACAAAACATTTCCATTGTTTCACTACAGCGGTCAAAAGCAAAGACAAATAGATAATGTTGACATGAAGAACACTATGTTGCCTTAGGAAAAAGACTTTCAAACACCCAACTCCACAAGTCACAGTCCAAGATTTCTCTTCACCTGTGTCGAGTCCCTGCCTCAGTTCTTTGATTTTATTGGTGGAGCCAGACTTCCGGTAGATCCCCTCAGTGTATAAGCCATGCATCTCAATGTAGTTTATGAGCTTTTCAACAAGTTGAGGCACCGTTCGCTCCTCACTGGTCAGACGGGAGAGCTCCACGCCAAACTGACGAGACGACAGCTCCAGATCGTACTGCACAACATAAACACACATTCACAAGATTCATTCACTCTCGTCACATGACAACATTTTAATACAAAAATAAAAACACTCTTCATTGCAAAAACAATAGAAACTTTTTTTTAATTTCTTCTACTTCTCCAACACCTTTAAGACTGACTGTGTGACAACAAACATTCAATAGTGAGTTTGCATTTTCTCCCTGTGCCTTGGTTTCTCTGGTTTCCACCCAGACATGCTCACGAGATTAATTGCAAAATGACCCCCAGGCGTGTATGTGAATGGTGTGTGCGCCCGGCAATGGACTGGCGACTTGTCCAGGGTGTATTCCTGCCTCTCACCCACTGCCTGCGGGGATGGGCTCCAGCACTCCCTGCTACCTTGAACAGGACCAAGCGATATACTGTATGTACGTATGTATGTACTTCTACTTTGATCAGTCACACTGAAAGATATATACTATAAATGCTTGTTATAGGTTCCAGCAGTATATTAAATCGCTCATACTGTTATTGAGGGAGCAAGTTTGCTGTCCTGGCTGATTAACAGAAAAACAATCATCTCCCCTGGTACCGTGATGGAAAAAGACTGATCTCTCCATTGTTTTTGTCTACAGCAGTGGTTGACCTTTGCTACATCTGGACACCACGTGTATGTATGTAATCTCATGGCCACAAATGTAAGACCTCTCGGATGTGAAAGTAAAAATAATTCCCAATTTTTTTTTACTGAACACACTACCTTCTTGCTGCATTGTGTAGTCATCCTGAAGCAGCATTTTCTGTGACAGGCGTAGCGACACACTGTAAATGACAAAGCAGCGGCCTTAATTAGACTCGCACGCGCACGCATGCACACACACACGCGCACGCATGCACACACACACACACACACACACACACACACACACACACACACACACACACACACACACACACACACACACACACACACACACACACACACACACACACACACTCTTTCTATCTTAGTGAGGACATTGACATACATTGACATAACCCTATCCCCAGCATCTCCCCCAAAAAATAACCATTTAAAACAAATGGCTGAACTTAACCTTTACTCGTGAGCATAAACTAAAACCCAATTATAATAACCCAACTATTTTGTAGTTTTAACCATCAAACTGAGCCTTGACAAAGTGAGAACTGGCCAAAATGTCCTCACTTTGCAAAAATGTCCTCACTCTGTTGATTAAAAACTCAAACTCAAACTCTGAATCACTTCATGGGGACCAGCCAAATGCCGCCACAATGTCAAAGGGTCCTCACAAGGATAGTGATTTGTCAATAATTTGTCCCCACAAAGTACACGCGCACACGCACACAGTCATGTTTGACTTTTGCTTTCCCCAAGTCTCCAAGCCTTAAGTTAACCAAACCCAAAACGTCTTAAGCAGGACTCTGTACCAAACCAATTACTCACAATTGCAGTCAACTATTTTTAAAGTTTAGATTTCAGTTCAGATGAGACTAATTGAATTGTAACTGAATTTCCTGAAGAAGAAGTGAGAAAGAAAGAATCATACGTTGAAAATAAACAAGCTAGTGTCCTGGGTCTTATCAACTTGGGAACTTGCTCTCTCACTCTAAAAAACTGGTGTTGTAAGGTACTTCATGTCGGTCAAGTGTTTTTGACAATGTGGTCAGAGTGTCCTCACATTTGCAGACGCAGGCTCGGTCCATCATCCAGATGAGAGAGGAGCAGAACTCACAGTAGGTGGGAATGCTGTACTGTGTGGACTTAAAGATGTGGCCATTGTGTTCCTCCACCTGCAGGTGACACACACTAAGTTCATCAGCACCAAAACGATGTTGTATGGATTGTTACAGACAGATAATAAATAATTACAATTGTTGCTTTAGTATTTTAAAACCCGAATCCTCTAGTTTGCTACTTTACATATGTATTTTGCACCAAAACAGCATGTTAGAATTATAACCTGGGCATTACGTTGCCAGAAAGTGGAAAGGACAAATTAGCCTAAAAAAACTATCTGATACCTTTCTCCAATATCATTTTAGCTTGCATTCATTTATTGCCATTTCAAATATAATGACCTCCAATTAAAATGCACAACCAATACAGAGCAACACTGAGCTATCATTGCATATGTCATACACCTTTGTAGATCAATACTTGTTGAAAAAATGAAGCAAAGATGCCGTCTAAATGGAGATTCAGTAACATGTGTGACTGCCACTGGCAGCAAGGAAAGTGCTCAATGATTTAAATTCAGGCCATCGTAGTGGAGAGCAGTTGTCCTTTCACATGCAGCATTTGTTTGAGAATTGTCTTGCAGAAGTATGATGCTCCTGAAAGAGGCAAACAATATTCTCCTGACGTGCTGTCATCGTAATAAAGGGCATTCACTCCACCATGTGAGACAATCTTCACAACACAGACCTGCTGACAGTGTTCAAATGAAAGCTGCTTTGCGCAGACCGCCATTCGCACCCCACATCAGCATGTTTTCAAAATCTAATTTGTGTTCTTCATATAATGAGCATGAGAATTCAGTTCCACAATTGCTTCAATTCATCTGTTCTTTTCGTCACAGCATTATTGTTTAGTTCTTTATTTGTGTTGGTCGCAACATTTCAAGACCCTTGATGCGCAAAGAAATATACCACTTTGATATCACTATTTCAAAAGTTTGTAGGTTGAAAATTGGTAGAGAATAAAATATGCTGTAAATAAGAAAAATATTCAGTTACAAATGGGAATAAAATAGGGATGGGAGTAAATTCACTCCAACAGAAGTCTATCTGATCCACCGGATTCTCTTCCGCATTTCTCAAGCAACAATGATGATGGCTGAGCATTATAATTGTTGCTTGTTTGTCACTTGCTGTCCTCTTCCTCTTTGTCTACGGACTACATTAAGGATCCATATTTGGAGTTTGGCTTGTTTAGACAATTTTGCAACTGTGTCGTTTAGAGGGTTAATATTGACAAGGACTCACTTCAGTTTTCAATGGAGTTTAGTGTAGTACTCATATTTTCACCATTTCTTTTCACTTTGTTCATCCCAATACATTATGCTAATATTCCTACTAAATAACGTATATGTATGTTTTTTTGTCATGTTTAAGAGTGTGAACGTGAGAATTAGTTAAAATAGTCATTGCGTTTCATTGTTTTGCCATGACTGAAAATGCCCATGCATTGAAGCTTGAAATTTATGAAGAACTATGGACTCACAATGTCACTTTCTTTCTTCCTTGTCTTCTTGCGTTCCCGCTTCAACGTCTGCAAAGACACAGATGGCAAGTTGTTTCAAAAGTGATGGTAACGTTAGCACACTCGGTGGCCCAAAAAATAACCCAACCACGTAATGGAAGCAAGTATGGTATATAAATCCAGCTGCAATAGAAGAAAGATGAGATGCGTAACTGAAATGCTGAGCCGCTGTCGTAAGAGTCACAGTGGAGTCTTGAGCCTATAAAAGGCATCCATTATCACTTCAACCCTTCTTGAATCGGCCAAAGAAGACCCACTGAGTTACATGGTGTTGCATGCACTCATAGTACCTAAAATCAAAGTCCTAAATCACAAACGATGACCCTTTGGTTCAGAGTCCTGGTTAAGTTTAGCCATTTGTTTTGGATGATTAGATTTAGGATGAGAGGCTGGGGAAAGCATTATGGCAATGAGCAGACAAATATGGTGTGTGTTGATTTAGCTATTTTTCTGAGGACCAAATCCAGGGAAAACACCTTTTTGTGAGGACATTGAGCTTAGTTAGAACTGTTTTGCCGATCCTAACAAGTTTAACCCTGAATTTGGTGATGAAGACCTCAAAATAACTGGGTCTTTATAATAGGTTTGAAGTTTGGTTAAAAGTCCAGGTTATGATTAGCCATTTATTTTGGGTGGTTAGGTTTGATCTGAGTAGCTGGGGAAAGTATTATGGCAATGGGAAACCTCCAAACCTCTTAACATGGATAAAAATACGAACTTAATCGATCGATCAACAAACACCGGATTTGTTTGGCCAAAACGCCAATCCATCACAGAACTACAATGGATGTGTTTTGGTGAAAGCAAAGACTTTCTGTCAATGGGGACAAATCTAAGTTAAGTCCAAATTCTCTGACCTGAGAAAATCCAAGCCACAAAATTAATAATTCAAGTCACATCTCTGACATGTGAGAGCTGGATCAAGTGATAGAGTCTGGCAAACGTCGTCATGGATGAGCCGACAGAAATGGTCAGGAAGTCCGGCCTGGTGGAAAGTGCGCACAGCTCACCTGGAGTACCACAAAGTCTGACAATTTGCCCAAGAGACCTGGTTGAGAGGCCTACAAGGACCTGTCCATAGATCCCACCTTCCTGGTGAACACATGCTAAACAGCCGCACCCAGAGAAAGGTTACCTGCAGCTACTTATTCTGGGCGAGACCAGCACGAGACAGCTGAACCACCTCTGAAATTTCCTTATGTTCCCCAGGTCAAACCTGACCACCAGGTAACCTGCCCATTTGAGAACAAGGAAACCACCCCCCATGGCTCATCTGGGGCATAGAGTACGGGGGACCAGACAGGGCCCTGCCACTTCATCATGTATGAAACTGCAGCTGCGCTGTCAGAGAGAACCAGATGTGGGTTGAGCGAGACGATGTGGACATTTTATCTTGCATTTTTATTTTGTATACCACGTTTTATTTCTTCGTTGTCAATCAACAACACTGAATGATGTTATTCATTGACCAGCATTTTCATTGTCTCTCACCTTGTTTTTGCCAGAATAAAAATGTGATGACTACAATATTTTGTTATAATTCTTGTGGATGAAAGCAACACTTTCATTTAAAGAAATCATGCATTGTTGACAGATCCATTAAAGAGAGCAACGGCAAACTACCCTGTTTCATTTACATAGAACAGAAATATAGGCACAGTGAAGTCAAGTCAAGCATTTTACCCTGGTGATGGTACCCTCCATTGGCTTGCATTCAGTCATGAATTCATCCAGAAACACTTTGAAGGTGTTGACCCACACTCTGACAGGCGACTCTTTCCAGTCCCGCTGCTCTAGACGCATGGTCTTCTCCAGGATGTGCTCAAACAGAGCATACAGATCCTTGTAGCGGATGCTTTTCCCATCATCCATCTGGTGAAAAACAATGGGGAATGCAGCTCATCAATTGCATTCACAGTAATTCCACTTTTTCACAAATCTGTGCAATCACATAGTGAATATATGATATAGTCATTATAAATATGAAAGTCTTTGGGCTATCCTCTTAAGCTTCATCGGGGTTAATGGGAGTCATTTGCAAAATGTGTTTCTTGTGCACTAATACTTAGGTGCAAATGCCAGGCAAAGGCTTTTGCTAAAGCAGTGGCTTCCGTGTGGCCACTGTGCTACAAAGGCCTGATTCGTGGGGTGTCTACAGAATGGTTCTTGATGATTCTCTTATTACACAAGAGTGATAATACGGCAAACAGTTACTGTGCGGCGAGTGCCATTTATAGAATGTGAACTACAGCCAAACGTGTGAGACATGGGTCGGAAAGTCCAAGTACAGTAATTTCAATCAGTGTCGGGCCGCTCATGTTTGCTGCAGACTGTGCAGCCAGAATTTCCAGTGGTCTCACAGAGCTTGCTTCAGGCATTATTGTATTTTGAAAACACATTTTATCGCTGAGTACATCTATCACATACTGCATGAAGTCACACGAAAAGATACAGGTGGCATGAGCCCCGATTGGTTCACATTAAGGGTCTGTCTCAAAATGATTTTCCCAATTTCTGTTAAATTTGCAAGAAAACTGCTCTTGTGTGTCATACTTTAGTTAGCTTTAGTTATTCTCTGGACCCACCGCTGCGTTTGCGGCAACCAGCTTTTCTTTTGTTTAACACTGATGATAATAGGACTGTAAAAAGGTTTGTCATATGAAACATGGAAAAAAAAGTGTTGACTTCATTCTGGGTGTACAGCATTCTGGATTGTTAGAAAGTCAGAAGCAACCAACTCTGAAGACTTACAACAAGAGCAGTGGAGTAGGAGTTGAAGATGTGGATCCGAAACTCTTTAAGTGCTTTTTTAAAGACCACGTCAATCATTGTGTCCTTTCCGTTTTGAGAGTCCAGGTCAGCAATCTATGGAGAAAGATATATATATATTTTTTTTAAATAATCTGATGAATAACAAGCACAAACAGATGCACATGCAGTCCTCTCGGTCTTCACCAGACAAGAATAAACTTCGGTCAGCTCGGCTCAATAGCAGAGTTAAAGAATACTTATTAATTTCTTACCAATACTTTCCCATCTACATTCCCATCTTAAGCTCAAATTTTAGAGAAGGTGGTGAACAGAACATACTGGTGTTTTGTTTCTTTCTTTCTGAGGCTCCTATCCTGTTTCCCAATTGGTTGTCCTTTTTGAATTATTTGCGTTACTTTTCATGATGGGTGAGTCGCTATTTCCATTGTGGACCGCTACCTGGGAACCACCATCACCAAGGACCTCAAATGGGAGCCGACCATCAGTGCCCTCATCAAGAAGGCCTTAAGGCCAGAAAGCTCAAGTCTCGATCATGCCTCCAGCTGGGCCACACAGCGGCTAGTGGTTAGCACTCTCACTAGCAATCCCAATCAGGAATTCAATCCCCTGGTCGGACCACCTTTCTGCATGTTCTCCCCGTGTGCACGTGGGTTTTCTCTGGGTTCTCCGGTTTCCTCCCACAGCCCAAAGACATGCTCATTGGCTAATTGGACCCCAGGTGGGCGTGTGTGAATGGTGTGTGTGTGTCCAGGGTGTATTCCTGCCTCTCGCCCAATGACTGCTGGGATAGGCTCCAGCACTCCCTGCAACCCTCAGAACAGGACTAAGCGGTGGATCATTGACGATGTACGTACTGTATTTATGCCTCCAGCTGGTTCTGCACTAACTCTAGTGTTAGCTTCTCTGCCACGCTGTCCACTTTTGAATCCACTGAAAGATTTTACTGATGGCATTTAAAGCCAGACTTGGCTTAGCCCCGAGTACAGATCGGATTTTGTGACCGGCAAAGACAGGCAGTGGTCAGCATTCACAGATCACAACGAGTTCAGCCTTTCATGATCGGTGGCCGATTGATTGGAATATCCCTGTAAAAATCCATATATTAGCCGCATCGTTTTATAAACCACATGGTTCAGACGGCGAGAAAAAAGTAGCGGCTTATAGTCCGGAAAATACGGTAATATGGATTCATGCAGTCATACAACTGCGACCATGCAACCCATTTATTTATTATTTGAAGGTGCTTTGTGAATTGTGTCTCGGTCACGAGAACAATGTAGAATACTTAACATATTTATAAAGAAATACACTTTTTCATTTATAAGTAACTCACAAGCTCAAGAAGTCTGTGAAACCTTGATTTATGGATTATTATTATTATTTGTGTTATCATTATTATTACCTCAAAGTGACAACTCTCATGGCTGACTAAGCCCATCCTCAAACTTTGTCACAAGTAAATGGTTTTTCTATTAATTGTTCTGAAACTCTCTTAGAGATTAGGATAATGCTGGTGGCAAATGTTTGCTGTGAGATTTTGAATAGAAAAATGTTCAGTCAACACTTAAGTCTACTTGTGCACAGAAGGTGGTGATCCTTCACTCATCTTTAGCTTGCTGCAACCATTCATATTTTGAAACAAAAATAAGTATAATATAAAATTAGGAAAAAAGAAAGTGTAAAGAAGACAGCAATATTTTGATGATTTAAAAGAGATTTCTTTCCAACCTTCTTCATGAGAAAGTCATTCAGACTGCAGTAGTCATGGGCTGACGTGAGGATGTGCAGAGCATCATTCTGCCACTGTACTGGCTCCATGGCAACATTGCTGATCTTCAAACTGCAACGCCTCCTTGTGCATGCTGGCTCGTTGCTCTCCTTACTAACTCTGTCAGTATACTCATCTAAGACAGGATGGTGAGGAGGACACAGGATTTCTGTGGCAGAGAAAGACGTGGTCAGAGCAACAATTAACATGAGTGATTTACAAATGAACAGATTACCACTCACCAGTGTTGCTTCGGTTCATCTGTTTCTCTCTCACTTTCTTATCGTTGTGTTTGGTTTTACTCCACAATCTCATCTTTCCTCTCATCCTACAGAAAATGAAACCCCCAAATTAGCCACTGCAATGGCTTTGTGATCGTTCGATTGAAACAGACTAGAGATTGCTTGTAGTGTTTCTGGTGTCAAACCTTTGTCCTCCAAATTCTAGTTGTTGGCAGGAAATTCTTGCAATTTCCTGCCAACACTCTGGACTTTTGATGATAATTTCAATGTAAGACCTCTAAATTTGAAATGTAACAATTCTAGAAGAAACTAGTTTGCGTACACAATCTTCAATCAGAACAGTTGTTGTATAAGTGACAGCACTTATTCTGGGACACCAAGGGCTGCTACATGTAATATTCCATTTGCGTGATCCCTCTATTTTCATGCTGTACTGGCAAAAAGCCATGGTTCAATTAGTTTCACTCTCACTCAGAGATTTCAGAATCAGCATGTGCCACTAACTTGTGATAGCAATAGGATTGTTCATTTTAACCACAGTTTCATGTAGCATAATCAGAAGAAACAAAATTGAAGAAAAAGAACACTGAAAAAATGGTGAATCTGAACAAGTAAAAAATTCAGTTTACAAAAGCCAATGATAATGATAAATTCAAGCTGCAAGTGTGACACTGCATTCAATGTAAGTTAAGGTGACGTTTGAAACATACACAGATGAATCATTCATTTCTTATTTATTGTGTTTGTTGCCAAGTAAGTGACAGGATTGTTTGTTAACCAAAGCAGAGAGTAATGTTTGTGTGTCTTCACGTACTTGAAGCCAGAGTCAAAAGTCCGAAAGTACAATACCAGATTTGAATGTTGAAAAAAGTTTTGATCTTCAACTTTGAATAATTTATTGCTTTTCCCATTTCAAACGTCTTTGGATTCAATTAGTTTTTTCAGGTTCAAAACCTTGGTCCTCATTGACAGTGCGAACCTGCTGCATTCAACTTTGATGAGGGAAATACTGGTAAGTTATATCTGCAACCGCTGTGTAATTCAATTTTAATCGCCATGACTAGAGGCGATAATCTAATGGACCTACATAAAAATCCCTTCTCAAGGGACAAAAAAACTGAACATTTCTAGCCCACTGCTCTACATATGTACCTCCACTGGTTTGTGCTACACTTTGTGCAGAACGTTTGTTTCTCGAAATACAGAATCCATCATGAGCTTACTCCTCCAGAGATTCCGTATTTCGAGAAACTGCTAGTAAACCGCTAGACATTGTGACACATCACTACAATAATAAATAACAGTTATGACCACTGGTTGTTGCATTGTTTATATGCTGTTCCTTCTCCACTTTGTGACAGAATTAAGAAATTGTTTCAGTCAGGGAGGTCCCCATGGAAAGCCCTGTCACTCATTCGTACTCTGGTTATTTTCCCTTTTTCAGACTAAAGACGGTATTGGCATCTTCGAGAGCAGACCTGTCTCCGTGCTTGAGTCCAACATGGTTCACATGTCACATTGTGGAAATGTGAAATAAGTTATTGGATTACACAAAAAATGGCATACAGTCAATTAAATGTATATTTTGATGCAGTACACACAGAAAAGAGGTTAATGGTGAAGAGTCCAGGCCCTGCAGTCCCCATACTTTCTTCACTAGAGCTGCTGATATTCAAATACAAGCATGGTAAACATTTAAAATTAATATATATAATATAACTAGAAGATTCTACATAGTTTTGGGCCCTGGTTACTGCTGACTGTCGGAAATTACTATCCAGTGAAACATCAAGTATTCATCAAAGGACAGGACATGCTCAGAAGAAAACAAATAAGCAAGCGTGTTTCACAGTTCATATCTTATTTGTTCATGGGATAACGAGTTGCCCTTACCTTCCGTCTTGGGTGGAGGTTTTTGCAAGCACCCCCACTTTAACCAAATCACCTGAGGACATCGCCTTTTGGATCTTTTTGAATTCCTTGTGAGAACCCTGCATAGAGTTCAACTACATTTAGAGGCATCATAAACCACATTTCAACTGTCTGATAAGATAAACATGAAATACAAAAACACTGTAATGATCAGCAACTGATGTGAGAATTACAAAACGACAGAGACCAGCTCAGACGGTCTGCACTAACTTAAACTGCAACAGGAGAGTGGTACCTCAGCATCATTCTGATTTATTCACACCAATGAGTTCTTGAAGAACTTCCTTTAGTATACTTGGAATTCTATGAGGACAACTAAGCAATTGACAAACTAATAGTGCACTACATTCCTTTTCTGTTCCATTTCTGTTTCCAATTGAAATACGACCAAATGCTACATCAATTTTTGATGGATTGCATTAATTCATCCCACAATGGGAAATTTCTCATTTATTTTACTTGTTTTATGACTCGCAATTTTTACATGACATCTGGAGTGTCGAGTGTCTCTGGGTTACCGATGGGAGACTTCCTCTCACATTATAGATTTCCTTGTGCTTTCACTTAGAGGGTTTCTAACAACATTAATATCACTAGGCATGTGATACATGTGCATGTGTAGACGGTCTTTTTTCCGCATGTTCAGGCTAAACTTCTGCTTTTTACTAAAGCACTTTGTGAACAGCGTTCTGAAAGGGGAGGTGTAAATAAAGCTTTATTATTGTTATCATTATTATTGGTGTCTGGAGGTGAAATGACTGTCATCGCTGAAAGTTAACCCGAGACACAGGCTTATATTGAAATCAGTGTTTTTCAACCACTTTGTTCAATGAAAAAATCAAGAGGCACACCACCAAAGTAACCTCTGCCAAAGTACAATTGTGGTTAGTCCAAAGTTATGGAGAACTCAGGCAGCACACAAGTGTGAAAAATGCTGGTATAGACGAAGGCATGTTGCAGGTGGTCGTACACAGTGATTACCAGAGTTCCCTAATGGAGTGTCAGGTTCTTTCGCTGATGCAGAGCCGCTCACAGCCACTTGGCTAAGGTTACAATATTTTAAGGTTATGGGCTCAGTCTGTGTGGTGTTGCTGTGTCACCCACATTTGCACAAAAACAAAACAGTTTATCAAGTCAAGAGTATTGAGTCAAAGTCTGCAACTCTAGTTAAACATGACATAAACATAAACGTGTGTGTGTGCACATGTTGTTTGGTAGGTGTGTGCGTATGCATGTGAGTCCTACCTCCCCACAGCGGACAGCTTTGGTATCATCCCTGAAAAAAGCCAAAGATCTTTCCTGGTTCACTAAATCTTTATCTGACCTGGAAGTGAATCACAGACCCAAAGATCAAACAAACAACCACTAATTAATCACACTGGTCACTCACAATCATCAATCATGTAAATGACCAGAAGAGTCACTCAGCAGAGATAAAGAATTGACTCACTTGGAAAACTGCAACTTGCATCTGGGTGGCGCAGAGATGGTGGCGGAAGGTTTTTCGGTCATGTTCACGATGACAGTCTGTCCAAAGTTCTTGTTCTGGGATTTGGGAGGTTTGGCGCACGTGACTGGACTGGCAGCGCTTGGGCCACACTGTTGCCCAATGGGCAACACAACAGGAATGATCTTTCTTTGTTCAGTGGTGTTCTGAACATCCATGCGTGACGTGGTGATTTCTACGCCAGTGTGACTTAATGAAAGGATATTGGGTTCCACCCATGTGTCCTCCCTCCTGATATGGACCTCACACAGCTCATGCCTGAGCGGTTCTAAACCTGTACCTGAGATATGATTGATTTCAGATGCTGCTGGTGTTTGCCGACCCACCTCCTCTGATGGACTTTCTTTCGACACAGACGCAGACTTTCGGGTGGTAACCTCTTGTCTCTTAAAGGGGGTAGCTAATTTGGATTCATGGGTTGGACTTTGATCCGAGCAGATATAAAAAGTTGCTCTAGGACCCTCAGTGATGGTTAGATGGTCTGATGTAGGCTTTACCTTGTATTTTAGTCTTGCAGTTGATTCTTCTTCAGCTTGCATACTGTCTTCATCCACAGCCTCAAAGCTTTGGTGACTGGTAGCTGGTCCTTCCTGGGTCTGTCTGGAACCGCTGCCAACCTGAATTGGACTGGTGCTGGCTCTAACTTTGAGGAGCTCCAAGCAGAATTGGGCCTGTTCCATTTCCCTCATCCGCCTGCCCTCCCTTTTTGACCGCGTCCTGTGGCTGCTCCTATCCACACCGTCACTCCTCTCCAAGTCCTTCTTGTCTGTTGCTTTGCTGCCGGGCCCAACTGCTGATGGGGCCTTCAGGATGTCTGTTGGTTCTGAATGGCAGTCATTTTCAGATTCATCTTCTGCTTGAGCCAGTGGCGTTAAAGGTAGTCTCACACTCTCCCTCAGTTGCTTGAACCTTCAAACATGACAATGTCATATCACTTCATAGCATATATTGTGGGTGAAAAAAGTTCTGAATTAGAGGCACTGGGACAGCACGGACCTTCATCAACCGTTCACAACATAATTCAACTGTGAGATAAGTCAAAAGCACAGCAGGTCATCTCTAGACCAAGATGACCAGATGTGCCCAACGGCCCGTTTAAACACAGTAGAGGAATGTTCAGAATGTCTGAGAAAATTCTCTGCAATTGTCATGGCAAATTACTCAACTGTAAGTAGCCACACATCTATAAATAAATAGGACGCACAATGCAAACAATAATAAACCATATAACTGAAAGTAGGCCTTTCCCATACTTTTTTTTACATGGAAAGCTTATTTTCATTTATACCGATTACCATTCAGCATCATTGTTTTTAGCATATTTTCAACAATTGACCACTTAAAGTTCTGCAGGTCTGTTCAAATGTTCCTACATTGTAAAGCTTCCACCACTGACTTCCACTGAGACCAAAGGTTAACTGGGGAGAGGGTGCACAGTACTGCCTCTAACTGACTTTAACTTATTGAAATCTCTGCATACCTGAGTCTAGCTAGATGGCCCTGGCCCATCACCTGCAGCAGCAGGATGGCCCTGTAGGTCCGACAGAAGCATCGCCTCTCTCGGAACCGTCTCCAGGCAGTTTGAAGCGTGATGGCAGCCAGATTCCTTCGGTGCCTGCACCTTCTCCAGCTCCTCTGTATGATTGTGGCGAATGCTCGCCTCTGCAGGAACCTCCGTTGTTCTCTGTAGCTCCTCCAGGCCGCCTGCAGGCACACCGCTGCCCCCTCCTCAAGCCTCTGATCTATGGTAGACTCTCGGGCAAAGCAGCTGCGCCACCATCTCTGCAGAAAAAAAAAGTAAAGTTACTACGACTGAATGTATGCAATGTGTAATCCTAAGACATTGTCCAGAGGAGCACAGGTCATCAGAGAAAATAGTATAGTATAGTTAGTATAGTTATAGTATAGTAGTATAGAGTATAGTTCAATAGCCTGACAAAAGGCTCACCAGGCTTTTTGCAATTGTGAGCTTAATCCAGGGGCACTGTGGGGCTCAATGGCTCAGATTGGTTTGGAACACACCTCTAAAACAATTTAATCTATATCATTAAGAATAATAAACAATATTCCAATAATATACGAACAACATTATTGATACATCACAAAGGTATAATAACAAGAGAGCAAACATGAACTCAAACATAACAACATGGTAAATATCAGATAACTTTCTTTGAGTTTCATGACGATGTCAACTAAGCTTTTGTTAAGGGAGAAGTTGAATCCTGATGACATTTACACAACAGAAGTCACCAGGTGCCATCAGCCAAGGCTGTCACGATATCAAAAGCTCTGGTGTGGGGATTGCTATTCAACCTCTTGGGCCAAAAACCCACCTGAATTCACCCATCAAAATGTAAATAGACTAAAATCAATGGTGTCCACACTTTAAAAATCGGGGCCATCCCTCTGCCTTTGTTGAACTTCACCTGGATCACACGTGCCGCTCGCCTCAAGTTAATGAAGTTCTTCCTCTCCTGGACCGCTCTGAAGCACCTCTGCAACATGATGATCCGCCTCAGGACCTCCTGGTGAAGAAGAGTCTGCAGATGCTGACGTTCTGATTCACGCAGGAACACCTGCAGATGAGTGACAAACATGTCTCACACAGTCAAGCCAGGACAAATAGGAGCAAAAAGACTGAAAGAGTCTGCACACCATGGTGTGGCCCACTTGATAGCCTACAGGCAGAAGGTGGATCTTCCTAAAGAACTCCCTGATGCCAGACTTGGTTGGACTTGTCTTTCGTGGAAGCAGCACATGAAAGTGACGGACAAACTCCTGCACAGAAATGATTACTCACATTTTGCTGTCAAGAAAAAAAATTATGAAAATGTGTTTGTGCAGCATAACCATAATCTTTTCTATGTTAATGTGGGTTTAAAAGTGGACGTGGTCACTGCAGTTAATGGTTAATGGTAAATTGGTGGTCTATGGAAGAATTCACACTTTACTAAATCAATGAATGAGTTGATACAATGTATGTAAAAAAAACACCACTGACATTTGGACTCAAAAAGTTCTCCTCTTCTCAAAGAAGACTGACGTCTTCATTTTAAGCGCTGTTTCCTCACGTCAGGTGCTAAGACTTGCTGAAGAACTGGCTGATGTTTGGCTGTTGCAGGAATGTGTTTTGAAACGGGATGAAACCCTCTATACAAACAGACTTGAGATGGAAAAGGGGATTTGGGATACATGTTCAGTCGTCATGGTTATGTGAAATGTCTGTTACATCCAGCCTTGGGATGCCACTACTTATTTTTTGAGGTTCATCTGGTGGGCTTAAAGCTTCTTTGCACTCTATCTATTTTTGGACATTTGATGTTTGGTTTGAAAATGTAATTGTAGGAGGTGGAAAATACTGTTTTGTTCTGTTACAAATTTCACCAAAATTCTTTTATTTTGTAAAACTACATTACACTTTGACTCTGTTATACCGTTGATTTTCTTTTTTTCTTTAAGAGTGTGAGGATGGAATGTTCTTCAATTGGTTACGTGTCAGAATACACCGGTAAGTAAGAGGGGACCGGTTACGTAATGATACACCGGCTTCGTTGATAAAGCTTGACAACTAGAGTGGTCAGTTGGGATGATTGATGATCAACTGCTCAAGAAGTTATGTATCAGGGTTAACAAGGACAAAAATACCTGAAACGTGTATTTGACACTGTATCCAGACTGCTGGATTCTGACTGTTTCCAACATGCCAGTGTAACGCAGCTGCCTGAGGACCAGGCTGTCGTTGAATCGTAGCGGCAGCTGAGGAGGAAATGCAAACAGTATTGAAGTTAGTAATGAGTGGGATCAAAATCTGAAACCACGGCTGTTACCTTTTCTGCGTTGGACCGAATACACTTGACAAAGTAGGGCTCAGACTGTTCCAGAGTTTCCATGAGCTTAGCGAGGGATGCCTGCACAAAACACTTGCAAAATAAACTGACATAATAAAATGATACTAATAATTTAAGCGAGATAAACTATTTGTCTTGTGTATCTAATAATGTGCTTCCACCAAGCCGCTCTGTCTATTTTGGTTAGATGGCTGCCATTGTTGTCAGTGAGGGTTGCTAAAAAAGTCACCCACAGGTGAAATAAAACCATGGAAGAAATGCACGTGTTTCTTGTTAAGCCATGGAAGGGTCAAGGATATTGAAGAGTTTGGTTTATGAGCACGATATGTGCGTCTGTGCATACGGGAATATGAGGTGCAACCACGCTGTGTGTGTGTGTGTGTGTGTGTGTGTGTCTGTGTGTGTGTGTGTGTGTGTGTGTGTGTGTGTGTGTGTGTGTGTGTGTGTGTGTGTGTGTGTGTCATATCGTTGCGGGCAGATAGTGGGACTAATGTTATGTTGTGAATGCATTCCGAAACGATTCAGTCTAGCAGCTCAAACGCAGCACTGTCATTACATCAGTCAAATGCATGCTGTTGAAACACCAGAAACACCGCCTCTGTTGATTAGCATTTGAACTAGCACATCAAGACGATTGCTCAAGTTGTTGGCAACTTATTTCGTACGCATTGCATGATCAGAGTGCAAGTGCGGGACTAATAAAGGCCATCTAATCTAAAAAAGGGACTTTTCTAGCTTTCTGGAGTCATCGGTGCGACATCATACTGTTCTTGGTGGTAAACATTGCTCACTCTGCTGTTGGCACAATGACTGAATAAAAGAGCACAATATGATGAAGGGGGAAAGGGACCAGTCAAACTTATGACATAAAATTAGATATTCATTTGTAATCATTCAAATGTATCAGTAGCTATGATCAAAGAATTTACTTATTCAGTGCTATCCAACAGACCTGCAATGGACAAAAAATTATAGCCCTGTTATAGTTGGACACCAAGTAGTGGGCCACGTACCACTTGTTAGCACGTAACATGCGACGTACTGTCACACAATTTTTCTGGTTGCCGTTTATCTGGTCAGTTTAAAGGAGTCTGTTCTTGTTTGGCTATCAGTGGCTTGATTTGACATGAGTAGGATTTTATTTTGTTTTTTAATGAAAATAAACAACCATATCATTGCAGATCAACATCGGGTTGAGTTTTTTTTAATATAGACAAAGTTATGTCCCTTTCTCTCACAACTAAAATCAAACATTGTCATCTTTCAGGAAAAAATATAAATGCGATACAGAACACTTCTCATGATGTGTGGACCTTGCTGGAACATTATCAATATTCCTGTCATAATTCCCTATTCCTGCTTTACTTTGAAATCCCTCTCCGTTCCATGCTCATTTCATCCTTTTTGTTTGCTTGAAAGACGTTGGAGTGCACTGACTGGAGGCAATTTCCAAATCGAGGCTATTCTGAGAGTTTTAGGGAACATGGCGCCAATGAAAGCATGACAAGAGGATCTCATCGCGATGGCCGGTAACTGTCATCCCATAATTCTGCTCCGTTTGCTTGTAATCTAACGATTGAATTTCAGGTCTGTGTTGTTAGACTTTCCTGGTGTTGCCAGCGTTCTCTTTGCGAGTTCTCATTTTTGATCCGGCTCCTTTTCTTCCAGTGCTGCCACTACCTTCAGTTTTTGTTTTTTGTTTGGTTCCGATATCATCTCTCTTCGGTTTGGAACACCTTGGACCGATTTGGATTAATCTTTTTTTTCCCTTTTGTAATAAGAGACTTATAAAAGATAAAATACTGATTAGGCTGAGACGAGACATTTTGAACTTGCAACAATTTCATTATTCTTTGTTTTGCGTTACATTCTTGGTACTATTGACGTCAGTAGGACTACTAACTGTTTTGTGTTGTCTTATTTTCAAAAATAAACACTGTCCCTTCTCTTTAACATACACAGAAATAATTAGGGTCACATTCCTATTTTTTGAGTATTTTGTACATTCTATGTAAATATGCAATTATTTGTTGTAACTAGCAGACGGCACCGCCCACTAACCTGGAACTGGGCACTGATGCTGGGAGGCTTCTTCTTCTTGTGGAGGTGAAGCAGAGACTTGGTGATGCGGTCGTGCAGGGTCACGCTGCTCAGGTAACGCAGTGACTTCACATCCAGCAATTGCTGCGTAGACACGCAGAGCAGGTTTAGGTAGAATTTGTTGAGAGACAGCTCCTAAATAAACCATGAGTATCCTACCTTGGGAAGGTTGGGCTTCATTTTGCAGTGTTTGTTTCGCCTGCAATGAAGCGAAAGGTCTTATCATCCGACAGGGGTCTTGTTGATGTATTAACAGAATGAGTGAGTCTTTTCAGTTCAGTTTATTTCATTATCATCCTTTGCATTTGTTATGAACGATATGCATGCACAATATGTATCTTCATTTTACAGAGATTGAAATGGAATATCTCTATTATATGTGCCATTCGTTCTCTTTTTCATTTTTTTAATCAGTGGCACATTTTATAATCAAAAGGAAAAGGACATTATAGAAGCAGTTTGCCCTAAATTCTAGTTCAGTTAGTTCACTACAGTTTTCGTTAACAGTGCAAGAATACGTCACTCCAGAAGTGTTCCACTACCAGTCAACAGTTAACAATGGAAGTCTCTCATGGTGAAGTAGCAAAAACAGTTAATTAGCGCACCTCAATATCAATTAAACACCTATTATTTCATTGGTCTCATGTGCCGCTAATAGCTATATTGGTGGGATGATGCTCGTTCAGGACATTGCTGCGATTATTTTCATCACCAGTCTTGTTGCTGAAACCTGTTTTCAGAACTTACCAGAAGTTGAAGATGTCATTCATGCATTTTTAAACTGGTATTCATAAATCACTGACCTTTTCGACATGCAACGCTGCACCTGCAGCCTATATACCAGTGATTATTAGATTTGCATTCAGTATTACGGATTAATGCAGTGACACAACTGCAAATATGCCATCACTTGTTTTGGAAGAGTTATGAGAGGAAATGTGAACTCACATTCCTATACGGTTTTATTGTTAGACAAAATTTGTCTGATGTTTTCAGTATTTTTCAGTAGTTTAAAGACGCTTTGCATATTTTGTCAAAGTCGTGAAATTGTAGCCTCTTTTTCTCTGTTTATGGAAATCATTTTTATATGGTTCCACTTCATAATTGTAAACTTCAATATGATAAATACCGAGCTATATTGAATATCAACATAAATATACACAAAAAATATATACTATTTAGGGCAATCACTCACATTAGGATTCCTTGAGCTCTCTCTAAGAACTTGCTGTTGGAGGAATCGAGGAAGATTCCATCCTCCTCCAGAGCTGGTCTTTTCCCGGAGGGCAAAAGGCGACTTGACCTTGTATTGTGATCATTACTACCAAAACCATAGCCATTCCTGAGAAAGAGGTTATATTTTGATTGTAAAATATTTATTCGGAAAAGACTTCCGTTTGGACCCTAATGAAGAGGATCATGAGGACTTACCAGCTGGCTTTTTCACTGAGAGTGGTGGCACCTTGAATATCTGCCAGCGTTGTGCGTGGATTTTTTCTGGAAATACCTGGCGAAAAAAACAAAAATACAAATAATTTCTATTAACCAGATTGATCGTAATGCTGAAGGAAAATAGATGTTGAACTATAGAATGCATTTATTTGATGTTTTCCAATTATCTGTTGCCTTTGTATACTCTCATCGTATTGACCTGCAGCATCTTGTAGGTCACTTCACATTTGTGTTCTCGTGTGCTTACATTGTGCATGATGATGTACTAAACTTAAAGAGTATCATGGTGTTTTCTCATAATGGGTAGAATGCATTATGCTAAAATGCACAGAATGAGAACCATAACTTCAACTTAAACAAAACATTTTACTGTCTATCTGACACAGTGGTGGATAAAGTAATATTACCAATATTCCCCGCATTTATTTAAATCCAGGAAATCTGTGATGGACTTTGCCAAGATGAGGGACATGCAGTGAAGAAAATTACAAAAAAAACTCTACCAAGCAGCTTCATTCAACCTCCAACACAATCTCCAAATGACAGTGTCATTCAAGAATAACTTCCTGGATCCAAATGCCAAGCTGGAACAAATGCCAAACCAACACAAAAACCACCTCTTATGTGATGGAAATAAACCTTGAAGACTATGTCGGCCCTTTATCGAATATTACAGACCAGACGGGCACCATGCTCACTTGATTTATCATTGTGTAGTCTGGAGGTCAGGATGATTATATAAACTAAAATTCCTTTTACAAGCCTTCTATTCATTCTGTACTTGGACTGGCAAATGATAGAAGTGGTCCTAGCTATATTTGCACCCTGGACGACCCCTCTTTCCACAACACACATAATGTGCCAAAAAACAAAACAGACAAAAAACCTTCACAAAATAACATCTAAATTGCACATGGTTGAGGCAAAAAGAAAGGCATCTCCCCTTGCCTCTTTGGACACATGCAGCAAGTTGCACTCTCACATCAATTGCGTCCTCAGCAGTCGCCAACATTGGCCATAGCTAAAACCGGCCCTGTTCAGTGTAAAAAATACACTGCTGATAACTTTGCAACGCTGCTTTGAACAGTCATGAGCAGGAAAATTGACTTCCTTGCTCTTCTGTCAAAAATACACAACACTTCTACAAGAAAATTGTTAATGTTTTGGTAGACATGTTTACTTAGTTTGCAATGGAACTACGCAAAAAATGACAGTTGAGTAAAACTGGGAACAATTTTACATAAAGCATGCCCAGACAAACACTATTGCCCAACGTAGTAGCACAACCTCAAGAAACAATAACTGAAATCAATTGCTCTATATAGCCATGAATGAGTTCGACAACTTCTACTGGTGTGCTGCTTCTGCTACAAGTCTTTTATATTCCTCCCATGGGTGTTCAAACACCTTCAGATCAGGACTCGGTAGTGGTGGTCAGAATTCTTCAGTACTTGGGTCCCTGTCCTGCCAGAACAACGCTGACCTCTGGTAGAGACACAGCTGTGCCTACAAGGGGAAATTATGGAGGGCTTTATCAACCTATCACCTTTAGTATGACTTTGTGTTTTCTCGGTGAGTCGCACCATGCAAACATAATCACTCTTTCACTGGTAACAAATCTGCCTCCATCTGAAAATATGGGATATTTGAAAATGACAGGTAGTAAGGATCAACAGATTAACATGGTTTACTTACTGTAGCTCTCATCTTTGCATCGTTGAAGAATTTCAAGGCTTCTCTGGTGAACAGGATGATGAAGGAAACTGAAGGTGTCAATGCTTTTGACAACAGCACATGGTACAGCACCTTCATTGCCTGTCAAAGAGACCAGAAAATGTTCCATAGGTGAGGGCATACCTTAGACGTGATCATATTGATTGTCATCATTCACAAGGACACATCGCAGAACTAGAGAAATTGATGAAAGAGAAATTACGATTCATATTGCCTCTGATTGGTTCTCTTCACTGGGGCTGTTAGGAAGTGCTAAGACAAGCAGACACCATGGAACTTAAGTGACGGGAATATAATTGTTCTTTTGCATTCTGATCAAGGTGGAATTTCTTGTTTAAAAAATACATAAATAAACATGTAGAACCATAATAGGTGCCCTTTATGGCAACCCATTTGACATGACATTTTGGAGACTGGAATGACGTGATTCATTTTTATATGGAAGGGGTCAGAGGAGTCTATATTCCCAGATAACTTGAGTAAATAATATAATATAATAATATAATAATATTTGGGGCTACAGATGACTATTTATCATGGTCTTGAATGAATGAATGTAAGCAGCAGCACCGTGCACTTGAATGTGTTGAGGGAAGTATTTAATTGACGTCACAGCGATCGATTATGAATTATAAACAAAATATGTGACACCAGTTTAATTAAGAATATCATAATATGAAATGCTGAACTAACAAACTTAGATCATGTGTCCATGTGCTATCCAGGTAGAACAGTGCATAAAGCTTCATGTTCCCAGGACGGTAAGACAAGGGGAAATTGAACTAAAACACAGACCAATGGGCTTAGCATGCGATGAGCCTTTTGTTGGTAATATTTGCATAGGAGTTATCATCCTTCATAGGTTTCATCTTAGGAGCAGATGGTGCAGTCGAATAAACTTTGAGTGCACAGATCCTTAATTGAAAGTGGGCCAAGTCGGGTGTAATCCACCATTGATTGAGACAATTCTTTTTTTTTTTTCCTCACCAGTCTTCCTGTGTGCATGTCGGCGGCCAGCCTCTCTGAAGGCCACCATGGCCCTGAAATACGCACGCAACATGGCCCAGCGGAAAGTGGCCACTGGGTCAATTCCCATCAAGCTGCAGATGAAGGCACTCTTGCTGCTTTTCAACAAGGCCACAATATCAGGTCGCATGTGGTCAGTGTTCTTCTCTCTGAAGTCCTAAAGAATGCACATATCAAACTGTTAGTATATAGTATATAAAATGGTTATTAGTCAGGTCCAAAGTCAGTCAGACTTGTAGCAAACATCAGTGGTCAGTACACGTCACTGAGCCCAAAATGGTAGAAAACACAAGAAACCATTGATGTCACACATCAAAAGCAGCAGTGATGGAATACAAGAGTGCTCTTTCTGTTTGTTTTACAGTGGTCTGTAAAGTAACAAAAGAGAAAAGCAAGCAAATTACAATTACAGTTTTGGAATTGACCAATGAGTAGAATACATCTACTTTCAAATGCAGTATACCTCTGTTTAAGTAGCTTGAGATACTGCATTGACAAGATAAAAAAAATAAAATTCAATGCAAGTTTAAAACCCACATCAATGGCAAGATGATCACAAGTCTACTGCATCTTAATGGCTGTTTGTTAAAGAAATGTTCTGAATGATCTTGAATGATCTAAATTCAGTCCTCCTGGAACAGTCAGTTGGTTTATTGTTGCAAAAGAAAACAATTCCAGTTTCAAAACAGCAACTTCAGTCTTAAGTTGAACAATGGTATGATTTCAGAACAGACCTGTACGAGAGCAGGTCTCAGGAGTTTGAAGGTACATTCACCCCAAATGTAATTTCTGCAACAAAAGTGACTGCTGTACATGTAAAGCTCAAGTTGAGGCATGGTTACGTGCACAGTACACGACCACCCAACCACTTGGATGGAGAGACTTCTCAATGAGGAATCAGATATGATATCTGATTACTGCTCAGATCAAAGGCAAGTAATAGAAAACAAATTAGGCATGTTGGAAATAATGTGACCAGCCTAACCCAAATCAAAGACATTTCTTCAGGACTTGTTCTGAAATTCAACAATTTTGGAAGTGTATTCATTTTTTTATTTTGAATTCCTCCAACGTGGAACAAATAAAGGACGTCTAATCTAATTTTACTTCATGTGCAGTGTAAGAAAACATAATTGTTGAGGCAGATGAACTACTGGATATCAGCCTGCCATGCGTACAAATTCATAGAGCCAATTCACTCCAAGATGCACTAGAACATCCAGCACAGTAATTTAATAGAGATGAAATGTGAGAAAGGAAAAAAAAGTTAATTCTGAAGAAACAAAGCACACAGAGTAAGAATTTTGAACACAACAGCTGTCTGTTTTTGTTCAAGATGAACTTCATTATCAGTCTCAAAATCTCACCTTGACTCTGTATTTGACTTTCCCCGCATAATGTTGGATAATGAAAGCAGGCTCCATGACAGCCGGGAACTCAATGTAGCTGTTTCCTTCATGCTGACGCTTCAGCTTGTCCAGCAACGTCTGATTTGAGGCCTGTGGGAAGCTTTGGAGAAACTTTAGATTAATGATGAAATTGTGGGGCCGTTAAAACTTTAAGCAACTATTTGACATTTTAGCTTGTAAGCCTGCTCATGTGTACACAGAGTAGTTTGGTATGATTTCAAATGAAGTGTTTGACCGAGTTATGTGATATGCTTCTGACCGTGTGACGTCAATGAAGATAACCTGATAGAGCATGCAGTTTGATGATCGCTTCACAGAGAATAAATGCCATACGAAGAATTTCAAACTCCTATTTCTCACATGGCAGAAAGAGAGGCGGTATTGCACAGGTCAGCCCATGACGCGCATGACGCGCACCACCATCGCACACAGCCAGAATTAATTTCAACAGAGATGTGAAACAGGATAAATTATCCATAAAAAAAACTATGAAAGCCTTTAGAACTCCATCTTTAGAACTCCACCACTGCATGTGTGGCCTATAATGGACTACACCATTTATCACGAGCAAACATCTCTGAGAACTTGAAGCACTGTTTACAAGGAGAAATAACATAATAATTTCTGTGTGAGCCTGAAGACTTTAAACTGAATGTAAACCATGGTAAGGACTTGAAATACTTTATAGAATTTAAACAGTGATGGCCTTCAGCATGCCCAGCAACTATATATCATTTTGTGATTTGAATCTGTCCTCGCGCTGTTGCGGATGACCAGAGAACATACTTGCACTCCTCGTCCAGAAGGTGGAACAAGGCTGTAGGTTTCTTGCTGATGAGGTTGAGGCAGCTGCCATTGTCAGTGTAGTCTATGTTGTGCCAATTGATGCCTTCAGCGCGGTACTCTTCCTGTAATGAAAGGCAGTTTATATATGGGGTAGCACAAAAAAAGAAAAAACCCTTTGACAAATCACACAAGGCCCTGAATAATCAATAAATAAATACCACTTTAATAGAAATAAATACATCTCGTAACGTTTCTGTCAGTTTCATGTCAATTTAGTGGTTCATTGTGCTACGTTCCTGCTGAGACATGCCACAAATCGCACCTGCAAGTGGAACTCCCCAAAAGTGACCTAAAGGTGATCAAATAAGTCAAATATATTTTGTTAACAAAACATAAATATCACATAAATGTAGGCGTGATTTCCAATCGTGTCACTTGTATGGGGAAATGAAGAGCAAAACACCGAATGAAATGGCGCAATGCTATGAAGTAAAGTGCAGCATCAGACCCAGTGACGCTGGAGCTGTCAATAATTTTATAAGTTGGAATGTCAAAGCTCTCAATCACACAGTAAAATGCAAAGATATTTATTTATTTAAAAGATTTGAATGCCAATATGGCATTTCTTTAGGACACACATACAAGTCTGTGACCATGGTTAGTTAGACGAGGATGGACAAGACAGCTATTTCATTCCAATTTCCAGTCAAAAGCCTGAGGAGTTGCAATATTAATTAGTAAAAATACACAATTTGTATCAGCAGAAATAATTTCAGACTCTGCGGGATGTTTTATTATTGTTGTTGGGAAATTATTTAGCCTCCCAGCAATGTTCCCTCTAATTTTTCATGTGTCTGCACAAGCACACCAACTGCGGTCACCTGGACCACTGTGAACGCCTATCATTGCCGGCTGTGGTGACTGCTGTAACAGTTTCTAAGTGCTAAAAAAATAAATAAATAAATTAATTAATTAATTAATTAAAAAAAAATATATATATATATATATATATATATATATATATATATTGAGGAATGGAACATGTGTGAAATGTAAAAATAAAAACATATAAATTAAAGTCTTTCAATTGTCTTTGAATTGTAGAACAATTCTCTGTCCTTTGTGGAACTTTGCCGCTCCAATTGGCTCAGTGCATACGAACATTTTGACCAACTATGAGCAACGTTAAGAGAAATAAGCTTTCAAAAATCTGCCAGCTCCAATAGTTCACTTCAAATAATGGGGTCTTCTAGTTGCAGTTGGTTCCATTGTGTGTATGTAGCGGTGTCACTCGGTGGACGGTGATCTGAAGCACCACTGCACCAGAGGAAACAGTGGAGACTTCTCCATGGATATTAACTATCACAGATTTGCAGCTGTCAAGTCAATTCTTAAATGACTCACTACTGCCACCATACGTGGCTAATGTATTAAACTGAGCGTCTGGAGGCCCAAAGGTGGAAAACAAAAAAACTTAAGAATCACTGTTTTAGACTCCAATGTTGCTGAATCCCTTCTAGTGCTGTAAATAGCATTTACAGTTTATGCTTTTTGCAATACCAATATCTTTGTCAGTCAAGGACTCAACATGATTTTTTCATTTAATTGTACACTGTGTTTTGGAATGCAGCAGAGCTAACGTTGCCATAATAGTTGCCTGGATGCTGGTACACAGCAAAAGTTCAGCTCCCAAAGAGAGAACAACACCATTGCAGTACAGCGTACTGCAATGGTGTTGGCAGTCCCGTGATGAGTCAAGCAAGCGTTGTTGTTGCAACTAAAAAAAAGCACACTTGTTGTAGCAACATCTAGATATCTGGCATGATTGTTGACAAATGAAATTTTGTCCAAATCATTCAGCCCTATTTCGGCATCAGAGCACATTGTTCAGTATAACTCAGGCCCTGAGGCAGAAACTAACTTGACGTCAAGCTGTGAAATATTCAATCAAATGAAAAATGGGAAAAAAAGCATCACCTGCTGTAACTTGAAGACGTGCTGGTTGAAGTAGTGCTGCAGGCGTTCGTTGGCGAAGTTGATGCAAAACTGTTCAAAGCTGTTATTTTCATAATCCTCAAAACCAAAAATATCCAAAACTCCAATTGACAGGATCTTGGAGAGAAAGATGGAGAAGCGCAACAAGATCAATAACCCCCTCCAGTCCAATAGCTGTACACAACACACATTTGTCTTATTTGTTATGGCCAGCACTTGTTCTGTTTTACCACAAAGGCATCTCAAACTGGATCTACGCTCAGTATGAAATAATGCATGATAATTGAGAAGCATGGCTGGTGCTAGACTGTGACTGATACCATAGACCAAGTATGAAGCTGTATTTCAGTATCCGAGTGCTGAGGTGCTTTGGTGACGTGCCAGTCCATGGCATTGTGATCTGAGATTTGGCAGTAGTGGAGTGAGAACAGCGCGCATGGAGAATGTCACTTAGCCACTTGTCAGCTTTGATCTGATATTCAAGAGGTTTGTCTAAATGTAAAACTTAATAAAAATATAATAAAAAGCACGCGCAAGATCTACTGAAAACTAGCAATTGAATAGTGGTTTCAAAGTCTTTGTACTTGGAGGGCTCTGTAGAACAAGTTGTTAACATTGCCTTTATAGAAGAGTGCATTTCCCTCCTGAAAAAAAAGACTTAAACTCTAACATTTGATCCAGTAACTGATCAATAAATGACAATTTTAAGATGAGTTAATGAAATCATAACACATTAAAATAATCAAATTTGATTTTTTTATTTATGTTTCAATGTACAATTCTGCCCCCCTTGAAAAAAATAGTCTTTAAACATTGTTTTTTATAATAGCTGTTGATGTTAAATATATTCTATGGTGTATGTTTTTTTTTCATTTTCTCACCTTGGAATTTTCCTCCAGGTCCTTGTTGTTCAGGAGAGCATGGTTGATCCTGAACACAATCCAATCGAACAATGCACTGTACAAGGACTTAGCCATTGAGTCTCTCACCGTGCCTGCCTGCACACACATTAACACAATTAGGCTCAATTTACACATTTATACAAACTTGCAAAATACATAGACTCTGCCAACATAGTGGTGGAGACAATTCCAAATCTTATTTGACACCTAAAAACAGAGAGAAGACTTAAACATGCTAAATTTAAATATGCATGCAAGATTTCGGGAGGGTGAGAGCAAAAAAATCATGAATCCATGGAGGACTGGATCTGGAATTATACTTAAGGTAAAAGTGTAAAGATCAGGCGCCCCATTTATAAAAGCTGCGTACTTCCACAGCAGCTCTGAGCTAAGTAGGGCTGAACGAAAAAAACACGAGGAATGGGAAGCGTGGTGTTAGTGCATCTGACAAGCCTCAATTTGCAGTTTCATACTGAATGCTTGACAGTTTGTAGCCCTAGCACACATGTGCATTAAAAGGGCTAAGTTGTGATTTATAAACAGGATGAGTTGTGTGATTTCCTCCCTTCTTTCCAAAGCTTTTCAATTGAGACCCCAGAACACTGGCAGGTTGAGCATCAGTGGGAAAAAAAAATGCAATCTGACAGACTGAGGATCTCAACCTGGTACCTCAGGCCAGTACATAGAGATCTGCGTGACCATCCTAGGACAATCCCGAAGTGGCCATCATTGACTCACCAGCCAACCAGTCATGCTGAGTCTTACAAATGAGGAGCACAGAGGTGAATCAGATAATCTAGGTGCTCTGTGGCAAACGGCAAGAGGAGCTCTTACAGATTCAGTTTAAATCACAGATGGTCAACAGTGTGCAACATGTGACCAGACTTTGACTGACCACACAAACGGAACAGCATCTGACCTTTTTACACCGACTGTTAAAACTGTTCCTCAAAGGCTCACATATGCCCATGAAATTTAATATTCAGTCTCATAAAGCCTTGCCATCATGGAGCAAAGTCTTGCATGTGAAAGGCTGCTGCCTTCTTGCTACATTATAAATGCCAGTGATATTTATAGCAGTGGTGCATGTGAGGTCTCTGTTTTAACAGGTTATGCAATATAGTTATGAATAATCCATGATTGTGACGTTGAGAGGAACTCTGTGTATTTCTATGTTGTTCAATGATTCAATAAAAGGCAGTGCTTCATCACAAGTGGCACACACAGACATTCGAATGAATTTAAACATCTTCACGATAGAGCAGAAATAACAGTTGAGATGGTCTACTTTCATTCACACATTACAATCAACTCATTGTTTGTCATGATATTGTCGAAGTCATGAATAGACCTGTATATTGATTCATATTTCCCAAATCAATTTGATTCACTTTTCAATTTGGTTTAAACTATTTTAAGGATTTAACCTCAATTGAGAATGGGCGATACTGCCAAAAACAATCTCCACAATGTCCAATTGGCACACTCGCTGAATTGGACTTGAATAAATAAACATGACGAGACCGTGGCGCCGCACTGCGGAGCTGACACCGGTTTGTGACAGTTGTGGAGAGTGTGGTGGACTTAGGTTCACGATCGTAGTTTTAAACTTTTTAATACAGGGAACCTCTAATAATGACTCTGAGTCTCTGGATCCGTGTTTATGTTTTTTAGTGGTCCTTACAGGTTTCATGACGCGGTCGTCTGATTTGTCTCGCTGAGCTGGCGCCTGGGCGAAACACCGTGGTGAAAATAGTTGGACATTGGATGGACATCCGCTCCGGCGGGGTCCTCTTCTGAGCCGCGGATTAGGCTTTACTGACCGCGGACACACTCTCACAGACATCAATATTGCCACTATCCGGCTTCAGTTAGGGACCATCAACAAATTCTCAAATGGTCGAAGTATTAGCGAAATCTTCAATAAGGCAATGAAAAACAACCATTTTAGGAGAAAGAATTGTGAAAAGGTTTTTCATTACACAAGACAAAGGAATGACTTTTTGTATCATGATTTTGAGAATGCAATATGACTAAATGATAATTTATTCAGATTCATTGTAATATGTCTTCAACAGCATCTACGAAATGTGTCCAGATGGGGCATAGTTCCTGATGGACATACAGCTCAGTTTAACCCCTAAATAAAGCTGGCAGAGTAGTCTGTCAGACACGACTTTGTTCTATGAAGAGACCTGAAACATTGAATTTCTCATCACTACGCTTATATTTAAACATAAATAATAATATTGGAGACAAACCCCACTAATAACTTTCATAAAAAAAAAAAAACAAGAGAGACTGTATTGTGTCCAACAAATGGAACAGAATGTATTTATTGTGATAATTATCGTTATCGCCGAAATTACATTTATCATGATTTTTTTTGTCCATATCGCCCATGCCAAACCTCAATATACCAATCATCCTTGGATAGGGGAGCTCAGGAATGTAGTGCTCTAAATAGTAGAAGAACCCTCTAACTTAGCACATGATTAAAAACACAAAGTAGGAATACACTGATCAACTGAACAAATGTCATTTGGCACTTCAAGCTAGCAGTAGCAGAGACCATCTGAGTGCTGATGGCTCTACTGAGTGGTGAGAAGTGCAAAGCTACAATGCTGAAACTCACAGAATTCATGGTATTAGACAATCAGCCTCTTTCTGTCATTGAGGACCAAGCAAAGAAGCACCTGAGCCCCAATATAATATGCAGTGTCAGAGATACAGTACATTCGCAGCCTGATACAAACTCAGATCACATTATTGAAATTCGATTGGATGAGATTAAGTTAAATAGTTATTTTATTTGCTTTACTTACTTTTCATAATAATTCAGTATACACTGATATTGTTACTCAATAAAATAAGTTTAAATAATTCATAAAGAATATCTGCCTCTGAACTGGAACAAAGACATTGTGTTCCTTGACCGAGCCCATTTGTATTATTTTACAAATGTTTAAAACTTTTCTGATGCACACACACACAAATAAATATTGGTGCAAAGATTTGGAATTACAAAAAAAATCTCCCTGGACATTAGGTAGTGAACTGTGAAAGTGCCTGGAAAAAAGCAGATTTCAGTGTGAAGTCATTTCATACCTTACCTCTGTGAGTTTGTAGGGAACAATGAGGCGTTCACCCACTGTCACAGTCTGTCTGGTGGTCAGCGCTTCTAACAGCATCTCCTCCCTGACCTTAAACAGAAAGAAACCCCAAGTGTAAACAATCCTCATGAGACATGATTAAATATGAAATCAATGTGATATAAAAAATGTCATACAAAAATATTAAGTATGTTTATTTCAATCCTCTGATACATTACAAACATTATACGCAGGCTTTTAGCTCGAGGGGCGTCTGCAAAACATGAAAAAATGAACGCCCTATTCTCGACTGTAGCTTGGCCGCCAGATTACGCCGGCAGTCAAGCTACGGTCGAGAATCGGGCATCCATTTTTTCATGTTTTGCAGACACCCCCCAACCTAAAAGCCTGATTATACACATTATAAACATATTACTTGAATTGTAATTCTAAAATTTTGCAACCATTACAGTAGGAGCAGTTCATTTGTTGCACTCCCAGCGCACTTCCAGCCAACTTCCAGCACACTTCCAGCTGCTGGAGTGACCCCCCACTTCTTGAGGGAGTGTCTTTGAATAATGTAAACCCCACCTACACATTGAGCGAACTGAAGGTGACGCTTTCTCTTCATACACAAAGGCCAGAGTGACTAGTGAAAGCTGGTCTCACATCAACTTTGGTTGTGTCCGAGGGGTTTCTGCGCCAAGCGGTGCTTAGCGCGCACGCTCCGTGCATTGAGGAGCCCGGTTTTGCTAAACATGGCTGTCAAGTTCATATGGGTTCAGTCTTGTGTTTGGTAAGCGATCTCTGACACGTATCCACGCGCCTTGGCTCTGTAATTATCCGTGGCTTTGTAATTAATACAGTGCATTCAAATCCTGTCAATATTTCTTCTTTCATGATACAGAGATTGAATTGGAGCACAGCGAAGAACAGTTCTTGTCATTTGACTTGAATGACTTTTATTATTGTCCTCAACCGTGTAGTTAGTCCTTTAATAATTATACTACGTATTGCCTACTGGCACTAAAAAAAATGGTGCAACTGATGGTGTAACTATCATCATTATAATGTAAAATGATTCTCTTCATGTAATCCACGACCTGCACAGGATCTTAGGTGCAACGTCATATTGTGTTTTTGAGACATCTTTGGCAAAAATGCATCGATTAGTTTGTAGTTTTCATACTTGGGGTTTTGTTGGTATGATGCAATAGTGTATATGCTGTTGTCCAGAATGATGTGATGTGTGCAAATCATGAGACAAAAACGGATGTAAAACATGTCGGATACACCTGTCCCTGTCTTATGTCTCTGCCATTGAAGAGTTTTACTGAGCTGTTCAGCTCCCAACTAGGGTATACCAGCCTCTTATAGCTCCGTGTACATCACATGACAAGTGTGAGCACGTGTGTCAGTCATCGTGGCACTCACCTCCAGCAGCTCAGAGACAATTGGCAGAACTTCAGGGTTGGAGATGTCAATTAAATCGTCACGGTATGTCTTCTTCTTGTAGCGGATATTTCCCAGGTGCAGTATCGCAGATAGCAGGCTGAAAATCCTTTCCATAATGGGAAAATCTTTGTGTTGGTGCATTTACAAACTGGTTGGCATCAGTTTCAGTGTCAGATGGTGCCTCTTACCGCGTTCTTGTGGTGGGCAGGAAACCAACCATCTCCATTGCTAGTTGCAGTCGCTCAAAGTCATGCTTCAGGTCCTCTCCCTCCACCGTAAAGCAGTCCTTCCAGTTGAAACCGAATAAAGCAGAAGAAGGGCACAGACCTTAGCAGTTCCTTTGTGAAGGCAATAAGTGCATCATTTTATTTAAAGCCGATGTAATCGCCAAATACAACTTTCCTGACTCATGCATATGCTTGAAATGTTATTCATCCTCTCCATGATCCAGTGAGTCTCTTCTCATGAGGATGCTCTGTCTTGAAGTTATGGCTTCATAAAGTTCTCCCAGATCTGAGATCTCAGTGAAAGAGAGCTTACAAGAGTGAAGAAGACTGTTATGCCACAGCTCTGACCCCGTCCACCTCCTCACGTGTCTGCCTGGCATCAGTTGCAAGTTACAGTTATCCACCATCTACTTGCTTAAAGTAGTAACTAAGACTTCTCATTTACAGCTGGGGTTGTTTAAATGCTGTGTGGGCTTAAAGTTACCTCCTGACCAATCACAACAGAGTGGGCCAGGCTAGGGAGACCAAGCTTTTAGCTCCCCAGAGTTTTCAGTAGATGGGGCTAAAGCACATCTTTCAATATTTCAAATCATTGAGAGTCAGTTAGGGTCAAATGACATTCAAATCAGTAGGTTAGTTGCTCTCTAACATCGCTAACCTCAAGACACTCCTCCACTGAGAGTAAACTTAAGAGCTTTTTAAAAAAATGCAGAAATATATATTAGAATAGTTGAGTCGAGGAGTAATTCTATGAAACAAAACAGCATTTTTTATGCTAAGGGACAATATCAGTGGACTTCATTTCTGATGGCTATAATGGGTTGCAGGTGAAATCAGTCAGATATTCCTGCGATCAAAGTCCTCACATTATTGTAAATTGTCCATTGACCGTTTCCATTACTGCGACATGATAGTAAAGGTATTAACAGGTTCGTCAAGTCGGGAATGACTCAAATCCATGCGTTATATGGAACAAATGCATTCTCTGCTGAGCAATTGTAAATAGCTTCTCATTATAGAAGTTGAAATATGCCATCATATTAGTGCATCAACCGACAACTTCACTCGGAAAAAGAAGTAGAAAGCAGGATGTCTAGACATTAATTCTTAACAAATAAACATGGCCATGGAAAAGAGTTTTTTAAGGCTGATACTAGGGATGGGCAATATACGAACAAAAAATATACGGACGAGAAAAGTAACTTAATAAGAGTGTAGTGCTTCATTTCATTTGCAGTAGCACTTATATCGGCTACCACCATCTTTCAGTCTTCTGCTACAGATCCTTGGTTATTTGTCCAGAAATTTTTATTATATACATGTTTTATATTTTTATTATGTTGCTTAGATATCAGTTCCATCATCAAAATATAAGTAATGTATAATATATATATGTATAATAGTAATGTAATAAACAATGTAGTTGGTGACCAATGTCGTTCACACTTGGTGGTGGAGTTCATCTTTCTTTTTACCATACAACTACCAGAAGAAGAGTTTTTTTTAAACACTAACACTACCACAGTACACAGGACATTCCACATCACAGAGCAGAGTGTTAGGACCTCTCAATAATCAGTCACAAAAATGACAGCAGTGGTGTCTGCGCCAATTTTTAGACACACTTCATTACATGTACTGTAATTTCCAGACTGTACTGTAAGCCACTGTTTTTTTCTCACAGAAACAACAACACGGCTAATACATGGATTTTTACGATCAAATGAGCATCATACTGCCAAGATTGAGCCTAGCGACATCAGACGATGAAATTGCAGACATTTTATTTAAATGTAACCGTTCAGTGTGCCGTTTGCGTCCATATGTATTATTCACAGCCACTTTTGCAGTGTTCCGCCTCCAGCCAGGGTAATGCACAGGGATGAAAACAGCACATTGAACTCTTTAACGAAAATAAAACTCCTGAATTTCATTGGTCTGATTTGACGAGTCCAATTATATTGGGCAAATTTCTTTTCATCATTAATCAGTCTGCATCCTGGACCCTGTTTTCAAAACCTGTTCAGAAGAGATCTTTTCTCTTCTGAACAAGTTTTTCTTGCATGTTTTTTAAGCCAGTACACTGAAATCACTGACCTTCCGACGTAGACTGCACCACTGCACCTGCAGCTTATGGACCGGTGAAGTTTAGCAGCAATGCTGCTTATATTACGGTACACAATGTAGTCCAGAAATGACCATTCTACCATGCTCAGTACTGACTAGATGTAGCAGAGCCAAAGGTTTTTTGATTCATATGTGATGCGGATACTGTTGTTTCACAGACAGTATTTACATTTAACTCCAAAATTGACTGTAAATGTTTGCTCAACTGCAGACCCACAGCAACCAGCCACAGTGACGATCACAGGGATAAAGCCATGGGGTACCAACCAGATCGTCGTCATTGTTAATGTCCCAGTGGATGTGTGTTTCCTTTGTCACCTGTAAAGCAGAGGGGGGTTAAGGAGGTGACATATTCAGCACAATACACACGTCTGAGAGGTTGCTGAGCTGCTACCCTCATTCCTATGCTTCTAATAATTTTGAACTGTGAAGGAAGGCACACGAATTTAAAGCATCTGAATAACAGGGGAAAGTACTCCAAATTAATATCACTGCTATCGAACAAATGTTCACTTTCTGCTGACTTTCTTGAGGCTTCAGGAGAGCTTGTTTGCACGTTTGTATTCCGCATCAGAATATTGAACTACCTGTTCCCCCCAGGCAAAGCAGACTTACGCAAACCCTCAACTCCAACCGCATCTGGTACTTGGGAGAGGGTGGCATCCGTACATGACATCAGGTCAAGTTGATCATTTCAGAATCATCATATTTGGCACAGTATTCAAAAACTTTATCTCAGCCCCCTGTAGTGATTAGTTACAGCCACCAGATTTCACAAAGTCATACTGAAACACAGTGTCGGTTGTGATCGGATGTGAAGTGCCTCACGCCATACAGGATGTTTTCTACCACATTATGTATCTTCCAAGCATTTACCGATTTAATCATTTACTTTGGACATAGTGATGGTGAACTGAAAGTGTTTCATGATTTGTGCTAGGGAGAACACACCTGGTTAAGAAAATGGTACGCCTCAGGTTTGAGCAGGTGAAATGACGTCCTCTCTTCCTCACTAGCTCCAGCCAGGAGGTAGTAGAACACATGGTAGTTTCTAAGAGCACACAGAAAATTTTGAGGAAGTTGTTGGAAAATTGAGAATCAATGACAATAAAAGACACTGAAATTAACAGTACAGACCAAAAGTTTGGACAAACATTACTCACATAACATTACAACATTACTAACATTTTAGATTCTTCAAAACAGCCACCGCCATTCTTCGAGTCATCTAAAATATACGTATTTCGAGTTATTCAACAATTTTTTCTTTGCGACATAATTCCATATACACTATCCTGCTTCATATTTTATATATTTTATTTGATGTCTTCAGGACCCAGAGACATGCAGGGTGTATCACAGCCGACCCTTCTCACCATTGTCGCTCTTCCCTCTGGCGGTAGGCTATGGTCTAGACCAGAACCTCCCGTCAGTACAGTAGAACAGGTTTTTCCCCTCAGCTGTCAGACTGATCAATTCGTGAACAGCCTTTGTTGTTTGTTGTTCATATATTTATTAATTACTTCTATTAATATTCTTTGTTTATTTTATTTATTATTTTTTATTTTGTCTACAATCATTTATTATCACTATTATTCTGTATTCATTTTGTTCATTATTGCATGATGTACCTAAGCACTTTTCTAGTTGTTCCTTCCACTATTCAGCAAACAACGGCTGGTCTACTAATCGCAACTTTCATTATAAACTCGGACATCTAATAATTAGAGGTGGGACTTAAATGAGTTAATTCTGATTAATTAATTACAACGTTATTATGATTAATTAATGACAAATGTTTAATTTAATTTAAATTTAACAGTTTGCTCTCCAGACAACAGGGAACCTTTGTAAGTACAGGAGTTCCTGGTCCACTTATCACACTGATGCACAAGACACGTCGCAGCTAGGATGATAACAACAACAACAAACATGGAGGAATCCCTGGACAAAAGCAAAAAAAGCAATCTTTGCTTTTGTTCAGACATGTTTTTCACTACATGGCCAGGGTTTCCACTATTCTGAATGTATTTGAAATTCTTATAAAATTGAAATTCTTATACAAATATTTTCAGGATATTAAAAGACCTATATACAGTCACTATCGTGATTTATTGTGCTATTGTCAAAATGATGCAAAATGAACAATATTTTGTTGTTTAAATGTATGTATGGGTCCACCATTTGATTCAGTAATACAGTGGTACCTAGATTCCAGACGGCCGTTCGAGAAGTGAATTGTTCGAAATCCGAAACGATTTTTCCCATTACAATTAATAGAAAAAGAAATAGTGCGTTCCAAGCCTTAAACAGACACTACAACAACTATACAAACAGACAAATGTTGAAAACATGACCTCCTTGGCGGGGGCAATAATCTCAGTTGTCTGTCTGCCAGACTTCTTCCGCTTAAGGATACTATATACTTGGATGAGAATTTTTATATTTATTTAATTTTGAAAATTGAAATTATTTTGTTATTTCTATTAATAGCAACACCAATTTTACCAATTATTATTATTATTATTGTCATTGTTATTAATCATCATCATCTTAAAAGTTGCACAACTTAAATACTGTACAGTATATAACGGTGTTTACTTTCAAAGCATTGCAAAAGACAATGCCGGTGTAGGTACCAAATCTGTCCACTTACTGAATGTGTCCTACCTGCCTACCTACCAGGGATGATGACGTAATGACCGGTGGATACAATATATTTTTTAAATGTTTAATGAGCCAGAAAAAAATGAAATGAATGATTTGATGGCACTTTCTACCACATGCGTAACCGCAAAATCCGATGTGCGATCGGGTTGTTTGCGAAGTATGTCTGTTATTCTCCACCAAACCAGAATCAACTCATCAGCAGACAATTATACACCTCTGCAAACCCGAAAGTTGTAGTACCAACTTCCTCATCTTTGAGGGAACATCTTTTCACACTGTCAAAGCATGTAGTCTCACCTCTCATTGTGTTCCTGGTAGACCAGACGAGACTTCTCCAGCAGATATTTCTCCACATAGGCCCTGGAGCCACAGACATGCACTTGATCAAAACCAGCAGATGGTTTGTCATGAATACATATGTCTTTTGTACTGTAGTTACCTTACATGTCAAGACTAATATTGTTATTGTTTATTGTGGTGGTTATTTGATTTCATGATCATTACGAATAGTCAATAATCTTCGCATAAACATTTCATGTTTTGTGGAGTAAACATCCACGTATTAGTTGGTGATAAATGCTAATGCTGAAACACATTACGCAGAGAACATCGGACAGAAAAATTCACATCAGCTTTGCCTCCTTAACTTGTGGTGTTTGACTGTCTGGTTCCATAATTTTTTGACAATCAAAAAGATTGATGTTCAAGCCTATTGATGTTCCTGGGTTACAGGGAAAATGTGCTTATAGTGTCTCAGTTTTAATGTGGGTAATACCACAGAATGAGTTATTGCTGGCGTTTAGCGAACAATGCAGAAAACAAATCCCCCTGCATAAAATAAAATAAAATAAAATAAAATAAAATAAAATAAAATAAAATCCAGAAATAATCATAGATGATATTCCTCAAACATACATGTCACATAACTTGATTCTTCACAATAATTACCAATGATGTAACCAGAAATAAAACACACATAATAAGATAATTAAACTATGAAAAAAATAATAGATGACCGCAGTCGCAGTTTGCTGCAGCTTGGCATTGTCACACCTTGCGGTGACTCACGCTGGATGCGGTTTGCAGGAGGCGACGTGCATCATAAGTTCAGGATTTGCAATGCAGCCATATTGGTGACGCATTAAAAGAGACCAAAACAAGTGAAGCAACATAACAAAGAGTGTCTTTGGTTTAATACTGGTTAAATAAAGGCGGTGAGTGTGAGCGTGGGTGACACTGAGGACCGAAGCGTCTCATGTTGACTCTCAGCTTTGCTGAATGAAAAAAACTTGACGGCCAGCAATGATGACTAAGACACAAAGGTAGGTCATGACAACGTGAAATGATTTGAATATTGAATTGTGTTGATCTCTGATGATGATGCCTGTCAGTGAGGATTGTCACTCTCATCACCATTGAATATATCCCAAACTACTTTGTTAGTCTCTTGGTGGAGGGAGGGCTTGGCGCATGTGCGCAGTGACGCACAATTGTGTATTTCAAAGTTAAATACAATTCAAAGTCTTGGAGGTGTGTTTTCTTATTTCACATTTTGCCAGAAGTATTTTCACATTTTTGACTGATTTCCTGTATGAGTGATCTTCTCCACTGCAAATTAACCAAAACTGCGGTGGCTCATCACAGGTCTCCGCAAAACAACTTATTTCAAGCAGCACAGTTCAGCTCAGCAATACAGTATTTTGCATTTATTTTCATTTGATGTGGAGCCACAGTGGCGGCTACATGTGGTATTACACCACAAGCATGGCATGTTTCATCTGTTCACTGACACACACACAACATTTGCAACACTGTCTTAGTATGTGGCAAAATCCAACACTCACAGCATTAGTGAAGATGCAAGTTTCTTGGAAACACTGTTTGTGTTGTTTTCGAGTGTTTCTCTACAACTACAGTTACATGCAGAGCGTAGCCCAACTAAGGCAATAGCTGGAGTCCGATTGCAACATATTATCCAGGTTTACATACAGCGCAGATGAGCCAAATTACTGTGTAGTACATCTCTGTGATGAGGGGTGGTACCATAACTCTTCATTCAATTCTTCCTTCTGCTGTCAGGCAACAAGGAGTCGTTTCAGACTGTTATATTGTACGCAGTACATGGCGATCATGCTGACTGATGGACTTAACAGTTCAGAATCAGGGCTTTAGAGTAGCAGCCACCCTCATCATGGAGCTGTCATCGTTGACAAGTTTTGGTAAGTTGCGCGAGTTGTACCAACTGATGTTTACTGGTGAGCGCATGCGCACACGGCTTGTGAATGAGTATTTTTATAATTAACATTGTTATTATTAAAATAGTCTACATTTAACATTTTAATATGTAAATTATATGTTTTTATCTGATATTCTATGTTTTTTAAATTCAGTGTTGAATCTGAATCAATAATCGTTCTAAGCTCCAATACATTTTTCCTGTGCAAAGCATAGCTTAAGATACATGGCGGAGCGTATGGAAAACATTTGTCTTGACTTGTTTGCCTTTTCTAATGTTTTTTGTTTTGCTTAGAAAGTTGCAATGTTTTCTATAATATTGTTATTTGGTAGGTTTGTGTCATTAATCTAAAAAAATAAATAAATAAATAGTGATCTTTGTGTGTGATTTAGTTGAGGAAAAAAAAAAAGAAAAAACAATCAGTAATCGTATCGGACAAAAAAAAAAATGGCGAACGGCGCACCCCTTTAATTATGAAATTTACCTCACATCATTTCACACGCTGATTTCCTGTTTGAATGATCCTCTGTGGCGTGGAGCTCCATAAAAAAAAATCGAACCGCCACAGTAACGTGCATCAGTGAGTATAATTATTACATTTTATTTTTATACATGTTATTATATCAGGTGCTGTTATAAGCAAGTATTTGACAAGTAGAAGTACAGCAAAATAGGCTGTATCTGCAGTATCGGTGCAAGTTCCAATGCTTGTTGATATCAGGACAACCCTAGTTTTTAGAATAAGATGCTATATTACTGTATATTATACTAATTAAAATTCAACATCACTAAAACCCAGAAATAACGTTACAAAGAATTATGACCTCCCAGTATTTGGTATGTACACAGACTGACTAATGGGACTGGACTAATACACTGTGGAATGGCAAAATATCAAAAGGCAGTTGGCAACAGTACCAATATTTCCAATGCTTGACACCTTTTCTGAATGTACATGTGTGTCTCACCCCCTGACAGTTCCACTCTCCTGGTAGTTGACCTGGATAAACTTGCCAAACCGACTGGAGTTGTTGTTGTGTGCCGTTTTAGCATTCCCAAAAGCCTGTGGATTAAATAGAAAGAGTTATAGTCTGGGGAAAAAAACACCAAAGGATTGAGTGTTAGACATCTTTCATTGAAAACCATTTCATGTGGACAGTCCCCTCAAATTCACACCTTATCCCCTCTTCTATCAGACAATATTGCAGTCACAATCTGATGAACTTTTCTTTCAAGAAGACCTTTCCTAGGGATTTGACCCTTCTGACTTATGAATAAGCCTCCCACTACATAAACCGAGCTCCTCCTAGATCCAGCCGTGCATGTGAGACAGGTCTTCATTGAATAGACCTGGTAATGCAATTACATTAATAACACAATCTCACAGTGTTGCATGCAGGTTAAATGATCCCTGATAAATGTCTTGCTGGTACTCATAGTCAGACCAGTATTAAATAATAACAAAGTGTCAAATTAATTTTGGAGACAGATTCCAGGAATGCAGAGAAGATACATATCACAGCTGTCTCCTTGCTTGCTGTAGATATATAAAGTTGCTCTGAGAGTCCTACAACATGTCATCCACCAATGCCCAGATACGGTGGATTTCATCAAGTCATCATGTTTTTCATTAAAAGTTTTCATTTTACCTTTTATATCTTAAAGAAGACAAATCTCTGTTTTAATTTTGTGCTGCGAAACAGTTCCTCTATCCAAGTAGAGAAGCCTTTTCAGTGAGCAGGTTTCCCTTTGTTTCTGTTCCATGATCTCCAACATTTGATCCAGCTCGTCACTACAGTGCAGCGCGGTGGTTGACACACAGGAGAGCCTAATTTTGTCCACCACAGAAGCATATTATACTCCTGGAATCTAACATGCAACTGTTTTCATCACACTTTGGTGCTAATCTTCAAATCAGAATTTTATGTCCCCATCATCTCGAAAAAAAAATACGAGAGCAGCGGATACGTAGCTCATGCAGTGTTCTGTTGGTGACCATTTGAGTATGAAAAGACTGGGTGCGGTGGTTTTGTGTAGTGTTGCTGGCAGTGAAGGTTCCACCTGGGAACCCTTTCTTAGAACTTGCTTTGGCTGGTTACAATGCCATCAAAGTGTACTGTGCACAGAAATATGATATCAGGATCTAGTCACCATGTAAACGGTTCCTATATCCAGCTCCTATTATCCCAAATCCCTTCTCTTTCTTTGATCTGTCTTGTCCCTCCCCCACTGTGCCCATAGCAGTGCACAGTAGTGGGGTTTCAGAAGACAGACAAGATCTTCACATCCCTAAGCAAGTCCACTGCACAATGGATTGATGGATAGATAAAAACAAGAAGAAAAGAAAAACAAACCATGACCATGCCCTTCATCAGAGTTCAGTGTGCACATGAAGCAAGCCGACGTTCCAAGTCACGAGTCTTCTTTTCAGGGTGTTACAATGAACTCGGTCACAATCTGAAATACTACAAAGCTCAACAATGCTCACTCACAGTGAAGAGAGGGCGGAGCTTTCAGATTTCTGCTGCTTCTGCACTCCAACTATATTATGATTTACAAAAAAAGTACAGAAAAAATATTTTGTTTTGGTCTTTGATAAAATGCGTTACCACAACAAGAATGAATACGCTCGACTGCATGTGCCTATCAAGACTCTAAATGACAATCGAATGAAGAGACAGAGAAGTGGAACTCCTGGTGGTATGGGGTGAAACTGTGGGCCCAGAAGACTATAATACACCACCATCAGATGAATCATTGCGTTCAGTAGTTATCAAGGCAAAGACAACCAAGTCATGCTACTGGACAAAACCTGCAGCAATTGCATGTCGTGGCAAAAGCACAAAGTATTTCTTTAAACTGACGAGTGGACGATTTTCAAAGGCCACAAATGTGCCACTTCCCCTCCACCATTTGGCACCGTTAGCGTGCCTGAAACAATAGGCGACTCGTGGGCAGCTGCAAGCAGTAACATGGGAGACTCTGACGCACCTCGGGCCTCTACTTCATCTGCCCCAGGTAGGGACAGGCAATATGAACAAAAAACATTACCACAATATATGTTGTAATTTCGGCTTAATTATTGTCAGGATAAATACATTTTCAGTTTATTCTATATGTTGGACACACTACAGTCTCTCTTGAAACTGTTTTATGATGAAAGTCATTAGTGGAGTTTGTCTCCAACATCATTATTGGTTTAAGTTCAAATATAATAGTGAACTAAGTGTACAGATAAAAAAATTCAATGTTTCACGTCCCTCCCGATCGTGTCTGAAAGACTGCTCTGCCAATTTTATTTAGGGGTTAAATTGAGCCATCTGTCTGCTGTATCTCATGTCTCTTAACAGTTGACTTTAACTATGGACCAGTCTGGACACATTTCCTAGATGTTATTGAAGAAATATTAGAAACAATGTGAAAAAATGATAATTTAGTCATATTCTGTTTTTAAAATCATTAAACTGTTAGTCATTCTTGTGTGATGGAAAACCTTTTCACAATTCTCTCTCCTAAAGTGGTTGTTTTCCATTGCCTTATTGAAGATTTCACTAATACTAATACTGACTGATGCCGGGTCGTAACATTTGCGCTGCCTTCTTCTTTCAAGAGAGTAATGAAGGAGATTGTGTGGGCCAACCTCTCCAAACGTTAGTATGTAGTTAATACTGATAGAGGTGACCAAATATTTTGGAATACGCCAACTTAATGGTGCGGTTAAAGACATTCATGAAATGCATTATCCAAAATTGTATGCTTAATTTTCATAGGAGGAAACCAACAAAGCTTCAACAGTTTCAAGTTTGTCATTGCGATTGTTATGTGGCCACCTGGATGTTTGTGTTACGTTCAAATGCAATGATGGTATTTTAATTATTTGTGTATAATCTATTTGAAGGTTGGAGGGGAAAATCAGCAGGTGGAGGAAAGAAGAGGAAAAAAACAGGAGCAGATGCAGAACAAGGATAATTAGTTGACAAAAGGAAATGGTAGCAGCACCTGTAAGAAAGAAAGACTTGGGGAGCTCTTCAAAGATGAAGACCAGGCAGTCCTTAAGCAGACAGAGGCAGCCATAACTGCACCTTCATTTGCTGAGAAGGCCAAGAGTGAGTTCCATTTGTACCAAAGCTAACCAGCTGATCTCAGCTTAGTGAATCCCCATGAAGAGAGGTCAGATGGATATGCTGGCCAGCTTGGCCAAAAAACATAAAACTGTCCAAACCTCATCTAGTTTTCTCTACTACAGGCAGTCCATGTGGAGCGAACTGCTTTTGCTCGAGAAAGCAGACACGCAAATTTTGTTGTGCAATGTTCTTGAAAAAGACACAGCAGAACTTTCAGCTCTTACAAATGATCTACTAAATCAGCCAACTATGTTATTGAAACAACACAAAAGAGACAACTTATTAACACACATTTATGATGGGAGGGTACAAAGGAGGCAATACTCTTTTCATACAGGTTGCCAAGCACTTCCTCCTTCTTCTTCTTCTTCTTTCGGCTTCTCCCTTCAGCCAAATGGATTATCTTCTTCCATCTCACCCTGTCCTCTGCTTCCTCTTCTCTCAAAACCTTGTTCTCTCTCAAAGTTGTATATGTATATATATATGGAATGCCAAGGGCAGTGCATTCTGTAGCTGATGTCTCCGGGCCAGCGGTCCTCAGCACTCTTTCAAAGTCAGATTTCAAAGTAAAAAAAAGAGGCCTGTTTGACTCAAAACATCTCAACAGGTCATGCCTCAATGCACATTGCACCTTTATGCAGCACACATCCAAAGAACGCTTTTAGGTAGGACAGCTTGAGAAGGCCCCGATTCTCCTCTTTGCTGAATGAGACTCAAAATAAGATTAACCCACTCAAGCCTTCCCAGCAGTTAACAGCTCAACTCAGCAACCAAACTGAAATGCCATGTGCAACCTGCTGCGATTGTTTCCCTCGCCTCTCAATCATAACAGATGACAGTGTTTGGGAGCTTGGGACCCTGCCTCCACCCAGACATGGACATTGAGACTGGATGACTGACAGAGAGTTCACTCTGTGCACCGTTTTCTGGCGCATCCACAAAGGGCTGAACACAGTAAACCTTCTCGTCATATAGGATCTTTGTCTCTGTGGCAGGAGGCGGGGCGCTCACATACAGACCAAGCAAGTGAGCCTTGTAGCAAGCAAAGCAAAGTTTCAGTTGCTCCACTGCCCCTAATATTTTTAGGTGCACCAACACACAGCATTTTACCACTCTCGAATGACTTCACATGATTTTCAAACAAGAGCACAATGTAAAGACATGTTTCTCTTGAAGGCATGCTTTTTGGGTTTGCTGTACTTCAACGTTTCGATGCAGTCACAAATGCTCTATTATAAGCCATGCTTTGGCTGGCTTGGCTCACGTCTTCTGTAGAACCCTGACGTGTTTGTAACCAGACAGACTGCTCTGCCAGTTTCATTTTGGGGTTTATTTGAGCCGTTTGACTGCTGTCCCCAATGTATCTCATGTGTCTTGAGAGTCTACTTTAACTATGGAACCATCTGGACACATTTCCTGGACATCAATGGAGAAACATTACAATCAATATGAAAAAAATATTTAGTCATGTTATTCTCTCAAAATTATGATGCAAATTGTCTGTTCTTTGTCTAGTGTGATCAGTGAACCCTAAATGGGGGACACAGTAGAAGATATCATTGTAGATGACGTCACCGCCATACAGTGAAATATCCAATAACATACATACGTACGTATGTACATACATATGTATGTGGAGTGGGAACAGGATATGTAATGAGAGTGTAACACAAATGTTTTAATAAAATATCTGAATATCTAGGCACACTAACACCCTGACAGACAGCTGCAAGACTCTAATGAAATGAAACTCAGTAATCTATAATCCGGTATCAATTGACAATCTCCATGGGATTAGGCAGCATTCCAATTTATTTTCCATCAGAGTCAAAATTCTATTGTGGTGTCCAGGGGAAGAATGAGGACAAACATGAACTGATGGAGGGAGAGAACATCTTGACACATAAACAGTTACAGCACTCCTCAAAGCAATGTTTCAGTCCCAAGTATGACTGGTGTCATGTTAAGAGATGACACATGAATCAGTTTTGTTTTGACTAATGCAGACGTTTGTCTAATGTACTTTAAATGCTTCAGTGATTCACATTTGGGACCAGTTCAAATCAGAAGGGCCTTGCGAGCATGTCAATATTTCTAGTGCTTTGTAGTCCTTCTGAGTCATTCGATTTCGACAAAGCAAGTGAGTTTTTATGTTGACGCGACAGTACTAAAAAGGACGATTGATTCACATCATAATGATGATTATTCAGGGTTTCCACTATTTGTAAATGACTTGGCACATCGGCATGGCCAATTCCAAACTGCCACGTCATCAAAATCGTGATGGATGGCCATGGCTTAAAGCAGGGGTTCTTAACCATTTGATCTGAGGGCCTACCTTTTCCAGAACAAATGGGTGCGGGGCCCATTCAAGGAATAATAGAACTGATTCATTGCGGATGACTGATTTCTGATTCCAGAATTAATGATTTCATTTGTGTTCAATAACCATACATGTAAACAAAACAAAACCTTGTGAAATGACCTAAACCGATGTGATCAGCGCAAACATATTTGTCATCGAAAATTCCAACCAGCAGCAGAACCAGTCATGTCTATCAAATTTACTTAGTAAAAGAAAGAAGAAAAAAACAGTTGAGAGTATTGTAAAAAAAAAAAAAAAAAAACGTATAAATAATATTACGGTAGGTACAAATAATATTCTGAATAAAATTAATATAATGAAATGTCCTAAAATATATTATTTTCATAAATAAACTCGAAAGAATATAAGTAAAGTGTAAATGAAAGTGTCGCCATAAAATCCTCTTCTTCTTTTCTTTTCAGCATTCTCTTCAGGGGTGGCCACAGCTGATCATCTTCCTCCATCTCACCCTGTCCTCTGCTTCCTCTTCTCTCAAACCTACAAACTCCATGTCCTCCTTCACCACCTCCATAAATCTCCTCTTTGGCCTTCCTCTTGATACAACTCCATACAAGATTGCTGGTCTGACCACCGTTTTGTACACCTTCCCTTTCATCCTCGCCGACACCCTTTTGTCACACATCACACCTTTTGTCACACACCACACTTTTCTCCATAAAATGTTCTAATTAATTTTAAAAACCACTCCAACGGGTGCTTTCATGAACAGTTTTTACTGTTGTGGGGACTATCACTTTCTTTATATTTTTTTCTTTTCAAGAACTTCATAGTTGGTAACTATCACAAATTTGCAGCTGTCAAGTCAATTCAATGACACACTATTTCCACCATATGTGGCAAGTGTAACCAAGTGTCTTGCGGCCCTCATAGCTCAGGCCAAATTTCTAGCAGCCCAACCATGGGCCTCGGCCCTATGGTTAAGAATCTCTGGCTTAAAGTACCATACATGGAACTGTCTGGACCGTGCCAGGCTCAGATGTCCACCAAGTGATTTATGACCCACTCCAGTTGCACTGCAAGAAAATTGTAAAAAAAAATTGTAAAAAAAAATTGTAATTCAAGAAAATTACACGTTATTAGTTACAGAGATTTAATCTGATGATCTGCACTAACGCATTATCAATGCGGGGCACGGAGACACAAGCCTTACACCAGGCTCTCAAGTCTCTCACATTCACTGTGTGACACACACATTTTAACCACTGCACATTTACATTTAGATATCTGTCCGGAAAGTGACACCATCATAGATAATGAACAAGGTGTTTCCGCCTGGTTATTTTGCCGAATATCTTGCATAAATATATGAAAGAAGATGAACAAAGCTGTATACATTTGGCTTGTGGTAAAGGAAAGGATCAATATAATTTTTTTTTTAATTCATCAGGGTCAGTCAAGTAAAACAACTGTCCTGGAGAACCCTGCATCTGAAAGTGTGACCATGGCAGCAGCTACTGAGTTACGATTATTTGAATCTGATGTTTGCGTGTTTACTGTGACAATAGATGTTTGCAGTTTCTTTTTTACAGAGCAACATGTCATGTCAGTCGATGACCTGGTGTGTCAGAGCTTTGGACACCCCATTTCAAAATCCTGGCTAAAAACCTGATTTCAACACATATTACACAGTCATTCTGAAGTGAGAACCAGTAAGATTTACGTTTGATTGAATCAGAATTCATCACAATTCAGGGGTTTCAGTACATGGAGACGATCACTAGGCAAACAGTTTAAATGAGCGCCGCCATGCCTTCAGAAAAATGCTCTCTTTTTGAAGATGAAATTCTATGTGATCAATCATATTAAACCAAAACAGGAAACATTGAAACAAGTTGATGACATGAAACGCATCATGGAGGGGGGCATGATCATAGTGGTTTTTGGCATGTTTTTAACAGAAAAATCCCAAAGTGAATATCATAATTACAGAAGTAACTGAAGTTGTGCATTCCAGCCAGACAATATAAAAGATGGACCACGTGAGGATGGCAGCAGATTGGAGGGAGATTTACTTCTCAAGATTAAACGTGTCTTGGACAGTGTCATATGTCCAATACTGGCCGAATGAGGAGATAACATTTCCTTACCTCGAGCACTGGTCCTGCCCCAAGGATGATCTGCTCAACCCCACTGGCAAATCCCTTTTGGCTGAGTGCAGTCAGGTGATGAATGAGGAAGTTTGTACTCTGCGTTTTCCCAGAACCACTTTCACCAGAAATGACAATGCACTGGTTCTTCTTCCGCTGCAGCATGGCATGATAAGCCACATCTGCCACCGCATAGATGTGCGGCTCAAGTTTCCCCAGGGTGTGGTTGTCATATAGTTTCACAAATTTAGGATTGTAGATGGGCAGGAACTGGAAAGGGTTGATCACAATAAGAATACTTCCAACATAAGTGTAAATTTTTTCTTGTCGGAAGCGTGCACGAAGGCTGTCCAACAGGGCACGCTCAGTTAGCTCCGGGAGAGCGCAGAGGTCGGCCGGGGGATTGCTTCCAGCCGGCTGGGGGAGGAGACCTCGGTCAACCAATCGCTGACGCTCTTCTGTCACTTGGAGCCACATCTGCAGACTACCTCCATAATAAATAGAGCCATCCAGGTTTTTCTCCCGCAGCAGGAAGCGGTAGTCTTCAGCACTGCCCAGGCAGCGGCGGTTTTCTAGTGCACTTCTGGGCCACAGCATCATCCTCTGCACTGGGCAGTCGCCGGGGTTGAGAATCCATTCTTCTCCCCCAAACTCCTTCACTTCTGCCAACACATAGCATTTTCTCTGCTCCAGCTGCAGCCGCTCAATGAGGAACTCAATAGCCTCAGCAGCAGTAGTGTTCTTGCGGGCGATGACCGGGCAATAGATGGTGCCCTCAGCCAGGGCACCTGGGTACACCCGCAGGCTGAAATCTTGGTCCTCCAGGCGTCGCCGCATACTGCTGCTGGCGTTGGCCATGTTTGTGCGGCTGGCATTGCTGCATCCGTCATCTTGTAAACTCATGGTGGCACAGCAGGTCCCATCAGTCAGCTACACTTTGTGCCCAAAGGGCACCATCAGGCCATCCCAACTGGAACGAGAACAAGAAATGTTATGATAGCAGAAAACTAGCACAAAGATCCACTTCAGATGAGTTATCAATATGTGATTATCCAATAACCAGATTAGTTTAAGCAGAGCTAGCATTCATTTTCATAAAGGGCAGCAGACCAGGTCCGTTTCCTCTCTTCCTCACTCCACATCATCGGTGAGTATGATCATGAGGCCAAGCCAGAGACTGGGAGTGATAGCTTCTCTCAACAAACAGCATCAGCAACTGTTTTATCAATGGTCAAGCTTATCAGAGTCATTGATGGAGCAAGGAGGACACATACTCGTGACAACCGAAGAGCACAGGTTGAATGCCAACATTAACAGCCACACTCCACCGAGAAGTGGCTTTGATGTAAGAACAATGGTGTAATTTACTTCTTCATTGTTGAAGGTGGACAGAACACTGTATTATCACTGTCGAAACAGCTGACACATTCACTAGGTGAGGTCATTGACTAATCTTCCTTATATTATATCTGTATGTCAGTTAACTTAAGGGCAATTCTGTCATGATGGAAATGGTGAAATAAACGGACACTAACCCTGATACAGACAGAAAAACTTGGTTTGGTTGCGAGTAGGGCTGGGTATTGCCAAGAACTTCCTGATTTGGTTCTATAGGTTGTGATTCGATTCAGTTCAAGTCTGACTCAAAGGCTTTTTGTTACTTCAGGAAGTAGTAGAAAAGACAAGTAAGAGAAAAGCAGTTGACAATTATTAAATAGTTATTTCCATTCACATATTGAGTAATAAAAAAAATCTGAAAATCTTCACAGGAGCTTATTTGTGAGTGAGGAGTACTAAAGTGCAAAACTCGTCAGTTCTACATGAACATATTTCCTCTGTGAAATATAGATGAACCTCACCTAACATTTTGGAACAACATTACATGTGAACCAGTTCTGTTGATTTCTGGTTGTATAAGTCGTGTGCAAATGCATATTGAGGAAAAGGAGTTGATCGACATTTGGGATGGGCGATAACTTATCGAACTCGATATACTGCCAAAAACAATCACCACAATGACAATTCTGCATCTCACAATAAATTTGATAAAGATGCGGCACACTCGCGACATTGGACTTGCCTACATGATATGCAAGACGAGACCGTGTGGCCCGACACGCTCTCCAGCTACGAGGCGTTTGTCAGCTGATAGCAGCGTGTGACAGTTGAGAGTGTGGTGGACTTTGGTTCAATTTTTCATCATACAAGGACTGACAGTTTGTATAATGATTTCGAGAATACAATATGACTTTATTCACATTATTTCTAATATTTTTTCAGTAGCATCTAGGAAATGTGTCCGAACGGGTCCATAGTTAAAGTCACAGTCAAAAGACATGAGATTTAGCAGACAAAGGGCCAACTTTAACCCCTTAATAAATCTGGCAGAGCAGTCTGTCAGACGCGAGAGAATTGAAACATTGAATTTCTCATCGCTACACTTAGTTAACTATTATACTTAAACATGGACAAATAATGATGTTGGAGACAAACTCCACTAACTAGTTTCATCATAAAACAGTTTCAAGACAGACTGCAGTGTGTACCACACATGGAGCAGAATGAAAACATATTCATCGTGATAATTATGGTTATCGCCGAAATGACATTTATCGTGAAAATGTTTTTTGTTCATATCGCCCATCCCTAATCGACATGTACAGGAGTCAAAGCAGGATCAATGAGACACACACAACTAATGTGTGATGAGAGAGGATGGAACAGAGTTGTGTTCTCCTCTCCATGGGAGTCTGCCCCCAGTCAGTTAAGAATGACTTAGTTTTTAATACAGGTTACTAAGAAGTCAGAGACTGTGTGCTTCCAACTCCGGAGTCAACTTTTAATCTACACATATTCTCATGCACAAATGGCTCTTACAGATTTATGAGTAACCAGTCACGGGTTACAGACTCTAACTGTGTGGCTGTCAGCAGCACTGTGTCTCTGTTCCTCTGTTGTCTGCTACACTGAATAAAAATACTTCACAGCCATAATTCTAGTGGAGACAATAACAATGTGAACACATTTACATCCATGTTTGTTAAAGAAAGTTAATGTTTAAATGATTTAATATATTTTGACATTTTTTATCTGTCAGACTTTGCTTTTCAAATAATAATAATAACCATCAATAATCAAACATAACAACAAAAACATCCCATTGTATAATTGGCTGATAATGTAAACAGCAGGGACTAAATAGTTTGGTTGAACACTCATTGCAAACTGCAATTCTATTCTCGCATTACAACACTTTAAAAGACACTGCATTGAAGCTTCAGCATGATGACCGTCAGAATCGGTGCTTAATACTTGACACCATGGACAACAAATAAATGATCTAATAAAGAGGAAACGTGATAAATGGGTCAGAAAGTCGAAATCATTTAGACTTGTATTGAACTGCTCCTGTTCCGTCTCTAGCCGACGGCGGTGAGCCGCGGAATCAGAGCAGTCGCCACTGGAAGTGGAGGATTGTGTTGCCAGATTTTTCTTGGCTCTTCAAGAATGGGGGAGTGGGTTGCCAGAATTTCGTTCGTGGTCTTGCACAAGCTGAATGTTGCTTTTAAATCACCAAATATATTAGGCCAAGAATGTTCGGTGCATCCCTAATGAATTTATTTAAAACCCTGATCATGAACAAAAGCCCTTCATATTCTCCCAACAATACTTCGTTTTGGTGTTTAGCTGGACATGTGTGGCTTCCCTCCATTAAACACAAATCAAACATACAGCATCCTACTGGTCAGGAGGTAAATCAATTCAGGGGATTGGCTGAATCAAATCAGCCCTAGTCTTGTTTTTGTTTTGTTTTTAAACAACCGCCTGTTATGTTGCTCTATATTTGTGAAATATACTCGCGAACGAAATTTGGAAAATAGTATTTTTTATTTATTACTCACACTGCATTTTAAATCAGAACCACTCTTATTTGCCTGTTGGAGGTTTAATAAAGTAAATGTGACTTTATGATATATGGTATTTTTGCCCATCGCCCACACCTACGTACAACAATGAAATGCACGATTCTCAATTTCTGAAATCCAATGGGCAAGGTTTGTAACATTCTGAAAATAATAAATAATATGCTCCAATTCAATGCACACAATTTTGAATTGTGTGAGTTACAACAACTAACAACAACAACTACTACAAATGAAACACTCAAACTTGTCTCTGTAAATGTATAAATGTAGACAGAAAAACAAATGGAAACATGGAAATCTCACAGAATGGAGAAATAATGTTAATATCTTCCTTATTGCAGTGGTGGAGTGTCAGGGCCAGCAAGGCCTTCTCTGCTAGCCTAACATAACCAGAAATCATGAGCATATTTATGACAAAAGTGAATTCCATTTTTTATGTATTTCCCCCAAATATAGTATGTATAGTATATATGATAATCATATTCATCATACAGTATATCAGTACAACCAGTGTTGTTTTTGTAGGTTAGAGTCCAATCAGAATTCAGCTATCTTGTGTCGTCATGTCAGGTGAAAACAGTTAAGGTCTTCAGCAGCAACAGTGCAGGCACAGGTGCCCTCAGAGTGAAAGCCAAGGTGCAAAATGCACGACCCACCACTGCCTCACTGCATGGTGGAGAAGTATCAAGGACGCGGTCAATATGCTTGTGTCAACACAATTCACTCAGTATTGTAATGAGAGAGCGAACCACTCAGCTGCTTTTCAGCGTCTCTTGACATCCCTATACTTGTTTCCATTGCTACTACTGCTGCCGAGTCTGATCCTTCTGACTTCTCTCACCACTACTACTCCCACAGCAGCCCACTCCTTTCTGTCCCCAAACTAATTCATGCACTGCTTCCACTCCTTACTATCCCACTGCAAATATTGTATGCTGACCTCAACAGCTACTTCCTTCTATACTCTGTATCTCCTGGCCTACCTGCACCTTCGTCCTCTGTGACGGTGAAGGAACTTCTCTCACCTACTTCTTTGGTCCTCCTTGGCTTCTAGCACTCCGCCGATGCTACCCAGACATGGTTTATTGGTATATGATGTCCCTGCACAGTAACACAGTTTCCACTGGAATATTCATGTCATAAAATAAAATAAAAACACTGTTTGTTAAGAATCACTGCTTAGCAACTTGATTCAGCTTGACAGAATCCTATGAGCACCAATCACAGTTAGTGATATCAAGCTTCTTCAAATGACACTTGATCTGAGCTGAAGGTGAAGCCTGCTTGCATTATAGGTTTTCAAAAAATGTGATGCGTTTGTGTGACCAACACTGGCAACGCATGATGAGCCTTAAAGAGAGAGCGCGAGAGAGAGAGGCATTATGCGAGTGCAAATTCAACACAGCGAGTGAGTCAGATCTCTATCGCCATCATTGATAACACTGAAGGGAGCAGCCCAGAAGTGGCGTCCTTAACATCTGCGCATCCGCGCATTATGTAAGACGAGAGCATGACATTGGCTCAGAGAACGAGGTAGAGGAGGAGGAGGGGATGTTGACCATGACTGCTCAAATTTACAGATGCTCAGATGCTGAGCTGAATGGCAAACCCAACCTCATACAATTGTCCATTCGACACCCCGCGTTTGTGACTGCAGCGAGGACGTTCAGGCGAGGTCTTACCAGCACGTCCAGCGTGTGTCTTCAGTCGATCCGGCTGCTCGTCGAGCCTCCCCGCCATCAGCCGACCATGAAGAGCCGAGCAAACGCCAGTGTAAAACACTGTTCGCACCGCAGAAAAACGACGTCAGTCCGGTCCAAGCGCTGATCCCTCTGACTGCTACCGTCCCGCCAGCAGGATCCTGGCTCGTATTTGAGTAAACATGGAACGTCCTACAGACACGTCGCCTTGTTACCAGTGGCTTGGTTCGCTAGCGTGAACCCGCATTGCGCGTCCACGCCACATGCGGAGCGTAGGAGTGGAGAGGAGTTATTTTAGTATTATTCTTATTTATTTGTTCGGGACAGTTAAGAGATGAATACATTCATTGATATGCTGAAACTGAATATAAATCACAACATGTAAATACTTTATATATATATATATATATATATATATATAGGCATAACATAGAAGCGCAGGTATGTAAAGCCCCAGATGTAGCTCCTATTTTCATATTAGACAGGTGTTTATCAAAACAAACCATTGGGCATATCAAGTCCAATGCAGCCAGTGTGCATCAAGGGCTCAATTGGATTAACTAATAAACATTGGAATTTCAATAGATTAATAGCATTTTTATTTCACATTGTGAATGCCGAAATTGGTCATGTCTGTGTTGGTTTGAATAGATTTCTGCGCCCCATTAACTTGGAAGCTTTGTTTAGCCCTCTGCCCTGCTGTTACTGCCTGCCTCATTCACGGATTTGAGACTATTTTGATATATATTGATTTGATTGACCTATGTATATATCCCTTTGTATCTCTAGTAGTCTACTATATGATTTATTTTACCTGTGGGACAATTGAGAACCATTATCTGGCTATGTGGGTCACACGGCACACTAGTGGTTCGATTACCGGGTCGACACAGCAGAAGCGAACAAACTCCAATCGAGAAGTTGTGTGTGTGTGTGTGTTGGGAGAAGTTGTGTGTGTGTTCCTCCTCCGTCTTGAAGAAGAGTGTAGATGTTGTGAGAGTGTGCACTCTGCTGTAAAATGATTGGGCGTGTACATGGGGAAGGCTGCTTTTCTGGGAGTTCACCAACAACACTTCGAAAGTTCCTGACGGCACCATCTGTCTTATGGAACCACATGCCTTTTTAAATCTCAATGTTGTTTTCATGAGCATAATGTAACACAATAATTCTGTACCATAACAGGATGATGACGATATTCGTGTGTTTTGTGGTCTAACACTCATCTTGTAGCTTCTTTCTCTCTGGTAGAGCAACAGCTGCTGGAGATGGTGACAATGATAATGATTTTAATGAGAGTCCATCAACCTCAAGAGCGCAGCTCACCTCAGTAAGTGGTTCACCATTGACCCAGACAAAAGTAAAGCACACGAGGCTGCAAGAAGGCACGGGCTACAACTGAAATATTTTTTATATTTATATATTTTCTTATTTTATTTTTTCTAGTTAATTTTTTTGACTTACAGTGTCCCTAAGTGCCCATCTATCCTATGCATTTGCTGTGGGTGGGTGGATTAATATGTCGTGCTTCAAGGAAATGAGGTGGTCATTGTTCTCCTTTTACACTATAAAGGTTATATCATGGAAAACCACACAAGTCACTATAATGAGCATCATTATATCTTTGTTGAAGACCAGGGTCCTCTGTCCTCTCGGAGGAAACATCATACTCTCCTATGATGATAAAGAAACAATGATTTATTTACTTGCAATAGGAAGAAGCACACTGCACTTGATAAATACATAGTGTATATGCACTCTCCATGGGCTGGTTCAGTGTGGACGATGGGAAGATTTGGGATTTCATGGACGCCCCACCCCACTTTGGCTTCCACGTTGGTGATCGACTGTGTTGCATCACATGCAATCTTCAAAGTTGGGAACAGAAAAATTAGCAGCATAAATTGTATTGAAATTCATATTTACTTTCGGATGAAAGTAGGATAAAAGTAGCTCTTACGCTTACCTGGATGTTAATGGTGTGGACTGATCTAATCACATAATCTCCTTCATTTGCTGATGGAGCTATGGTTGGAGTGTGGGTACCATCGATACAGCCAGTCACACCTGGGAACCCCAATGTTGCTGTCTGGGTGTTCCTCCATGGCTGCCCCACCTTTATAAAACAGGAGTTAGGTAGGATGTTGTCCCAGGTCTCACTATACAAACGTGTGTGTGTGTGTGTGTGTGTGTGTGTGTGTGTGTGTGTGTGTGTGTGTGTGTGTGTGTGTGTGTGTGTGTGTGTGTGTGTGTGTGTGTGTGTGTGTGTGTGTGTGTGTGTGTGTGTGTGTGTGTGTGTGTGTGTGTGTGTGTGCGTGCTTGTTTATACTGCCTCGTGGCGACCAATTCTTGACAAAACACTATCCTCGTGGAAACTTTATGTTCGTGTGTGTGTGAGAGCAACTGATTTGAAGTTTCTTTTAGAACAAATGAACTACATATACATTTGCTTATATGGTGTTGTTATATTTTGTGGTCAGTGACGAACTCTAGTAGTGTAGTAGTCAAGACTGTGTCGAGACCATGGCCTTCGTCATTATAAAATAAAAAGTCCGAAATGAATTTTAAAAATGCTGTAATTTTAACAAAGAACGAGTCCGTTCTGTATTCAGATTGGCATTAATTTGGCCAACAATGCTTCTAACGTTGTGCTTCTGGCATGTTTCTGAGCCCCTTCAGTGCCTCTCAGGTTATTCTAAGGAACATATCTATTATGTTGGATTGCTCTAGTAAATGAATGCTTGTATGAGGAAAGCATTATTGGCTAATGATGTGTTAATAACATCTTTCTTTAAGTTACATTTTTGACAGATACAAAATGTGTTAACTCATCTCAAGTGCAATTAATTGAGACTGAAATTTTAAATCTGATGACAGCCCCAATGAAGACGTTGTAAGGGTTAAGACCAGTGTGTGTAACCAGATCCCACGTGCGGCAGTTGGTATGTTTAATGAGCTGGGTGAGATCCCACAGTGTCATAACAAAGACAAATGTGACTACAGTACCAACCCTCAATAGAGTGAAGGCCAGCTGTCGTAGAGTGAAGCACAGTGAGCCTGAGGGCGTGAAGGAGACTACTGACACCACAGTTTTTCAGCAGGCAAAAATCCATTTTCTCAGGTTCTGAGCAGTACTGGCAGTTATTTGTCCTCACATGGACTACAACTGGTCTGAAGGTGGCAGCACTTGCTAGCCAAGCAGCAAGTGATCTGAAAATGGCAAGCTTCAATTCAAATAGAGTCTACCACATTATGACTCTATACATATGACAAAATGGATGTCGAAGGCACAGCAGGGAAGGGTTGACACTGCCATCAATGTTTGTGATTGGATGGCTGGCCGAGACTTTATCTGGCAACATTTAGTGCCACGGTAGCAGAAAAGACAGCTTCACAGCATGTACACAAGTGCTGCTGCCAATATGGTACCTGATGTAGTTACTTCTTCACACATGCAGATGGCGGACATACCAGAGCGAGCAAAAGCAACAAACTGACGCCAGTTGTCTTCTGGCCTGTGTACAAGTGGAGCGTTTCGTGATTTGGAGATTGAGCTCGGGTGTGTGTGTGTCTGTGAAGACTTTATGGCGGGAAAACAATCCCCGATCCTGGAAGAGAAGAAGAGGGAGCTGTCCAAAAACAACAAGACCAGACAGAGGGTGTCCGTGACATGAACCCACCCGGCTTCTTGGGGTTCTCCCGGTAGAAGTCCTGGATGAGTCTTGAATCAAGGGTGAGGGATCAGGGAATCCAGGGGCGTTTTTCCGGGCTATGTCCCTCCCAGTCGACCAGGAACAGGAAGCCGTGTCCACAGCGGCAGACGTCCAGGATCTTTTGCACACTGGAGGATGAGGGGAGGAGGAGGCTTATTGAGAGGAGGGAGGCTGAGAGAGCTAGGATGAGAAGCTTGGCTAACGTGGCTTAGATAGCACGCTGGGGTTCTGGGAAGGCACTGGCTTGGAAGTCAATCTTAGTGGCAGTGGCTTGGACTGGAAGATGGGGTTCTGAGGCTTGGGTGAGAATCTGGGCATCTCTGGCTTGGACGGCACTCTCTAGAGCTCGATAACCTGACTGGAAATGACTCTGGAGTCTGAGTATCAAGGGTCCATAGGTTGGCCTTGGTCTGGAGGAAGCATCTGGCTTGGTGCTAAAATTCCACGCAGAGAGCGAATGCAGATTTGAATGGAGAGTTTGATTAGCTCTTCCAAGCTCTCTGGTTCGTCTCGAGCTGGTTGAGGACGACATCAATGAGGGCGGCACGGAAAGCAGCTCTCAGAACGTATTCATTCCAACCCGACTCTGAAGCAAGTACCCAAAAACAAATACTAAATTGGGAAACCAAGAGCTCACCCTGGTGAAGGACCAACAGACTTGATGAGGCAGAGGCGGTGTCCTGGAATAGCATAACAAAGACTCAAATCATCTCATCAGAAAAGGTCTTAAAAGAGTCAAGAACCACAGAGTCCGACTTCCAAAGTGAGGTAGCCCAGTCACTAGTCGTCGCTGGTCTGAGGACTAGTGTGAGCCCAGCCATCTGGATCAGACGATCACTGCCAGGCCTCTTGGAGAGACCAGTCGTCTGCTCCCACCTCCGCTCCTGGCCCCGTACGTAGAAAGAAAAATAAGAAACATTACTTTGGTGTCAGGTCTCTTTCTTCAAAAATTAGGGCTTTGCCACAATAAGGCACGCAGGCGTCAAATAACTCTTTCCCCATCTCTCAACAGATCTCGGTTCCAGCCAGAAGTCAGTAGTGAGTTTCAACTCTGCCATTAAGTCTTCCCCAGACTCACCAGTTTCCAGCAGATGTTGCCACAGGACCGGGGAAGCCACCTCTTCAGGGGATCACACAGTAGATGCTACATGTCGGATGGGCTCTGTTTTTCAGTTCCCTCGCTGTTGACTGGTGCGATGTCTCTCTGTGCTTCTGTTCTCAGCAGCTCTCCAGAACTCTCAGAGGAAAGCAGGACATCGTCATCTACAGAGTCATCTCTTTCTGAGGATGATCGGCCGGTCCCTTGGTCTCCACCTCAGGAGATGAAGGTACACTGCAGCCTGAGTTTCCTCTGGCCCCAACTATCACAGAGTTTGGGGGCCCTACTTTCTCTGACAGCTCCACTGATCAAAGTGAGTCTTTTTTTGAAGAGCCAGCAGGACTTGAGGTCCCTAGAGGAGATGGTGCTGAGCACTGACGGCCCTTTCGTCCTGGACCCACCCCTCTCCCGTCCTGATGGAGGGCGGGTCCGCTCCTGCGCTCAGGGCGCCTGTCTTGACAGAGTATCTTCCGAAGCGCCTGTGTCTTCACCTGCCCATATGGATCGAGATAATACTCGGTCAGGGACACGCCCTTCAGTTTCACAGTTAATCTCCCAGGTTCCTCGGCATCGCGTGGCGAACCAGCGGTCACGCCTGATTGAGGAGGTCCATGCACTCCTGTCAAAGGAAGTAATCGAGCTAGTGCCAAAGCGATCCTCTCAAACCAGGTTTTACTCCAGGTACTTTCTGGTACCCAACAAGACAGGGCACTAAGGAGACAGGGGCTGCGTATTCTGACGTACTTGGACGACTGGTTGATCTTAGCCAGGTCCGAAATGGAGTCACGAGTGCCCACCAGCTTGGTGTTGGAGCACATCGCGCTGTTGGGGTTCATCTACACCTTCCTGGGGGGCATGCTGGACTCAGCCCACCTTCCCCCGGCCCGCGTTCTCCCCATGAGACAGCTGACGTCTATTCTGAACGCCAGCCCAAAGAGACCTTCAGTTTTGAAACAACCTGCAAAGGGTCCAGAGACCAGTTTCGCTCAGGTGCACCACGTCTTGGGCGCAGGTCTTCACGGATGCGTCTCTGATCGGCTGGGGCAGCGGCACGTGTGGGTTGCAGAGCATCAGCGGCGTCTGGGAGGCGGCCACTGATAGCTGATAGCAAGCTACAGAACTCTGCTCCACTTTGCGCCCTCTCTGTGTCCAGCCCACATTCTGTTCAGATCCCACAGCACCACAGCTGTGGCCTACATCAAGCACCAGGGCGGCGCCAGATACACCCGGCTTTATCAGGTAGCTGTCAAAGTATGGACTTGGGCGGACCAGCATCTGGCGTCATTGAGAGCCCTCCACACTGCAGGAGTCCGCAACGTATCAACAGATCGCCTGTACAGAGGAGCTAAGCAGGACGAGTGGGAAGTGACTGTGGGTGCCCAACTGACATTTAAATAAAACTTAATTACCTATTTTACGAGGGAACAATGACACACTAATATCGATTACAATGATATAGCAATTGCAATACTTGTTTTGCATTTATTTATAAACAATTTGGTTCAACAAAAAAGGATGAAACAGAATTTGAGATATTAGTTTATTATCATTAACTGCTACTGATCTCAAAACTGCATGCAGTAGTCTGAAAAGGTAAAATCAGTAAACTCGTAGTGACATAAAATGAAGGTATGTGAAGTGAACAACTTTAGCAGGTCCAATGTTTTCATACATCCAGGTCCACTGATATACCACACAATTGTTTCTGGGATAAAATGAGCACATTACAAGTTGTGCAAGTACATGATGAAATGATGGCTCCTCTACTGACACCCCTCCATGACCATCAGGAGTTGCTCCTGCCTGATATGCTAGCAGATCACCAGCTGCAAGCTGGAGTGCATAGCTACCAGCGATTCACATTTGTTGATGCAAAACTAGTTTCTTTTGGGCTGAAAGGCTTCATGGCAGTCGCCTCAGGAGGGAACATTGCTTTTGCCTGCTAAGCACCCCTTGGGTTCAGCAGGGATTGTGGATGGGTGTGGAGAGAGAAAAAATGCTGTTAACTGGGTGGATCCCATTGAAAGGTATCCTGAGGGGCTCACTGCTGTGCCTCAATATATCTGAGGTTCCAAGAGTCAGAACTGACACATCTACCTGGAACGATGCACAGCAGGATTTGAATCAGAAATCCAGTTAGAAACCTGAACAATTCTAAGAGAATGACTGGATCTCTATTTTCAATATATTTTCTGAAATCCTGATCAATTGTGAGAAATATATAAGCTTCCCCCCCTGAAAAGGGATGCTTCCAGAGTACACATCATTGTATACATAACACATTTAAGAACACATTTAAGAAATATCTTAATAGATCTCTCAGGAAAAGTCATAAATGGGAAAATTAGCAGATGGGGAAAATGCTTCAGTAGAGTGAACAGTTTTAAAATCTGTCATCACAACATTTAACTGGTGAGGTGAGGCCCGTCTTAGCTGGCACCAGCAACAGTCTCATGATGTAACAGAGATTCCTGTCTAAAAGCAGGGGAAAGCCATCCCCTGCATGAGCAGCAGAGACACCCATGAGTGCAATGATGATGTACTGTAATCCAACTATCATTCAATTCAAAATAGTCTTGCCATTTTTTCATCGAATATAGAGTGTAGTCTACATCTAATGAATGCTGTGGTGGGATAAATGAAAAACAAACCCAAAGTCCAGTACGTCCAACTCACAGTAGCATTGAACAAACTTATTCAATTTGATGAGAGTAATGAAATGAATCCCACAACAATACAAAAATCAACATTTCAGCGCTCCATAAGTCTCTTCAATAGGTCAAACAAGGAACAATTTTTTCTTCCACGAGAAGAAGTCAAAGTTGTTCTCCAGACATCGTTGGGGGAGACACGTCCTGAGCACATTCCTAAGTGCTTGTCTGAGAGGAAGAGCAAAAGTGAGCCAAACGTTCAGTGCATCACTCAGGGCAAAGGTTCTTGTGAAGGGAGAGGTGAAAGCGAGAGGTTGCATGGGAGTAAGGGGAGCGAGGCCCCTGCAGAATTCATGCTTCAGCCATCATCAGAGCTGCTGTCCTCCAGAGAGTAAACCATGAATGTTATGTCTTTGCGGTCTGGTACCAAAGGATGTCCGGGCTTCACGATCTCAAAGCCCATGTAGTGGAAGGTCTTGATGATAGACACTAGGGAGAGAAGAAGAGGGATGTTGAGAAAAAAAAAAAAAACTCACCATGCTCACCACCGGACGACAACAACAACAATTCAGTCTTTCTCCAAAGATTTCAAATAGCGACTCTCCTCAAGCGGCGTCCTATATTGAACATATTGAAATCAGCTTCCTAAAAAGGGAGGCAGGTGGGATGTCACTTGGTGTATACATGGCTCTCCCCCTCACTGACAGTGCCACAAAGTCACTGTGACTGAAACACACCATAGAATGCCATAGAAAACATAAAACCTTAATGCAACCTCCAACTTTATTTCACACCACACGCTGCCATCACCACCGAGAGACTCCTTGGGAGCAATGTTCCCTCTAAATTGCACACTGCAGATACAATCTCACCACACAAAAATATTTAAGCTGCGGAACAATAATTTATCCTGAATTGAATATAAATTACAATTTCTGGACTATGGGGCTTCTTATAATCGACCAATAAATTAAGCGCTCACTGTGCTATTCGACCGTGTGTATCCTTCCTGAACGGCAGTTTCCACCATTCCTACATTGCGGCGTTGCTTAAGATCACCATCCGCCAAGTTACATTGCGACATACACAATGGAACGAACAGCAAATAGAAGAGCCTGCTATTTGATTTCTTTTAAAGTTGCTCGTGGTTGGTCAAAATGTGCGCATGCACCGAGCCAATTGGGACAGCAGAGTTACGTGAAGGAGAAAGAGAAAGGAGAGAGAGAGAGAATCGTTGCAGTGCTGGTTTCAGAGACCACACAATAGTCAGGTGAAAAAATTAACTGTGTAGTCAGTGGCACAAACTTGCTCCTTGTTCATTTTGGACTGATCCACAGACTCACCATTCCATGACGAGTGATCACAGAATACGGTGGCCTCAAGGATTTATGACCCTTATCAATTTGAGATAGAAATACATACACATAAAGATACATATTTGTAAAAGTTGCTTGAAGAAGTGTATATATATATATATATATATATATATATATACACACACACACACACGCACACACACACACAGTGGTGGTCAAAAGTTTACATACACATGATGTAAAGAACATGTCATGGCTGTCTTGAGTTTCTGATTTTTCTCTGATAGAATGATTGGAACAGATACTTCTTTGTCACAAAAAACAATCATGAAGTTTGATTATTTAATGACTTTATTATGGGTAAACTGAAAATGTGACCAAATCAGCTGGGTCAAAAATGTACATACAGCAATGCTAATATTTGGTTAGATGTCCCTTGGTCATTTTTACTTGAATTAGGTGCTTTTGGTAGCCATCCACAAGCTTCTGGCAAGTTTCTGGTTGAATCTTTGACCACTCCTCTTGACAGAATTGGTGCAGTTCAGTTAAATTTGTTGGCTTTCTGACATGGACTTGTTTCTTCAGCATTGTCCACATGTTCTCAATGGGGTTTAAGTCAGGACTTTAGGAAGCCCATTCTAAAACCTTAATTCTAGCCTGATTTAGCCATTCCATTACCACTTTTGATGTGTGTTTGGGGTCATTATCCTGTTGGAACATCCAACTGCGCCCAAGACCCAACCTTCGGGCTGATGACTTAACGTTTTCTTGAAGAATTTGAAGGTAATCCTCTTTCTTCATTGGCCCATTGAGTCTCTGTTAAGCACCAGTTCCATTGGCAGCAAAACAGGCCCACAGCATAATACTACCACCACCACCATGCTATATGACAGCTTGCGTTTTCTTCCTAATCGTGGCAGTGACAAAACAGTGCCATGCACTTTATACTTGCAAACAATTGTTTGCACTGTTGCTCTTGGAGCCTGCAGCTGCTTTGAAATGGCTCCAAGTGACTTTCCTGACTTGTTCAAGTCAATGATTCTCTTTTTCAGATCTGTGATGAGCTCCTTTGACTTTCCCATTGTACCGTTTGTGGGTGTTTTTATCCAATGAGCCCTTTTAAATGGCCTCAGAGAAGAGAAGAGAGACTCACTAGATCAGAGAAAAATCAGAGTTATAGAAATAACTGGAAACTCAAGACAGCCAATGTTCTTTTCAAGTGTATGTAAACTTTTGACCACCACTATATATATATATATATATATATATATATATATATATATATATATATATATATACACAAAGACAATTGACAGTCTTATTTCTACCTTTTTTTTTTTTTTACATTTCACACATTTTCCATTTCTCAATGCAAATTATGAAAATTGTAAAATCCCATGGTCCAAGTGACCGCTCAGAGAGCTTGTGTGTTTGCTCAGACACAGAAAAAATTAGAGGAAGCATTGATTGGGAGTGAGACTGGGTTGGACAATAACAGCAATGGCTGCACGCATCTTTCGTCACCAAGTTTGGTTGATCACATTTTAGATGAGGGAGTATACCGAATACTCCCATAAATAAACTACGGATTCATATTTTATCAGCAGTCTACAGTGTAAGGGCAACTACAAATACAAAAGCCTGGCTCTAATATCTTCAGTGACTGAATTGCAGTGCATGTTCACTCGAACAATTAAAACGAATGGGAACTTAATATGCCATGGTTGGTGGCGATTTCATTCCTTAACTTCCTTAAACACAGGACATTTTTTTAACTCTAGTTTGTTCATAAAACAAGAACAATCAACGGTTTAAAAAAAAATAAAAATCAGAATCAATCCAGCCTATAGCCTACCAAAATAGAATTCTCAAAAAAGTAAATCCTCTCAAAGGAGTGATCGATGAAATGGTGGTGAGTGGTCTACAACAATCAGTCGGGACACTGGATCCCTATCCTAATTTGCGGGTGAAGACCTATGTAAAGACCGCAAATGCACTGAATATCCTCACTATTGCGAGGGAACACTGTAGAATGTATCGTGTGCTGTCATCAACAAGTACTTAATGAGTACACGTACAGCAAAATAGAACAGTATAGGAGCAATACTCAGTCAGCATTGTTGATGGAAATCTCTGAAACTGAAGACAGATTCAAGATTTCAAAGCAGGACAAATCAAGTGACAACTGTGGTCTTTGCAGTGAAGACAATGGCTAATGTGTTAAAATTGAAAAAAAGAAACTGTTGGACTTACATAGATCGTCTCTGTTTTTGTGAAACCACAGGAAAACAAAGCTAACTTTCAGCTTCTCCTCTGAAAACTCCAGCAGAGCAGTCAGCCTGAAGTCAAAAGAAAGAGGCATACATGTGATGATGCATACTTTACTTTTATTACATGTTTTGATTTTTACTGAACATTGTGAAGCATGTTTTGTTTTGTGTGTGAGTGAAAGACTTGATCAGTCCGGTTCACTTTCCAAACATCTAATACTGAACTTTGTCAGCAACAACAGCAGGGTGTTCCACTGTTATCAAAACAAACCATCAATTACAAATGCGCTTTGCAACTGTGGTGTTAGATGTAGAGTTTAATTCACAGCAGCCATAGTGGTAGTGTGGATGCAATAGTGAGTCAACCATTAATGTGTTTCACATTTCTTGATATGTTAGCCACTCACCACTTGGTGATTTTAAATAGTGTAACAATGTCATGAATTTAGTTCCACTGTCTTATAATGGAAACATGAAAACTGTTGACAAACTTATTCACATAAACTTGCTTAAAAATGTAAATGTTCTTCACTCTGCATCCAGCAATTCATCTAGTAGATTGATGTTTCGATTAATATCTCCACAATCCCACAACGTCGACGTGTGTTTGACAGGTTGGTCTTCTGAACGGCATATCTTGATCTAAAAATCATTGAATTATCACGAATTATCATTGAATAATCGATTGTGTCAATATTAGAAAACAATGCATTGCATTTCATCACAGCAGACTTCATGTATGTGTTTTTCTGAACTTTCTTACTACATGAACAAGCGCCACTCGACTGATTTGGCCTGTCTGTGACTGTGATGTCATATCATAAGGTCATTGCTTGAGCAGTAAACAACAACAGCATCAAAGCGGTGGACTGAGGAATGATTAAGCCAGTGTTGTGATTCAGTGTTTGGAAACATTTTGGACTTTTGCAAGAATGTTCTAAATGGGTCACGGGGTGTTTTGTTAAGGTGAAGTAAAAATATAACCGCAACACAAGCAAACTAGCCAACTGACCGCAGATAAATACTGGTGGTCTGTTGCTCATTAAAATGAGAGGAGTAGGTTCAATCACTGCTCATTATTTTGACATTTGAAGAATATATTTACTTTTAGAAACCAATAATAGACTTAGTTCATTTTTGTCTGTGTAGAAATAATGAAAAAAAAAATAATTAAATCATACTTTTTTTTTTTGTTAGGTTTACTTGCTGTTAATGCAATCTCAGGTGAAGTATATTAATTTATACTTCCAAGAAACAACAGGAATCCTGGTCATTATTTCACAGTTGCACACCTTAGAATTTTGGCTTAGATTTCACATCACTGAATTGTAACGAATAGTATCATTCTAAATGGACCAATATCGTTCTTGAATCGAATAGACAACCTCAAACCATGAAATGCATCAAGTCATTGGTCAAATGAATCATGATACCCCTAATCTTCACTCCATTAAGGTCACTGCAGATAACAATTACAGTCCCGAATCTTTTCAGGAGATATTTATCAGTCCAATAACAACTAACATGGATAAAGTAAATAAATAAACAGCCTCTTTTTGCTTTTGCTTTTTTGATGCTCTGTAGTAGTTTCTGGGATGTCCACTCGTAAGTAACTCGCTAGGAGTCTGAGAGCTGAAGATGGAGTGTGTTTGTGTTGGGTGACAAGAGATGTTCAGTGATGTTCAGTTAATATCCACCGGGAACAAAAGGAGAGGTGATTGGTTTGTCATATCCAATCAATGAGTGGGATGCAGTATTTTCTGTTGTCAAGGCTGAATGTATAAAGTAGTCACTGACCCTTCTTTGCTTCCCTCCACCAGCTGCCCAGCAGGAATCTTCAGGAAGAGGCACTCATCTGAAAGTGTTGTATCCCAAGAGGCGGAGCGTCGCTCACTCACTTGGTAGCGGAAGTGTAGAAATGAAGGTTCCCCACTCCCCAGAGCAGACTGTGTCACAGTCAATTTCTCATCCTGAAGAGTACCACACAGGCATCAAAGAAATGCATCATACATTTGGGAAAAGCAATTAAGCACATTACATGCCTGTACAACATTCAGTGCCTTTTACCGCTGTGAAGGAAAGATCACAGTGTGGTTGACAGCAAACCGTAAAGATATAATGTATCTGCAGCTCAGCTGTGAAGTTTCATTTCATATCTGTGCAACTATGGCCATGAGGACTTAGTTGCACAGATGTTTATGAATGACCTAACCGATCCCAGACCTATAATCCTACTACCTGCCACGATCAGCAGGATTAGAGGTCTGGCCGGGTCGAAACAGTCACTTCCCATCACCTGGGTGGTTTTACATACGGTCACATACATGTGTGATGTGGGTGTGCATACTGCATGTGAAGGTCAGTGTGAGTTTTGCAAAAGTGGTCACCTTGTGGATCAGCAATCCTAGAGAATGATCCCTGACAGTCCCTCGCCCACCCGGGATCTTCAGCTGTGGGTGAGGGGCATCAGGAGCACCACAGAGGCCCTGGAGCATGAGGAACTGTGTTGGTTGAACGGGACTCAACTAACCAGGAGCTACAAGAAAACACATCAGATGAAGAAAACGAAATCCACTGTCCGCAGTTGAGAATTAACGGTGTTGGCTTGCTATTAATCCACAATCACTAAATTATTATTATTTTAAAGCGCCTGCTTGTTCCAAACCATATTAAACTGATACATGATGTCAGTATCTCTGATGGCCCACAGTAATGCTGGATGTTTTGTTACTAGATGTTAGCCACAGCTAGCTGCATTGAACTCCCTGACATGACACAAACATATTTTCTTCTACGACAAGATGCAGACTGAAGCCGAGAAGTGGAATTGTTTCTAAACCTTCAGTAAGAGGTTGCAGCCAACTTCTAGAAAAAAATGTGAAGGTTTGAGTTCATGTGGGAAGATCGTGTGATAACTTAGCTGGGTTATTTGTTTTGCAGTTTTTGCATTTTGTTTTAAAACAAAAATATGATGGAACGAAACATACACAGATTATGAATGGAGTTCAGATACTATTTCTACTTCAGTGCACAAGACCACAAACCTTAAATTTCTTTGTAGCAGAGAGTTATCAACAAGGGTTAGAAGACACCAGCATAACGGACCCACTCGACCAGCTGAGCAGGTATGTACTCGCTGCATGTACACCCTGTACTGACCTACTTATTGGTGTTGCGTCTGGATAAACAAATAATTATTTTGTTCAACTCCATCAGCTAACTACTGTAATCATGCCATTCAAAACTGAATCCAGAGGTTTTTGCGAGTCCCACATGTTGCTGGCAGGCACTTATGAACAAGCACATGTCTTGTAAACACCTCTGCAAATAGAGGACCAGTCAGCTGAGAAAACATCTTGAGTTACAGTTGCAAGTCATAGACACCGCCAGGCAGACACCATTCTTAGCCAGAGAATCTTTGGCCACAATTCAAGACCTTGTCTGCTGAAGTTTGGGACCGAGTTATTGGTGAGGTCACACAGACAACCCACTTAACAGACCTGTTTCACCCAGCCAGCTGGATACACATAGCAACACAAAAAATGGTTACAATTTTTTCTCCATGTTGGTCTAAAATATGTGCATCAGAGGAACCAAAGATCAAACCAATATGATCGCTTAACTACAGTTAAAAAACAAATAAATGACAAAGGCCAAAATATGATGAGACTACATTTCAAATTAAAAGAAATGATGCAAGTACTTCTCTAAGAAGAGCGGTATTCCCAGAGAAGACTTCTCAAGACCCGCGCTGCTCTGGCTGTGCTTGATTGAATTACAGCTTGTTGTGGAAAGCAGACACACCAATGTCCCCTTAAAAGACAGCCCCATCGGTCTATTTAATTTGTATACAGTTTAGTTGCAGTAGAAGTAGAAATCAGATGTAATCTGATCTCCAAGTAGACCATTAGTAGACTATTGATTATTGACTATTGATTACCGAATTAAAAAGTAACTTAGCTACTTCACAGATTACTTGATTTTGAAAGTAAGTTACATTGCTAGGTACTTTTTCACTTACTTACAGCAGCTGCCTGCAACACTCACAACAGGGCTATAAAGAGTAAAGGCTCATTTGAAATTTTCAGACTCAGGTGGCTAACGCTGCTACCGACTCCAAAACGGCGACAGACTCAGTGGTTTCCGTCTCTGCATAAACGACACCTGAGAAAGGCTGGTCATCTAGCTCGGTGAAATTAATCATTATGTCTTGGGCAATTAGCTTAGCGTTCCGAATGCCATGCTCGGACCGGTGGGTGTTGCCACATGTCAGCTGCGCTAACAGCCTGCTGCTGAGGAACCAGCAGTCTCACTTTCATGAACCCGGAAAACTCTCCGCGCTCCGTCAAGTGTTAGCGCTTTAAATGGGGTCTTTAATTTGAAGGCGCTTCCTACCATAGCATTGTCCCGTGCATGTGCTGCAGGATGCAAACTTTACATGACAGATTGAAAGACCTTTCACGGCAGACACACGGCTGTCCAGTGAGCAGCGAGTAGGGAGGAGCGGACGCATCACAACCAGCGGAGCTTCAGAGTGCCGGCTGTCATACGTGACGGGTTGTTGTGATCTGCATTTACCGATCACACTGAAATTGGCAGATCACATTACGTGGCTGATCGATCAGAGCATCCCGAATTTATTGTCAAGTTAGGTAATACCTTTTTCGTATTCTCACTTCTCCTCAGGCAGTGAGTCTGCTTAGTGAAGCAGTAGGATTTTATGTAACCGGCCTGATGTAGGTCAGTTGATGCCTTCTGCTGACAGAACCTCCACAGCCAAGTCTAATATTGTCCCAGCTCACTCTGTCTCTCGCTTCACATGATATAATCGCTGACAGAGAATTAGTGGCCCTGTAAGAGCGCAAACAGCATCAAAGGCCACATACAAAACACCACGAAACACCATGCTAACTACAACTCATGACCAGGCAAGTACAAAAAACGCATGGCCGACATATTGATTTATTTGTTTTTGTTTTCAGGCAATTGAAAATGAATTAACAAATACAAAGTTTTCACTTGTTTACAGCGTACAATTTTCCTTCTGGAAGGATGGATATTGCTTCTTTAACGGCATCAAATGTGTAATTTCACAAATTTCCCACATTTTCACTGCCAGGCTAAAGCCATGTTAGTTCAGCACATATACTGGATGTGAAGTTTACTCAAACATTCTACACATATTGCCAATATATTCACTACAAAATACCTTCAGTTAAACATGTATTTAACAAATCTATGCAGTAAAAATATTGAAAGGTTTTTTTTTTTCTTCTACATTACATTTTAGAAAAATGTATTAGGAACCAGTATCATCGTGAAGTATTGAAAGTGTTTAAGTGATACCAAGCCCTAAACGGCTGCTAATGTACACCAAGAGACCATGTTGCCTTCATATCAGGCTTCAAGGATTCACATTTTTTGTACATTTTTTGTACACTACAGATAGATTTGTTTTTTGGTCCAACATCGATCTTTGAAAATTTTGGACTGCCGACCCCTGGCTTAATTCATCAACGCTAGCACAATACCAGAAATGACTGATGCTCCAGGACCATTGCGACCCAAAAACAGCCGAAGTACGGAAACATTTCACAAATTACACATAAGGATGAACCAATCCACATGGATTTATGATCTAATCCTGATACTTCAATTTGGATATCTGCCAAGATCAATATTTCTCCGAACTGATACCAGAGTTTAGTTTGCCGTTTTTCACCTCTGTTGTTGATTTTGCATTAATTTGAGAAGGCAACTAGGGGTCAGTGTCAGGAAAACATGAAAAGTGAAAACATTATCCTGAAAACAAATTTGCAACTCTGAAGGTTTCACACGGGCATTTATTAAATCCCAGAATTTGGGATCTGGGACACAGAAGAGAATGCTCCCGCTAATACCAGACCGTATGTCCATCGAATATATAACCATCTTCAGCACGGTGATTCGCCGAGGCGCCAGTGCAGCGGGAGACCCTGCATGTGTGGATTTGAACCAAGGCATTGGCTCGATTTAATAAAACTGACACCGATCCAGGGACTCAGAGTTGACCAATGTCATTATTAAAGGTTTCCTGTATTAAAAATAACTTAACTTTGATCGTGACCCAATGCCCTCCAAACTCCCCACAACTGTTACACGCTAATGTCGGTTGTCACGCAGTGGAGCTGGAGAGCATGATGTGCTGTCACAGTCTCATTCTATTCATGTATCCAAGTCCAATGCAGCGAGTGAGTCGTGCGTTTATCGTATTTATCGAGTGATGCAAAATTCTCATCACATGGATTGTTTTGGCGATATATTATGTATGATAAGTTATCGCCCCAAAAAAATGGAACATGCTGAAGGCTTGAAAACCTCATGATATAAGTGTGAAGCGTGTAACGAGTCTAGCAATGAATACATTTATTTAGTCTGAAAACTCATAAATTTCTGACTAAAAGCGGCATCATCATCATCATCATCAAAACATTTATTTTAGTGCTACACTGGTTTTAACTGGATTACGTCACACGTGGCGTTTATTCGGACACAATGGTCCACCCAAAACAAAACAAGCAGCTCTTGTACATGAAAGTGATCAAAACATCTCCAAGGCATTTGTACACACAAACAGCGATAACACGGAGGACACGCGCAGCAGTATAGCAAAACAAATCCATCCGGTTATGTGCAAAGACATGCGCAAACAAATAACTTATTAGTGCTTTACTTAAACATATTTGTCTATAAAGTGCATGCTCCAATACGGAGAAATGAGGAAGTTATTTGGGCAACGAAGGAGTGGAGACTGAGGCGACGTCACTTGGGATAAAAACATCGGATAATGCCCACAAGGCACTTTTCATACTCGCATTACAAAGGAAAAAATCCAAGCGTATTGCATTAGTGTTTAAAGGATTAATGATCAAATGAATTCAATGATATAAATAACGCAATTGGACTTCGCTTGGGATCTCGGCAAGGTTTCAAATGCAAGGACATAGGCATATGTAACAATATCCTGTAACATATACCGAGCCATTCCGGGTTCTGGGTTTGTCAGAAAAGTACTTTAAGGTAAATAAATGATATATATAAATAAATGTTAGTCATCCGTGATTGGACGTTAGAGTAGCACAACGGCAAACTTCCCATATTTTGCCGTTGTGGAATATTATATTTCCACAGCTCTGCAGAAAACCGAAACTTGGAAAACGTGACGGAAATGAAGTATTGTTCCAACAACTGGGATAAAAACAAAGGTGTCGTCCTACCTTTCGTCTGTATTCAACATCATAGCGTTGAGCAAATGCGGAAGACTTGGTCCTCTGGGTTACTTTTAAACCATCAGAAAGAAGCAAATTAGTCCGGAAAGAAGTTTCACATCAGCTACGCAAGGACTGTCCAGGCAAGGGGTTCCGTCCCCGTTCACTGGCAAAGTACGGTCAGTGTCAGACATCTGAGTCTCAGTCGGAAACGCAAACTCTTCCGAAACTGTGCAGTTCGGACGTACTTATATAACAGCGCGGTGCATTGTGGGTAACACAGCAGCTGATCAGCGGAAACAAAGTAGGAGCTGAAACTTGCAGTGCCGTCAATAGAACGTACTGTCAACTTCAATCACAAGGCGAAGTTAACGGTATTTCAAATGAACTCATTAAAATTCAGATGCCATATTGGAATACTGTTATATACTTATATAATATGATAAGTACCGTGCTCTGTAAAGAGAGTCATCAGCAAAGTTTGTCCACCAAAAGTGCACTTTAAACTCAAACAAAGCACACATTATCCCTGTTTTAAATGAGCAACAAGAATGTTTATTTAAGAATGTTTATTTCAATCCCACAACAAACATACAGGATCTCTCATTCCAATATAGTTTGATGGATCATCAATAGAATAGAGTTTCTGTCTCTTTTCGAAGACAGATTATGAGCTTTAGGTTTTTGATTTGCAAAGTCTTGTAAGTAAACCTACATGAATACTCTGAGTAGCAGTGCTGTTGTCCCACCTGGTCCTTCATTAGGCTCCCTGTAGAGCCTGATATACTGTCTGTGTAGAGCATGAGATTATCTGTGCTAAATAATACGGCTGTATAATTTCATTGTGAGAATTATAATATTCTCATTTTTATTTAAATAATAGTTCTGAGGATATGTATGCATTTGTTTATAATTTGCAATATCACATTCCATTTATTGGCCCTATAATAATTATATACTGTGCATCAACATCATTATTACTACTTAGTCTTCATTAGCCTTATTATTTCACTCAGATTATTATCATCAGCTAATTTGTTATAGATATATATATTTTAATTTTGATAGTGTAATTGATATTTTGATCGCCATCAGCACCATGTGAGCTAAAAGGCCCAAAAGAGAACTGGTCTACGGAGCTTCTTTCTTGAGCTGCTGCTCTGGCACTCCAGTGAAGTCACTTTTGAACATGGTGCAGCCTCAAAACAGACACCACAGTGTTGGTAGTCAATGCCAGATGAGGTTCCTACAACATCTTCTTTGAACAAAAATAATGCTTCCTCTGTACAGAACTCCTCACGACAACAGGCATCACATCTTGAGAGCTTGCCCAAATGGGACCACCGTGACCACCTTAACGGTACCACCTGGTGGAACCATCATTGTTCTTCAGCAGATGAAGGGGGTCACGCTCATCAAATAACACCGGTACAAACAAATCCTGCTACGAACAAATCCTGTATACCACAGCATTTTAATGAAACAGACTGTTCTGAAAAACTGTCCCGTCTCCTAGACGAGTAGGAATGGAAAAGAGCCGCAGTGCCAAGCCAATCAACAAGAATCTGAGCAAATCTTAGTGTTAGTGTTTGCCCTACAGTACAGTGCACCCTAGTAGAACCAGTACGAAAATATAACAGCTTTAATTCTGATTTATATTCACTTATACTGTGATGTTGTTGGTTCATGTTCATATCAAACTAAATAAGCAGTCCACTTTGCATTTAATAATACATTTAACAATCCAATAAGATTCAAATAAAAACAGATGAAACTTGACACATGAAAGCATAAAACGTGTTTAGATATCTGATGCTGGAGGTCAGCATCGTGCGGCATGAGAAGGAGTGGGAGGAGCCACGGTTTGGGCTTGGGAGCATTGCTGTGAAAGATTCACACACAAACTCAAATAGGGGTCCATCTGTGCATGCCATTGCTTATATGAAATGAAAAAGAAGCCATAGTTATTATTTATATCAGATAATTATAGACTTTAATAACTTGACTCTGCAGCACTTGGGGTCTGAAGACGTGGTGCTGCTCAGCCATTACCCAGCTGCTGAGCTGGTTTTGAATAAATATTTGTGCGTTCTGGCGAGCACGGGATGCTTATCAGCCCATTTCTAAAGCTCTTCCGAGTATGCCATGGAACTGTGATCCTGCTCCAGACTTGTTCCCAAGTGCCTCTGGAAATGGACGTCGACAGATAGGATACACATTTGCATTACCCTGGCTGCTTCTGTACACATTGACATATTCATTTGCTCTCAACAGAGGCAAATGAAGCTTTCATTTCGTGAATTGAACATACCTGTACCCAAGAACAGTCAAACCATCTCTGCCCAACTGTGAGTAAGTATTTTCTGCTGCCGTGAGTGTTTGTGATGGAAACCAGATGAATTACCTTCAAGTCTGTGTGCCAAAAATGCCCTGTCAAATTACAGTATCAGTTATTTTCTCATCATAACGCACCAAGCCGTCACTGCATTGTAACAATGTTGTTGCCTTGCTCCACTATTCTCACAAACATGCTCACGTCTTCTTTTTGTTTTTTGCAAGGCCAAGTCAAGGCTTAAGTCGCATAATTGGAATAAGCTTGCTGTGATCTGCAGCCAATATCTAACCTTCTTAGACCACCAATTTTTCAAAGGACATCAAAGCATGATCTGCGAAATGCATGGATGTTGCAAACTAGGGATGCTCCGATCGAAGGGTCACCAATGATGATTGGACAATTTCAGCGTGATTGGTGAATGGCGATCTCTACCTGTCATTGACGGTCACAACAACCGGTGCTCTGATGAAGCCCCACTGGTTGTGATGCGTCCTTTCCTCCCTACTCACTGATCTCAGGGCAGCAGCACGTCTGCCGTGAATGTTCTTTCAACCTGTCGTCCTACAGCACATGCACGAAACAATGCTGTGCAGGGAAGCGTGTTAAAATTAAATACGCCATTTAAAGTACCAGCACTTGACGGAGCATGGAGCGTTTTTGGGCTCATGAACGTGAGACAGCTGGTTCCTCAGCAGCAGGCTGTTCGCACAGCTGACGTTTAGCAACACCTGCCAGTCCGAGTGTGATATTCGGAATGATAAGCAAATTTCATGAGAAATAATCATTCATTTCACTGAGCTGGATTAGCAGCCTTTCCCAGGTGTTGTTTACATGGCGAGGGAAACGACCGGATCCGTTGGTCTTTTGGAGTCGGGTGCAGTGTTCGTCAGCCACCTGGATCTGAAACTTTTGGAAAGTGTGGAAAGAGCGGAAACTTTTATAAATGCAATGCTCTCGGCCTCGGAGTCCCGCTACCAGTGGCCAGTATGTAAATATTTCTCAATGAAATGATTTTTAGTTGTCCTTTTGACAGAACAGTTGCTGCCCTCGTTTTCTTTTTTCTGCCTCCTTGAAGAGGTGTAGGAAAACATGTCTGAATTCAAATGATTTAATGGTTCATTTTTTTCACATCATGTACACAAAAGGTCTCATCATTTTGATTACAAATTCATTGTCAATCCATGTGATCAGTATCAGTGATCAGTGGTGATCGCACTCTACCTGTGATCGGCAGCAAAAATCCTGATCGAAGGATCTTATTGCCAATTGCTATTACGTTTTCATGCCAACATATCATGGCCTGTGTTTGTATGATTTTACTTTGGTCCCTTGGTTCCCTGTGTTTTTGTAACTGGTTCTTGTCACTACTACTCCCTCTGCAGAACCAACCTGGAACCAATCTAGCAATGAGCCTTCCCTTCCTTGCAATGAACTGTGATCAATTAGCATTGGGATCCAGCCTTCTGTTCTGTAGCATGTCACAATGATCGTTTGCTATGAGTCACTAATCGAGTCAGCGTCAATTCTTGGGTTTTTAGCTGTTCAATCTCAAGTTGTCGTGATCCGCTTTTAATATCCGTTTTGTGTTTTCCTCCTTCCTCCTTAGTTTGTGGCACACAGCTGGAGTTAATCATCCACTCCTCATCTGAAAAACACCTGGACTCCAGCAACATGTGCCAGATCGACTTTGTTCGTATCTATGGTAAATTGGCTCGCTTGTGCTCGTTCCGTCACTCATTTAGATAGATAGATAGATACTTTATTGATCTCTGAAGAGAAATTCCCATTTCCAGCAGCATGACAGGTGGAAACATAAGAGCAAGTAAAAAAAAAAAAAAAAAAAAAAAAAAAAATGCTACAGATAGGAAATTAAAATAAATAACAACAGTTCAGCATGTGAATGTGTGTGTGTGCTAATATCAGGTTCCTGCATAATCTTCTCTCCAGTTGAAAACACATTTTGTTACTTGGGTGGGAAAGAAGCTGAAGTGGGTCACGCACAGCAGTGTGTTGAAAATGTCTTTGTGTCATATTTCATGCTTTTAGCCAAGTTCTCATTACAAAGTACAAGAAAAGAGGCATGAAAAAGCTATGTGCTCATGTATCACCATGGGTGAAAAAATATATGTTGATGTGCACGTGAGGCAAATCCCCGGAAAATGTCTGATCTAAAATCTGCCGTTGTTACCCTCTTGTGGCCATTTACGAATGCAGCCAAGCAATACCAATGACCTGGACCCTGTACAGAGCACTTCCCAAGTTGAGTTTTGTGGCTCTTTTTGGAAATAATTTTTGATCAAATTAGAGACGCTGGCAGCATGAAGTCATCAGTACGACCGGAGTGCACTTTAGTTTAAATATTTCGAATTTAAAATACTGTTGAATAAATATAATTCCCAACGTGCAAAGGTGTTAATTTGGTTTTTTTCCTGTTTTTTGGGGGGTTTTCTATTTATTTATTTCTAAGAAATATTATTGTGGTTGTTTCTTTGGAATGAGAACAGGTGAACAGCACTACTACATAGTAACTGTTTGACCTTAGTTTTAAGATCATTGGACTGTGGTCAGCCACTTTCCCTTACCTAAAATGGGTAAGCACAAGGCCTTGGACCTAGACAGTCATACTTCAAGGTACAAATGTGATTTGAACTCTGACATTTTGTGGAGATCCAAACCTTTTAATGATAGATAGCGAAAGATATGATGCCTGTTAGTATAGTGACTAAGCCTGGGTTTACGGCACATTGGATAAGCAGTATAAAATTCCCTCACGCATGCATTTTAGCCAGGTAGCCATACCTGAGCTATACAAAAAATGCAGACAGAAAGTTGCAGCAGAGATGAACTGTGGAGTTTTTTGCAACAACTACAGATCTGTGGTCAAGCCGTATAGCAGAGCCTTACCTAAGTCTAACGGGTCACTACATTGATGTAGACTTAAATCTCAAAGCTCGCTGTCTTCAAGCGTCCTACTTCCCGGACGACCATCCCGGGGAAAACATTGCAGCCGGCCTGAGAGAGGGGCTTGCCAGCTGGGACCTACAAGAAGAAAACCATGTCGGCATACAACGGACAATGCATCAAATATGGTGTTGGCAGCAGAGCTAAATGAATGGACCAGACTTCAGTGTTTTGGGCATCGATTACATCTTGCCATTGGTACATAAAATTAGTATATTGATGTATATTTTGGCACACAATCAATGTGTGTGGGAGTGAGACCAGCTGGGGCAAAAATCTTTCTTCAGTGTTGGGGGGGGGCAATAAACACAAAACAGCAAAATTTCAGAGAGTAATTCGTTTATTTTATAAAATAAATGCTATATTTTTGCTGTTTGTTTTGATTCCCTCAAACGTCTTATATAGTTATATTAAATAATAGCTCTTGGTAAGTGTTCCTTCTTAGTCCAAATCCTACCTGTCTACACCTCTGTTTATGCTCAAATCAGTAGCTGTGTGAGCTACACCATTTTTGACCTCACACACTTCTATCTTATCTCACTATTAACTCTAGCCTTACTACCACAACAGCAGCTATCAAGACCTGAGAGCTCACAAAAAGTTCTAAAACTAGAAAAAAAAACTATTCTTCATGCATATGCTTTTATTAAACTGTCAAAAAGAAAAGAAACACAATCCGATTTTGTTAAAACTTAAATTCACAAACCCTTTAAACTAAATATCTATTGTAAAATCACGCGGCTTGTATAAAATAAAAATGTATATAGTGTTTTAATTGGAGGAATATAAGGCCTGGTGGAACGTGCACAAAGTCAACTTTCCACCACTGTGCAACATGGCCCGCTAGTATCTCTGTGTACCTGCCACAAGTGCTCCCTCAGAGCGTCTTTTTAGTGCTGAAGGGAATATAGTGACTTGCACTCGCTCGTCTTTAAAACCGAGGACATGCTGGTTTTCCTTGCACAACAACACAACAATCTGTGAGTTTCTGAGAATTATACAAAAGAAACTGTGCCTGACACAGTCATTTTCCAGTCCAGTTTGTTGTGTGCTGCTGTTACTGGGTGAATAGAACATATTAGTATTCAAAATGTTACTTTTTTCCTTCTTAAGGTTAATAAGAACATACAGTTGAGTTTGTGTTAATTGAGACTTTCATTCATTTACCTAAAAAATGTCCTATTGGTTGAATCAGGTATTTGTTCCCCTTACCTTTCTTGCATTTTTGTATGTGTGATGTTATTGACTGCACACATTTGTTTTATATATATATATATATATATATATATATATATATATATATATATATATATAATCCATTTATTCAATTTTTTATTACTATTTATGGGCTGTTTATGTTCAGACAGTGCTTAAAAAGTGCAGTCTACCTTTACATGAAGAGTTGGACGTGTTAGAGTGGTAAAGGCACATATTGGTTTGCATTATTGTTGTAATATATATATATATATAATATCACAGACCTACAGTATACTCATGTTTACACAACACACGTGTGGCATATTTTGTCTAAGTATTTAGTAAGTCTACAGTTGTAACTGAAGTAGGCAAATAAACCATGTTTCATTTTAATTCATGCTTCATTTGCCTTTATCTTAACATAAGGAAGCTATAATATGAGGATATAAGGAAGAAGAATTCTATATACTAAATCACATATGGTTTATGATAATACAGATTAATTTATTAGTTGTGTTTGTTGTAAAATACATGAGAAGATGACCTTGAAAAATAATGGCACATTTAATCGCATTCGCAATATTGAGAGAAAAAAATCGCAATTTGATTATTTTCCAAAATCGTTCAGCCCTAGTCGGAAGGCCAGAGCCGTGTCTAACAACTTGGACTGAATGGGGAGGAAACCGACCATCATAGCTATATGGCTGGCTAAAATCTCGGGATCAGAACGTTTCCCCTTCTGGGCCATCCATAAAGTATCACCCTTATTCACGGGTGGAGAAGAAGAAGATTTCGTCCTGGAGTATTTTAACTCTGATTGTAGTGTATTTCGTACTCTGTTAACTATACTCGCTGGATGCTTGGAGTGAGAAAATCCAGGAGATTTCTCCAAAAACTGATGGGTTCTTCTACTATAGCCGGTTGTGGAATGATGAGCGCCTACTTGCCAAACACAACTAAGAAGATGATTGCATCCACTCGCTTCATCCTCCAAGACCAAGAACCAGCAGCTAATGATGAAGCGAATGGCTGGATAAGGAGTTTCTTCCTGGAAACAGTAAAGACAGTTGTACTTCATCTACTCGCGCGAATATTGGAGGGAGATCTGCTATGGATGTCAAGTAGACCATCCCAGCCAAGTACAACATAGCTGACAATAGACAGAGAGGGAACAGGAAAGACAAGAGAATAGGATTGAGAATAGGGACTCTTAACTCTGAATGTGGGAACTATGACAGGGAAAGCTAGAGAGTTGGCTGACATGATGCAGAGGAGGAAGGTGGATATTCTATGTGTTCAGGACACCAAGTGGAAAGGTGGGAAGGCTAGAAACTTAGGAGCAGGGTTTAAACTGTTATCATGGTGTGGATGGGAACAGGAATGGGGTGGGAGTCATCTTGAAGGAGGTGAAACATGTATCAGACAGATTGATCAGTCTCAAGTTAGAAATTGAAGGGGTCATCTTCAATGTAGTTAGTGCTTATGCCCCACAGGTGGGGTGTGACCTTGAGTAGAAGGAGACCTTCTGGAGTAAAATTAGATGAATTGTAGGAGAGTATTCCCAGACGTGAGAGAGTGGTCATTGGGGCAGACTTCAATGGACACGTGCAGGAAACAGAGGTAGTAACAAGGAAGTGATGGGAAAGTTTGGTATCCAGGATAGGAACACTGAAGGTCAGATGGTTGCAGACTCTGCAAAAAGGAAGCAAGGGGTGACTTACAGAAGTGGAGGTAGGAGCACACAGGTGGATTACATGTTGTGTAGACGATGTCACTTGAAGGAGATTAGTGATTGTAAAGTAGTAGGCCAGAGAAAATAGGATGGTGGTGTGCAAGATGACCATGGTGGTGAGGGGTCTTGTGTTGCCTTCAGGGAGGGATTGAAGCTGGCTTTGGGTGGCCAAGAAGGACTTCCAGATGACTGGACAACTACAGCTGAGGTGATCAGGGAGACAGGTAGGAGATTTCTCGGTGTGTCATCTGGAAGAAAAGTGGATAAGGAGACTTGGCGGTGGAACGAACAAGTGCAGCAGTGTGTACAAAGGAAAAGCAAAAGACAAAGTTAGTGGTGTCGATGACCAAACAGAGGGCCTATGAGGACTTGTATGTGAGGTTGGACAGTAAGTAAGGAGGATGAGAGAGATTTGTACAGGATTGCAAGTCAGAGAGATAGAGAACACGCCACATCAGGATCTACAAGTTCAAAGCTTTTAATCCCTAAATACAGATACTGACTTTCAGGGTCATATAAATATGTTTTTAAGTTAAAATTTTCTGATTCACATACCTTTCAATAAAATAATTCTGTGATCAGCATGGATAACTAAGTTATCCGAATGCAGTTCTGGGTTTTTGAACTTCACCAAATCGGATGTGGTAATGATATAAAATGTTTTGAACTTGTATATCTGGCAATTATGTAGTTATCATGACGAGCCTACCCATTGGGCGGTGTAGGGGTGGTGTTTTGGTGGCTCAGCCTGATCAATCCCTGGAATGTATTCAACAGTTGTCCTGTAAAGTTTGCCACCTGACCACTTGGCTAAAACAGGATCTCCTGAGCTAAGATCTTGCAGTTGCACAGGATCCTCCTCCCCTGCTGAAACATCAGCTTCTCTATAGATCTTGCCAGTAAAACCATGGTCCCATCTGATAAATGCAAAACACCCTAAGTCAGAGATGGACAGAGAGAGAAGAAACAAACAAAGTGAGAGAGAATATGGTATACTGAGCAGCATGCTCTTTTGGGTGAGGGGAACTCATTCATTCACTCATTCATTTTCTGGCTGGAAACCCGTGTCCTCATTTTCATTGGCACTTTATTTATCTCCATCCTGTTAATGAAAATATATTATTGATCATTAAGTAAAATATAAAAGACACTATTCCAACCCATTTCACTTCAGATCAATTGAGAGTTGGATAAAAGGGCATAAAAAATGAACATTTCCCCCTTATTGATAATTAGTTCCTGAAACCTGAAAACCATCATCATTAAAACAATTTTACAACCATGAATCCTGGCATCCACACTCTTGGGTGAGCTTTTGCTGTAAGTATCAAGGTCACATCATGACAACTTCACAACACGAAGCGTTTTGTCAACCTGCCAGTTTATCAACTATATTTGGTGTAGAACAAAAATGGCCATAGGGACCCAGTCAACCAAGTCAAATTCAGATGTGACCTTCATTTCTTTTTCGATGACGAAATGTTGACTGCACTTAATATGGCTATCAGCCATGTTATTTTCTTATAGCAGCCATTTCTATTTTGCTATTGGCTAAAACCACGGTGAAGGCCGCTGTGATTAATTTCCTCCCAGCATGGCCTTGCAAAAGACCCAACTACAGAAACCAAAGTTCATTGACCTGAGGGTCCAGCCATGGCCGAAGAACCACCTCCGGACAAGACATATCCTCTGAAAGGTCGAAGCAGGCTGCTTGGCAGATGTCTTCCATAGAAGCACCACCAAATAGCGCAGCAGATGAGGAGATAGCTCTTGTTGAGTGAGCTCTGAGACCCTCCGGGGCCACCAAGCCATCTGCTTCATATGCAGTAGAGATGGCCATATTAACACACGTCACAGCTCTGTCCTTCAAATTTCTACCACAACAGACAAACAGTCTGACAGTCTGATGGAAACTTCTCGTTCTACTGATGTAAAAATCTAGAGCCTGCACCGGGCATAACAGGTGCATCCTAGCTTCATGGTCAGTCTGATAAGGAAGGGAATAGAATGCCCTCAGCATCAGTACTTGAAATCGATATGAGGCAGTGACTCTCGGTCTAAACACTGGGTATGGATGACGTGTCACAGACGATCCTGTCTGGCTAACTGACAAAGCTATCAGGCCGCTCCACGTCTTAGCTGAAGCTAACATGAGGAGAAGAGTCGTCTTCAAGGACAGAATGTCCAAAGAGATGGACGACAGCGGTTCAAATGGGGTTCTACATAACCCATCCACAACCACATGCAAAATCCATCTCGGAATTAGGCTCCTGACCGGAGTTCTAATACGCCAAGGACCAAGGAGGAACCTTTTAATTACCAGATGACTCCTTACATGACCAAAACCTTGGTGTCCCGCCAAAATGGCGGCTGTAAAAACATTCAAGGTAGAAGCTACCCAACCCCTGTCCAAGAGCTCTTGAAGGAAGGACAGAACTTCAGCAACAGAGCAGCTGGATGACAATAGCTCTCTAGCTCTGCATTAGTTTGAAAACACACTCCACTTGGTGGCGTAAAGCCTATTAGTCACCGGGGCATGAGCACTCGGTACCGTGTGAACCTTGAGGGGACGACCTAATACCGGGTGGGATCAAATCGGGTGGGATCAAATCAATCCTCGAGCCTGTACTAGGGACCCATGAGAGTCCGTGGATCCTGACCAGATGTGGAAACCATCTGGTTCGGGGCTGTCGGGACCCACCATTATCACCGACAACTTCTGCATCCTTACTCGTAGATGGAACAGTATCATCAGTGTCATTGGGGGAAACGCATAAAGTAACCCCTGCGGCCACGCTGGATGACGTAGCACGTCCACCCGAGGGTAGGGTTGTCTTACGCCCTGAAGGAAAGCCAAAGCGACCTTGGCATTTTTCTTTGACGTGAAAAGATCCACTACCAGAACCCCAAAGTGAACCCAAACTGCCTCTGCCACGTGTTGTGCGAGACCAACACGCCTCCTCTGGACATTCTGTCCACGTCCACATTCAACACTCCGGGAACTTGACACGCTTTCAGAGACAGCAGATGAGAGGACGACCGCTCCTGGACAGGGATGAAGAGGCAGCAGGAGCACACTGGGACAGGCGGAAGTGCTCTGTCAGGCGAGCGGGGGACTTCTTCGTCTCCATCTTCTCGAGATAGTCAGAGATGTTAGGACAGAACAGGGTATCGTCTGTGATTGGAGCGCCAATGAAGTTCCACTTCTCAAACTCTTTAAGGCCCGTCTTCGAGAGCCAAAGGTTGCGAGTGGCCATCTGACTGAATGCGCGTATGCCTGCCACATCCACTGATGCGGCCAGCACCATCTTCTAGAATGCAGCCGAGACTTGAGCCAGGAATGTCATGTTGTTAGACAAAGTCAGTGGCGAGAGGTCTTTGCTGGAGTATGCTTACAGCCAAAGTCTTCCTGGGGGCACGTACAGGGTCATGGAGGAGTCCTCATCCTCTGGTGGTACTCCTAGTATCTCCACTGCTGCTTGGAAGAGGCTCTGCATCTCCTCCATGGGGTACATACGCTGGATGGGCCCCAATGCTGCAGATTTGTCCTGCTCCATGCCTGAATGAGGATTGTTCTTGTCGTCCTGGAAGACATACTGCTCATACTGGACCTCCTGCTCATAAAAATGACAGTTGTTGTCTTCAGTGTTTTTTTGCTGGAGCTGGTTTGGGAGCTGGCCGACTCGTGGTCGGCTCCCCCCAGCATGCTAAACCTGCCCGGATGCTGCTAACTTCTCCTGGAAGTGCCAGGCTTGCGGGACAGGAATCTAGCAAATTAAGATGGTTCTGTCCTAAGCAGACGACACAGGCAGCTTGCTTGTCGAAATCACCCATAGTGATATCACAGGAAACACAGGAATGATCCATAATATCCAGATCTTGTTGGTGCCGAAAGATTTTCTCTTCCTGAGACTCAAGAGGAGCCATTGCATTCGCGTTTGGGAGACTGACTGGATTACACTTGGAAGGAACAGCACGGTGTCGCTCTCTAAAGGATAAATACTAAAAGTATGTAATGTAAGTTCTGTGAATTAACCGCCTGTAATTTGTGTCATTCAATGGCGCAATAATCTAGCTATGACACATAGCTACACCTATCTTACTAAATACATTCATGTCTACCAAGGCAGAACGTCTTCGTTATTAAAAATAATTACAGTTCGCTATATAGATCTTAATAGATTTACTTCAGACCACATATAAATTGGTAGTCCTTCACTGTTGATCGCTTAATTACAAGCACCCAAGCCTAACTTACATTACATTTACAATTCAAGTTAAGTCAGTTATCTTTACTTTTGCCACTTAAAAAATATGGTGTTAATAATAGAACAATTTCTATTACAACTATATTATTTCAGATAGATCATTATCATAGGTAATCATTGTCTCTCTGTTTCCACCCACTTTTTTGTTGAATTCCTTCTTTTCTTCCATGTGGTCATCCCCGCCTGCAGCAGCCAATGTTTGTGTGGAGACTGATGAACAGTAGTTTGCCAACTCATGAAATGTGTATGTTTTGCATTGTATGTCAGAGAGCCATCACTGCCGTCTGACCTGTTTTTGCCAATCCCAACAGAGAGAGAGATATGCTGTGCATGATTAGTTCTGATTGAGGCTGTCATTGTAAGCCTTTATCATACATCCTCCCAAATCATGTTCAGCTAACCATTCACTTGAGGGCCCACAGATTTTGTTGTGATGCAAGATTCAGCTCTGTGGATTGAGTATCATCACAAACACAGGAAGAGATGTAAACTGAAACTGCAACAATGTGATCAAGGTGTGGGGGAAACAACATGCATCCCATTAGCTATATTTGCATAATGTCCTCATTTATGGCTACCTGCCTCTCATGTTTTGGTGGGAGGATTTGAGAAAGAAAGTTTATCACAATCATCTATTCTTCGCTAATTGATGGTAAGGGTCATTTAAGCAAAATGCAACACTTTCAATACTCTCAAGACGGTCCTGATTGAGAGAGCGCGTGTGAACCGTTGACCTGTGTCAGGAGGTACGAGCAGGGAGACAGAGCAAGGACAGGTGCCTCCTGAAGGAGCTTAAAATGCTGCACTTTCAGGGCAACATACCTAACTTCCAGGTGTCCATGCAGAATGTAGCACACTCATTTTGGAAAATCAGACCTCTCTCCACCAATCAAGGTACCCACACCCAGTGTCTGTCTTGTCTCTAATAACGCACACTGTATTTCTTACTGCATGGGCTCCCCTGTGACACTGCATTGAAATGTGCTTTCAAGTCTCCACACCTACTCTCAGTTGTTTTTGGAAAATTCCACCTCCGATGAATAGGAAGCTTCTCCCACTGTGTAGGCTCATTGGTTACAGCTCTGTCTAGCAGTACACGCAGGCATTTGAGAGACGCTCATTGATACCTCCTCTGAGAACTGTCTGTTTGTCGGAGGACTGCAGCAAACTGGCACCAAATAGCAACAGCCAGATATGACAAAGTCATTTGAGTGTCAGATAGTGAACAGGCTGGGAAGATATTGGTTTTGTTTATTTATTGTTTGTGTTGTTTGTTGTTTATTCTTTGTTTTTTACCATTCATGATTTTAATTCTATTTTACTCCCATTTGATCTGGTGGCTCAGTGGAATACAATCACTTAGATCCTCTTCTTGGAAATGAGTAGTGAGAGTATGATCAATCTCAATCATTTGAGATGGACACATGTTCATTAAAGGGATTTGAAGAGGACTTGAGTGAGGAGTGTGCAGAAGAGTCAACTGTGGCAGAATGCCTTTTGATCATCATGGCGTATATAAACTGTAACAAAATAACAGCGATTTGAGGAAAATGTTGTTTTGTCTCCTTAGTCTCAAGACTTTTTTCACCAGCTCTGCATCTTCCCCTATCGTATTGCATACATATTGCAGTCATTGTCTCAGACCATTAGAAGATGGACACTTAGAATGTCTGTTTTGTGGGATGAGTATACCAAAAGAAACCTTCATAGAGGTTCTGATTGAGGCTCAAAAGAGGTCATTGTTTCTGAAGCCAGGTTTTCAGGAGAAGCTTAACTTTAGATTTAGCCGAACAGATCCTAACAGCATTGAAGATATACAGTATATGATGCAGAATTTTACAAACAGCTAGTAAATGGGAGTGGTCCTCTTGTGACCCAAAAAACATTTCATGTACTTGGGACACAGATGGGGTACCAATTTTTAAATCATCCAAGTTTTCCGTGCGGTCTTTTTATTCTATCATCAATGAATTGAGCTTCATGGAATGCACAAAATGGAAATGTGCTATTTGCTGGACCAAAACCATCCATGGCTACATTTCTTAGCCCACTAAGTGACACAGTGAATAAACTTGCAGACAGTGGAATTGTTGTGCAACCTGCAGAGTTGTCATCTGAGGCATTTGTGCTGAGAGCTGACCATTGCATCTGAGTGCTGACCATTGCTGGAACATGTGACTTGCCTGCTAACCCATTAGTTCTTAATTCAGTGCAATACAATGGGAAATTTGGATGTCACAAATGTGAACAACGACTGTACGAACAGGGGACAGGGACAAAGAGGACATGTCTATGCATTTCCATACCAACAGAGAGATCCAAAAGGGAGTTATGAAAAGTTAAACATTTGCCTTTATTGTGGAAATACTAAAAGCACTGTTAAAGGGGTAAAAGGTGCCTGTTGCCTTAGCAATCTTAAAAGTTATAACCTTATCAAAGGCGCTACCATCGATTGCATGCACTCTGCCTTATTGGAGTAATGCACCTTTTGATGGTTCTGTGGTTTTCTACAGAGAAAAAAATACCAAGAAATCTCTCGATATCCTCCATCAGTTGGAACTCACAGGATGTTTTAAAGCATAAAAAAAATCTGATCTTCTATGGACCTGTTTGCCATGGAATTCTTGCAACACTGTATTACAATCCCTTCCTTCTACTAAGTGAAGCCACTTTTATTTTGTTGATTGAATCCATATCTGTTGAGCAGATTGACCATGCAGAGAAACTACTATGGAACTTTTGTTCTTCTTGTACGTCTAGCCCACAGTGTCAGAGCCCTTGGTCCATTATACACTTGTTCATGTTTCCATTTTGAAGACAAGAATTGCTATCTGTTAAGGTTCATCCATGGCTCTCAAAACATACCTATGCAGATGGTCCATGCAGTGATACTTGTGCGGTCTATTCCTGTTATTTCGCAAACTTAAAGCCAGGAAATGCCATAGCTGAATTTTACAAGCAGAGGAAACCAATGATTCATCTATGACTCAATAAATTAGTCATAATTTATGAACTTGAGTTGGACACAGCTCATGTCTCTACATTGGAAAGACATACTCCATCCATCAAGTCTAAAACCATAAGAGTCTTTCACAGGGCACAGATTAGGAGACATTTTCTTGCATCAAACACTATGGAAAAGGCAAAAGAAGAAATAATTTTACAGTTGTTTTTTCTAGTGAAGGACTAACAAAGTATGATATTTCATTTTTCTTTACTTCAGAACAGTCATGTGCCACAAAAAATGGTACATTCAATCACATTGTTCCCCATTTGGAAACCACTGAATTAACAGTGGTTTCCTTAGATCATATATTAGTAAAGTTGTTTTCCTTGACTTGACATGTATGCTGGCATTGTGTTTGCAAGTCATTTCCAAAATATACTTTGAACATTTTAACTAATTAACGAATAAATAACGATTGATCATTGACGCATGCACTGAAGGGCACTCGTCTGATCATTTTCTGCTGATGTGTTGTCAAGTTTATTAAATTCAGAATGCAATGTGACTTTTTACATCTCTCAAAAAAGTCTTTTGTGCTCATCAGTTTTGGAACACAAAATTGTGATTGAGTTATAGGACTTGTGTAGGAAATTTACATTTTGTGAGTTGAACATTATGTAAATAAATTATATTACTCATTTGCTTGAATTAATTTACTTATTTTCTCAAATTCTTGCAAGCAGTATGATAATCTGAGAACTCAAATAGTGAGCAGTGATTGAGACATACGGTATTTGAAGGTGACACTGAAGTCTCATTTGTCTCTCCTGCTGAGATGAGCTCATGCAGCGCTTACTGTGAGACTTATTTCTCTTAAGAATAGATTCAGCAGAATGAGAAAACCACTTTGGTCTCGTTTGCTGCTCATTTATATCTAGGAGATGTGAATGTGACATAAACAAGATCTTATCTACAGTTTCACTTTGCGATGGGTCATTATTCCAGGAGTCCAACATAATATTTTACATGAATAAAGAATTACATATAACCAATTCACAGAAGACTTATTGTTCTCATTTATATTCCAGACATTTCTCCCCCTCGTTGGTCGCTATGATATGGGGCTGATTTTGTGAGTGCTGGAGCCTCGAAGCACCCAGAGATTGCCGAGAACTTATGTCGGTTGCTTCTGAAACATCTGTGTGCATCTGAATGCACTCATGCATTCTGTGAGAGCGGCCTATGTGGTCCTCGCAACATCGTTGTGTTCCGTGTGTACTGTTGCACTCCAAAAATAGTAACATGGTGACAAACTTGAACTCTTTTTCTGTAAAACAACCATCAGTCAGTAGGTTGTAAAAAGAAGTTCAGAATCAAAACAAACGCAGTGAGTAAGAATTCCTGAATAAGACTTTACTGAGAACACCTCCTTGTGAGGACATTTGGCTTAGTACGGACAGTTTTGCTGGTCTTAACAAGTTTGATAAATATATTTAAAAAAAATAGTTGTGTGTCAGTGTCCTGATTAAGGTTAGCCATGTGTTTTGGATGGTTAGGTTTAGGGTGAGAGGCTGGGGAAAGGGTTATGGCAATGAAAAACCTCACTCCTCACAAGGATAGAGAAGATCTTTGAAACAATGTGTGACCATGACGTTCACCACTGAATGACATGACAACTCCTGGGTGAAAAGAGCAGAGAGGAAAGCAGAAAACAATGTGAACAATGCTTCATTCCTTCTTTTGGGAAGCCAGTGGTCTGTGTTCGAGAGTCATCATACTCAGACACTTAAGCGAAAAGAGAAATTGCTTCAGTTCCTTGGACATCCTTTCCCACGCTGCTTCTGTACTGTATATTTATAGACTGCCTGAGTTTGTTTTGCACTTTGTTTGTGCTGTTTTATCTTTGAGATTGTACTTAAACAAGATCCCATCTATTGTTCCCCCAGAAGCCGCTACAGACAATGTTAAGACAACTTCTGAAATGAGTTCTTTGTTTCCAAAAAATATATACCTTCACAACAAGCTCTCAGACTGTGAGTCTTCAGAGGAGTGGATGTCATTATTAACCTTTAACCATTTGTTAACGAAATCTAAAATTTGGATTTTTTTTTTATAGTACAATATTGATTTTCAGCTTTAGTTTTTGTATTTTAACATTTTGTTGCTCATGGCACACAAACATGGAAGAATGACTGAAGTCTCCTGTCACTAACACAGTAACTCAGCATTATGCTAATGGTAATGTGTTATGGGTCCCCGCCCATTGGGGATGGGTATTAATGAGCCATTAATGCATGTGCTGTGTGAAGGGTTCCACTTCTGAACCAACAGCTGGGTGGTGTGCCCTTGTATGAAGCCAAAGCAGTGTTCTCAACTTCTTCCATGCACAGGTTCGCAACTATGGGTGACACTGGGGAGACAATTGCACAACCGTGTTTTTGTCTGTTGAATGACCCATCGTATTGCATCTTGAGTTTCCCTCTTACAACTGTCTTGTTGGTGGGGATACACGTGAAAAGGGACGTGACATCATGTGACACCATAGTCTCATCCACATCTAGTTTAGTTCCCTGTATCTTTTGAGCAAAGTCTTGTGAATTGATGATATGGTGTGTGTTGTGCCCTACCAATGGTGCCAAGAGTGTAGCTAGATGTTTGGCATTGTTGTACTTTATGTCACCCAGTTTATGCTGCCAACAATGGGCGCTCCTGCCTTGTGGACCTTGTCACAGCCTGATGCAGTCCGCCTGCCTGATGCAGTCTGCCGGAAGTTCTGGGACTGGAACGGGATGTTAGAAACACACATGCGAAAGGTCTACGAATTGTATTTACTGGTTATATTGCCCAGTATCATTGAATCATTAATAATTTCAAACTCCTCCAGTACATTAGACCTGCGCTGTGCATCGCTTCTGATACAATACGAAGTGTATGGGAAACATTTTTCCTAGAATTTGTTTCATATTGGTTTAAAAGGAGCAGGAGTGAGCTCAATCTGCCCCTGAACGGGGTTTATGTCTACTGTGGTGCAGCGCTTGAGTCCGTTTATGTTGGTGTATTAAAACAAAAAAAATATAATATCATATAAAACATACAATTTCTTAATCTAGACTCTAGAAGTAAAAAATATTTTAATAAGTTCAAAAAACGTCATCGCCTGTGCGCGTTATAACCATGGACGCATGCGCTCACCAGTAAACTTCAGTTGGTAAAGCATGCGCAATTTCCGGTTCCAGTCCTGGAATTTCCAGCGGACCACATCAGGCAGGCGGACCACATCAGGCAGTGACAGACCACAGGGGGACCATAAATGTGCGGGATGTCTTCCCCTGGGTATAAGCTGTAGTACATGAAACGGTCAAAGGATTTGAAGTCTTTGCAGACTGTTAATCATCTCCATTGTACCGCCATCTCATTGTACGAGTTGGTGGTATCCCTTTTAAAGGGTTCAGCAGGCTTTCCATCATACTTTGATAGTCAGTTGTGTTCATAACCACCGTGGATCTTCCTTTGTCTGCTGGTAGGATAGTGACATTGCTGTCCTTCTGGATTGCTGTCAGAGCCTGTTTTTCTTCCCTTGTTAGATTGGGTGGAAGTCCGTTGCTCGGTGCTGCTGATATTTTGACCCGTATTTCTTCAGCCTCAGTGTCTGTCCTGTTGTTGTTACGTATGGCAGTTTCTGTGGCAGTTATGAGCTCAACTACGGGTATGCATTCTGGAGCAACGGCACAATTCCAGCCCTTGGATAACACATCCATCTCAGCCTTGGTCATGGTCCAGTCTGACATGTTTCTGACCCAACTGCCGTGTTCAGTGGGTGAAACGGAGGAGGCATTCTGTTGGTGGGTTGTGGTCTCGGTGTGAAGGACCTGTTGTTACGGGACATCAGTAGGAGGAATTTCCCTTGTTGTCTGGTTTTGCCCTTGGTGTGTTGTATGAGGCAGATTCGTTTGATGTGAAGATTTCAGCCTCTTCATGATGTCTGCGGGTAAAAGGCATGAAAGTGCCCCATGTGTTTTGTCAATTCCAACATTGAGAGTGTCAATGATGAAATTAATCTGCCTCACTCTTTCATTGAGGAGTTGGTTTTGGGCCCTCAGGAGGATGGTGTTGGCTCTGTAGCCTTTTACAGCAGATCCCAGTCGTAGGCTGGAAATCCTTTCTTCCTTTCAATGCAAATGCTGATCGTAGCCCAGGTGGCAGGTCCACAAGTTCCACAAAGTTCCACATCAGTAAAGACTCACCAGCCCTCGTCAATCGTGGCAGCTAAATACTTCCCTCAGCTGGTCATTACTGTTTCCACTGTTCACAAGAAACGAACAATCTTTACCAAAACATTTCACCAGGGTCAGAACATCAACAATCCATTTGAAGGTTAATAATAAATTAATCTGTTATTAACATTTTTAAAGTTGTTTTTCTCTCTTTTCTGATGTGGATAACCCGGATAGAAAATAAGAAGCTGTAATAAGAGGTTACAGGCACTTTAAACTCAGGCCGTGGCTTTAAGTTTGCTCCTGTCACTATTCTCTCCCTCTGGGAAATGCTCCCGGGCACCTTATCTTGTTTGTTCCAGAACTTTCTCCTTCTCCTCCTGTTGATATCCTACCAGCGGGGCATAAGGGTAATGATGTTGGTTAATGGGGAATTTCACTTAATGTTATTATTATTTTTTTTTTTATGTGTGGCCCTAATCCTTCGTCGTACTCCTCTGATAATGAGGATGAGATTTTTTTTAATGTGCATTCTATAAGTGGGCCCATAAGTTCAACCTCCAGTGACATCACTGGTTCTTTCTTTGATTTGTTTAGAACTAGATTTATACTTATTTGTAATTCCTCAGAACCACCGTTGTTGGTGATATATGACTATTTATTACTGTGTATTTATGCATTGCTCTAGAGGCGTGTCAGTAGCACTGTAAGACAACGGTCCTGCCTGACACTCAGGCTACACTTACTGAACTACTCTTCCTCTGTCCTCTCACCTCCTCCACATTCAAGATTCAAGAAAGTGAGAGAGTCATGTGGGTGTGGCGTACAAGATGGAGTTTGTAAAAGGTGTGCGAAAACTAAAGGTGAAGTGTCTTCAACTCTAATACTGTCAAATGAAGGACGACCACCAATAGGTTGCCAGTCCATCACAAGGTACACACACCTTTGAGTGTCCAGTTAACCTAGTGAGCATGTCTGTTGGGGTAAACCAGAGTATGCGGAGAACAAGGAGAACATGTAAACTCCACCCAGAAAGGTCCACATCTGAACCCTGAACCGTCTTGCTGAGATGCAGCTATGCTAACCATTGCTCCACTGTGCTGTCAGACTCAATTCAATAAAACAACACGAATACAGGGTGGTGTCTGATACTTAACTCTGGCTTCTACAAACCATGAAATGGACCTATTCACCACTTAATATTCTTATCACTCATGTGTTCTCTAATCCCACAAATCAAACTACCTCTTTAATAGGGTTGGACATGGTAGCTCTGGAGGTCTTATGATGATTGAATCTCGGTATCACACCTTTGCTGATCTGCAGGTACCTTATGATTGCGGGTGAGGTTTGTTGTACCTGCTGTCAATAATAAATGTAGAACAGTCAGAAATAAGAAATGGGGACATGTGTGGATGGGCAAGATGTGTATGCCTGACTCCATCAGTGTGATTGGACATGTTGGGAATGTGATTCTCTCCGGAATGTACTTTAATCTGGCTGACTAAGCTTGGTTCTGAAAGCATGCCAGATATGTCCGGTTTGTCCCGGCCTCTCCAGCGGGGCCAGTGGGTGAAGAATAACAGTGTTTCGTACAACAATCCCATCCTGTCCAAACAACTGACACTTTACTGGAGTCCACCATTGTGTCGTCTGCTGGGAATCATTCCCATAGTTCCTCCTGGTCAGTCAATGGATGCCTGATCGAATTTGTGCAAAACAAGAATGGCAGATTGAGTCTCCGCCACAACATGCAGCATGAAGCTCAGTCGGAGTCACAGTCAGAGAGAGGACACTTTGAGATTCATCACCTATCACCATCATCATCAAGACCAGAGTGCACTGAAGCCAAGACAGACCAAACTGAATCCAGGACACCAAAGCATAAGCATGTTAGTCATAGTGAAAAAGAAATGGCTGTGATTTTCTCAAAGGTAAAGTGAGAATTGACATGCATTAGTTGGAAGACATTCGTAGTTTGGTCTGTATTCAGTTTGGTCTTGGTTGACTACAACATGACTGCACCCCAATAGCATAAAATGTGGAGGAAATGTGCATTCCAAGATCTGTTTTATGCTTGATTGTTGTCCGTTTTCTCATTTAGAGTAAAGTTCAGACGATGTTAATAAACATTTGAAATCAAACGAATTATTTTATAAACAGTTGAAACAAACCGGTAAATAAACCAGGATAACTATGAGAAACAAGATGTGGAGTCAGGAGAAATTTCACAACATATGAGAAAGTTCAGTGTTAAAGCGCATTCGTTAGTAAGAAACGTTACTAATCCTGGTGTGCCTTTCGGACACTGTGGGGACTTGAACGGCTGCTTCCTGGAGGAAGGCCTTCCATGTGCTGTAGAACTCCACTCAGCGGGTGCTGCTTTGGATGGGCTTTCTGGCAAGGGGCAATTATATACAAAGCCTTGCAAATATACAAGCAGACAGAGATTATAAACACATGACATAATCATGAAACAAACCACATCTACACTGACTTCAGTGATCAGGGAAAAAAAACAGCATACTCCATCTAAATGAGAACTTCTAATTTATCTTTTGATGACCAGTTCATCAGAAGACATGGCTCCTACATTTGAACGTTTTCCTACACAAACAACTTGCAATATATTGTGAGCCTCTTGCAAAAAAAGAAAAAAAAGAAAACTTTTTCCCACAGAATGGGCTGTTTGTCTTTGTGTGACTTTCAGAGCGATATGACAATGACAGGAAGTTGCCTTTGTGTTTGTCAGACATGAACTGTGCTGCTGCTCTGGACCGTTCTGCAGCAAAGACATAAACACTCAGATACAGTACATGTGTGCTGCAGGAGAGAAGACGCCACAGTTGTCATTGTTGAGAAACAGACTGTATGTGGAAACATAGATTCTGCGTTTGAGCGAGAGAAAAACTCATCTAGATTAAATGCATTTCAGCAAAATGAATCATAACCATCCTGATAATGGAAGAGACAGCCGTACTGGCGGCTGCGAGAAAACCATACAGTGTATCCGATTCACATTATAATTCTGGAATTCGGCTCCTTGTTTTGAGCGCTCACCTCGGTCTGATGTTGTCGGATGTCTTTTTTTTGGTTTCAGCACACCAAATTGGGGCCTTTACAGAAGTCCATCATCTCGAGTGACTCGTAGGGACGAAAACAGCTTATAGTCAGACTAACAGTGACCTCTAGTGGGGGGTGTGAGAGCCAGCGTGAACAGAAAGACGGATGAATTCTACAACAGACAATTCATCGGTCAACATCAGTGGAAGGATAGCGTTCGGATTGTGATGACGAAATCAGAGAATTTAAGCATTTCAACGATTGATGGACAGGATTATATTCTCTTTGCTAATTTCGTTTTCTTGACAGTGGTAAATAAATAATAATCGACAAGAATTGAATTTCCTCACCGTGGGACTAATAAAGACCATCTAATCTAATCGAAGTACAGCATTAAGAGAATGGTGTATCTAAGTACTGTGTGTGAGAGTCACTCGTCTTACATCCACAAATGCACATACATGCTGACGCAAGATGCAAAATCACACTGGAGCACTTCGATATATACTTTAGACAGAAACATCACAAAATACCATCCACTGTCATTATATTACAATTTATTATTATTACTATTACAACACATAATTCATGGTTACAGTCAACTAAAATAATCAACGTCCGTTTAAGAGAATTGAATACAATTGTTACAATAATTTAGTAATCTTTCACAAAGTAAAGATGGAGAACAACCATAGAGCTGGACACATGTTCATCTTCATGTTTTTGGACAGACAATAATTTGGCCTCTGGAGTTTTGGCACAAATCAGAGCTGCAGGTCACAGTTTAGGTAAAGTACCTTCAATTGTGGACAATATGAGTGTACAGTGGGCTTTGGATGACAAAATTCACATTCTCCATAGTCCCAGTCCCAGGTTCTAGTGGCATGGAGCTGACTCCTCGGTCACTTGAAGTAACAGCTCATGAAGGTCCTCCTGACCTCACTCAGGTCCCCTCCACTTCCACCTCATCTAAGTAGAATTCCGCAATGAAGCTGGATTTGGAGCAACAGAAAGGTAGACTTACTGTTTGAATCAGAGTTACAGGGGATGACACAGTGTAATTCTGAACAATATTAATGTCACAGAGTTCACACATGAAGCCAACCTGCTGGACCTCACACATAGCCATCTTGGTCTCTTGGCTTTCCGTAAAGAGATGGAAAAAGGTCTAGCAACAGAAGGCTACACCATCAGAAATGAAAAAATCCCAAAAAGCTGGGAAACCTGATGACCACCTACAAACGGGCAACAGACAGGGGCCAAACAACAGCCGAGAGAAGAATCTCATGGAGTATTTCGCTGTCAGTATTATCCACATTGGACATATAACAGAGTACTGGTTAATGTCTGTTTTACACAACTATGTGTAGTAGTGGGTTTGCATGGTGTGCGATTATGCACATCAATTTCCCCTTTGGAAAGCAGTCAGTATGACTGTGTAAAACTGCTTCCTGTAATAATAGGCAAAGGTGTTCTCGCACTGTGGAGTTAACATAGGTATGTGACACCCATCCACTGCGCACACAGTGTTGGCAAATCCTGCCTTCTCAAAGCCTCCACTGATGCACGCAGGGCGCCCCCTCTAGGTCATGTGATTACCCCCTTCATAACCAGTGTAGAGAAGAGGTGAGGGTGTCCACAAATGTCAAACCGATCAGCCACACCTCTATAGGACTCCTGGTTGGATAGGATCCACAAGCAAGCCAACAGCCCACTTCGTCATCAGGACCGCCTCGCGTGCCATCGCCTGGTCTCACTAGCTCTCATAGGCCGATGCTGCGTCCGCCTGGCTGTGTCCGAACGCACCCAATATCTGGCTCACACAGGCCTGTACGAACTTCTTAAAGAGGCTCATCTGTCCTCCACTTGCTACCTGTGTTAAAGGCATGTTTGGACTTTGGATCATCAGTATAAAAGACCACAACCTCTCACACTCCAAACTCCACTATGGTCAAGACAAAAAGAGCTGTCAATGGACACCAAAAACAAAACTGTAGACCTGCACCAAACTGGAAAGAGTGAATATACAATTGGTAAATTTGCTAGAGACAATGTGGATGATCCAGAGGAGGATTGGAAGAATGTCATGTGGTCGGATGAAACCAAATTAGAGCTTCTTGGTAAAAACACAACAAGGTTCGTGTTTATAGGGGAAGGGAAAAAGTGTGGAGTTGCATCGAAAAAACACAATACCTATTGTGAAGCATGTGCCCTCCCCCACATCATACATTTTCTGCAAAGAGAACAGGATCACTGATCTGTGTAAAGGGAAGAATGAATGAGGCAATGTATCAAGAGATTTTGAGAGAAAACCTTCCATCAGCACAAGCTTTGAAGATGGAACGTGATTGGGTCTTTCAACGTGACAATAACCTGAAACACTGCCCAGGCAACAAAGGAGTGGTTACGCAAGAGGCATTTGAAGGTCCTGGAGTGGCCTAGTCAGTCACTAGATCTCAACCCCATTGAAAATCTCTGGAGGCAGTTGAAGGTTTGTGTTGCCCAAATAGCAGCGAGAGTACGCGAAAACCTTGTTAAGACTTACAGAAAATGCTTTGACATCTGTCATTGCCACCAAAGGCTATATAATTATTGACATGAACTTTTGTCAATGAACAAATACAAATCATTAGTGAATAAATTCTTAAATTCAACCAATGTGATTTTCTGGATTTTTTTCTCATTTTGTCTCATTATTGACGTGTACCCATGGTGAAGATTACACAATTGATGGTTGACTGAATACTCTTTCTCCCTCTCTGCAAAGTGGTCATGGATTATTTGCATTCCTCAAATGTCATGGTTGTGTCTGACAGAATGGGGCGATCTGTGACAGCACCCTGGGTCATCAGAGTAGTCGGAGGGGAGTGTGGCACCTCTATCCTTGAAGGCCATCATGTGATTCATTTAAGTATGTGAATGTGGGCTTTATACTGCCTCGTGGGAACCAATTCTTGACAAAACACAATCCTTGTGGGGACCTTTTGCCAGTGCCCACAGGTCCAGACCTCAATTTTAGGATGAAGGGTTAAGGGTGAAAGGCAGGGGAAAGCATTATGGCACTGTCACAGGCATCGACTGGTGCCCAAGCCTCATGACTTCCAACTTGTGACAGGAAAAAATTCTAATGCAAAGATGACGAATCAAAGGCTTCAAGACATGAGCAGGCACTATATCAAAATGTGAAATCTTTATTTTGTTGATTTCATTTGTTTGTTTTTTTACAAAAGACATTTATTGGTGTGACACTTGTTAAAGGACACAGAACATTACCACCGCGGGTTGATGATAGTGAATGAGGTGCTTTCAATTAGCAGCCATCAGCACACAATACCTACGAACCTTAAGGCTCACAAGGTGGCTTGCACAGTGCTATCACATTCCTCCTACAGTCCTGTTTTCTCCCCCACCGAGCAGCTCTTTACTCTTTGGCCACAGCGAATGGTTTCTCCACCTCGATTTTGCCACAGTCATGAATGATGACATCTTTAAGAGGCCTGTCGCGGCTGTCCGTCGTGGTGCCCTCAATCTTTCTCACCACATCCTGTAAGATAAAGTACAGAAAAGAAATTGAGCTTCACAATTGGCCACCGGACAGTCTTCCCCAGCAGCTGCTTCAAAGCAGCGCTCTTCAACGTATTGGAGCTGGTCACATGGGCCCTGCTTCAGAAAGGCTGGACTTTGCAAGCAGAGGGGGCGGGACAAAAAGAACTAAGAGTTGAGCTGCATTGGGCGATTCTTGAAACACATGACCAAACCACCGCCACAGACAGTCAAACACAGTTTGACAGTCAAAGACAGTTATTGTGCAGATATATTTTTCTTTTACATCGTTTTAATATTTCAGACATTGCTTTTCAGATAGTCAAAAAAATAAACAATTTCCCATTATATAACAGACTGATCATGTAAACAGACATCTCGAGACAGTTTGAATACTCATTGCAAACTTGAACTCTATCCTCGCTCCTCTATGCAGTGTTGAACGGAAACTTCAAGACAATTAGACAACAAAGAAACGATCGCTTCACACACCACAATTTGGCTTTTGGCTTATGTTTTATGATAAAACCTAGTAGTGGAGTTTTGTCTCCAATATCATTATTTGTTTAGGTTTAATTATAACAGTTAACTAAATGTATAGATGAGCAATTCAAAGTTTCACGTCTCTCATAGGACTTGCAAGTGTCTGACAGACTGCCCTGCCAGTTTTATTTAGGGGTTAAATTGAGCCGTCTGTCTACAGTATCTCATTGTCTCTTAACAGTTGAATTAAACTATAGACCCATCTATAGTTTAAGACCCATACAGACACATTAGCTTGATGCTATTGAAGAAACATTAGAAATAATGTGTATAAATTACAATACTGATAATTTTAATACTTTATTCTCTAAATCATTATACAAACTGTCAGTCCTTTGTCTAGTGTGATGAAAAACCTTTTCACAATTCTGTCTCCTAAAAAGTTCTTACATTGGCATGTTTGAAGATTTCACTAATACTTTGACCGCTTTAGAATTTGTTGATGGTCCCTAACTGATGGCGGGTTGTAGCGCTGCCTGTGTGAGTCTGTCCGTAATCAGTGAACTCTAATGGGGAAGCAGAAGCGAACGCCACCACCAATACCGGAGCAGAGGTCCGTCCAATATCCAACTATTTTCACCACTGTGTTTCGCTGAGGCGCCAGCGCAGCAGGAGACCTGCATGTGTTGATGTGAACCAAGGCAGATGACCGCGTCACAGAATCTATGAGGACCACTCCATCTAATAAAATAGACACGGATCCAGAGACTCAGAGTCAACCAGTGTCACTATCAAAGGTTCCCTGTATTAAAAATGTAAAAAGTTTAAAACTACAACTGTGAACCAAAGTCCACCAAACTTGCCACAACTGTCAAACGGCGGTGTCGTCTGTCAAATGCAGTGGCGCTGAAGAGCACTGTGCGTCGTCACCGTCTCCTCTTATTCATGTATGCAAGTCCAATGCAGCGAGTGTAACGTGTGTTTATTTATTACAAATTTATCATGATGTGCAGAAATCTCATCTAATTGTTTTTGGCGGCATATCGTGTATGATAAGTTATCGCCCATCCCTAGTGGAAATGGTCTGATTTCAGATCGTCGCAAGACAGCTATACTAAAACCACTTTACACACTTCTATAATGTTCTTTTAATAAATGAATACAATGGTGTTTGATTACGTTCTCTACTCTAAACGCTGTTTGAGGACAGAATTAACAACACTGTGAGCTAGCATGTAATTAAATTATGCCTTTATATGCTTTTTCATATTTCATTTTAGTTAAAGACAAGTCTGTTTTGCGTCTGGTGGAGGCACTCTAACACTTAATAATTTTTTTTGTTCCTAATTCACACCAACACTGATTTGGCCATCAGTCTCTTTAATGTGCTCATGAATGATTCCATCTTGCTGAGGACAAGTTGGAGTGACATTTAGTTTCAGGTGTTACCATGGCAATCTGCGTTCCACTGATAAGCGCTTCAGACGCCCTCAAACACGGGCTATTTGCGGATCAGCTCTGACTGTAGCTTGATTAAACTACCACGAAAACTGAGTTGTGCAAGTTGAGAGTTGTGTAAGCCATGCTTTGGTGAACCAGCTTCTTGAAACAGACTCCTGGATTGGCTAAAATCATTGCCCACTCACCATTCCTTCCAGGACTTTTCCAAAGACGACATGTTTGTTGTCCAGCCAGGAAGTGATCACTGTGGTGATGAAGAACTGGGAACCATTGGTGTCTTTGCCAGCATTGGCCATGCTTAGCCAGCCAGGACCATGATGCTTCAGCTTGAAGTTCTCATCAGGAAAACGGTCGCCATAAATACTTTTCCCTGTGTGACCAGACAAACCTCAGTTTAGCTTCAATTAAATTGACCACAAATTCATCTATACTGGTCTTTCTATAAGTCATAGAGACACATTTCTTCTGAGCTTCATTCCTCTTTTCTCGTACCTCCAGCTCAGACTCATCTTTTTTCACCACAGAATCCAGATCATATTGCCAGGCAAGATCATAGGTAGACGGAGAGTCCTCCTTACTTCAACAAGGGGCTGTAATACTTAGTTGCACCATGAATCACTATCGCTCTGGCAGCACACCTCACCACTGTCATTCTGCATACAACAGATCTCTCTACTTCCATTCTCCCTACACCCCTCTTCCTTCTCTCCTCCTCCTCATTTGTTCATCTTCAGCCGAGAAAGGCAGACCTTGATCCAAACCAACAAGGTACGCAATTCCCCCAGCGACATTAGTTCTAGCATCACATGAAGATTCAAACCATTCTGCCATGGTAAACTATTCAAAGTCAGACCTGACCGTGGAGAAGAAAAAATTACATGTCCAAATGTGTAGAGCCACCCACTCACCTCCAGTTCCATCTCCCTTTGTGAAGTCACCGCCCTGGATCATGAAGTCCTTAATGACTCGGTGGAACTTACTTCCTTTATAACCAAATCCTTTCTGTAGCAGCAAGGAAGAAAACATAAAGCTTAGTCCGCCCTCACAAGGTCAGTATGGATACACGGCAGTTGTACCGTCTCACCTCTCCAGTGGCCAAGGCAACGAAGTTGGCAACCGTTTTGGGAACGGTTTTTCCAAATAACCCAATGACAATTCTTCCGATCTCTTCATCACCAACCCTTATATCAAAGAAGACCTGTAGTAGATGGGAATATTACTTAAGCAGCTGAGTATAGGAGCCGGCGAGAGAAAAACAATGAATATGACGTGCATACATTAATCATTCAACATGGACAACATATGCGTCTGAATAGGAAGTACATACAATTTCTCGATCGTATTATTTCTGTACTGTGACGACGCACTAAAATCCATAATCTCTTTATCGATTAACCGACTATTAACACACACAAAAGAAAAACGATACCCACATTGTATTGTGAGTATACGCAGGCTTGGCACGAGAAAATCCCATTTTATTCAAACATGAACTGCTAATGGACGGGGAAAACTGATGACGTGGGTGGCTGAAGTCCGCTCTGGTTGTGCTGTAGACGTGGACAAACCTAGTATGGACGACTGCGACCCGACTTCATGTTCAAATCGGTTCAACGGTGTGAAAAAAAACGAACAAGTTGTAATTGACCTGGATGGGTTCAATGTGCCCAACAATCATTGATCGCCAAACGCATTTTAACTCCTTAGCTTTGCGAAGATCCGTGCAGAAAATGAACCAGTGTAAGCTAGTTAGCGCTAGCATGCTAACAGTCTATCAGATGGGTATGGCATCCGAATGACGTGGCTGAGAATGAGGAACATAGTTTCCTCGGATGTCCTGCCTCAGAGATCCTTCCCCGCAACGACAGACTAATGTTCAGCATTTACCTTTTCGGAGACTTTGGGGCCTTTCTTCTTCTCGTCTGCTGAGGAGCCATTGGGGAAGGCGAGAAAAACCAGAGATGCCACGATAACGGTAACAGCCACAAGGAACTTCATCCTTTTCTCACAGAACCTAACCATCAACGAAAATCTCCGAACAGTCCAAAACGCGCCCGAGCTACAAAGAAGCCGCTATAAAAGCCGCAGGAGCGCCGGTTTGGGGAGGAGACTGGCGGCGGCTGGCCGTCACGTGGGCAAATCATAGCGCCCCACGTTCCCTTGTTTTTTGCAAAGACACAAAGTTTCTATGAACACGTAAGAACTGCAGCAGCTTGTTTGATTCTAGACTATCACCGGAGTACAATTAAATCCTGCTTCTTTGTTTCATCATATATTCCTTTGAAATATGCATATTATTATTACTTTATTCAACGAATACATGTGCAGAACACTGCGACATTTCACTTTGGAAAGGGGTAAGACGCGTTGAATGTGCATGCGCTCTCTTCTTGTAAATGAAAGTTAAATGAAAACGTTATTCAAGAAGAATAAGACATTTCGGGGAGCCTTAACAAATGGCTTGACGTCGCCGCCTGGAGGTAAACAGTGAACACGCGCTCGCCGCTGATAGGGTCTTCTCAACAAATCCACAGACGCCGCGTAGCGAATGGTGATCGTCTATGGTGGCGTGTCAATGACAAAAGGAATCATCAACACGCGATTGCGCAGCCGCAATAACGTCTACTATGAGGTTGCTCCGCGTGTAATGCCCCAAATCTCTGCAATTTTTTTTCAACCTACTGTATTTGCTTGAGGCAAACAGTGGCGCTGTGTGACCACTTATGGTGCCGAGCAGCACCGTTTCTAGCTCATTGGGGACCCTGGGCAAGATGCTGTTTGGGGGCCTCTACATTGTTGAACAGTGATGAAGCTATTTCTATAGCTTTAGCTGGTCTACTACGATTCCACATCTGTTATAATTCATGAGCAAAACAGGCAACAGGTAAAACGACACATCCTAAATGGAGTTTGACCTCCACAGCCAACTCCTTTTATCAATGTTTTGCCAAATTACAGAATTGACACTTGCAAGAATGATTCTCTGCCACAATATTATATAATAGTCGACAACATGCCTAATAAAAACTTCCATGAAATTATTATTATTATTATTAACAGTAGCACACTTTTAATTAGGGTCCTATAAATAACATGCTAAGCCTAGTAAATAAATCATAAATAAGAATAAGTCAGGGGGTAGGAGTCTTGACATCTCGACCAATTGTAACATAGGTCGACCTCCCAAGGCCTTCCGTTGAATGCTGCACACATCATTCAGAATGCTGAAGCGTCCTCAACTGTGCAAAGGCAGAGGGTCCATTTTTTTCCTCAATGGTGTTCATAAAATAATAAAGGTTTTGTGTGTCGCCTTACCTGGGGGCTTTGATGGACCGACAATTGGGGGAACCCACTAGTGACTTGCCTTCTTGCATGCACACCACCGGTCTATCAGCATCCTTTGCAGCATCAGGGCTTTCTGTCCGCACCACATTCACATCAGGACCACAAACAATCTCAATCTGTTCATCATTAAGGCTTATGAGGCAGCGGGTGAGGTCATCCATCAAAGCCCACTCAACAAGTATGTAAAGTATCTCTGCAGATTACAGTAAATTTGCACTGCAGTCTCTTGTGTGTCTATTTCACTTGTGGGAGGTTGTGTCTTCTTGAAATGAGTACTGGTTCCCTCCCTCATGCTGTTATGGTCCCTAGGCCTGCATTTGCAGCAGAGAAACATAACTGAGGGAGGAATGGCTTGCGTGTTTTAACTTCAACTCCTTGTAATCACAGGATTCCGTGGGAAGACCGTGGGAAGTACCTTTCCCCCTGTATCTGGGGCCTTTGTTTCAATTCAGCGCCTATGCATCAATCGAGGAGGATTTGACCTCAGGCGTTGACCAAGGCATCCTAGCAGCGGGCACAGTACCCTGCTTAGCAGCTCGACCTGGCCTTTAGTGACAAGGGAAGAGCTTGCTTGATAATCGTCCTTCATTGATGCAACCACTGCAGGGCGCTGCTGGGTCAGACGATGTCACAAGCATTATAGAACCCAGGTTACATGAGGTAACCCTGTGTTTCTGCATTCACCGCCCCACTGACTGGCTTCTTTATTGATAACAATGTGCCGAAGGCCAGCAGACAAAAGTATCCAGAGCGGTCATAAGACAGCTGGTTTACAATATGAACCACGGGTGGCATCTGGGTCAGTCTCATCATGCTCCTGAGCATGGACCGTGGAACATTTCCTACCCAACCCATCTGTCGGACAAGGGTCCATGAAGGGGAGGAGTGGAAATTCTTAGGACCTTGCCTCAACTGACAAGGGTCTCATAGGATAGCAGAACAGAATAATTTTCCAGACTCACCAGGTAGCAACTCTCCCTAGTTGGGGGAGGTTGGGAACAGGAACCTACTTCTCGACTACAAACTGGGCCTGAGGAATAAGGATGTTTAGATGCCTCTTGATTCTCACTATGAAGGGTGATCTGTGCCCATAAGGATCTACAATGGAAGTCCAGGCCCTCTTGACTAAAAGAGGACATCCTGGCCAGCAGAGGAGACCGTGATGATATGAGGAGATAGGAATAAGCCACAACTGCTAACGGCCAACCTTCGCAACTCAGGTGACGATTATAAACCACATAATCAAATTAATTGGTGCCAAGCTATGTAGCACATGGATGGCGCATCAAGGCCAACCCAAAGAGGGTGAACAAAGAGCTGGTCACTAGGATCAGCTTTTTCTCCTTAGGACTGTGAACCCAAAGACCAACAACATGCTGGCCTGCACAGACCGGTCTCCTGAAGACATGGTCTGACTCCTCCAGTCGAGGTATGCCACTCGAGGCCAGGTCGCGCTGCTGAACTGGGTACTGTACCCGCAGAGTCTGTCAGCCTAGATTGCCTTGGTCAACACCTGAGGTCAAATCCCAAAATCCCAAATGGCATGTTGCCGCTGATTTGAAACAAAGGGCCCCGATACGGAGTTACCAATAGCAAATCCAGAGGGTTTGCTTGCTTAACATAAGCATGGTTACATTACATGCTCATGTAATGTAACATGGTAACGCTGCCTATCACGCTCTCTGATTGGTTTGCCAGTTTCTTGCTCCACTACATGTGTCATAGGAACCAAAAATGTCATTCTGGAAATCAACATGAATATAATGATTCCAGTCAGCCATTTTTGTTTCTATGTCTGTTTGTGTGCGTGTGGGTGTTTCATAATGAGGATTTGAAGGAAGTCAAAAACAGGCCACTTCTTTCTGTGTGCAAGTACATGTTATTATATACAATTATAAAACTGTACAGGCTTAACTATGCAGATCCTGAAGACAAGAAAATACTGTTTCAGAGATATATTTTCAAAAAGTTTTTACTGATGTTTATTATTATTTTTTTTTAACATTATCAAATATCTGATTCTAGATGGTCAAATGTTTTTGTACACCCATATATTGAGGGAATGAATGCCATAATTAATAGTAAAAGCCCTTTTAGCTCAGGTAATAAGTGTACCATCAAATTGTAAGATAAGTGAGTCCCTGATATGTTCATACGTCACCCATCAACATATTTATGTCAGCTGAAAGACAAAGCAGTGTCCCCATCAATGTCAAAATCAAACATGCCCTGTAGGGGGAAGTTACGGTTGTCGGTGTGCCTCCCACATGGGTCTTTTAAATGTTGTGCATTTTACCGTGAACCATTTTTAAACATATTTGGTCGTCTGTATGTATAATTCACACCACAGCGTACAATAAAATGAAGCAGGTACATGTGGAGACATTAATTTATTACCCTGCATTTCTTAGCTGAATAGGGCAGTGGCGGGGGAGGAGGGCTAAGTCCAAAGAGTGATACATTTGTCATTCCAACCAAATGAAATAAGAGGGGTGTTGTTATTACATTCCACTGAGGTTGTCCAGCCGTTTTTACAAACACAATAAAGACAAAATCCTGTCTCTCTAAGTGTTTGCATTCACACAATTATTGCATGCCGTTACAGGCACTGATGAGGTAAACAAACTATTTTACATGTTTGCAACCTGAATGTTTGAGCAGGATGAGGAAAATGACAGGACACTATTAATGTTTATAAATAAACATGAATGCCACGAAACAGATGCAAAAAAAAAAAAAAAATCACGGAAAACCCACAAATACAGTACCCAAGAAAATGTTGAGCATCAATTTACACACTATATTCATCAATATTGTTCTTCAAGAAGGTGTGCACAAGGAATGGGATGTAAACTTGTCGGGTCATAAGCTGTCCATCTATACTACATCTATAACCCTGTATGTTGGAGTGAATCAAGGATTTATGTCATCAACATTGTAGTTTGACGGCTCAACACTTGAGAATGTGACAAATTGACCTATCATTTTTCACGTTCCATTCTGATTTTAACTTGGCTATGTTGCATAAAGGACTTTTAAAACTTAAACCATATCCAAGTATTCATCAATCTCTCTGCTTCACAAAGAATAACAGGGCCATAACTAAGAACTAACAACAATTAAAAGAAGCTACATTTATTGTGAGCATCTTTCTTTAGACAGTATTTTAATGATGACGATCCATTACTAGAGTGAAGTTGAGTTGCATAAGGAAAACTCAATTCAAGTTTGCATGCCCCCATGTATGCCGGGAAATTATCTTTGCAATGAATGGGCTTGTATGTTTGTACCACAATTACTAGGAAGACAATTAAGACTTACTTTCCAAGAAAAGAATATTGTTGATTGTTTTCCCCCACTTATTCTTTTTAGTGAGAACAAAACAGAACAAACGAGTGTAACATGTGGGCAGTGTGCGTTGCTCAAGAGAGGGCACTCATGATAAGAAGTAGTTTGTCTCACATGGGAATAAAATACAAATTCTTTAAAGGCACAGTAGGCTGGACATAAACAAGTCAGACAAACTCTTTGGAACAATGGCTTAGAGCTCTGCCCAATGCATAGGTGAGTCTCAGGTGAGTCCCCAGGCCATACTGGTCCTGTTGTTGCTTCCTTATACCAAGAGGTGGGGGGGCTTTAAGTGTCAGGCAGGATTCAGGACACTGCGGTATTTCTTTGATATCAGTGGAGTGAAACTAACGGAGGACGATGCATACACACATCCTGGTTCAGAAACGTACAAGCACAGTTCAGATGTCAGAATGGCTGATGACTCAGTAAATGGGAGTAAACCAGTCCCTCTGCTGAAATGGCATCTCCGAGACCAACTGTCCGCAGAGGTTGTTTGCAGACGAGCACAGGAGTCAGATGGAAGGTGACATTTCTGCGTTGCCACACTGTCACTGGCTCTTTCGGGTTGATTGACAGCTTCTGGTGCGGTTCTGTGTATGAGCTCTGAAACTGGAGTGGGGCTTTCAGCTCCACTTTGCTAACATCGACATCCTTCAGGCCACACGCTTGACTGCTGGCCACTCGAGCTCCAGCCATCACAGCCGCTGCTTGGTTCTCCCAGTAGTTGTCCACCGTGGCAAGGACATGGTACGCCAGGGTGTGGAAGTGGATGCGAGTGAGGTCAGCCTCAGAGGATGGGTCACTGCGGCCATACGTTTCCAAAATCCAGAGAAGGATGTCACTGACCTGGCCCACATCTGGGATACCTCTCCACGAAGTAAGGTCACTATGTGGCCCGTTGCTTGCCTGAGAGAGGAAGAGAAGCTCCTGCTCGTTCAGACCGACGGATCTGACTCTAGGCATGACCTGCTAACAAGAAACGCAAGGCCTCAGACACAACAAAGCACAGGGGTCAGTAAAGTCACTGTGGCACAGAACTACGATAATGATAAGACAAGATTAAGCGTCACAAGGAAAACACAACAGGAATCATAGAAATGAACACAATTGAGGTTTTTGGTGTCTTTAAATAGGTGAAAAAAATCCCCAGAGAGAAAAAGTATCAGAGCTCGGGGAAGTTCACATTTACAGCCCCGAAACCTTGTTTCTTAGTCAGGTCACTTCATTGCTGCCAAGTCACGTCAGGAGCGATGAATGGTACATGCATCAAACAATGGATTTTGTTTGGGTTTTATTTATTGATTTAAATCAATCAATACATTATCCTCCGACTTATACACTGGAGCGACCAGATATATCTGACCGAATAATGCAGAAAAAGAAACATTCAGCTTTAGTGACTTGGCGATCACTGTATGAAACAACATGCAGAGCCTAACGATAATTTTCGCTTCAAATCAACAACACGATGTTATAGAAATATAAAAATGTGCCGCAGAGGTGAAATGAGCCGTGCAATTTACCGGTGACAGCGCTCACTCTGAGAATGGTAGCAGTTCAACACTAGTTTGACTTTCCGACCCATGTCTCAGAGGTTTCCTCTTTATTTGATCACCATCAAGTGCAGCCGGCTCAGAGTGCGATTTGAATGTCGCTTTTGCACAATGCTGCCCCTCACAGTCAGCGAACTTATCTACATTTCATTGGTGTCCCATTTGTAAATCACACATTGTCCTTAACACTTGGTTTTGAGAGTTGACCTCGGCTACAACAACAGGCTAGGTACTCCTTCAGAGCGTAGTTTCAGAATGGGGGACAAAAAAAGTTATTCTTACAATAAAATGACTCCAACACAGATGATGTTCTTTTGTATTCCAATCTACCGGACATCAAAGTGATGTTTCAACTCACTAACACATTAGATGAATTTTAAAACATGCAAAAGCAAAATGGGACGTCTTAGACAAACACGTACCTCTTGCATGATGCTGTTCATGAAGTCCTTGTCCGTCATGCTGGCCAACTCCAGGTGGATTGGAACATCTTTACGGATATCTGATATCGAGGCAACAGCCTGTGTTGATGAAACAATCAGTGTTCAGATGTACTTGAATTCACCAACATTAATTTTATTATATACACCAACAAGTATATTCAAATAACCTGAAGAACTTACTAACATGCACATACAAGCAGGGATTCTGAACGGACACGCAGAGCACTAGTGTGGAATCAGAATAGAGCTAGGTCACCTCCTTTAGTCGCGCCTCCCACAGCTCTCGACCTTGTCCCTCCATCATGTGCAGTCCAGAAAGGACGACCAGATCTGGTTGGAAGTCATCCAAACTGGCCACGAAGGTCTCAAGCAAGCTCATCTTGGCGTTAGACACATCGTGAGAGAATATGAAGCGGTTGGCTTGAGGCGCCAGAGTTGAACCCCATTCTTCACCTGAGATAGAAGCAGCAATATGAGTGATGCTGCAACTGTCACCACACTGAGACACAACCACATACTGATGACCTGCTTTGTATTCCAGGATCAGATGGTACTGATCAATCTCATTCAGGGAATGAGGAGGGACAACGATTTGTTCATCCAGCAACTCATGAAGTTTAGGGCCCACAGGACCACACAGGAGGACCTGAAGAACAGAACCAGATTATAACTTTCTCTAGCATACTGGAGCTGTGGGCTCATTACTACACATTGTTTTAGTTTGTTTCAATGTGAACCCGGAATCCACTTTCATATAATTACAAAAAAAAAAATCACCGACAACCGTGAAGGACTTCATTTGTGAACTATGCTGAACTGCGGAGTTGAAGAAAAATGTTTTGTACCACAAGATCGGGGTAAGTGGCAAGCTTCTGGCCAATAAGGGCGGCATTTCCTCCCACATAGAGCTGCAGGAAGAACACAGGACAGTCATGCTGATGATGGGACTTCACACTCAGTGTGTCAGAGGATCGAAGGGAAATCCTGCCTTGGCCCCGGGGTACTCAATTGCAGCCCGTGCAATCTTCTGAAAGACCTCGCTGTCACTGAAGAAACGCTCAGCTGCTGCTCCACGTTGCATGTAGTGGATGAAGGCTTCCTTCAAATCCTGTTTTGTGTGCAACACTGCATGGTCCAGTCCATTACCGGGGTCCATGGCCAGAGCTTGTAAGAGTCCCACTCCAGAGACAACCACGTCCAAACAGGCATTTACACTTCAAGAGAAACAGTAGGTTGAGTTGCACCCCAAATAACAAATCTGCACATGTAGCCACTCAATATGGCAGCTACAACATCATGACAATCAAGACTCTGAATATACTCCTCCAGTGGAATAATTTTTCAGCCTCCTAGAACTTAGGCTTGAAAAACGTTTCAGCAAGACATTTTATATGAGAATTCACACACTCACCCGACTGCCACTCGGCTCCACTGTTGCGTCGGTAGGGTGATAAGCGTCCCCCAGGCAGCTGAGATGACCTGTTCTAGGCTTTCTGCGCTCTGAGATTGTGAAGGAAAATGTGGCAATGGTACATACTGAATGATCTGCACCTGCAGCTGGGGACTGTTGTACAAGTATCCCAGAGCTAATGCCAAGAGGGCCGCCACAGATGCTTTGGTCCACATGACAGGCCGACACACTCCTGCAGAAAGACACGTCAATTAACACTTGTAAATACAGTATGTCTCATATATGAGTTAAGTTGTAGTTTTGACTAGCTTGATTATTTTGATTATTAAAAAAACACTGCTAAAATCAAATGACTTCCAAGTAAACCTCTTTCCAAGCAAACCTGAAAGATTGATTGATATACGTTTAGGATTGTCATTATACAAATGAACAAACAACAACCAACAGTGATTACACAATAAAGTCTAATAACAGAGTGCAAGGTAAAATAATGTACACTAAAATCGATATGTGAGTTGAACACAATGTAGTGGCACTGTAACACTCTTGCAAGCAACAAAAAAGGCACACTGACTATTACGCTTACACTCTTCAGACATGGCATTTGTGTCCTGCGTTTATGCTTCTGTCCAGCTGCTCGGCTAAACTGGTAACACCAGTGGCTTTAATCCAGCATCTAGACACAGCCTCGGAGGAGAGGAAGTGCAAAACAGCATCAGCTTTGACATAATTATCACTAAGTGCTAACAGTGTTAGCAGCTGCTAGTACCACTACCAGTAAGAAATACAAGCTGGTGTGAGTTCCTGTTTTAGTCCGGTTGAAAAATGCAAGTTTGTGGCAAGTACTGAAGATGTAGTGTTTAACAGACAAACAAGTCCAGCTTATTTGATTTTCAGAGTGGTATAGTCAAGGTGGCCGCAGGATTGCAGGAAACTGAGATGCTACTGCAATAATTTTTATTCTTTGGTTCGTACTTTTTTCAGAACAAAATCAGCAGCATAATATCCTGATTGTAATTGTGTTTTATATCTAGAACATGTCCTAATTCTAGTTACAATTCTTATTCCTTATACTGTGGGGTAACTGTACAGATTAGCAAAGCAGTCAGAAATACTATTTTACAACTGTTTTGAAAATATTTCATTACCTACTCTTTAAACTGTGTTGTTTGTCCTGGATTGAAGAATAAACATAAACTTTGCAGGCATTGCTAATAATAGTTTGGATACAAAAGCACTGCTGTGTCTTTGAAATACAATTTAGCACCTTTGGATCATAAAAAAACAAAGACCCTGATATTAGTCACAGTGATTCAGTGGATTAGCACTAAAGGAAGACAACATCAATGATGCATTAAAGTCGTGACGGGATTCAGACTCCATGTAAGCTTTCAAAATAATACAGTACAATTACCTAAGTCGACCAGTCAAACAGGCATGTTTTCATGCAGATAGCTCACACTGAAAAGAACACTGGACCAAGTGGGTCAGCTGCTTGGCCACATTGTGACATCAGTGGCAAATTGGTCCAGAGAATGCAATTATTTGCTCATGAATGTATGTATTTTATTTAAACCTAACTTTAATAAAACCATATCTGTTTTGTCCTCACTGTTCCAGAAAGGATCACGGGTGGTGCAGGGTTTAGTTTCAAGCCAAGCACACACAGTTAAGCCAATCAGGCATCAGCGGAAACAAGGAGCACCACAATGATAATCAACTGACTGCCGTCTTCAGATACCTGATTAGTGAAGATTTGTGGGGCCCTATGAGGACTGCTTTGGACGCACCTGCTGTAACCCAAACCACTGTCATGCTTCCTGGGGAACACAGCAGGTACAGCTATAGAAGATATGAGGTTACCTAGATAGATAGATAGAAATAGATAGAAATCTATCATTTAAATTAAGAGTATATGGTCTGACTCAGCGTGAGGGGCTGCAGAATCAAAAGTGCGGTCGTGGAATCTTCAAATGTCTGATCCATCCAGTTTTGAAGTTAGACGGTTTTTGGACAAGCATTCAATGATCCAGCTCTCGCTCATCACAGCCAGACGGTCTCATCAGAAGAGCCACTGTGTAGTCAATTAGGATCATCAACAAAGATTTTTTTTTCTTCATTGGCGTCCAGAATATGTTGATGGTGATTGCAAATCATATTATATTTTGTAAACTGGATCAGCAGGAAACTTTAAGAATACACTGTCTTTAAAACACACAGTCCAATTCACTGTTGCAGCAACTATGAAGTGCTACATTCTTCATAAACTCTAGGGGAGAGGGGCTGTTGCACTAATGTGGTCTCCAACACTCACACAACCAGCGGAGAAACTCAAGCCCTGGTGATGCCATACCCCAATTGCTTAAGCATGTCTATTCTTTTCAGCCCAGCCATTGCATCAGGCTAACCGTGGGTTCAGCTAATCGCAGCTGGACCCACACAAATCAGAGACCTGGTAATTGCAGAAAAAATGTCCTTTTATTCACTTATTTATTTTATTACTGACTGCAATGACAAGTCGACATTAGTCAGCTAGCAGTGACGTCATCATTCTCTGAGCACAAGCTGCTTTAAAATGAGAACTGGCTGAGGCTGTGTGACCTTTGCAACTCACTGGGGACACATAACTTTCACACCGAATTATGAGCCATTAAAATTCAATTAAAAATTCAAGTTTCAAAACACCATTTATGTTCACAACAATTCACTTTCATTGTTATTTGTACACATTCATGTTCTATTCCCAACATGATAATCGCAATGGCATGACTAGCCGACTCAAATCTCAAAATGATCTTTAGCTTTATTTTAGATGAAGGGCTCCAAATTATCAGACACATTTGCTGATGCATGATAAAGTCAATATACACGCATCAAAGCCATTGAAACATGACATTGATTCGTGATCAAATGTTTTCTATTTAGAAAAAAAACCCACAGACTTTACACCTAGAGTGGACTACCTTGGCCTCTGGTGATCTCTGCTCTGGACAATAAACAAATACCTCAAACCTTTGATATGCACTGGTCAAAAAGTTCTGAGCATTTTTCAGAGATGTAAATGACGAGTAGATGACACAAACATAAGAGAATATTCCGTGTTTTACTATTTGCCACATGTATTTTATTTTTTACGAGCTATTAATTAGTTTCAATACACCATCATTGAATGAGAAATACAGACACTTGATTGTTTTCTCGAACGTTGGCGGATATGTCACTGGCAAAGTCGAAAATAGTATGTGCTTTCAAAGTAATGTATCACAAAGCTCAGTTACTCTTTTCAGTTCTTGCTAGCTTGCTGCTAGCTCACTAGCGCAGGTATATTTAGCTGCTCTTTTCTGCAGTTAATCTGACCAGCACTCGCTTTAGCTGCAGCGATTATCCTGTGATCTCAAGTCAGAGCTTTAGAATCGCATGTTGTCATCACATTGATACGAAAAAAAGAACCCTAACCTTTACAGCGAGCCTCAGAGGGAACCGCTCAAGTGCCAGTTTCAGGTCCGTTGCAGCAGGAGACGCGTTATGAAGTAATACGCGAGTCTGGGGTCATTGAGTAGTTTTGGACCGGTGCTCGTGGTGAGTATAGTTCTGTGCAGAGGAAGACAGACAGTTCAACACCACCAGCACAGCACTACTTCCGCCTACCGTCTTGCGCACGCGCACTGAACTCCACCGACGACCAGGGCCGCGTTGATGCCCAGCAGGGCCCTGGTGCACTGTTTTTTTCACCATCCGAGCCTGAATTTCATTTTTAATGTATTTTCCCAAAATATATTATATGTAGTATATATTGTAATCATATTCATAGTATATCCCTGTGTTGTTTTTCTAGGTTAGAGTTTTTATCCAATCAGAATTCAGCTAGCTCGTGTTGGATGAAATCGGTCCAACGCCACAGTCAAGAGTGCAGGTGCAGGTACCCTCAGACTGAGCGGACACATACAGTTGATGGACAGTTGCGATAGCCAATCAAGTCACGAGTTGGGGACAGGGAGGCCATCTAGCTGGCCTCACGCTGAACGTGACTCGTACGCTTCCTGTGACTGGATACTCATACCGCCATTTCCGGACAAACAGCTACTCTTTTCTCGCACTCGGAACCCTGTGGCTTATGGGCAAACTAGCTTTAGAGCAATGAAACGACAGATGTTTGGTGACATTCCAGCACGTATCACACTGTTCTCCGCACCTGCATTTCCCCGGCATCCACAGCCACACCAGCGAGATAACCAGGCGGAGAAAGTTCACCACTCAGGTACTGGTGGACCAATTATTCTTGTTCCAGAAGCTCTGCCTCATTTGGAAATTCTCCCCATCTTGGATGTGTCTGGTCAGTCCAAGGTCCACAGAGCTTCATCTTTGGTTACACCCTTGCTCACAGGACCTTCACCCGGGGAGTGGATCTTCACTTGCCTTGACGACTGGCTGATCATCGCCTGTGTTGGAGTCCATTGCTGTGTCTGGTTAATAAGCTTTACAGCAGGAGTATCCAAAACCAGAAAGAGCCATAGTCAGTGCTGGGATCTGTTACAACCGATCAAATTGAAACAGTTGAAACAAGCAGCATCAGACTGATAATCAACTGATTTGTCTTCAGACACCTAATTGGTGAACCTGTTTCTGTGCTTGTTGGATTGGAACAAAAACCAGCACCCACTGCCGCTCAGCATGTATCTTGAGTGCTTCACTGACTTACGACAAGTCACACAAGGATCCCGGAGCCACTGGGACGTTACCTATTGCTAGTACAGTGAACCCTCATTTATCACAGAGGTTACGTTCCAAAAAGAACCTCTGATAGGCGAAATCCGTGAAGTAGTCAGCTTTATTTTTTACATTTATTATACAATACTGAACTAGGTATACAATGAAACTAAACACCAAAACCTGTTTTCAGGCCCAAGCATTTAAAAAAAATAAAAACATAAACATTTTCAACAAATAACTATGACAGTTTTTGGAAAAACTGTAAAACAATATTTTTAATAGTCAATACGAGGTTTGGACACCTTGTGACTTGCACGTATTTCACCGTTCCTCTAACTTTGCCTCTTCGTCACTCCGCCCCGCTACTTCTTTTCCTTCCAGCTTCTCCCTTCAGGGTCGCCACAAAGCAACACAGCAAAGGTTTCATAAAGATTTTTAGCTTTTGTGCGGATAACGTCGGTATCCAGCGGAATGATCTTTTTCCTGCAGTCACTAATCCACAAAGCTAAAGCAGACTCCATCCTTACAATGGTCTTGTTGCGGACAGTTACAACCCTTTCTGCATTCTTGTTAAAACGTATTGCTGCCGTCCTCCTTATGTTATTTCCTCATTCTTTATGGAACGAATGAAAGATTCATTTATTCCGTAATGGCGCCCGACAGCTGCATAGCTTCTACCTTCCTTCAGCATGTCCAGAAGTAACTTTTTCTGCGATATTTAGCATCTTTCTCTTCCTTTTGGGCGCACCCTCAGAACGTTTTGTTGACATTGTGGGTTTTATCATGGACTACCTTTGCAAACATAAATTTGGCAAGCTGTACAGAGATGAGGCGCGGAGACTGTTCACGTTGTTTAGTCCCTTAGCCAACCAGGATGCAGAACACAATGCACTGTTTAAAAAAAAAAAAAAAACTGCACTAAAAAAATCTGTGAAACAGCAAAGTCGCAAAAGGTGAACCGTGTTATAGCGAGGGTTCACTCTACATCCTTAGTGGTGAGCAAACAAGACCCCCGTCTTGTGAGGACATTTTGCCCAGCCCTCATCAGGTTTTGATGGTTATAACATCGAATAACTACCGAGGTCATTGTAATTGGGTTTAGGTTTGGTTACATGTCATTGGCTAAGGTTAGCCATTTGTTTTGGATAGTTTAGGGTGAGATGCGGGGGAAGCATTATGTCCTAACAAAGATAGAGAGAGACAAACGTTTATTCATTCTGCCATATCTATATCTTGCCATGTGAAAATGTGTTTATCTGTACTGTAAAAAGAATTGTACTTTTCTGAGCATGGTTATCAAAGGAAGAAGTTTTGGCTCAATTTCAGACCACCTGTGATTCCAACAAGCAGAAACGATCATATATCACCATATATCAGCTTTCAACATGTGGCGGTGTTCAAAGGCAGGGTGGTGAAGCTGACTCGGACATCCCGTGGATAAAAACCCTGAAGGACACCGTCCACAACAACATCAGGCACACCTAAAAAGATTGGCAGTTCAAATGAAAACTGAATGGGAACATTGGAAACAATGGAACTTGCTGAAAACTATTACCATACACGTAGCAGATACCTCACCTGATATGCATCGAGAGATATAAGGATCTCGCATGTATCCCAGGACTGGCTGCACTGGTAACTGATAGCTGAACAAAGTAAAAGACAGTGATGGAAATGATGATGAAAATAAATGGAAGCTTAAAAAAAGTTTGAAGCTTGAAATTAACAAAACAGGCCTCTACCTGTCATCCTGACTGTCCAGCTCATCCAGAGATCTGACAAACAGGGAATGTGAGTTTACAATTTACACACATCTTTGTGGAACAGGGATATCTCATGTTAGTAGAACCCGCTGTGACTATGCTTGTTGTTCAAGGACACCTACTCCATGCTGCTCATCCTGTTCCCCGTGTGAAAATGTTTGAGGTGCAGGAAGTCCAGCAGGACCTGTGGTGCATCCTCATTCTGGTAGATGATCTCCTGGGCCACCAGAGAAAACATATCTTCAAAGGTTTTTCCATTTGAAAAACAAGACACAATTGGTTCCTTACTAGCAAATTGCACTTAAAACATACTTCTATGGGCGAGCATTTTATTTGGGCTTTTGACTTTAGCATGCTATTACTGTCTTTTGTTTGAATAAAACCCATTTTATGTTGTTGTTTTTTTATTTATCTATGTAAATTTCTATGTAAATTAAACTAATTATCATGATTATGTTTTTATCACAGATATAATGAAACAAGAGGATTAATATAATCAGTCAGCGATACTGCATGCCCAATGAAGTTACCTGAATGTAATCCTCCAGCTCCTGCAGCCTCTGCTCCACAGGTTTTGTCCTCAAGTGGGGGTTCCTCTTACTAGGGAAGTCAGGGGTGTGAATGATCTTCCTGAGCTGAAAGCCATACATATGTGTGGGACAAAGAACAATATTGAATGAAATTATAAACACAACATGAGAAATGAGAAAGGGTTTCATAAAGTCTTCATCTGGCATAGATATCAACACTTAGAGCAACAAAAAAATGATCCAACTGTGACTCACAACAAAGACAAAATGCAAACAATTCACATGTAACATGTAAAATGGGTGTCATTGCACCCGGTGTCAAACCCATTTTCCATACAAACCAGTATTTGGTCAGTTTCTGAAAATTGGCCTGCTGGACAAACCAACAGAAATGTCACTCTGTAGGAATGCCTGCTCACAGGAGAGAACAAGTCTCCCCTGAAATGCAGAGGTTTTGGAATGTAATGCTCCCAGCACCTCTCCCCATGAGACAATAGAACAGAGTCTGGATTGTGACAAACCATCGCACTGTTGCTACTGGCTGAAGGATCCACATATCAGGCAGTGTTTGTCATACTCCGCAACATAATATTCAACTGATGATGAATGATGGTTGCAGTGAAAAACATTAAAATATTTTCCCTACCTTCCTATGAAGAGCCTGGAACTCGCTGCTTTTGCGTAGAACAAAGTGTTTCCTCTCGTTGAACAAAACTTCCACCCGGAAAAGCTGCAAATAGAAGACATAAAGAATTACAAAGCACAACAACAATCACCTGTACATGGAGGAAACTAGTTCACCTCAAGAGCAGCTGACATTCATTTATTCCAACTAAACCACTAACATGTTAATCAAACATACTTGACTGGGAAAACAAGTTAGGGTCATTAGCTTCCCATGGTGATGCAGTACAATCAAATAAAGAGACAGCATTACTGAATTCTTCATCATCGACCTCAAATTGTTTTTCCAACGTCTGTCAGTCTCTACTGTAGGTGAGAAGGGGAACTCCATGGACATGTCGCTTGTTTATTCATTGGCACATTTAGAACGACCATAAACAATTAACTTAGTAACAGTAACATAACAATTAACAAGTAACTGTCGCACACAATAAAATTAAACAGTTTCTGGTCACACGCAAGCATTGAAAAAGCGACACACTGAGGGATCATAAGAAAGGAATTTGCCTTTAGACAGACCCATCCACCAAAGGTGCGTGCGTTGCTTATTATAACTGGTGGTTTTCTCCGCGTACTTTACATAACATGACAGATATGTCTGAGATTTACGGTGAAAACTTGGCTGCTTGCGACTTGGTTCCGCAGCTGCGCCCACACTTCTTCCGGCATGTAAATTCACCTGGAGAGACGCTCACCTGACAATCCTCAACCAAACAAAACTAAAACTTCCAACGCTAGATTCAGGTCAGTCAACAGGCGTGGAATAAAGTCAAAGATGATTAGCTCTCACCTTCTTCGACTTTCCCGACTCATCCACCTTTTTTTCCAGCGACGGGATCTGAACTTTGATCATTGGGAAAATATTTCCAAAAAGCTTTTTGCAGGAATGTTTCGCTTAGTTGGACTTTCGGCAGCTAATATGAAGCAGGTTTTGTCGCTGGAAATGGGAACCGAGAAAGTGTGAATGTTGAAGAGGAGCACTCCAGCCGACAAAGCGCGCCCCTTTCGCGTGCGCGCGCACCACAACCTCAACAGGAAATACGTCGCGGCTCAACCAAATAATATCTAAAACTCTTAAAATAATAAAGAAGGTTATTTTGAAACAAACGCTATCAATGTCGTATTTTCATTCTGTAACTATAGAAATGTTTAAAAAATGGCCCAATTTCAGGTGTTATCTCATGTTATCTTATCATGTGTTTTGCCTGCCGGTATTGCAGAAATTCAGCGAAGTTTCAACGTAAGCGCCATATTTCCATGCAGTTTCCATGTTTCACCCCAGTCCATGATCGACTGTCCACCGGTAAGACAACCAGACAGACTGACTTTTCTGTCCGTGGTGCGTGCTATCACGCAGAACAACAAAATCTTTTGGAAGCAAGACAGAATATATTTTTTTGCATATTGATTTGTCCTTCAATCATTTGAGTGCCCACTTAAACTCAGACTCACTCTTCAGATGAGTGAGTTTAAGATGTCATCAGACACAGACATGTCTTGAGGCAGACAAGTGACTTTCAATTCCATTTTCACTTCCTTGTGTATGTGATTGGCCCAAAAGTTCTGGCTCAGAAAAAGGATGTGACCTAAAGAAAAAACATAAGCTCACATCCTTTTAGAACCTAAACCTTAATAGGAAAGTATACAAATAAATAAACCAAAGTTATCTTATTTTTAAAGGACAGAAGTCATTTTTTGTGGGTTGGACAGTTGACAATCACAAGGTCTTCCCATGACCTGCTGCCATGATTTCAGTCGTACAGCTTAAGTCTATTTTTTCCACACAGGAACTTGCAGTCTCAGAATTAACTTGAGCTGCATCAGCCAAGCCAATGATGGACTGCTGTCACATTAACATATACTTGGTTCTATTATTAACGTGTTAACTGTTTCAAAGAAACTTACCATCTGCAGTGAAACAATGTGAGCAAGTGCCTTTACCATGTGGCTCGCAGGAAGCAAAATGACATTTCTTTGGATTGTGACGAAGCCCCGCCTCCTGTATTCGGGACAAAACCTCTTTCAAATGAGCAAGCTGGTCATCATACATGCGACTGTAAATGAATATGTCATCCATGTAGACCATGCACATATGCCAAGGCAGGCCTCGCAGTATGAGCTCCATCATGCGCTGAAGGAGAATTGGAGAGACCCATGGCCATGACTCTCCATTGATATATTCCTTGACCTGTAGTATAAGCAGTCTTTTCCCTGTCGTCCTCAGCCACTTCTACCTGCCAATAACTGTCCAAGAAATCAAGAGTGACCCCGCAAGAGCACACAAAGTGTCGTCCACCCGTGAGAAGTAAATGTGAATCTTTCACAATCACTGAGTTGAGTCGTCGATAATCCACACAAAATTTCCATTTCCCTCTTTTCTTTTTAACTAAGACCACTGGAGAGGCTCCACTAAGCCATCTGCCAATAGCTGAGTAACCTGGCACTCAATCTCAATTTTTCTGGGGTTCTGTGTGCTCGCTGCTTTACTGGTGGGTGAGAATCAGTCCTAATGTGATGCTTTAAAGGAACATTTACCTTTCATCCCTAATGTCCCTCCAAAGATGTTGGGAAAATTGCACAGAAGGCTCAAAGTTGATCTTTCTGTTCTTGTGTCACAGGTGAGTAATTCAAATTAATTCTACATTAAATAATTAAATGTGTAACGTCTCTATCCTATGGTTAAAAAATGTCAAAGTTACTAGACATAATTGGGAGACATCTGAGTAATGTTAAAAACATTTTTTTTTTCTGACTACCGCTGAAAACATCAAGCAGAGGAAATAATTACTTTTAGTTTTCAGTAATAGTTCGAAAGGCCATCCACTCTAATGGGTGACACAACTATTCCTGCTCATATGAGTTGTGTGAGTTTTTTCAATTTAAAACAGATCATTTTTACTTACTCGTGAATTGCTCAACAAACTTGTTTTCATTCATTCAGCCATTTCTCAAATTTAATAAAAAAGAAAAACTTAACTCAAGAACTTTTTCATTTTCCCCACCAGTCACAAATGTAATTCTAAATTCTGAAAAATCCTGTTAAGTTTTCACTTGAATTGAATTTTCATTGTTTGAATGTCTGTAATCACATCAAAGCATGTTTGTGAACACATGATGATCCAATCTTCAATCCTATGACAAGATGTCCCAGATCATACTCAGGTCACATTCGTTCAAGGCATGAACTCGTTGCTTATTGCTTAGAATCAGCCTCGATGCACTTTTTACAAACGGCGGCAAAATTTCCTATAGGTCGAGACATCCCTCATTTGTTCCACAGTGGGGAAATTCCTCTCCGATCTTTGCATCGGCAGGTAAATGTGAAATTGTTGAACATATCACTTTTACAACTCCTAAACAATGCTCGTTATTAGTTTGGGTTTGTTCATCTTGGTAGAATTTGTATTAACAATCTCATATGTGGACTTTAAAATGGAGAAGGAATTGGAATAAGACGCTTTTCCAATGGAGCATTGGGGTCACAACTGGAGATTGATATTCATGTTTGTATGCTGTAACAGTACTTTTTTTTGTTTTTGTAACTACATAGAGTTTCTGTTAGTTCTGTTGGCTTGTGACACTTGAAAGTACAGCAATTAAAGATATTCACGTTGGGGATCATCACTCAGTTTTCAGAGACATTGTTGCAATTTTCAAGCATTAAGATAGTAAATTTGCATCAAAAGGATTCTTCTGCAGGGAATCTTAATTAATTCCAAAAACAGACATACATCAACAGTTGTTGATATCCTTGAACAAAAGCTGAAATTTTGGAAGAGCTAAATCTAATGGTGGCCAATGTACAATGGCAGCCAATGTGTATATTCTCTCTATGGTAAGGTCTAAACATAAATGATACAAAAGTTATCACATGCAAAAGATAATGAAGTGCTCATGCCGTTAAATATTTATGTTGAATGTTTGTGAGTAGCTACAATCTTCAATGTCTTACAGGATTTTCCTTTTCCTCACTAGTTGCGCCACAAATTGTCCACATTCACCTGACCATCAATTCTGACACTTGTGACTCTGCTTGTCTGTCTGTGTAGCAGTCTCTAAACCATACATCATGATAGGTGTATTGTATTGTACTGTTGAAAAGAACAACTAGAGTGGCACATGGAATCCTCATCTTAGGCTGAAACTGGGTGATTAAACAAGTTGCACATGAATACATGTGTTCAAAGGTGCTAATTCAGAGAAACAATATTGATGTTTGAATTCTGAACCAGCAGGGTACAACACAGTATTTCAGAGAATTTTATTCTTGTATTAATTTTTTTTCTTGATGATGGATTCTCGACTGATGGATAGGTAGGTGGAGGCAAGCTCAAAATAGCTAACCTGTTGAAAATTCTACACGATTCATACACCTTCATTTGTGAATGTAAATAAAAAGATGATAAAATACTCTGCAGCTTGAAGATATGTATAGAATAGAATATGTATAGATAGAAAAGGACAAGGTCTGGAACAATTGAAAATTAAAAAACTGGATATATATCAGACACTGTCATGTCACGTTTTTCTTGTTTGTCAATGAGAATTGACAGTGAGTAGAAAAAAAGCTTTACTTGTAAAAAAAAAAAAAGATGGCTGAATGGAAATGCTTGTTACCATTTCATGGGTTTGCAGGCTTTAGTTGAGAATTTAGAATTGAAATGAATGACAGCTGGGATAAGCTCCAGCACTCCCCGCAACCCTGAACAGGACTAAGCGGTTGTGAATTGACGATGAATGACTTCAATGTATAGCAATCGCGGCCCGACCTGATCCATGATGGCCATCAGGTAGACACATCATCCCAAAGGCGTCTATGTACAGTATACAGGTAGATCTATGCTCGCCACTGAATGATAATGTGCTCGCCACCCAGCGGGGGGCAGTGTAACCCCTCCTCTACAAGAGGGATAAGGCAGGTCCGATTGAAGTGATTTCTTGACTAAGAACAGGTACAGTTCTCAAGCCTGTGTGTGGTAAACCATAGTAAAGTTATGTCTTATCTTGGGGCACCGGACACAAGACCATGCAGGTTTCCGTTTTAATTAAAACCTACATTTTGATTCTGTATTTTTAAAAACGTGTGCTTTATTTTGTATTTGTCTTATATGGAAATCTGTATGGTGACGTGAAACATTTGAGTAGGTGTCACACGCAAAAAAGTCAGGAAGGGGCGAACACTTTCTCATCTCTGCGTATTAAGAATGCATGCGAGCGCACATAGTATTTACTATTATAGCATACAGTTTGCTATGCTATTGAACCTGTATCGATTTTGCTTTTTATTAGATATTACACCCAGAATTTATTATTCGCCTATGACGCTTCTTCAGTGACAAAAATGCCACTTCCGGGATTAACCCATACAATCTCGGGGAGTCACGTGACCAAAGCGTTATTAAGCCCCCCCCTTTTTTTCCTCTCTGCTGAGCATCTCAGCAGGATAACGCTGTCCGTTCGCCTTTTAGACCCCGAGTTTGCGTCGCTTTCTACACTAAACCTCCATTATTGGTCCGTGACGGTGTGGTAATCACCGAAAATCTTGGCCATGTCAGCCAGCTCCGCTTTTAACGACGAGAAAGGAGGCTCCTCCAGCGTCGGGGAGCCTGAATATGGCCACGACCCGGCGAGCGGAGGGATATTCTCCTCCGACTACAAACGGTAGGTCGGATTCTTCTGTCAGTTTTTTTGTAAAGATGGGCATTCTCTATGCACAAGACATTTGCTACTTGATCACATGTGGTTCACAGTAAGGCTATAAACACCCTAGGTATCTTAAAAGATGCATGTCACGCTTTAAATGTCCGTGCTTTTTCGGCCTATGATGGCGCTAGGTATGATGGCGACAAACTGCTTTGAAGAAGCACCAATGTTTACGTTTTGCTACTGGTGTTTTGCTGACGGGAGATGTGAACGGTTGTGTAAGAATCAAGGCGGCAGATGCTTTCAGCACCACCCTGTCGGACAGCGACACACTAGTTCAAACTCTACTTAGTTGAAATCTCGAACTAAATGTTTTACTTTCAAATGTGAGAACACATTACGAATTAGTGCAGTGTTCTGCATTAAGATAGTGATGTCGCTGTCAAAACATGGCCATATTGGATTACCCCAAGGAAGGCTTGCAAAGCAAACAAATCGTGAGATCATCTGCTTCCATGTTCAATGGGGCAGATGATAGTGCTTCCTTAAAGATTACTCTTTTTAAAAGCTCTTCATGAGGAACAGCGCTTCAAGAGTCAGAGCTCCTCAATGGGTCACAATGATGTGAGTTTGCCCTGTATCCTGTCTTGAGATTTTTGGAATACTTTATCAGAGAAATGTCCTTTAGTATCCCAGTGAAGAATTTTAAAGCCTCTGAAAGGAGCTGGATTGGCCCATTTTAGCCAAACTGGCTATTACTTGCTATTACTTGTATTCGGGCCACACAAAGAAAAAATGTAACATTATGTGATTAATGTCATGGTATTTACTAGTGGTAGCAGTAGATACTTGACAGCGTACTGCTCCTTGATGTCTGAGGTGAAAACACAAATCTGATATCAACTGTCCACCTTTGATCATTAGTTTTCACAAGATTGCTAATCTTGTTTTATGCTAACGTTACGGAACTAATATAGGTTCATCAATTTGGGCTGCTCACAAACTCCAATTCAAAGCACGGCTCAGTAATGTCAATGTTTCACAATGCTATAAGTCATCAACTGTTCTGAACTCTAAACAATAGTCAGGATAGTTGGACATGCAACGGACACTGGCTTTGTCGATCTCAGCGATACAAAGAAAACAGAAAAGAGCAAAGTGACAACCACTTCTCGAAATATTTTACCGGTATTCCAAAATGTAAGAGTTTACTTCAGTTCAGAAACCTCCCACTGCTGCTGCTGCAGGATGTGACCTCATTGAACCTGAATACCGGCAAACATTGTTGATAGTTTACAATTATTCTGTAGTGTTTTGTTTTTACTTTTTTTTTTCAACAGTTTGGAATAAAAATGGTTGTACAGATAGAAGCAATAAATAAGAAAATACATGCTGACTAGGTTAACTGAACAAAATTGCCCCCAGGTCTGTGTGTGTGTGAATGATGTGTGTGCCCTGCGATGAACTGGCAATTTGTCCAGGGTCTATTCCTGTCTCACGCCCTATTACTGTTAAGATAGGCTCCAGCACTCCCCTCCACCCTGAACAGGACTAAGCGATGGTTAACTGACGATGTATCTATGTATGTATGTAAGATTGAAATGTGTGACAAAGCATGTCAGGGCGGACAACTTTATTGTACAACTCTAGTATTCATTTTGATGAGTCAAACTAGTGGTCTTTGTAGCAGCTATTCATTCTTTAATGACCTGATTCATTCTGTATACGTGTCCATGACCTGGAATCAATTTTCTTACTTGCTTCCTTCTGCTGTGACAATGTTTCCAAACTGCAAACAGCAGGACAGTTCTCCATGCCACATAGCTCGGTCAGTCAAGGTGTGGACAGAGGATCACCAGGTCTAGACTCTATCATGGTTAGCCCAATCTCCAGATTTGAACCCCATTAAATTTCATCCATTCCTCATCCGCTTATGCCGGGTTGGTGGCATCCACCAGCTCCAACTGGGGGATCCCGAGACGCTCCCAGGCCAGTGTAGAGACATAATCCTTCCACCTGGCCCTGGGTCGATTCCGCGGTCTCCCCATACCTGGCCACACCTGATACACCTCTAAAGGAAGATGTCCAGGGGGCATCCTCATGACTTGCCCGAACCACCTCAACTGATTCCTCTCAACGCAGAGAAGCAGCGGCTCGACTCCAAGTCTCTCCCGAATTACAAAACTCCTCACCCTGTTTCTAAGGCACAGAGACTTCAGGCCGAGAAGACGAAGACTGCTCATCATCCTCCAGCTCTGTCTCCCTTACAGAGGATGGAATGTGTGTGTTAAGGACTGCGAATTACATCATCAGTTGAAGTCAACAGCGTTGCATCCTTACTGTACACAGCTTGGATATTCTGCTGACCATTTTCCAGAAGTGCCTTGGTGCCCCCCACTTAATTCCCAGGAATGTAACTGATAGTCACAGACCTTCAAACGATGTTGGATTGCTTGAATTTTAGCCTTGGGAGTGGAATCAAGTACCCAACAGCAATGTGATCGATGGGTGGAGCGCATACCAGGGCAGATGAGAGGTGTCATTTTTAACATCAGTGTTTTTTTTATCAAATATTGGTGTGTGAACTTCCATATTTGCTAATGTAAAACCATAATACTTTGATATTGTTGTTCGGGGTCTGAAAATTCAGTTTCTTTCTTTTTTTGTTCATGTGTCCAGTTGGATCATGTCGGTGGTTCAAAAACACAAAAACTGTCTATTAACACATGCCTTTCAATAGTAAAATCAGATTTCCCCTGAATGATTGAATCTGTGGGCCAAAACTTAACAAAGTTGTGTGCATGCATGGTATACATATTTTTGCGTCTTGGCAGTAGTCATTTTCATTCTGACAAGCAGTATGGCTTTACTTTAGATCATGGAACACCGAGACACCAAGCTGTCTACATTGAAATACTTTATGCATGCAGAAAAGGTTCAAATCTTATTTGCCTTTAGCGGTTGTCATCAGATCCTGCAGGGCTGTTACAGAATACAGGAGTGAGTGTTAAGCGTGCTTTGTGGAACTTATTTTTGTCAGAGCTAAAAAAAAAGTAACAGTGAGACAGAGAATGTCCTCGTCTCAGCCCTGCTAAAAACGTAGAGTCATGCAAGCTAAAAATATGGAAGATTCAAATTATAATTTATCATTAACTATTCGATCGCATGAGAATATTAAAAGTAGTCGATTGTGAGTCAGCAAAATCAGTCCACTTGAGAGAGGCAGGCACACAGGGCTGGATAATCAGGGAAGCTGTGGGCGAGGCTGTGTCATTGTTGAAGAGCAGCTGGATGCAGTGACAGAGAGGCTGGTGCAGCGGCAGCCTCATGAGCAGAGGGAGGAGTCACTGGGGGAGAGAATTCGTGGCACATACCAGTCCACGCCCTCCCTGCTCAGTATCATTTTAGAGAGTGCTCCTGTCTCCTTTCCGAGCTGTGTATGGTGTCAGCAGAAGAGACCAAAACTAACCAGCGTCTTTGGATGTGGCGCACATCACCATCACCAACATCGTCATTCCGTCGTTATCATCTCTGCCTCTCTGGACGTTTTTTTCATTTCTGAATTCTGAAGAGACTTTTTTGTGGTGTTCATGCAAGAAGTGTTCTTAATGGAAATAGTTCCAGCTTTAGACATTGAATGGGCTGCTGTTGTGTTTGAAGACTGAAGACTGAATAGACAGACTGAGTGACTAAGGATCTGCATAATTCAATTCAGCAAAGAGGACTTCGACAGACACTACATTTTGCTGCTTTCCTCTGGATTCTTATTTTTTGCCTGACGGAAAGTTTTCAACAATGACGGCCATGCAGAAGCTGTTGCAACTGCCTGTGAATGCAGTGAACATAGTAAAGACGGTGCAGATTCAAGTGCAGGGCCAGGAGGAGGCCAAGAGTCCAGTTCTGTCCCCGGACAAAAGTCAGCAGGCCTGGTACAGTGCTTTGCAGCCTGATGAACTTCGCCACCTTCGTGCCAGTGACGGAGGTGGAAATCAGGAGGAACAAGCGCCACAAGATGAAAGTGCTTCTGCCTCAGTATCTAGCGCTGGAACTTTTCAAACTCAACCATTGCGGTAGGAAATCACAGACACTAGAGCTGAAATCTGCAGACTTCTGCATTTTGACTTAGGGTCACTGAATGTCTAGAGAGGAGTCAATGCTAACATGCACCTGTCTGAATAGTCTATATGGGAAGCTACTCAATGTACAGACTCTGATCTGGTCAGGGATGTGGTCCCCCTGCATTTAGGAGCAAACAAAAACAGTCCATTAACCATATTCTTATGTTTTGCTGTGAAAGTTCAATGCTTGACAGAGAGCAGCAGCACTCGAGGAAAATGTTATCAACAGTGCTAGGTGCAATATGAACTCAATTAAGTTTAATATCTTGCCTATGCATACATATTCATTCTTGAATTGCTATTACTCATTCATTTTCACGTTCATCTCATAATGGTGGTCTTGTGTGTAAAATTGTTATTTCCTTAATATTTATTTCTGATGCTCTATGCACTGATGATTTATGCCTGAAGAACTCCTCAATTTTCCACCGTCGAAGGCAAATATGGCCCCAAATATTTTTCTGCTTATAACATGGTCATCTGTGTTCCTGCTGAAGATTCTTGTTCATATTGAGGCTTAGATGGCAGGTAAGCAGAGTGTTGCTATGGTTGCCTCTAAATAATTTAGAGGTGTGAGTGAATTCACCTGTTGTCCCACCGAGCAAGTCTAAACCCAGAGAAATTAGAGCTTTGGAGTTGGTGTCTAGTTGCTCGAGGATCGTTTTACTTTGGTAGGATGTGGATGATGAAACTTGATAACTGGCATCCATTGTTGGCTCATTGTTGTGTTTTCTCTCCAAAATGTAAATATGAGGTCAAAGCAGATATACTGCAGCTAGTAAGTCTGATGTGTTAGTAACTCCTGTGCAAGCTGCTGTTTTGCTTGTTCTGCTTTGAATGAAAGGCTCGATCGCAAGTGTAATATGATGTGGCGTATAAATGTTCATGTTCTTTTTGCGAGTGATTTGTGTCCCCAGTACTGACAGAAAGGCGCTTTAGATCTACATTCAGGACTCTATGGGGGTCCTTCTTTCTTCTGGGGTCTGAGATTCTTTGTTTGGAAGAAAGACTCAACGCCTCAAACTGATCCACAAAAGTCTTTGTTTGAACCGATCTAGAACACTTGGAACAAAAACCTGCACGCACAGCAGCCCTTTTGTGGCTCAGTGAGACCCATGCACCATATACATCAAACTGAAATGCGTCTCATGAGTTATGGGAGCAAACTCCTTCGACTTGAAAGATTGTGCTAATAATAACAAAATTTTATTGATTCTAAAGTGCATTCATAGCATTTCATTTGTTGTTTTATATCATACTTTCCAAAGAAAGCAATAATAAAGCACATTGTCTTTATTTTGCATCAAAGCAGCATACAGTAAATGTGATGACTGAAGTCGACACAAATAGCACTAGTACCAACATGACGTGACTCCGGAAAGCGAGTTGCAAACATGTATTTCACATGAGATCTTACTCAACATCTGTAAATAATCATGTGGCAGTGGAGCTGAATGTCATGGAACCAAACAGGTTGTAATTTGACACACTTTAATGAATTTAGTTTTGGAATGTCCGACATGTGAAAACATCCATGCAAACACAATTATTCACATATTGGAGTGTGAGAGGAACTTAGGCAGCCCCTGTAATGTGATCTTTTGTGAGGACATTTCATTGACTTTCCTTCTTTCCCTAGCCCCTCCCCCTAAACCTAATCATTCATAACAAATGGCTAACCTTAAACAAAATTATTATAAATCATGGGGACCGGCAATGGGTAGTGACAAATCAACAAAAGGACGTGTGTTTCCAAGAATTGATCTCCACAAGTACAGCTATACAAGTTTGCACACACACACATTCATGTTTCGCTATTTTCGTGAAGACCTCTCATTGCCATAATGCTTTCCATAGCCTCTCAGCCTTAACCATCCAAAACAAATGGCTAACCTTAACCAGGACACTGAACCAAACTTAAACCCAATTGTAATAAATTACTTTTACTGATATTTTAACCCTCTAAAACTTGGGAGACAGGCCAAAATGTCCTCACGAAGCAAAATGTCCTCACGAGAAGGTGACTTGTCAAGACTTGGTACTCACAAGTATGGGAAAACTTGCTCTCAGAGTGTTGTTGTCACACTCATTTGTGCCCACCTAATGTATTTTACTTGTAGGAAATGGTCAGTCAGTGTTCCCATCTCAGAAAAATATCTCTTTGAGTTTAGTGTTCTACATGGTTTACAGTGGGGCATGCATTCAAGCTGGGATTCAAGCCTGGCTTTGAATCCCGAAAATTCACAAGTCCTCAATATCTTCCTCCATTAGACTGCGGTCAACTCCTTAAACTAGATGTCTGGGTTGTTCAAAATGTTGAAGGGGTTTGAGAGAAACTATGGCACAACAGGCTACTCATTGATGATTGCCAAATGGTGTTGGACATGTGACAGGTGTCCCCTCGGTTAACAATCAGGTTTCCCCAAAAACAATTACTGATTTTCTGAATTTAATTAATGCATGGACTAGCATAATGTTTTGAGTCATCCCTGTTGTTTGCCAGCAGACTGCACCAACAGAGATATCCACGCACACCATTCATGGCACTGCAGATTTTGGGGAATCACTGTGTACGCACAGGCACATGTTTTTATGTTTTGTGGAGACATTCTATTAACTTTCATGCCAATTATTTCCCTGGTTTCTTATTAATGTCTTTCTCTTGGTATGTTTTGATCATATTACATTTAATTTAAAGTAAAACTGTGATGCAATTGTGGGTGTTTTCCTCCTTCAGGCATGATGACTTAAAGGAGATGCTTGACAGCAACAAAGACTCGCTGAAGCTGGAGGCCATGAAGCGAATTGTGGCTGTGAGTAAATATTCAATTACTCACCTGATATTCTGTAAATCAAATCAATCAAGCCACTGAAGCAGCAAAATATATGTGTTCTTTTCACGGCTGCAACTCAATTAAAATGCCTTTGCTGGCTTGTTCCTGATGTGGTTTCCTCCTCAGATGATTGCTCGAGGTAAAAACGCATCGGACCTCTTCCCTGCCGTGGTGAAGAATGTGGCTTGCAAGAACATTGAGGTTTGTCCTCTCCTGTGTATCAGTTTGCGATATTACCTCACACTGAACAGTAATCAAACTTGATCATATATTTTCAGGTAAAGAAGCTGGTCTACGTATACTTGGTGCGATATGCAGAGGAGCAGCAGGATCTGGCTCTACTCTCCATTTCAACGTTCCAGCGAGGCCTGAAGGTAAAGCCTGCCTGACATGATGTGCATGTACAGGCTGTTGGGAGACACATAATGAGATTTATTTAAAATGCTAATAGTTAACTTGGTTCTTGCCTCAAATTCAGGATTTACAATATAGAAAAGTAATTTATGCGTATATAGATTTTATAATGAAAAGTACCCAAATATAGGGTTCAAGAGTTGCAGTAAAAACGCTCGTGTTAAGTCTTGTGTCGCCAAAGTGGCGAAATTGCATCCTGGTATTTAAACAAGTCCAGCTGCAAATGTGGTACCTGATGTACACAAGCCAATGGCGGACACCTGCAACTTCAATCTGAGCAACAGTTGTGGGGTGCATCTGTCAAAGTTTTGAGGGATAAAAGATTTCAATCCACCTCCCGGTCGATGAGTCGAGCGAGACTGTGTCATGTAGTAACCAGAGAGGAAGAGCTCGAGTGACTCTGATTCTGAAGACGGTCTCTGCGTCTACACATAATGACAGCGTGTCCACCGGCAGTGTATACTGGAGCCAATGCTCCACAGTGAATGCCCAGCCATCATCGTCGTCATCATCATCATCATTGTTGCATCAGAGTTGAGGTGGAATGTCTCCAGTGGATCAGATAAATATCTGTGTAAATATCTGTAAGTTTTGTAATTCACATTCACGAGTGAATTTACTACCATCCCAAACTTTGGATGACACTGAAGATTCTTCTATTTTACAGTGTGCCTTCATCTCCAACCATGTTAAAGCTGAAATACTGACATTAAAGATTGAATGTTTCATTTAAAAAAACTGATGCCCAAACGGTTGAACGTAATACATACATTTTCAAGTACACTACTGACTTTGACAGGATCCGAACCAGCTGATCAGAGCCAGTGCCCTGAGAGTCCTCTCGAGTATCCGAGTTACGATCATTGTGCCCATCATGATGCTGGCTATCAAGGAAGCAGCTTCTGATATGTCTCCATATGTAAGGAAGACAGCTGCTCACGCTATCCCCAAACTTCACAGGTAACAACAGGCCAGTCGACAATTAGAGCATTTATCCAGAACACTAATATCTCCATTTATTCTACAGTTTGGATCCAGAGCAGAAAGATCAGCTGATTGAAGTAATAGAGAAGCTCCTTGCTGACAAAACCACAGTGAGTGTTAAGATGTACAATTTCTTTCATCATACAGTGAATGTTGGACAAAAGAACATATCAATAAAACATATATTTTTTTCCAAATGCAACTCTTAGGTCCACAATTCTCCACAATGCTAAATGATGTGAATGTGATGCAGTTGGTTGCAGGTAGCGTTGTGATGGCTTTTGAGGAGGTCTGTCCAGAAAGAATTGACTTGATCCACAAGAACTATAGAAAGCTGTGTAATCTTCTCATTGACGTGGAGGAGTGGGGTCAAGTGGTCATCATCAACATGTTGACTCGCTATGCCAGGACCCAGTTCCTCAACCCCAACATCAACGTAAGACGTCATCATTTTATACTCACAATAGGCCTGTATGTGGGCAAAAACAACTGGTGCATGATTCTTCTCCATAGCAAATGTGACAACAAATGTGATTCAGTTTAATCGGAAGATTTCAGTAGTTTATGCCTCCCATCGCACCTTCTTTGTGTGTTCAGGAGTCCCTGCTGGAGGAGGGAGGTGGTGGGGAGAAGACGTTTTATGCCTCTGATGAAGAAGAGGACGATGAGGAGGAGAAAGAGAAGAAGGCTGAAGCTGCTGCCATGGCCAAGAGGAAGCCTTATGTGATGGATCCAGATCACAGGCTGTTGCTCAGGAACACCAAACCCCTCTTGCAGAGTCGGAACGCAGCTGTGAGCTGGTTGATACTACTAATGTGCTTGAACAAATACACTTTTTTTATATGTTTTTATATGTTTTCACATGGGCTAATCATTTTTGAGTTCATCTGCTGTCAATATGATGTGGGCATTTTTTTACCCCTTTTATCCCCACTTGACATGGTCGACAGCTGGTGAAAGAGCCTCCAAAAAGACCTCTGGGACTGTCTTTTCAAACATGTTGTCTGTCAGGGCAATCTTTTTTGTTTTGTCTCTGGCAACATGCCTCTGGAGTTGAAAGACAGCCTAATCTACATTAAATTGACTGCAATGTAATGCTCTTTTGGTTATGTTCTCTACATACCGATCTATAGTATTCTCCATAGTCTAGAATCAATATTTCCTGTGATCTTACTTTATTGGCTCCAAGGCTCCACTCACCTGGAAAAACTCCTTGGAGCCAGGGAAAACTGACCCCTGCTGCAAAAAGAAGGTACCTCCTGTGGCTTTGATGGAGAAAGGATTGGAACATGAAAGAAAGCATAGGCCAGATTCATTGATGTGATTTATTTAATGGCCTGGTCTGAGACAATTGCCTGATCTTCAACATATGAAATTATTGTCGCCTATATTGACGACAAAGGCAGACTTCCGCATGGAGTGTTGACGCATAGGCATTTTAAAGGAGTGAAAAACACAAAAATGTTTTGTCTCATAGTATCTTTCATTACCAGGTGGTGATGGCAGTGGCTCAGCTTTACTTCCATCTCGCCCCGAAAGCAGAAATTGGGGTCATCGCCAAAGCTCTGGTCCGTCTTCTGCGCAGTCACAGGTAAACTTCTTTGGTCCATTTTTTTTATTGCAATGGCTCAATGAATTTAGTATGAACTAATCTTATTGCTATTTTTGCTGTTCAGCTGTGGTGGCATCCAAATCAAATTTCAGAATAATATCTGTGCACATTTTGTCCATTTCTATGATTAGTAAGGTGGCATCAGTGTCCTCTTCAGGCTCTGACAGGCTTTACTGCTTTTCAAACAAACCAATCAAAACACAGGAATAAGGCAGGGCCTTGAAGAGGCTAGTTAAACAGGTAACGAAACCCGTTAGAGGGTGACGCGCATACCATCGATGTGTATCACAGAAAAACATCACATAGACTAAACAGAAGGGTATAGTGAATTACTTATGTGCTGTTTCTGTATTTTAAACATTATTCACCTGCATTCTTTGTCTTCTTTTTGCCTGTTTCTTTTTCCAGTGAAGTCCAGTATGTTGTACTCCAGAACGTAGCAACAATGACCATAAAGAGAAGGGTAAGATTCATCGCTGCCAGCACATCATCAAAACATTCTTCGTTGAGATTGGTGACTGATGACTGTATGATTTGAAGGTGAGGTAAACTTAATATTTTGTGCACTGCAGGGAATGTTTGAGCCATATCTCAAGAGTTTCTACATCCGCTCTACTGACCCCACCCAGATCAAAATCCTCAAGGTTCTTTTCTCATTTTCTTTTCTTTATTAATTGTTCTTATTTTAACACAAAATATGACTAGCATGCTTGTATAAAATATAAGTTGGGTGAGGCTCATCAAAAGACTTTTTTAAATTTCTTGTTATCCTCTTCTAGTTGGAGGTGCTGACCAATCTGGCTAATGAGACAAACATCTCTACTATCCTCAGGGAGTTCCAGGTGCTTCCATCAAGCGTATTCACAGCCTGAGTTTATTATCTAAGGTTCCAATTTTATTTCAGACCTACATCAAAAGCATGGACAAAGACTTTGTGGCTGCCACCATACAAGCTATTGGCCGCTGTGCCACCAACATAGGAGAGGTCCGGGACACCTGTTTGAATGGTCTTGTGCAGCTGCTGTCCAATAGAGACGGTAGGTAGATAATCTTAAATCCACTTCAGAGTGATTCCATTCCCCAAGCTAAATTGATTTTTGAGGCTCTTGATGAGTGTAATTCCTGGTTAACATGAAAAATTAAGTAAAAAAAAGCACTACTAAAAGCAAACTACTGTAAATACTGTCATATAACAGGAAAAAAAGTTATTTCCTTTCCGTTGATCTGGGTCAGTATGTGACATGAGAATGGTTAGAAAAATCAGGAGAAACCCAGAGTGGACTGAGTCTATGATAAACTGATTTTTTTTTTTTTGGACGATTTTCGTTTCTATTTGGGAGAAAGCCTCTATGCAGACTGTAGAGCATTCTAACTCTGGAATGACTTGATGATGAAATATGTAGAGCAAGAATGACTTTGACGTGTTTGTCCTTCAGAGTTGGTGGTGGCTGAGTCTGTGGTGGTTATCAAGAAGCTTCTGCAGATGCAGCCGGAAAAACACAGTGACATCATCAAGCATATGGCAAAACTAACTGACAATATCCAGGTAGTAGTCTGATTATGATGACTCCAATGTTAAACAAGGAGTTGGGGAGCTGGCAGGTGATTCTAACTATGTGACACCTCCCAGGTTCCGATGGCCCGGGCAAGTATCCTGTGGCTGATTGGTGAATACTGTGAGCACGTTCCAAAGATTGCACCCGATGTTCTGAGAAAGATGGCGAAGTCATTCACCAATGAGGAGGACATTGTCAAGCTGCAAATCCTCAACTTGGCGGCCAAGCTCTATCTCACCAACTCCAAACAGGTACACAAAAAGGGTCATCTAACATATCTATGTATTCCAAGGTGATGTACCATAATTAAAGAAACCTTTTGTCTTCCCCTCAGACCAAACTCCTGACTCAGTATGTCCTCAATTTGGCCAAGTATGACCAGAATTACGACATACGTGATCGTGCACGCTTCATTCGGCAGCTCATTGTGCCAACAGAGAAGAGTGGAGCCTTGAGCAAGTATGCAAAGAAGCTCTTCTTGGCCCTGAAACCCGCACCTGTGCTCGAGTCTCCATTCAAAGGTATTGAAGTTTTCTGGATCTGTGCTTTTTGTCATTATCTCCACCAAGGCAGTTATGTTTTCAGTGGTGTTGGTGTCTGTCTGTGTTCAACCTGAAAATTTATCTGCAGATTTGGATTAAACTTTCATGAAATATTTGAAATGGGGCAAGGAACAAATGATTCAGTTTTGGGAGTTATCAAGAGCAATGAAATTCGAAGTATTTTTTTTTAACATTGGGCGATTGTGTTCTTGGAGGTTTGTGCACTCTGGGTGCTTCTCTAGTTTGTTATTCCTTTGATGTTTAAAATGTCAGAAGTCTCGCTCTATGTGGAAGTGTATTATCATATCCCTTATATTATTTGTTTTTTAAGTCAAGTTAAGTTGGTTTCATTTTGAAGCAAATCCAAAATCTGGTGAATGGTCGGTTAAAATTTAAGTAAGTATGTATCCGAGCTCTGAAGTCAGATCTGGGTTCCGAATGTTAGATTAGATTAGATGTCCTTGGTCCCACTAGGAATAGGGAAATCAAATAGCGACAAGATATTATGAAGTATTAATGTATCTATCTAATGACAGTCACAAGTGACGTTTTCATTAAGCCGACTGGGTGAAACCTTCAATTCGAGCACATCCAGTGAAGGGGTCCCAAACAAAAGCAGTCAGCATATTGTAGTACCCACGCCATCCTGCCCCCGAACAACCGAGTGAGTGTGTCTTTGAACTGTGGGAGGTATCTTGAGTCCCTGTAGAAAACCCATGCGCACACGGGGAGAACATGAAAACAGCTAACCATTGCTCCACTGTGCTGGCCACCTGTACAATACTCATTGGTGATTGAACACTGCAACCTTACTGCCTACATTTTGGTCAATTACTCTTTCAATTATTTAATTAGCCTTCCTCGTTTATCTGATCTAAACTTGTGTCATGATCAGTGATTGTTGTGGTGTTCGCCAGTGAATGTGCCTCAACTTACCGACACATGCTTGTTGTTCTATAGTTAGGTGAATTTCTCTCTGACGTGCTATTTTGACCCCATCAGAGTTGCCTTCTTACCAAACACGTCTGTGTCCCTAACAGAATGCACCATTATATAATTGAGTAATTCAAATCAGTACATTGTCCTACACAATACGGTACATGAATGTGGTGGTTGGTTCTTCTATCATATATTTTGAAGAAAATAATAAATAGCATGTTATATTGCACATTGTTATGTTAAATAAATCAGTTTCATCTGCAATGAAGGGCAACAAATAAATTAACTGCCTTGTGTCATAATATGTTTCATCCTGCAGATCGAGACCACTTCCAGTTGGGTTCACTGTCCCACCTGCTCAATGCAAAAGCTGGGGGCTACCAGGAATTGCCCAACTGGCCAGAGGCTGCCCCAGATCCCTCCGTGCGCAACGTGGAGGTGAAGGAGTCTGTGCGTGCAGTGGGAACAGTAACTTTCAGAGACACAAGGGCCTTCTGGGCTCTCCAGGAGGCCCAGACCATGAAGGGAAGAGAGGGTTGCTCCTGCATCATTGCAGTGCCTCATAGGGGTCCTGCAGGATCAAAAGGCCTTCAAATGAACCTTGACATTTATTTGTTTATCACAAAAAATCATCCATTGATATTACCCATTCATTAATCACCTCAACCATCCACGTTGATGCTGCTCCATAGAGGGAAGATGGCATCTCCTTTTAGTCAATACCAAAATATACCAAATTGTCCACTGCTTACCACTTTGGTGCACTAGTTTATGATCAGCAGCAGCTCTCTTGGTGACCTCATTTAACCTCTAGACGAATTAACACATGAATTGGTAGCTGCCACATTGTGTTTTGAAATTACTTGAATTATTGAAGCAGTTGATACATCTGTTGAGCACCATCCCAACTCATCATTGAACGGAATTAGCTCTCGCTGAATGGACACAGAGTGATTATGTTCTTTGTATAATCAGTCTGTTGTGTGTTGGGTAACATATACAGTCATTTGCAAATCTACTTCAATTATCAGAAATGTCCTCTGACTGATGGACCCACACAAATTCAAATTAATTTCTTTCATTCCCGTTCAATCACTTCACACGTAACATTCCCTCGAGGACGTCCAAACTAGCTTAAGGTCCTGGTTCAGGATGATACACATTCTGACGGCCAATAAAAAAAGCCCTAGATTTGTACTACTACATTTATAAGTACCTAGGTATGACCAAAGGAGTGAGTTAGAAAATTTATGTGGTTGCGTGTGAGCATGTCTGTTCACCAAAAATGTAATTTGCCTTCAATGTATGGGAATTCTAACTAGCCTGGAATATGCTTACTCCTACTATGAATGTAAATCCTCACCCTCCCACTCAAATGGAGTTTCCTTCAAGTTCTGGACCGTTTGGGTCACATCTCTGATCCACTGCTGCTTTGCATGTTACACCCCTGCATAGGCAGAAGAAGTCATAACTACTGGCGAGGGACGAATCGGCCTGCTAGGAGACTGGAGAGAGGTGCCCTCTCAGTTTGAGAGTGCTGTGCAGTGTTTGTTTCTCTGTCTTTCTCTGTGTTCCTTCAATAATTATCATCTTACTTTTTAATTGCTTTGACCCATTTGTATAAGAGGAGCCAGATAAAAGCATAATCTTATAATCAAAGAGCATTCATGCTGAGCTAGATAAGGAGGAACCAAAATGTTGAATGAATATTGTGTTAGACGGCTTATCTAAAATGACCCAGATTTAGTTGGGATTAAAATAAGAGTTGCGGTCCAGCATCAAAGAAATGTGTCTCTTTGAGCGAAGCTAAAGACTGTGCAACATGTTAGGATGTCACAGTCTTTGGTGTTGCCACCTCTATGGAACAAAAAAAAGAAATCATTATGTCATCCCATCTTCATCATGAGTGAGAACCATTGCAGTACATTCTGGGGGACAATAACTCCAGAATGTTTAGAACACCTTGAAATCTAATTCAGTTGATTTAAAAAGGGTTGATCTAATTTAATTAATTCAAATTTTAAAACATATGTGGTCCAGTATTTTAACCATAATGTATGGTTGATTCTTCCCCACAGGTTGGTTGTTCGTTTTTAAGCACTGAACTGGCTCTGTCACCAACGTGTCCCTGCATGATGCTGAGTGTTATGAAGTCTCTTTCCACTGTGCATGCTCCTCTCACACCATCCAGTGAAAGTCAACACTACATCCTGAATACTACAATGCCGAGTTTGGTTTATACGTGCACAAGTAGGACTCTTTGAGGAACAACAAAAATGACAACGCCATCTGTGGAAACCATAACTTCTGGTCTTCAGGCACCCTGGTCCTGCACATGACTTTTTCATGAGAACCCTTTATTTGCCTTAGACATAACCCTGCTCCAGTTTTAGTCGTAGTGCAACGTTACAAGTGTTACAAGCTGTGTGTGTGCGCATGGGATCCAAGTGCAAGTGGTGGCCAGCAGCAAGGAGACACAACCACAAGTATAAAATTTATGAATCACAGTAAAGTAAAAAGAAAGCAGTTGATCACAGTGAAGACATCCGGGGGAACACCAAGTCCAGCGGTCAGACACTCATTCGAGTAGCATAATTTACAAATGTAAATGTGACAAATTTGTTTTGTAGTATCTATTAGTCGAAGTACTTCCCTGGAAATGTCGTCTTCAGCAGGTTTTATTTTCTGTCTCAGTAGTATCAAAAACTATTCTCATTTATTTTAGACTCTGTGTGTCTGCTTCTGTTCTGTTTCTGATGTTTTTTCTCAAATATTTCCTCCTATTTTCCTCATTTCACCTCGACCACAATTTACCCTTTTTTCTTTTCCTTGTTTGCCAGGTATTTACGCTGCTTGAAAGAGTTACAACATTAACGAGTGTGAGTCAGTTTAGTGGCCAGGAGCCCTTGACTTGAGCCTCATTCATTTAGCTGAAGTGCTTTCTTGACCAGCAGCTAACCTAGACCATGTTCTGTGTTTAGCTTAGCCAAAGCAACCTCTTCCTCCACCCCTGGTTTTAAAGAAGAGATGCTTTTGTCGAGGTGCTTAGTTCTGTTAATTTCAACCGCACTTTTTACTCGAACTAGTGTGGTCACAAACATGCTCGCCAAAAGATATCACTTTTTAAATGTAACTGCACCCCATTAAAAATAAAAAAAACAAAACCAAAACCCCAATACACCCCTGCCTCTGGCCATGAAGGTGTCAACTGGTCCAAACACCTGGTAAAGTTTAAATGTAAGATAAAAATCAATCAGAATGTGGATCTGGAGCGGGTGACTGGTCCAGCCTGAGACCTTCATAATCATGCTACCGTTTCCTGCCCACTGCGGCTTTATTCGATTTGCTCGGTCAGCCTCTTACGCTGATAGTTTTTTTTTCTTTTACCAGGTTCCAGAGTGGACCAAATGTAGCAGCAGAGAGAAGCGGAAAGAAAAGAAGGTGGAGAAGCCATTTTACTCTGACTCGGAAGGCGAGTCAGGACCAACAGAGTCTGCTGACAGTGGTACATTTTTATTTATTTATTTAGTGTTCAGACAGCCCCAGCCATAGTTGATCAACTTTTTACTTTTTTATTTTTTTACCACAAAGTTTAAAAAGTTTTCCTGGTATGGAAGTGAATCTGCTGATTCACATATCTGCTTAGTGAAGATATTTGTGTGGACATCAGTGACCTGGGCCTGAAGACAAATGATTCCGAGGTGCTTAGAGCGAAGAAAACACTTGGTGGGAACGGGTGGGGTGCCGATGCAGAGTTTTTCTGACTAATAATATGCAAGAGCAAATGTAGCTGACATGCTGGATAATCTTGTAGTCCAGGTGATTTGCTGCAGTTGTGATGTAATGGAGAAGGAAGAGGTTGAGTTCCTTGCTGTCAAAGCATGTTCAGCAGAGACTCTCAGTGGGAGTCTGGCTGTGTCGCCTGCTATCCACCTTCAAAACCTGGAGTGCATCCGTGGCAGCATGTTCAGAACTTACCTCTCACTCTCTCCTCTCCAGAATCCTACTCCAACAGCAGCTCTGAGAGTGGCAGTGGCAGTGAAGAGAGTGGAACCAGCTCAGACAGTGAGGGAAGTGAGGAAGCCTCTGAGTCTGAGGAAGAGGAGGAGGACAAGAGGAGAACGAAGAAAGAATCAAAGATGCCAGTGCCCCCAAGTGAAAGGTGGTTTTTCTTGTCATTTTTTGGGAAGTTGTGAAAAGCTCTTCTGAACTGGGTTTTTGTCTCAGTGAGGAGAGCAGTGAGGATGAGAGGAGGCCTCAGAAGAAGAGTAAAGAACTTAAAACCGAATCAGAGTCTGGATCGGATCAGGACGATACCGAGTCAGACAGCAGCCCATCAGAGTCCGATGATTCGGAATCCGAAACCGATATCAAAAAGAAGAAAAAGGTATGATCACACTTCCGACACTTAAAAAGTTATATTTAAAGCATGACTCTCAGCCAACCAGATAGTTCAGAGGAACAGCCTTATGAGGGGTCAGGAGGTTTTTGGGGCCTCGCTTCGCCAGTCAAATCAGTACAAGTTGAATATTAATGGATATGTGAGTGAAGGTGTGCTGTGTTTTTGAAATAATTACGTTTTTAGATACATTTGTGTGAACAGAGTCACACTTTCATGCTTTTTGCGCAGCACATTATTCAGCTACATGTGCTTTGTCAGCATAATAACTGTAATCAGCAACTAACCTGTGGTTAGCCACTCATTCTAGTCCATGACACGGTCCATGGTCAGTGTTGTTAGGGCCTCCCTTCACTTTAATGAGTCTTTCACACAAGAGCTCTGTCACATGAGACTCTGAATGGAATGTTTTGGCAAATGTTTCTCACTGTGTGCTAAACACACGTGACATGAGGTGACAGAGGGCCTGTATTGCATATAAAAAGAAAAAAGTATCACAATATTTTTATTTTAGAATTGTTTGATCTTGATGATTCATGTTTTTTAATATTGCTTTCAAAATGCCAGTTTCTTAAAGTGTCTGTTTTGTAAACTATTTCTTTACAGCCTGGCATTCAGCAAACAACAGCTGATTTCACTTATATATGATAGAAGTAACAAATAAGAAGAACAAGTAACATGTGAGCTATCCCCACAAAACAAATGTAGAAAAAAAATGCCCTCTTTAACAGCTAAACGTGTGAAGTTAAGTAAGTATAATAACAATCCCAAACAATGTCAATGCACCAAGCTGATCGATTCGGAACTGTGGCTCAACCCAGCAGGTTGATCTGTGAGAGCTCATTCCTGCGATGAAATGGTGCGTCTTCACTGCCCTCAGTTAGATTCAGAACAGCAACATCTTGTGTTCCATGTGTGTTTAATCGAGAAACAGGATGGTGGCTGATAATTGAGGTGGTCCAGAAATTTTCCACGACAGTTAATCGAGGTTGATTAATTGCCCAGCCCGGTCATGTGATATTTAATGCCTCCAACTAAACTGTTTTCACTGTTGGCATGTTTGTCACCAGCAGAAGGTTTTTGCAGAGTTTTCAGGATTGTTTCAGAAGTGGTTCACAGTGGAGTGATTTGGTGGCGTTTTGTAGCTCTATATAGATTTAGGAACTTTTTCACGTGCCAGTTCCATCCAAAACTCGCCAAAAAAAGACAAAAAAAGACTTGACTTCATAAAACACTACATACAGTTGAATCAATAAAATAAATCATCTGTCATGTGACTGTGATTGGACAGCAAGTTTTATGAGAAATGTGATGTGAAACCTTTGCAGAGCTCTGCCCACGAGTCTTTCAATACCACCCTTGAAATGACACAGATGTGTCTCTCTCTCACTGCCGAATCCGTTGCCATATACAGTACCTTACCTAATGCTGTACCTAGAATCCAATGGGCCCACATCTCGGTGTTTATCTCTGATCTTTCTGTTTCACTTTAGGCCACAGAATCAAAGGCTTCCTCAAAGCCCATCAGAAAAGAAAACAGACGGGAGAAGAAAGAAATGTCTCTGCTTGACCTTGATGACTGTAAGTGTTGAAACCCAAAAAGTGCACCGTCTGGATGGAAATGATGTACTTGTCTGGTTGCCGTGGAGATTTTTGTTGCCGTGGAGACATTTGTTTTCTTCCTGTCTTTCAGTTGAGCCTGCTCCGTCTCCTCAAGTAACGCCTGTCAACACATTCCTGTCCAGCAGCCTGGTGACTGATTTGGAAGGGCTCTCTTTGTCAGACCCTCTTCTTTCTCCAGCAGTAAGTTTGGTTAGCTGTTGCTTTGTAGCAGACATGAGTACATCTGTTCTTATTCCGGCTCAGTCAGCCGCACGTAGTCACTGGTCAATCTTGCAGGCCGTCACCCCCTCCAGTGCTCTGAAGAACCATGAGCTCCTGCACCGAATCAAGGGGGAGGGTTTGTCTGTGGAGTACTGCTTCACTCGCCAGCCCTACAGTCTGGACTCCAACATGGTGGCGGTCCAGATGCAGTTCACTAACAACTCAACTACCGACACCAAGAACCTGCACATGAAAGACGTGAAGCTGCAGTCTGGGATGAGAGTCAAAGAGTTTCCAGAGATAGGTGAGGTCGAAGGTGCAACCGGCTGGACTGGGGCAAATAAATCTCTTCATTACATGTCTAAACTGACAGACTTCACTGCAGTGAGTCAGATAACTGTAGTAGCTCACAGAAAAGCATGGTGATATAGTAGCATCAACCCTGTTCAGAAACTAATTCTAATGTACATGCAGTTCATGCGTTCACCTGGGGATGTGATCATGTGCCTTTGGGAAACTTGACTTGATGATGAATTGACAGTTTCAGGGGTAATGGTAAGCTCATGGCTGTGTGTCTTTCACAGAGCTGCTGCCTGCAGGGGAGTTGACCACTGCAGTGATGGGAATAGACTTTTGTGACTCCACACAAGCTGCCAACTTCCAGCTGTGGTGAGTTGTGTCCATCCAGGAGGGAAAATGAGGGATCTAATCATCAACCTTTTTCTTTTCAGCACAAATACCAAGACGTTCTTCGTCTCAATCCAGCCTCCAGTTGGAGAGCTGATGAAGCCGGTTTTCCTGACCGAAAATGAGTTCAAGAAGGAGCAGGGTCAGTTGGCGCATCTGAAGTCCCTAAAATCTTTTTTATTTTGTTTTGTGCTGCCTTGTGCTCCACACAGATGAATCGGTTTATTGCGGCATTTTGTATTGAAAATGACATGGGCACGATGCTGAGGAGCTGTTGGAGTCTAACAGATCAGAGATTTGCTCACATGAGTGATAACAAGCCTGTGTGGGGTGGAGATAGCAGTTAACAGGACAGTTTAGAGAGACAGACTTTGTGCAGCTACCTGTGATGGTAAATACCTGCAGAGTCGTGGGATCAAGTCAAAATAATAGTATGGCACTGACCGCGTAAAAAGGGTGTATGTATACATTTGGGGATAAAACATCATCAGTTGGACCGAACAAGAACTGCAATGTGGTGATAGAAGTTTACTTTGAAGCTGAAGGTTTACTGAAATGTCTCACCAGACCTACCTATACTTTTCCTTCTGAACCAATGGGCAACTGAATGGAAAGCAGACTTGTCTGAGGCGGGAGTCCTCTTTTTGTTACGTGCTCCTCAGTGATTCACGTGTGACCTCTCCTGCAGGTCAGCTGATGGGGATGAATGAGATCACAGAGAAGTTGACTTTAAATTTGAACTGGAGGAACGAACAGGAAATTGTCCAGAGAGTTATGGCGGCTGCCAATCTCAGCAGAGTTCCCTGTGGCTCCGACAAAGAGTGCAGGTGAGTAGTGCACCAAAGCTGGAGAGACACTTTCCTGCCTGTTTCCAAGCAGGCTGCTTATGTACTACAATGTGACAATCATCTGAGTAATCCAGGTTGCTGATGCTGACTGAAGGATTTCATTTGTGTCCTCTTATTCTCTGCTTTCATTCCTGTTTCTTAACTTTGCTGCATTGACTTCAGTCCTCCTGTCCATCCACCCGATCCTCCTGTCCACAGGTTCGCCGGCAGAACGATGTCCAGCGGCAGCCTGGTGTTGGTCACCGTGGTGAGCAATGAGGAGGGCGCTGCTCAGCTGACCATCAACTGTGAGAAGATGGTGATTGGGACAATGCTTGTGAAAGACATCCTCCTGACCTTGACACAGTGACGTGTCGTGACGCTCACCTGCATCCACTTCACTCAAGTAGCATTGCCAGCATTGTTTCCTGTGTGGCTCGCTCCATTGAAGACTCCTGTCTGATGACTGCCTGTTCGTGTCACCGTTGATGAGAGTAACTACCAGTTTCAGCAACATAGAAGGGGTTTAAAAAAGGTTTATATTTCAAATATAATAATAATAAAATAATGGAGAAAAAATGTTTTCCAAAATTCAGAAAATTTCTCCTTAAAGTGTAATTTTCCAGTTCTCTTCATCGTCAGAAACCTCTGCCAGATGTTGTTTGGTTAGAAGTTGTCCTGTAACTGGATTTGACTGGCTCAGATGATTATCCGTCAGGCTATTATGCCATCAGGGAGAGTTTGTTGCTGGGGAACACCACAGTGTGTTTGTGTTTGTGTGTATAATTGTCTCACTTCAAAACTTATATTCAGATTAAAATACCTGCATAGACCACCACAACTTATAACTTTGTATGGTATGTAAAATTCTTGTTTTCTTCGTTTATAATTCTCTCTCTCTCTCTCTCTCTCTTCTGCTGTGCCGTCCCACTCTTCTGGTAGTGCTATCTGACCAGCCACAGCAGCGTGAACATCTCCCCGAACTCTGAACAATGACCATTCTTTGCGCTCGAACTTCCACCGCTCCACCACTTCCTCTTCCTCATCATAGTCTATCGATCACTGGCCTACGCTGCTTGGCAGTACTCTCCCCAGGCACCACCTGCCAGACTCACTCTCTGGCACACAAAATGTGTTCATCACCGTCTCCATCCTCCTGGCAAAAGCTTGGCAAAAACGTACACTCCTGCAGTCACCTACATGGCCATAAAAGCCTGCTTCTCCTCTTACTGTTTCCATCACCTTACTAGTCTGTTCCTGGACTCCTCCTCTTCAGTTATTTTTTTTCTTTAGTGGAAAACATAATCCTAATGGTTTCAGAGGCAAACAGAGGGATGAGAGGACACAAATCTGTGTATCCACTGGTTCTTGCAACCTGTAAACCATCATGGGATTGATGATGAAACAGGGTCAACTATTGTCTTGTTTGAAGTTGAAGAAGTATGTTTTCGTCCACAAGAGATAGAGACGAAAGTTCATTTAATACAAAGGTTTGTGGATTAAGTTTGTTTTCAAGATGGAAGCTACAGCTGGATTCCCCCTATGAAGCAAGCGGACAGAGCATAGTGGATAGATTCGCAGAAATGACCTAGATTTCGGGTTTGCTCAATCAAGTCTATTATTCACAAACTGGTTTGTCTGACATGCTTTAAATGCTTCAGCGAATGATAATTGTGTTCAGCTGAAGTCAAGGCTGAAGTCCATGTTTGTAGTTTTTTGTAGTCCTTCTTAGGCAATCAATATAAACAGTTGCAAGTGAGGCAGCCATTTTAAAAACTCTTAACACGTTTTAAGTAAAACTGCATTTCAATGTGAAGCCACTCTGATTTGACAATACAGAACAGTAGGGCACCTTGAACAGATGCCTCATGCATACTTAAATAATCCAATCGATCATCTGACAATGATGTGCAAAGTTTGGACCAGACAATTGTGGCGTAATTATATCTACAACTTCTAAAACAAGTCAGAGTCTCAGTCAGTACTAATACCATGATTAAGTTTATTGCATTATAAACACATGACCCTGGACCAGTCACACTGCGTTCACCCGTTGCACTAGAGTGTCCTTGTGAAGTGGGAGAGCTTAGCAGGTTAAACAGAGTCACTGAGCCTGGTGAATGGATCTTCCAACATTAGATGTACCTGTATCACAAAGGTTAAAACTGCAGGTCACTTGAAAGCCCCAGACACCTCTCAGTTTTAAATAAAGTTATTCATCAATAAACAAGGAGCATTTGGTCCCACCATGCAGCCTCCAACAGCCAGACTGCCTTCATGAAAGCACACAATGAAAAACTTTGGTCAGAAATTGCTTGCTCACCTGGAGCGTATTATATAGCAAAGACAAGAAGTCACTTTAAAAATGTTGCAGTAGCAAAAAGTTGGAGTGAATGAATGTTTCATACAAAGTTGTTGATGTCGGCACAAGATGTGGTTCAAAGTTAACACCAGCACTTCTACGGAAGGTAGGGGGCTCCTGTGAGGCCAGCATGATGACACTTCAGTCAGTGGCACACAGACACAGGTGTGGTGAGTTCAGGTTCACGTGAGTTCTGTCTGTCGAGTCTGTGGCAGCAGCATTGCCACGCCTCCTCCCGTCAGCAGAAGAGCAGAGACCAGCAGCACCGGCACGGCACAGTCGCTGTCCACCAGAGCTCCAAACACCAAGTTAGCTGTGATGGCTGCCACCCGCCCCACCCCAGTGAAGAAGCCCAGCGAGGAGGAGCTGGTGGGAGGAAGCAGACATGAAAGCAAAATTTAAAAAAAAAAAAAAAAAAAGACAAGTAAAAAAAAGCCTTTGTTAATGCAGCAGGAAAGTGAAACGGACTTGGGGAGGCAGATTGTATCTGGAAGTCAATGAAGATATTTGTTTTGGTTATGGCTAACGCTGGAATTTTCCATCTGCCCCCAAGTCCCTTTGAGTCTCCCGGTGGTTTGATTCTATATGCCCCAATTCGATCAGCCGCGACGAGCTGGCAACTTCTCCTAGCCAATGAGTTCAGAAATCGCATCCTGCTTGCTACTGAGCTCACGTCACGTCCGTCTGAGAATTGGTTGCCCTTTGCAATGGACACACAGAGCCACGTCTTGCATGTTACAATCGTACTATAACTGAGGCAAATGCCTGTTTAGACTTTTAAAAGACTATGTGCTTTAGATTGTGTACCATGAGTTTGCATGTGTTTTGGGTCGAACAACTTTAATACAAATCAGCCAATCATTTCGGGAACATAAGCTTGATGGAAAAAAAATATGTATATATTGCAAGCACCTGAATGAAGTGTGTCTCTCCATAGAACAAGAACTTTCCAGTAGCCACATAATGAAAGACATACTGCACTTCATTGCCCTGACAGTGTAAGAGGCTTGGAAGGCCCTGTCAGACAAGTCATTGGATCTGCAAGGTCAATAGACCGATCAGTCCAATCCAGCACTCCATCCTTCCTGCATTTGTGACTCAGGTACACACCAACTTCTCCACCTGAGTGAGGAACAAAACCTGGACCATTCCACCTTTAATGAATGAGAACCACAGCCTTGCAGTTAATCTGGTTCAAACTCATCAAGGGTTGGAACCAGAAAAACATACAGCATGCATTTGAGCGTGTGTGAGTTACCGTAGCTTTGTCGGGTAGAGTTCTGGAGCAAGAACATCAAGAGCATTCCAGGCTATGACAGACACGCCGCTGAAGATGCACGACAGCAGGAGACTATGAACTTTGGTCTTTACCACATATATGAGGAACACGCTCAGTCCGGACACCAGCAGGCTGCCAGCTGCACACACACACATTCAGGTTGTTAGGCAGGAGCAGTGATCACCAGGACAACGCTCATACTCACACAGCAGAATCTTTCCCCCGATGCTGTCCATGAGCAGGATAGTGAAGATGTTGCCAGGAAGGTTTGACGCAGCCATCATGAAGCTCTCTTTGTACACTACAGGTCACACAACAACTGTTGACTAGATTGTATCCCAGACACATTTCACACAGGCACCACTACAGTCAGGAGTGAGCTGCCAAGGCAAATGTCATGTTATTTGTGATGCTGTCTGTGGTGTACTGTACTTCAGGTGTACTGTGTGCCATTTATCAGTGAACATCTCACAAATGACGCGACAGTTAGTGTGACTCAAATACTGTGCTACTTTAGTCATTGTCATAAACCCCAACAGCTTTTCCTGTCACAAGTCTGAAACCACCTTCTCCAAAATCACCTTCTGTCTTTACAGGGTAGCAGCTCTGGTTCTGCTGAGGAGACGGACGCACCACATTGGTGCAGGGAGAGCCGCCATCTTCCATCCTGGCAAAGAGCTCCGGAAACCACATCCACAGTCCATAGTAGCTGCTCACAAAGATGGCAATGCCAGTCTCTTCGCGGTAATGACAATAAGAGGACTCACCCAAAGGATATGCAGTAGAAGGCAATGAACATGACGGTGCTCCTAGATTTGAGAGGACTTCTGAACATATGTCGAATTGGCTTAAAACCCTGAAAAGAGCAGGTAAATATGAAACATCAAATATAAAAAATCTCTGTTGACACACATCAGGTTTTCACATTATGACCACCAGCTGTCTTTCGACGTATTAGGCTCTATTTAGAGACGAAAGCTGACATAAGATGAGGCGATTCATCACTTTAAAACGCATTTAAACAACGCTCCACTTGAATGAATGTGAGTGTGGAATTTTAAACACCAAATATATTTTGTCAACTGTTTTTGCTTGCTGCCATAATCAATCTCTTAACAGAGGAAACTTCATAAAACAAGTTAGTTGTTTAACTGTAAGCCTGGAGTGTCACATCACCTTGGTAAAATCCTGCTTGAGTCTTTCTCCGAGTGAAATTTGGGAGTTGTTGCGCGTCTCGTGCTGCTCAGGGATGCACAATCTGCATTTCTGCTGGAGACATGAGGGCCAAACACCATATGACATTCACAGCTTTCTGCCTTCAGCAAAGCAATAGATGACTTCTCCACAGCAACGGTTCTCAAATTAGGCTTCGCAAAATGATTGCTGTTACAAAGTCAGGGAACATTTGTCAGCGGTACATACTGGAAAAAAACTATGGGAGAGAAGCACAGCTCTAGACCGCTTCTGTGGCAACAGGCATTAAGTGAACACATGCAACAGCTGACCACATCGACAGACCATCCCTATAATGAGAGCATCCTGGGTCAGGATGCATTGAATTGAATGCTCTTTGTGAAAGTCTTAAGGTGCAGTCAGGAGAAAATGTAAAAATGTCTATATCTATAGCTATATATCTGAGGGGCACAGTGAAACTAGTCCTGTCTATATCAGAGGGGGGTGATAAGACAGTGAAAGAAGGCTGGCATTTATCGGAGGAGGGTAATAACACAGTTGGGATGAACATTCATTTCAAATTATTCTACAGTACTGCTTGCAAAATGGAATGAAAGTCACATGAAGTTGGATAACTATTATCAACATGCACACCGGAAAAGTTTTCCCGCTGCCACCCATGTTCATTCGACACATCAGACTGAAGACCTGGATGGCGTCTTTTTCTCGGCCCACCTGACAATCACAAGGAGGGGACAATCACAGTCAGTTCACACACAGTATCACAACTTATTACCTCCATGAGGAACTTGGGGCTCTCAGGCATCAGCAGCCTGTAGAGCAAAGCTGAGCTGAGGCCTGGCACCGAACACAGCACCACGAACAGCCTCCAGCTCTGAAAGGTCCAGCCTGCTATGGACCAATGAGCCCAAGTTCTGGGAATCACCACCCAGGCCAGTCCTGCAGACACAGAAACACAGTTTTAAGCATTGAGAGCATAGGTGAGCGGCACTCATGAGGACAGTGCAAAACTACAAATGAAATTGAAATGAACATTAAAAAGTTATTAAAGATATTGAGAAAACACTGATAAATTGATCGAGGTTGACAAAACAGTTCCATTGACCCTACATATCCATCACTTACATCGACCTTCTGCTACAATTTTATTATATTTGTGATTTATATTGATAATATTTAAATAAAATGCATATGAACTTTCAAGCACATCATGTCATGGCAAACTGTATTTAGACCTTTTCCTATTTTCACCTTGTTTCACATTGGGGTGACGGCACCTCACAACAGTTAAAGCAGATAATGTGACCCCTGGTTTAGAGGTCAGTTGATCCTATTACCAGAGTTTGTATCTCCAGTGGAGAGCATGTGACTTGTGCAAACATGCTGAAATGTTAAGACTTACATTAGTGATGAGCTGATGAGGCTTCTTGAAACAGTCTCCTCATTTTCAGAGCTCAGTAGGTGGCGTAGTTGGTTTAAAAATGATGTGAGGTGTGATGTTGAATTGGTTTTTCAAATCCACAGACTTTAGAGCTGGGGTTGACATCTGGTGGGCTCTGAAAATATGGGTACTGATCCATGAAAACTCAGCAGTCCATTACTAGCATTCACTCTAATTCAAGCTGCGTAACTTTTGAAAGACCAGCACAGCATTTTGAAGCCTCGACTGGAGATTTTCCCTTTTCTGGGATTCAGTCAGAAGGCAGAAAATTTAGTGTAGAAACAGTCACTGATACAGCAGAGGAGCATCTTATACATAGTAAAATCAGTTCGACAAACTACTGTATTGCTGATTCATCGTATACAATGCGAAATAAAAAGTGGAAAAAAACACAAGAGGAATAAACCCACTGACAAACCAAACAAACAAAACAAAAAAAAAACAGAAAAAGCTGCTTGCTACCTGCAGCTACGATGTTTCCTGCCATCCAAAAGGTGGCGAGGGCGCTGATCATTGCTCCTCTTCTGTGCCGTGGCATAAACTCTGAGAAGTAGGAGAAGATGACAGGAACTGAGCCTCCTACCCTGTAGAGGCAGCACACATGATGTCAGGCTCTGGAAGTGGATTCTACCGACCATTAGCCACAGCTAGTCAGCCTCTTCCATCTCAACCTATCCAGCACATCCTCCCCCGTCACTAGCTCCTGCAATCATTTACTACTTTGGCGACCCGCGTTTGTTGTCCTCTTCTTTTACAAGGATCTCCATCTCCAACAACTCTCCTCTGTCTCTGTCTCCGACCTTTGTAAAAGAGCCACGGCTCTTATATACTGATCTTGCCTTTTCTAGTCACTCCCAAAGAAAACCTTCATTTTTAACTCTCACTTTTCTAGCTGCTTCCTGTTCTTTTTTCAGAGCTGCTGTCTCTAACCCAAACATAATGGGAGGACTCACTACTGTCCTAGAGCTTACTGTTCACTCTAGCTGCCACTCTTCCGTCAAAGACCAATCTACAGTTGTCTCCACCAGTTCCAACCTTTCTGCATTCTCCTTTTTCTCCTCTTCTCTTTTGACCACTGTCCATCACTCTGTAAATTGATCCCAAATATACAAAACTAAATAAATACCCTGTACAACTGTCACATATGACTTAGCTGCTCCTGACTTCCTCATACAGTACCTCTCAAGGAACTGTGTCACAGGCTTCCTTCAGATCCATAAAGACAGTGCAACACCTGCTGACTTTCTCAGGACTTCTCATCAACATTCTCAGAGCAAACTTTGTTTCAGAACAAAAGGGTTTGATGGTAAAAAAAAAAAAACATTCAAGACACCAGTATTGGAAGACTGGCTAAATGCAATGATCAAAAATGCATCCTATAAATCCATGCTGAACAGGCTCAGTGAAGAAGATTTTGGACATAAAGCTTGGCTACATTTTGGACTGATATAAAAACAGATGTGATGCACTTTCCATATAAGTAAAAATGTTTATTTGTTTATTATTTCTTGCATTTGTATCAAGGTTTTCTTTCAAGTGTTTTTTTTTGTGATGTACAACAACAAATTGCAAATAAAAGATTAAATAAAGAAAATAAGAATGAACCATCTTTGAACATGAAACCATGACCAAAACATTTGGTTAAGTGGACCAATTTTTCAATCAAGACGTCCTCACCCAATACCACTGATGAACCTCAGCAGCAGGAAAAGCCAGAACCATGGGGCAAAGCTGGACAGACCTCCAAACAGCCCATTAACAGCCAGGGACACCACCAACACACTGCGACGTCCCTTCTGGTCCGCCATATAGCCCCAGACATAACCGCCTACCATCATTCCTGCAAAAGAGAACAAGACAATCATCAGTCACCAGATAATAGCTAACTCGATAATCGGTAATTCAGTTTCAGTTTTACATAGCTCGCCTTCCAAAGCTTTCAATTACTAAGTGCAAGCAGGATATACACTCTACCATTATTGTAGTATTGACTTGTGAGACTTAGTGCCCCTTGAGCCACAGTTCTCCAGAGGACACCAAGCATACTTCAATACAATACAATACACCTGTCAAGTGATGCACAAGCCGCATCTCTCCAGCCACTAACTAACCGTGTGACCACACAATGCACAAGCCCAACCAACCATGGCCATATTTCAGCCCGGGCATCATTAATGGCTGAGATGAATCCACAGACATTTTTTGTGGACTATAATGGTCTATATGTTTTATAGACAGTATAGTGAGTTCAGTGACTATACTGAGTAAAAATAGTTACAGCTGTAGTTGTTGTTGTGGTACAGTGTTTAAAATATTGTTCAAAATACTGCTACTACTGCTACTACTGTCTTAACAAGGAGGTTTTACATGTGTCAGAACAGTAACAACAATGTTCAACAATGTACTTGTGAAACCAAATTTATATTTTTCATGAGTCAAAATGACCACTTCAATCATCCTAGCATCCACAGACCTCCTTCTCATGACTCCTCTGCCTCCTTATTCCCGCTACAAATTGCTATATTACTATATTATGAGAAAATGTCATGGTTAACGGAGCTTTCTCTGGCCTCATCTGCCAGTCTGCCTCTTAGAATGAGGTTCCAGGTGCCAGAACCTCTCGAACATGGGAAGAGGACTTATCGTCAGTAGCTATTAGATTTCATTTCATTTTGCAAATCACTGGTCAAAGTACCTTCAGTGTTTACACAGGAAACAAATATTGTGCTGTCAAGAATTTGAAGGCATCATGTTGTCTAACTGCTGACAAATTAAAAAAAAATGAGAGAAAAGATGACATGGAAGCAACCCAGCTAGCGCTTTGCATACCAATGTACTACAATGGGATAGGCTTATGGTCACTGTACTGTATGAACAGCTCGTGCTTGTCACGTTACAGCTACATTGATGCAGTAAATGACTGTCATTTTATTTCATCATTTCAGCTTTTCATCTATCTATGCATTTGATATTGACTAAACTGTACTTATGCTTAGTCAGATTTTACCACTGGAGCAAAATAACCTCACTTTAAAATACGCACAAGCAATGAGACACAAGTGATGAGGAAACATTGACAGTGACATGGATGAGATGATGATAGGCACCCAAAAAGATGCTGGCGGTCAGCAGGCCCATGTCAGAGGAACTCAACAGCAGGTCGCAGCGAGCTGTTGGAAGTAGGAAGGATATACAAAGAACCTCGATGGCATCGCTTGCGTTCGCCCAACCACAGACACACAGGAGCAGGAAGTGGAACACTCCAAACCCTGAGAGCAGGAGAGAGAGAGAGTTGTTCACCTGTTAACATGCTACAGTAGTGATCCATTATTAGTGTCCACAAAGACAGAGATGGTCATGAATCAGACAGTGACTGATCATCATGGTACCTGTCTCCTCGAGTGCCTCCTCAAACGTCAGTCGCCGCACCTCCGTGGAATGCTCACTCGAGTCAAATATTACATCCCCTGTGAATTACCAGCAGTAAAAATGGTAAACAGTGTTTCATCAAAAACAGGAGGTTCTATATGTTTGTGTCACATGCTGCATCCATCATCATTTTGATTACAAACTCATTCAATTCAGTCAATCTACGTGATCGGTATCAGTGACTGGCACTGGCTGAATGTGTATCGTGATCGGCAGAAAAGAAACCCTGATCGGAGCATCCCTACCACGAATCTCTAGCGTCACCTCAAACATCATATGTCTGGTGTTGCAACTTTGTTTTGTCATGGTTTATGTGTGCAATAAACTTGATATTTCATGAGGGAAAAAAATCGTGGCAGAGAATCGTGATATCAATTCTTTGTGATTCAGAATTTTGGGGGATGCATTTTTTCTTGACATTTTGATCATGTCTTAAGGCAGTGGGAGGAAACCGGAGTACCCGGACAAAACCCACACAGGCACAGGGAGACCACCCAAAAAGATCCAGAGCTGGATTCGAACACTGAACCTTCTTGCTGAGAGGCAGCAGAGCTAACCACATTGTGCCACTCTGGTCTGGTGACTTGATAACTGCAATTGTGAAAACAACAAAAACAGGAGGAACTGAAATTACAGTATATGTCCCTTTTGACTCTTGCTAAATAAAAAAACATCACAGCAGCTGATTTACTATTCACGCAGCTGCCGAATGATGAGAATGAAATGAATCCATTCTGCAGGGTGGACAAAGACACTTGTTCATGTATTTGAAATAGTGACTAGCCTTGGGTGCATGTGTATTTCATTTCACACTTTAGAATTACTTAAACGTAGGTTCCTGGTAGCAGCAAAATGGTCTGACATGTTAGTTCAGATGTATTTGTTGTCTAATTCATCACACACAGACAATCACCCAGACCTTTGGACATCTAATCTAAAACTAAACTGGGCCCAGAGGTCCGATGAACAGTGTTAAAAGATCTCTGAGTGGGAACATCATTCAGACATTTGACCTTCAACCCACACCAAGCCTGAGTCCACCATCCTGGCTAAAATGATAAGCTCTTGTTTTTTGGACCCTATGGGTTTTTTGGAAACGCCAGTGCACATCATTTCAGAATGGTACTTCAATGTTGTTCTGCTTCATAAAATGGTGCGTTCTATTTCGTACATGCTCCACCGTCCAAAGTGAGTAGTGTACGAGTGATTGCATTTCAGCACTCACGGATACTGATACCAAGTACTCATGCCATTACACATAAAGTTACTTTGAGTTTTTTCCCATATAAATGTTTATTTGAACAACATTCCTGTTTTTCTTGTACACGACAGGCCCCAAGTTTCATTGCAGTACTCACACAAATTTTACAAAAGTGTCGTAAATTGTCCAAAAGTTCGAATTGAGCTTTACGCGATTGTACTCTTGCCATCCAGTGTCACTATAGAATCTGAAGAAGTGCCCACAACAATCTCCATGCTTCCTGCATTTTCTGTCGAGGTCAGGAAGCTGACGTCTGCACAGCAGTTTTATGTCAATATACAGAGTACCATTTTAAGACAAGTTACATTGGCTGTGCGCTAAAAGGGTTACCTGCGAAAATCAGCATAATCTGCAATGACACTGACAACATGCAATCCTACTGATGGCTAAAATGAGCCAAATTACTTTCTAGTCAGTTTTTATGTTTTTATACTATATTCATCTTCAAAGAAAAATGGGTGTCCGCCAATCATGAGGGGAAAACTACAGGCTCTACAGCCAACAGATAGGTCGATCAGAAGAGGCTTCAGTATTTTGGGTTCCATTCGGCTCACAATACAAGAATGGGTCAGTACCAACATATTGATTATGAATAATACATGAAAACTCATCTTGACAGATCTAATAAAACCCAACTCTGACTAATTACTGTACTGATTATTGCAAGTTTCTTGCATGAAAAATACATTCCGATCGCGAACAAAAGTCCTCCAGTGCATCATTCATGTGAATTCATTCCAAAACACACACGTTTTAAAGAACCAACACAGTTTTCATGAGTTATAAACTTCTTGAGTGAAATTAATGTGGATATCTATCATGTATTTGTCGCTTTATTTGTACGCTCTTATAGGTCACAAATGGAACTTTTGACACCACTACCTCAGCTGAATGATTCTGATACTGAAACACTTACAGAACCTGAGTTGACCAGGCACGATGGAAGAAAGAATTCTGCACATATTAAAAAAACACCAGAAAACATCGGATTTCCGTTGTACACAACATTGAGATTAACTGTATGCAGTATTTCATGAAAGTAAAGTTGCAATGTGAGATACTATGTCATTCTAAAAACTCTTTCATAATAGGATCCCATTGAAACTTATGTATCAATGCTGCATAAGGCTCTGATGCGACCGTAGTTTTGTCCCCCATGTGTTCTGTCCAGTGTCCTGCTCCTTCTTCTGCAGCGACAGATAACACTGCACTGAGGCGTCTTTAAATGTATGGATGGTTTCAGATAAAGTACCTGTGATGCATTCAGGTTTTGAGACAAGTTGTCATGACAAACGAAGTTATTAAAAAGGAATAAAACGCATTACTATAAAATTGTCTGTGGGAGAAAGAATGAAATAATAAACAACTAAATAATTGATTAAAGCAGAACCCCGGGTATGAGTCTACGCACATTCTGAGTTGGTGTAAACAAGAGGAAAGGGAGGTAGACGACGAGGCAGTACTTCACCTTCGTCTAACTCCGGATCGTCCCGTGACCCTGTGGAGAGAAGGGGCTCTCGGTCGTCGGAATTCATGCCTGCTGCTGTCCTGCTCCTCCGCCCTGCTGTTTATGACAAGTTCGGTCTCATGACTGCTAACGGCGCTAAGCTAACCTGCCAAGGAGGTGGACCAGGAAGTAAAATCGACAGCGCATCCCCTTTCTCGTTTCAGAGAGTCTGCGAATTTCTCTTAAGCTAAGAAGTTAACCAGTGTGCTGAAAGTCATATGATCAGTGGAGAAGAACCCTGCTTTGGTGACGTTCCATCCTAGTTAGTATAAAAAAAAACAAAAACAAAATAAAAGATGGCGTCGAGCTCCGAGCGCAGTCCACCTCCGTTTCCCGACTCCGAGGATCAAGACCTCCTGGAAGAGGTCGAGGACCGAGCCAGCGATGAGGACGAAGGAGAAGACATGTTCATGAGTGTGGTATGTGCAGTGGTGTTGCTTCAGTGGCTCGGAGTGCTCTTGTATCTGATGCTAACCAAGTTAGCTAACAAGTACTACAACTGAATTACACTAGTTTTCACCAGCGAGTAGATAAAGTAGCTTATATAACGATTTCGTTTCAAACGTAAAGGTTACTTGTTTATTTATCATTATTGTTATTATTATCGCTAGACTGACACGTCTGAGATTTCCCGGTTTCCTGTTGAAACTGCCTGATCATAATTCAAATATTTCTTGGTGGAAATCCCGCTTTTCCAGTAATGTATGTTGCCCTCGAAATGCTTTATCGGAGCTCTGTGAAGTTATTGCTATCTTCATTTGAAGTCAGGGACATTAAGAGCTATGTGGTTGTTCTTTGGACTGGTTCATTGACTTCTTCCTGCTGTGCATATATGTATTGCGCTGCGGCGTGTTGAAATGAACCGCACGTGTAGCAATTTCTTTAATATATCGATGATGACAGTGAAGATTTGCCTCTCGTTGTCATGTGAGTGGACCCTGGTCATGTAGCCAGAACCCGGATGCTTTCCCAACTGTCAAAGTTCGCAGGACTCAGGAAACTGGTTGGACAGAAAATGCTTGCACGCAGCAATTTCGAGTGTGACTTCCAAACTTATTCTGACACTGTCTGCTTAAAGGGCTCATGTAGTATGACATTATTTGTACTAATACCCCAGAATAGAGTGGACATACATGCACATGCTTACAAACATACATTTTCTATTCCACTTTGTCTTCTGGAGGAGGTGAAGCTCATTTAGGGAAGGTCTTCCTCTAAACTCTGTTTGTTGTCATCAAAGTAGAGTAAAGTAAAGAAACAAGCATTGACTGAGAAGGTCCAAACTCATGACTGATTAAAAAGACATCTGTAGTCTGCAACAGTATTTGCATGCTAATGAGTGGCTTTTGTGTTCTTCTTCCAGAATGAAGATCCCCTGACAGATGTGGACATTTCTCTCCCATCTGACAGTCAACCGAGTGACACATTGACAAGTCCTCCTTCTGATGACTTGGATGATTCTTTAACTGACATATTCAGCAGCCATCCACCAACTAAACCCACCATGCACCTCCTCAGTGAGCCAGAGGAATTTGTCGACTTGACCTCTCCATATGACTCCATTGTAGAAAAGGATGCAGAAGCAGTAAATGTTACTGGAGAAAACCCCCAAGAGGAACCATCAGATGACTCCGCCAATATGTTGAGAAGTGAAAGTGAAGAAGCGCAAGGGGGGGTAGAGGGAGAGGACGTTGCTTTGAATTCAGGAAAAACAAAAGCAAGCATCACTGCCGTACTAGAGGAAGCCGTACTGAAAGTTACTCCTCCACTTGTTGATGGTAGCGGGGATCCTGAAGTCAATCAGACAAGCAATAGAATTATTGACCCTTTGGTTGACTTGCGTAGTGACCCTATTCCTGCAGAGGCTGGAAAACCTGGCCTTGACCTGTTTGAAGATGATGGGATTGATTTGTTCACAGAACCACGTCTATCGAAACCTGCCAAACAGCAACAGAAAAGCCTCTTCGGGGAAGCTGACGAGGATCTGTTCGGTGAGCCTTTGGGTGCTACCTCCAAGAAACCTAGTGCCAGGCGATTAGCAGCTCCCCAAGCGGCTCCTAGTGATGGGAGCAGAATCAGTGGACCTCTGCACTCTAAAGAAACTGCTGATATATTCTCAGAAGAAGCTGTTGGAACTGTGCCTAGCAACAGCAAACCCATCAATGTAAAGACCAATGGCATTCACACTGAAGAAGAGGCAGAGCTGTTCTCTGGTATGTTTATCGCATGATGGGTGTGGTCCCGTTTTAGGTTGTCAGCTGTCTGATTTCTATGTAGATATCATGCACTCTTCATGGCCATGTTTCAACGGTTCTTCTCTTTCCTCTTGTTCCATTGATGTGTAAGTGCGAGCACAATGCAGCAATGTTTTGCAGTGCCACAAGAATCAGAGAGTTTGACCTCTCGCAATATATAATGCTCGCAATTATGAGCTGTAGCCACAGACTTGTCTTTTGAACTGGTCTTTTCTGGGGAATCCTTAGGGTGCATAGCTATTTTTATATTTTATTATTATTATTATTTTGGGTGTGGGGTGGCGGCACCACCATGATGGCCGTGAGTGACTATTCATACCAGGTGGGCTTCGTTTTTGTGGACGAGTTCAATATTGAATATTGAAGCATCGTGGGTTCTGAGCCCAGTCAGCTGTTTTTTTTTCACCTCTACACACACCCTAACACTAACCCATACAGATTTGGGAAACACGCATAGCAACAGTAGTCCTCATAGTCTGCTTATACGACATTTAAACGGCCAAAGAGAATACTGCACCTGAAAAATTAAAATAAATGCATTTAATATCCTGAACTGTAGCGACAGCTGTCGATCAGTGAGGGTCTTATTCTTCATTGGAGATTTTCAATTTTGATTCTCTTCCTCCGGTGAGCAAGGACCAAATATAGCCCAGTGGCTACACGGCCAGACTCAGCTTTTGTCAATGAGCAAATAAATCCTACATGAAATATTGTAGAAAATGAGGAGTCCTTTCTAAAAGTATCCGAAGGGGAACCATCTTTCACAGTGCATGAAGGAAACTGACACTAAATAATCACTAGTAATCAAGTAAAAATGTTAATAGTAAGAAAATGAGAGTCTTTGTTGGTGTTTTTTGTCGTATATGTTCTCATAAATGTAATTTTTCAAACAAAAAGCCGAACATGCTCATGTTTGACTTCTAGTGCATCATAAAAGGTTAAAGTCTGTTCTTTTATAAAGTGAAACAACATGACATCTTTACCATCTGAGCTTGGTGTTTCCTAAATTTGGCTCTTTTTCAGCAGAAGCCACAGTTGAGCTTTCCCTGGACAGTCCCAGGACTGAGAGGAAGACCACAGAAATGCCTGCCAAGCCGTCTGGATCCGGTCCAGCTCCAGCCGTCACAACTGTGAGCCGACCACAGGCCGATGCCTTGGAGGAAGTGGGTACAAAATATTGTTGTCATTACTACTGGTTTGGTAAAACCAATTCTGATATTGATGTTCTTTTGTATGAAAATGAATGTATTTCAGTAGTTTCACTCATGCACTCATCCACAGCATCGCACAGTTTTTATTTTTAATGTCTATCATGTTTTCATTCTCCATTCAGAAAGAAATAACAGGAACACACAATCATAGCAGTGTTAATGTTTGGAATGTCGATCTGTCAGTGAAGAAGCAACACTGATTGTTAATCACATTCACTTGCTGTTGTGCAAATACAACAGACAGTAGGTAGAAATTCATCTGTTAGCTTGTCTCTACCTGCGTCTATCCTGTTCACCTGCGTCTTGATCTTCATCTTGGTTTTCCTCTTGTTTTATATATTTATAGATAGATACTTAAATGATTAAAAGTAACTCATACTCTGATTTTTGAGGTAAGTACTGTACATGTAATATCTGTTTTCCTATCAAGGTCTAGAATGTGTTCTTTCAGTGATTCCTGTATTTCTTTGTGCAGTACTGTTTCTAATCACTGAGAATATCGCTGTCTCCAGTTTTGAAATTTGAAAAGGAATAATTGTGTTCTCTAGCTATGTTAAGTGATGAAGTATTTGTGGAATTTAGTTAGAACTGGATAATCTTACAGATAAAAAATGTTTTCTGTCATAAACTCTTAGCTGGAAGAGGAGGAAGATGAGCAGACGGAGAAACCTGACATCTTTGTTTCTGTCACCGACCCGGAAAAAATAGGCAAGAGATTATTTTTCCTTTCTGTTTTCTTTGCAATTGCATTTCATTCACCAGTAGACTCCTTTCCTAATATTTATATTTTCAGGTGATGGGATGAATGCGTACATGGCTTACAGAGTGTCTACAAAGGTACATGCAGTGCAATAATTACATGAGTTTTATTTTTCTTTGCATAATTATTTGTTGCAATACTAAATCATATTTTATCTTGTGCTTGTTTGTGTGTCAGACTTCCCTCTCGATGTTCCGTAACAAGACGTTGACCGTGAAGCGCCGCTTTAGTGACTTCTTGGGTCTATACCAGAAGCTTTGTGAAAAACATTCACCAAATGGATACATTGTCCCTCCTCCACCGGAGAAAAGCCTGTTGGGTAAGCCAACCCTTTGATCAGAATAATTCCTTAGTCGGATCGTCTCTCTGAGCCACTCTTTATTGTGCTTGTTCTGCTATTCTCTCAGTCATTTAACCTGCTCCTCCACTAAACCAAGTGAACCACAAATTGATATTTCCATCATCAAATTAGATTTCATCTGCAGCGTATCTCCAGAACTTCACCAGATCAAGGAAGAATCCCTCGCAAATCCATAGATAGCGTTTGTGAGTCTGACAGTATGTAGGGAACAATGAAGAGTGATCAATCTGGTGGTTTATTCGACTGAAGTTTATTTAACAAATGCATTAAATTCTCATTAATCCAATATGCGCATCAGAGGTCAGCCTGACCTGCTGCATTTCCCAACAACTGATCCGACTGCTTCGAATCCATCCAAGGACCTCATCATAATGTGTTTTAACTAATAGAATAATATCCAACTTGGCAGGTATGACAAAAGTAAAAGTTGGCAAGGAAGATTCTTCATCTGCAGACTTCGTTGAGAGAAGAAGAGGAGCTTTGGAGAGGTGAGAGCTTGTAGCTCAGGTTATCAAAAATGGAATAGCATTTAAAATATTGACGTGTTTATTTATCCAGATACCTCCAGAGGGTTGTCAATCACCCTTCACTCCTACAAGACCCTGATGTGCGAGAATTCCTGGAGAGAGACGAGGTGAGACCGTTTCACACTCATATGACCTGAATTATATTTATTATGAAATATAGTGTCTCCAATAGCCAGTATATCACATCTGCAGAAATGTACCTTAGATATTCAGTTGGTAAATTAAGAGTAACTCATGGAGTGTGTGGTTTGATACCTAATCCAAAAATCATGTTTCCTATGGATTAGATCATTTCCACTGGACTGGATTATTCTTGCTGTAATTACTCTCAGACTTCGGTACAATTTTATCGCTTGCTTCTTGAGCATTGTGCTGAACGCTGTGCCGGCACAGGAGGATCAGAGCCGATGTGACATGCGCCAATCTGTTGTCAGGTGCAGAAGTGTTCCACTCTGAAAGTTGTCGGATTTAAGATGGCAACGGTGGTGTGTAAATGGGAACTGCATTCGACACAAAACAGGGGCAAACCTTAGAGAATCACCCTTGGAACTGGAGTAAACCCACATACACTCTGAGAGAACATACTGACATCTCACAGAAAGTACACAGTTTGCTTCATGCTGGAAGCGACCCTGCAACCTTCTTGCCACTAATTACTTCCATCGTGTTGTGTTTTTGTCTCTTCAGCTGCCCAGAGCAGTGAGCACCCAAGCTCTGAGTGGTGCCGGGTTCTTGAAAATGCTCAACAAGGCTACGGATGCTGTCAGTAAGATGACCATAAAGATGAACGAGTCTGATGTGGTGAGCTCACCTTGTCTACATTTACAGTCGCGACATAGTGGCCTATAGCTGTTCATCTGCATCTTATTTCTTGATTTCTTACTCACTGATGGAGTTCACTCACTGACATAATATTGGTTTCAACAACTATTTCTTCCTGTTAAGACATATTTAAACAGTGAACCTTTGAAAATAGATATTTTGATGATGAGCTTTTGTAGATCATAATATGGCTAGCTGGTGCTGGATCTATGTCTTTGGGATTGATCACAATTATTAAAAGGGAGAACTACTGATTGTCTGCTGCTGTTGGTCAGTGGTTTGAAGATAAGCTGCAGGAGGTGGAGTCTGCAGACCAACACTTCAGAAAGCTGCACTCACTGGTGGAGACGCTGGTCCTTCACAGAAAAGGTCGGAATAGGTCAAGTGAAAAAGATCATGGTTAATGAACTGGAAGTGTGAGTTTTCTGATGTTGGTCTTTATAATTCTATCCAGAGCTTTCTCTTAATACGGCAAGTTTTGCCAAGAGCACAGCCATGTTGGGCAGCGCCGAGGACAACACAGCTTTGTCGCGTGCTCTGTCACAACTGGCAGAGGTAGAGGACAAGATGGAGCAGCTGCACCAGGAGCAGGCCACCAATGATACCTTCCGCTTTGCTGAACTCATCGCAGATTTCATCCGAATGCTAGGAGCAGTGAGGGTAACAACACTTTTGCTCAGTCTGTCATTATTTTCAACCTTTTCATCCTTCCCTCACACGTTATAAAAGTGGTTTCAGTTGTTTGGGACAAGTTTAAATCCGTGATCTCAAATGCTGACTTAGAAAAACAAATTCATGCATTCAGATTCTTCTTCCTGGACTACTCTAACTCTTCACTGGCGTCAACAAGAAATCTCTGTAATGTCCCCTGCTGGTTCAGAACTGAGCAGCCAGGTTTTTAACACCAGTGTTGGCTTCTATGCACTGGCACCCTGTTCACTTTAGAATCCACTTTAAGCTTTTATTAACAACTTTTAAAGCGTGTGTCCTAAATGTAACATTTATGTAATTTATTACAAGGACAGAGTGTCAGGATGTATGAGAGCTTTTCCTTCAGTGTTTCAGTTGTTTGGATATAAGATGTCTGTGAGGGAACACATCAGACCAGTTTAGTCGCAGTTTAAACCAGACCACATGCATTTGCATTTTGTGTGTGTCAGCATGCTGCAGCAAATACACAAGCTAACCAATTGCACAATTTATACTAGCTGAGTGTATGTCCCTCTCACCTGTGTCAAGCCACATAGCCTTCTGCTGTGGACAAGGAAGTAAAGCACAAAAAAAGAATATTAGCATCTGGTTGGCTATCAAAAGCATTTCACTGAAATCTCAACTGATTGGAACACCCCTAAACTCTTTGTAGGAAGTGTGTCCTTTTCTCAGGAAAGGATGAGTGGATGGCTTGAATGTCTTTCTAAGAGTGGAACATTAAGTATCTCCCCACGGATTCACAACAAGCCTGAGCTTCTTAGCAACTGTCTTATACTGCCATCTCCTGGCTGGTGGTGGTACATGTAGTACTAGTCATCGTTATATACAGGTGTTTTCATTGACGGGTCAAGGTCAACGACTGCAATGCAGTTCATGTAGTGATTTAGTGACCATTGCCCTTCAGATGCAACACAATATAAGATTTTGAATCGCACGTCACCCACTTTTGAAAAAATAACATCACAAAACAGCCTCATTATGCTGACAACACATGATGGGGTAATTTTTATGCCATGCCACACCTGCCAGAATGTCAATGTATGCCCCTCAATATGGAATGCATGTGACCAAGAATGCAATTAAGGATGCATTCGCACGTCATTTATTGGAATCAATAAACCAAATTGATTTGACTAATAAATAGATTTTATGAAATGTTTCCAATTAATGGTGAGATAAGTGTAATAGCTGTATTCACTTTTGTTACCTGAAATAATGACTGTGGATGCACACTTTCTTAGCCAAAACCCCAAACCAAACGTGTGAAAACCAAGGCTGAAAACCAAAACAATCATAATGCCAATTTTAGTATCATTGCATGTATGGCCATGACTGTGTGCTTGACTTGTGTTGTACTGGCATAAAGTAGCATTCATGCTCTAAATAATAAAGCAACTACAAAATTTGGACATGTAGATACCAGCTGATGTTGTACATTTGCAGGGCTCCTTTGACCATCGTATGAAATCGTGGCAGCGCTGGCAGGATGCACAGAGTATGCTACAGAAGAAGAGGGAGACAGAAGCCAAACTGTTGTGGGCCAACAAGCCTGACAAGCTGCAGCTTGCCAAAGAGGAGATCTCTGAGGTTAGCCTTTGAAGCTCTTAGGAAATGGCTATGAATAAATCTTAAAGATAAAGTTATAGTGCTTTATCATGCATTACTGCTCCTGCTAGTGAGAGTCATGGAATGGAATTTCAGATTTTCAACTTTAAAATATTTCTCTCTTCCTGTCCTTATCAGTGGGAGGTCAAGGTGCAGCAATATGAGCGAGACTTTGAGAGAGTCTCTTCTACAGTCCGCAAGGAAGTGGTCCGCTTTGAGGTATGGATGTTTGACAAAGTAAACACTGGTAACATGTTGGGTAATGAAACATCCTAATCTGTCTTAACTTTGGGTTGGTACACATACTCAGACGGACTGTTTTGGTACAAGGCCTTCAGTCGGAACTAAAGTGCCCAAATATGTTTCCCGCACGGTCTGCAAAATGAAGGCACATCAGCCACAGCAGATCAACAGCAAGAGTTGGAAGATGCCTCGTCCTCTGTGTCTAGACTTTGATGCAGTAACGTGCCGGCTAACTGGATCACACTTTGTTTTTTATTATCAGTGATTAAAGACAGAAATTCATAACAAAAGACATAAAAAGTTGCTTTTGTATTCATTGCTGTGCTTAAAATTTACCTTACCAAAGCCTTGAAACTGTAACCTGAAAAAACAAACTGAAGTTCATTTACTTTGTCGGCATAGAGATTTTGGACTAACATTTGCTGTGTCATTTCGTAGCAAACGAGAGAATCCCCAGAGTATTGCTGAATCACAAGACATCACCTGCAAATGTCGGTGCAAGCGTTGCAATTACTGTGACATTTCATTTAATGTTTTTTAAAGAGTTTAAAAAAAATCTCCCTGGGAACTGCTTTGATCCTGGTGGCAGCCTGGACACATTCAGACAGATCAAAAACATTATGTACTTTGTTTTTTTATTTTAGAACATTAACAGAAATGTCTATATCTGACTCAATGTGTAACAAGATCTTGAATGCAATATCCTCTAAAATATATATATAATAAGTAGTTAAATATAAAATTGTAAAATATAAATAATACACAGGACACTCTCCTATCTTATGATAAAGTTCTGTTCCAATGTGCTCTCCAAGACACATGAAATGGTTGCTGTAAATTGAGGTTTTTGTTGGTTGGTTAGGGTAGAAAGTGCGTTCATATGACCACTGTGTTATGAACCATGATCATATCAAATAGTTAATTACTGAGGGAGTAATCAATCTGCAGTCATGTCAACTGCCTGTCTGCATTTACAGAAAGAAAAGACCAAGAACTTCAAACAACAAGTGCTTCAGTACCTGGATTCTCTGCTTCAATCTCAACAGCAGGTGAGTCAAGTTCTCAGCTTTCAACCTCCCTAGTTTTAGGGCTTTTCATACTGCGGACTCTGTCTCGAGATAAAGTGCGTTCGGCTCAAAAGAGCGGAGGCTTGCTCCCTCCAAAAGAGCAGCGCCTTCAACTGATGTTCCGCTTTCCGCAGCATGTCCTGATGCTATGAGCAGCGCGTAACATGGAGAATAGAAAGGGGATAGTGTTAGGAAAGTTTGAAACTTTTGAAATAGCTATGCAACATGCAAACGCGAAAGTGTGATTTTTGTCATGAACATAGGAAGCAAAATCCACCTGAAAATAGCCACTATTGAATGTCTTGGGAGTGAAAATGGGTTGTTCAAGGATGGTGTTCATTGCTGATGACTCTTGACCAGGTGTGTTCCTCAACCCCACAGGTGATCAAGTACTGGGAAGCATTCTTGCCAGAAGCCAAAGCCATCGCCTAAAGCTGCAGAGCAGCATGCTGCCTTTCTTTTTTCGTACACTTTACCTCTTTGCCTTCTTAAATCAAAGAAAGACCCAGCATCAAAAAGGGAGATTGATCAGCCGCGCTGGTTTAAATCACTGTCAACGTATATAGCCGTGCATTCTGTTCTATATTAATAATTGTATATTTTCATTTGAACTTCACAAAAATATTTTCTTATTCAATTAGAAATGAATTTATATGACAAACATATCGAATAAATCTATTGATTGGGTTGAAAGTGAATGCAGTTGGAGATGAAGACTTTCACTGGTGAGAATGGAGCAGCTGTTTTTGCTTACAGTCAGTCAGACATGGGACCTAAAAAGAGACAGTCTCCTTAAACCTGAAGACCTGGAGTTCTTTTAGTGGTTTTCGCTTACATTCTGGGTGACGGCTGCTGTTAGGGCACAGGAAGTGGCATAAGGTTTCCCAGCTGTATTAAAAAGGGCCATAGGTCAAAGTGTGGGTATGTTTGTGTGATTGTTAAAACTGTACGTGCCTTTAAATCTGAGTCTCTTGTCTACAGGTGGAGCGAAATAGTTTTCTGCCCTCGGCACAAATACACTTTTACTTTTTTCTCAGTCCTTTGTCTTCAATTTACTGTTTCAATTTTTATTGGGTCATTTAGCTGTAAGCAGTAGCCTTTCCAAAATAGGTATCTCTGGTGACTGGGGTTCAGTTTTGCCATGTTTACTGTTTTTTTTTTTTCCTCCTCTGAATAATTTCAGTACCTGTTTATACTTTCATCTCATCAATCACATACCGAAATTGAGACCAAAGACCAAAGTCACTCAATCAACTTGTAATCAACACAATTTTTTCAGTTAATAATTATTGCAAAGACATTAATGCACTTGTGCACCATGAGTAATCTTAATAAAAACATTAACATTGTGAAGTAAAGATTTGTGACTGTTGTGGGCAAGTACTTTATTCGTAAATTACAATTGACCTTTTAAGATTTCAGGTATATGTTAATCCACACAGAGATTATGGTCCATGTTGTCTTTGTATTTCAAGTTTTCTTCTAGTGCAATGTTACCACAGAAACCGAGACTGTGTGAACTGTCTTTCTAAAAACAAATCAATAAATGTTGAACTGTTTACACTACCTAACGAGCAGTCACTTTAATGTGAAGACGTTTGTTGCGTCACATACTCAACAAACCAGCTTTTGCAGGGCATTGCACCAGGAAAATTAGATTCGATCATGTGACTTCGACAAAAATGTCAACATGTTTGTCAACATGTGGTGACAGCTTCCCTATACAAGAAGCATGGATTGACGCCCATTTCGCTGCGAGGGAGACGTCATACACACAGCGTTGATCAAAACAATGGTGGGCGCAGGTAATCTTCTCTTTCTAACTTTAAGTCCAGCATATTTCACATAGATCATGTTGTCCGCATAGAATGTGACTCTGGTTGTGAATACATTTGCTGTGGAGATGGGGCAGTCGAGAAGTGAAATTTTATATATATATATATATATATATATATATATATATATATATATATATATATATATATTTCACAGACAGTGCCTATCATAAGTATTCACCCCCCTGGATGTTTTACGCTTTTAGTGCTTTCATAAATCAATCATGGTCAATAAAATTTGGCTTTTTTAATACAAAAATTTATTGGAAAAAAACTCTTATGTCAAAGTGAAAACAGATATCTACAAAGAAATGTCATTGAAATAAAAATATATAAAGAAATAATTGTTTGCATAATTAATCACCCCCTTCCAGTCAGTATTTTGTAGATGCACCTTTGGATGCAATCACAGCAGTGAGTTTGTGTGAATAAGTCTCGATAAGTCTTGTACATCTGCCCACAGCAATTTTGCTCCATTCTTCCTTGCAAAACCTCTCAAGCTCTGTCAGGTTGCGTTTGTATTGGGCACGATCGGGCCCTTTTTAAGTCCAGTCACAAATTCTCTATAGGATTGAGGTCTGGGCTTTGACTCCGCCAATCTAGAACATTTACCTGGTTCTTTTTTAACCATTCCTGTGTAGCTTTTGCAGTATGCTTCGGATCATTGTCTTGCTGGAAAATAAATCTTCTCCCATGCTGTAGTTCTCTTGCATACTGAATAAGGTTGTCCACCAGGATTTCAGTGTATTTTGCAGCATTCATTCTGCCCTCTATCTTTACAAGCCTTTCAGGTCCGGCTGCTGAGAAACATCCCCACAGCATGATGCTACCACCACTGTGCTTAACAGTGGGGATGGTGTGTTTTCGGTGATGTGCAGTGTTTGGTTTCCGCCAAACATGACGTCTTGTCTGATGGCCGAACAGCTCGATTTTGTTCTCATCAGACCAAAGAATCTTCTTCCACTTGACCATGGAGTCTTCCACATGCTTTTTAGCAAACTCTAGTCGAGATCTAATATGACTTTTCTTCTCATTGCCACTCTCCCATAAGGCTCTGACCGGTGAAGAACCTGGGCAGCAGTTGCTATATGCACAGTCTCTCCCATCTCAGCAGCTGAAGCTTGTAACTCCTTCATACTAGCCGTAGGGGTCTTGGTTGTTTCTCTCACTAGCCTCCTACTTGCATGGTCACTTCACACAAGTGCCATATTCCTTCCATTTCTTGATAATGGATTTCACTGAACTCCGGGGGATGTTCAATGCCTTGGAAATTATTTTGTATCCATCCCCTGAATTGTGCATCTCACTCACCCTTTCCCTGAGTTGCTTGGAGTGTACTTCTGTCTTCATGGTGTAATTGTCGCCAAGAATACTGATCCACCAGTATGGACCATTGGGACACAGGTGTTTTATACCTCAGTCACTTGAAGCACACCCACACCACTCAAGTGATCTTCATTTCACTAATTGTGAGACTATTGGCAAGAATTTGATGGACCTCTGTTAAATTAGACCATTAACTTAAAAAGGGGGTGATTAATTATGCAAACAATTATATTTCTTTATATATTTTTATTTCATTGACAGTACTTTGTAGAAATATGTTTTCACTTTGACATTAAAGAGTTTTTTCCAATACATTTTTGTGTTAAAAGTCAAATTTTATTGACCATGATTGATTTGTGAAAGCACTAAAAGGGTAAAACATCCAAGGGGGTGAATACTTATAATAGGCACTGTGTGTGTGTGTGTGTGTGTGTGTGTGTGTGTGTGTGTGTGTGTGTGTGTGTGTGTGTGTGTACATATATATATATATATATGTATATATATATGTATATACGTACAATCTTTATTCAATTATATTGGAAACTTTGTGTAATTAAAGAAATATGAAGTTAACGAATCTTGAAGAAAGCACACATACTTTTCAGAAGCCTCGCGTTTCATGAGGATTGTAATTGTTGTTTTATTGGGTTTTACTTTCAGAAATGTGGGAGGAAAAACATTTTTTTCGTGACATTCTAATACTTGAGGTGGCAGTTTAATTGCCAGTACAGCAGACCGTGGTGTGTCGCGTCGCAGCAGCTGAACGTGACTCAGCATGTCGGTAGCTGTCTTTTTAAGCGGGTTCATCGTGGGTCTGTGAGGAGGGGCGGGTGTTTAGAGATCTGGGTCTTGATTGGTCGGTCACATGTTGCCTCTGCGCTCGTGAGAACGAGTCGTGTTGATTCCAGGAGTCATCATGGCGCTGACTGGCTCAGTCGAAGGTAAAGAGTAGTTTTCCTGGCCCACCTTCGTAGCTCGGAATTATTGATGCGAAAACGACACTTTCGGATAGTATAGTCGTTCATCGCTCTTTATTGCGCTGGATACAAAATCTAAGAAGCAAGTAAGGTGTTTTGCTCACGTCTGACATGATCTCGGGAGACGAGCGGAGTGACATTAGCCGAGTACGCAACACAGTAAATACTGTTCGTCTTCTTTCGTGTGTGAAAGCATGATGCGCACATTTCTACTCATTCCCGTGGCTACCATGGCAGGTAGTGCGGCACTAGCCTGATAACTAGCTAGTCTTGGTGAGTGTTCTGAACGATAAGAAGCTGTGTTAGCCGCTTCAACCAGATCTGGACGCCTTGAAATGCCTTCCATAATCTGCTGAGGGGAGATGCACAATTGCGAGGGAGATATTGGCAATGGCTTCACTAGTAGTTTTCGTGTCTTAAGTTATAGTTGTAATTTCGTAATATTTTGGAATTATTCAGAAGTTATGGGGCCTGGCGACAGCACAAGATTAATATATGCTGTCATTGTGTGGATGATCGTTTTCTGACTAATTCCTGAATAGGCCGTTTCTGACACACAAGGTTTTCATTTTCATTTATTTTACTACAGTATGTGTAGTGGATCGTCGTGTTTGAGTGCAGGTTTTGACTGTTTTTATGGGCTTGAATGTCAAATGTGGAGGTTTTGACTTTTTTTTCATGAGCTTGAAACCTAAATCTCGCAACCCAAATCGCACAATTTCTCATTTTTGTATAACAAAATACATTAAAAAACGGGAGACTTATGTATCACTTTCTACAGTAATATGTCCCCCAGTATACCTTATGCCTCTGAAATCTGAAATGGTATGCTAGTGTGTACTAAAACTCCCATTCTGCTCTGTGTGTTTCTTTGTCTTTGAAATTCGAATTTGCATCACGTTAAGCATCTAGTAATATTTAATCATCATTTTATGCTTGTTAAGTATGGTCATGAGGGAAGCACAATACACAAACCAGTTTAATTCTGAAGAATGTTGATCGTGTATTTTAGGGTTTTAGGAATACAAACGTCATGGTGTCCGGTATAAACTGCAAGAGCAAATGTCGCTTCATCTGGTGCCAAAGTCATGGCATCTTCTTTGTTCTCTGCAACTTCTATTACTTGATATTTTTACTGTACTTGTATTCTCCTCTTCTTATAGGAACTTGCTCGGGCAGCTGTGGTTGGTTATTGATTGATATTTGTTCTTTTGCAGATCACTTATATAGTCAGCTCATCGATACGTTAGCAGATGTTAAGTTCTTTAATCCACTGAAATTAAATGACCCAAGATATGGTGAGTTTCATATGTCTGTTCTCGTTTTTTTTCCCAAGTTACCCTTGCCTGTTTCCCCCTCATTAATTAATCTATTAAATTGTTGCATAAAATTATGATTAAAAAGTTCACAAGTTTTTTTATGACACATGAGTTCATCATGAATGATAAAATTCCAGAATCCAACACTTGAACTATGACACATGGCTGTGTCAGGGTACCTTTGGCTAGCATTTGGTGGTTCTGGCTATATTCTGGGATATGCCACACTGACCATTTCAATGAATGAACAAGAAGTCCAATTATAATGTATATTCAGTCATGTTTAATTGTGTATTATAAATTGTCTTGCTGCTTTTGATTTGTTATATTTGACAGCATAAAGAGTTTAATGCATAAGAAAAGGTATTTGTTGTTTTAACTGAAATTCAGAGTCTGCTTACAGTTTAACTTTTCTGTTTTCATGTCTTTTTTTTTTTTTTTTTTTTTTTTTTTTTTTTTTTTTTTTTTATCAGCCAAGCTTCCACTGTCCATCCGCATCCTTTTGGAAGCTGCAATTCGTAACTGCGATGGATTTTACACAAAAACGTCAGATATCCAGAACATATTGGACTGGCAGCACCAGCAGTCCAAAGCTGAGGTGCCCTTCACACCTGCGCGAGTATTGTTGCAGGACTTCACGTGAGTCTCCAATGTATACAAGCATCATGTCTGTTGCTTTCTGGTTCATTTTGCACCTGTTTGCAATTATGAGGCATCGTCATTCACTGGCACTTGTTGTTATTATTGACAGTCAATCAGTACGCCTTCAGTAGTATTTTAGGTGTTTGGTGTTTTTTTTTTTTTAATGAAGTGCCAAGCATATATGAGGCCATTACACCGGATATAACAGCTGGAGGCAGAAAAATAATCAGAATCTGAAAAGCTTTATTGCCAATGTCAGTGAGGATCCCGCCAACTAGGAAAGTGCTGTGGTACATAGTGTAATTGAGCTGCCAAGTGGGCAACTTTTTGTAAGCAGAACTGGCAGTGCGGGGCGCGTGCCCATGCCTGTGTCGCACCCCAGCCCGGCCCACTGCTCTAGCGCCATCCATTTTCAGGGCGAGTTCATTGGTATAAGGGCATCACCACCACCACCAACCCAACCACAGAATCGAGAAAGAGCCATCAATCTGTCAATCCTTTCCGTGAATCAACATATATGGTTGCATCCTTTCTCCTTATAAGCAATGGCTACTGGAGGGACAAATTCTAATGTAACACAGCACGGCAGTGTGTGTTTCGTTTTTCGAAAAATCCACCATGAATGCAGGAATTCATGCCTGACCTCTTTTATCGGAGTCAGAAAGACCAGGGGACTCATTTACTGAAATTTCTTTAGATTTCTTACTGAAACACAGTGTACGCACAAACAAATCCAGTTGCACATTGCCCACGAAGTTGAGCGCTGTTGTTCGACTACCTGCACTCCTGCATTTATATATGCAAATCACATTTAAATTAACCTTGCACATGAGAATTCTCTTTCACAACCCAAAACTCCAAATGAATTTGTGAGAAGGGGAAAAAAAGAACAAAAAGGAACGTGATTTTTGAACCATTATTCGCTTCCCAAAGCATTTGTGTGTTGATTGTAACAGATTTTGTGTTAGTGAAAATTCATTCCCCCCAAAATTCACATTCTGATTTGCAATTTCAATGTTATCAAAATTAATCACACTTTACTTTTTTCCACATCATGCTCAGCCCTACTTGTAGCCTGTAGTAAATTTTATGTGTTATGAGAATCAATTTCCCCATCGTTGGAAGGCTATCTCCTATGATCTAATCTATGATGTCAAGTGCCACATTTATATTGGAGACTTGTGCTCATGACGTTTCAGCAGAACACAACATCCCACCCTCATTGTGTTGTCAAACGAGTGTGTTTTATATGTGCACCAAACAGAAAAAGCTGCTGTACACAACGCCTTAATCGATTATATCCTTCTGCAGTGGTATCCCTGCCATGGTGGATCTGGCCGCAATGAGGGACGCCCTTGTGTCACTTGGTGTTGATCCTGACCGTGTCAATCCGAAATGCCCCACAGACCTCATCGTAGACCACTCACTACAGATTGACTACAGCAAATGGTGAGTCAGTAAAGAGGTTGGTCGGAAGTTGCTTGTTCCCTTTGAAGGACCCTCCTCCCTCCCAACTCGCTGCTCACTTGGCATCTGCATGTCTGCTATAGAGGTCTTTTCGGTCTCTCATGTAAATTTGCATCTTGCAGCACGTGTACGGTAGGGATGGGTGATAACTTATCGAACACGTTACACTGCCCCAAATAATGTCCATGATGCCAATTCTGCATCTCACGATAAATTTGCTAAACATGCAGCACACTCGCTGCATTGGACTTGCATAAATTAACATGCAAGTCCAATGCATGTTTATTTTATTCGATGGAGTGGTCCTAATAGGTTTTCTGATCCGGGTGTCTGCTTTGGTTCACATTTGGGATGGGCGATAAATTTTGTAATTTCTGTGATAACGATAATTATTATATTTTCATTCTATTTCATGTGTTGTACACACTACAGTCTGTCTTGAAACTGTTTTATGATGAAAATAATTAGTGGAGTTAGTCCTCAACTTCATTATTTGTTTATATTTAAATATATATAGTATATAATATAGTTAACTAATGTAGAGATGAGAAATTCAGTGTTTCACGTCTCTAGTAGAACCCATTGTGTCTGACAGACTGCTCTGCCAGCTTTATTAAGGGGTTAAAATTGACCCATCTGTCTGCTGTATCTCCTGTCTCTTTACTGCAACTATGCAACTATGGACCAGTCTGGACACATTTCCTAGATGCTGTTGAAGAAATATTAGAAATCATGTGAATAAATGATAATTTAGTCATATTCTATTCACCAAATCATGATACAAATTGTCAGTCCTTTATCTTGTGTGATGAAACCTTTTCACAATTCTACATCCTAAAATGTTTTCATTTTATTGAAGAGTTCACTAATACTTTGTCAGCTTTACAATTTGTTGATGGTCCCTAACTGATGCCGGCTCGTAGCATGTAATGTACATGTAAATTTACGTTTATTGCTGCACTGGCGCCTTGGCGAAACACTGTGGTAAAAATAGTTAGATATTGGACAGACATCTGCTCCGGTATTGGCGGAGGCGTCCTCTTCTGTGTCCCCATTAGGGACCATCAACAAATTCTAAAACGGTCAAAGTACTGAAATCTTCAAGGCAATGAAAAACAACCATTGTAGAATATGGCTGAATGATCGTTTACTCATATTAATATGTGTTTTTCGTGATAATTATCCTTATTGCCGAAATTACAACATTTATTACGATATTTTTTTTTGTCCATATCGCCCATCCCTACTCCGCAGGGGAGCAAATGAATAGGCTTCATTGCACAAATTAAATATGGCATTTAAAGCTCTTGACGGAACGTGGGGGAGTTTTCGGGACTCATGACTAATTTTTCCTCCTTGAATAGATATACAAAAACATGTCTGAATTAAAATGATTTAATGCTTCATTTTCTTACTTCTTGAACTTAGGTCTCATCATTTTGATTAGAAATTCCTCGACAATTCATGTGATCGGTATCAATGATCGGTGGTGATCGGCACTCTGGCTGATCAGGATCAGTGATCGGCAGCAAAAATCCTCATTGAAGCATGCCTGCTTTATGTTTCTTCACATAATTCAGTCAAAACAGGGTGTTGCATGGTTGCGTGAGTCTATATTACACAATACAAATCTGTTCATTTTGTCACTGAAGTGACCGTCAATTCCCATGTTGGAAGATAACAGCACATTGAGTGTGCTAATATAAATGAAGTACGTTTTTTATGCATCTAAGCTCATTGCCTTGTCCGCATGAAGCAGTTTTGCCTTTAAAAAAGTGATGACCCACTTTGATTGCTTGACTCTGCTGCAATGCATCATGGGAACTGTTCATTGTTCTCCCCACATGCTGCGCACTTCGTCATCTTAAGTTCATGGGTAACTTGGATAATATGGCTAAAGGGAGGCAGCGTCTCTATTGGCTATCATTGTTGGGGAAATTCCGATACTATAGAAATGTTCTAATATCAGGACGCTATTTTCAGTCAGCTAAAACTATCAGACATTTGTAGTTGTTCTTGGTGTTTTAAATGGTAATGACTTCTGTTTCTGCACGGTATTGTTAAAAGCTAGTGTGTCCCATGCAATTATTATCCAAACTTTACACTACATTTCTTTTTATTCACTTTGTTCTTCAGTGCCACGCAGAACTCCCCGAACCCTGGTGGTGGTTCTGGAAGTTCCCGCCCTGCTGCGTCCCATCCCGCAGTCAGTGGAGGTTCCCAGTGTCGAGGCCAACGTGGTTGTAGTAAATCTGCGTGCAGTGATGCTCCCTCCTCCCCGAGTCACCCTGTTCAGCAGATCGAGAACACGCCTTTGCTATGCCCCTTCCACCTCAAACCCGTTTCTGAGTAAGTTTTGGAGAGAATATTTTAAGTCTTCTACTTATTGTTGTAAAATTAATCATATTCACTGTCATAATTCATCAATGTTGGGATGGCAGTTGAGGTTGGTTTACAGAAACATGTATCCTCATGGTTTCCACCAGGATTTTTTGAAATTGGTGGAAAAAACACAAACGAAAACAAAACGATTGGAAAACGATTGTTGCTGCAAGCAACAGACTTCAGTCATTATGATGTTTCTTTTGGGATTTCTCTACGAAAAACGCCATATTGATGTCCACCTCCATGATGTGTTGTTATAGTTTATATAGTTTAGTCGCATGAGAGTTCATTTTCAGAAAGAGATCTTTTCTCTCATTTGAGCCATGGTGTTGCGCTATCCTCGTTTAGATGGGGCAGAATCCCTGCTCATGCTGGTTAAAATGGAAGCCATGAAGGCTCAGCGAACAAATGAAAGTGCAATCAATTATTATCTTCATTGTAGGGTGGAGAATTTAAAATATCCCCATAATTACAGTCAGCCAGATGTATTACCAAAATGATCGACTTGTGTGATGGTGTCTTGGTTTCCAGAGTCTTCCCTTAAACTTACTCCAAGGTTATCAGGTTTGACACTTTGTTAAACATTTCACTCAGTTTCTGTTACTAGGAAAGTGTGTTTGCGTCTGTATGCCGTCCAATTGATGGACAAGCTATGTATTATTTGCAGGACTGACATGACTGTGAAGTATCAGGAAATGGAACTGCTCCGAAATAAAGAAAGGCTTCAATTCTTTAAGGTACATTCGTCTTCTAGCAAGCATAGTTTTGGAATTCTGTCTGCTTTCCGCTCTCATCATCATCATCATCTGTCCACAGTGGTGCTCCAAAGCTTTCAAGAATGTAAACATCATCCCCCCTGATGTTGGCACAGTCCACCAAGTAAATCTGGAGTATCTTTCCCGAGTGATTCAGGTCAGAGATGGCTTCATCTACCCTGACAGTGTGGTTGGAACAGACTCACACACCACCATGGTGAATGGACTTGGCATTTTAGGATGGGGTAAGCCATTTTTTGATGTTCCTTTTGCTTGATGTTATCATTTCTTATCACTGTAAACATGTTTTATGATGGGCTGGCCAAGATTTGTAGATGGTTAAGATTGTAACCATCCAAAACAAACACAAAGCGAGCATGCACATCTTGAACTAGCCCTATCAATTGCTGCTTGTGCAAGCTTTATTAAGAAGGAACCCCAGGATTGTCTGTGACTACTGCACTCTTTAGTTTACGTAACCTTCATGTACTGTTTGGAAAATAACCCAGCAACACATTTTCATCGCATTTCTTTTCATATCAGATTTTAAATTTTTCAAAGTCCTCAGCGTGAAGGCTCATTGTCTTAACAGATGTGCTGCTAGGTTTTTCAGTTACCTGTGCTACCTCTTGGAAAAAACTAAGCACATTGTAAGTGTGTTGCACAACGAGCCACTTTGGGAATGTTAAGCCGAGATAGTGTTTTTTGTTTTGTTTTTAAATCACTTTTTTACCTCCATTAAGGGCTGTTTCCAACTGTCTTTTTCAATGCAGGTGTTGGGGGAATTGAGGCAGAAGCTGTGATGCTAGGCCAGCCAGTGTCTCTTACGCTCCCACAGGTGGTGGGTTGTAAACTGGTGGGTTCCGTTAACCCTCTTGCCACTTCTATAGACATTGTTCTTGGCATTACCAAGGTAAAGTATAACTCAAAGTTATATCTACCAGTAAAATTAAGCTAATACACCTGTAATGGTGGTCAACATTTTATTTCACAGCACTTGAGGCAAGCTCCAATTAATGGAAGGTTTGTTGAGTTTTTTGGACCTGCAGTGTCACAGCTGTCTGCTCCAGACAGAACAACCATTGCCAACATGTGCCCCGAGTACAACGCCACCATTAGCTTCTTCCCTGTTGACCAAGTTACACTTGAGCACTTTAAAAGGACAAGTAAGTCAGGTTTTCGTCAAGTTCATTTTCCATATATATTTTATTTGAAACTACTGGTTTCTGATTCTTTTGCCTTTTTGAACTAACAATCTCGCATTTGCATCTCAGACTTTTCACAGGAAAGACTTACATTTCTAGCGTCTTATTTGAAGGCTGTTAAACTTTTCAGACTTTATGAAGACCCTACAGAAGACCCCGAGTATTCTGAGGTAAATCTTCACTCCATTTTTGTTTTGAAATTAGTATGTGATGGTGAATGATTACTACACTTAACTAATAATTTTCCTCTGAATGAAGGTTATTGAAATCAACCTCAGTACAATGGTGCCATGTGTTAGTGGACCCAGGAGGCCTCAGGACAGAGTAGCAGTCTGTAACATGAAAGAAGACTTCCAGAGTTGTCTCAATGAGAAGGTATTTAGTCGTCTTGCTTCTGTCTACTGTTTCAGTCCACGGTTGTGATGTATGTATGATTTGACAAGACCGGAATGTATTTTCAACCTTTCTCTCATTGTTAAGCGGTTTTCTCCTTTCAGGTGGGTTTTAAAGGATTCAACATATCTAAGGAAAAGCAGCAGACCCGCATTCCTTTCCAGCACTGCGGAGAGAAGTACCAGCTTGGTCATGGTTCTGTCGTCATTGCTGCCGTGATCAGCTGTACAAACAATTGCAACCCATCCGTCATGCTGACTGCAGGTGATGCACTGCCGCAATTTCTGGACTATGGAGTACACTGGTATATAAACTGCACCGACTAAATTTGGAGAAAAAAAAAAAAAGCATAACTAAGCAGAGCTTCAGACACGCAGAAGAAAACAGGGATTATAAAACAGCTGTCGTAGGGTTGACGTAACAAAACCTGTTTGTCTGTAAAAGTTTGGCCCGTTGTTGTTTAAGGTGCTGGATTCACACCGCAGGGGGAAAAATGGTGGCTTATATTCCGTAAATAATGCTAGTCAGCCTGGTTAAAGCCTGCCAACGGTAAACCCTGAGAGGCATCTTTCAGTGTGTGCATGAAAACTTGACGGTTTTGTCTTGTCTTGTATTGTCTAGTGTTGAAGGCAAACCATATTGTGAGACATCTGACAGCTACTTTTTATATTTTATGGTACCTGCAGAAACCCTGCATTATCCACCGCAGGACCCTTTGTAGTTTCATCACACTAGTTTCCATGAAAAGAATGTTTCCGCCTGGTAATTTCTCCAAATATGATTGAAATTTGACATTTTGCAACACTTTTGCAGCCATAACTTGGCCATTGCGTTCGCCATATTTGTTAACCGCCGTCATCTCGTGGTTATCCACATCTCGTGAGTCGCCACACTCGTGGCATGACGCTGATGAGGAAATGCAGATAAGTTCAAAACTTTAAACAATCGTGCTCAATGCTATTTAATCAGTATTTTGGCATTTTGGTTGGCCCTCTCCCTAGTGCACTGCAACGTCACAGTTTTTCACATTTTGTTTGAATGAATGAATGTATAAATCGGTGAATCTGAGTTTAGATGAAAGCTGCTACAACTGTATGCTTATCTTGCAGAAATATATATAAAAGAAGATGAACAAAACTGTAGACATTTAGCTTGTTTTAAGGGAAAGAATCCTATTAGAAATGTTTTTTTTTAATTAATCAGAGTCAGTTGAATAATACAGGGGACCCCTGCATCTGAAACTGTCACTGTGGCAACATATACTGAGTTAATCTCCCATTTCTTATTTGACTCAGATGTTTGTTTCTATAGAAAGTTATCTTTGTAGAAAATAGATGTTTACAGCTTGTTTTTCACAAAACAAGCTGTAAAGTCAGTCGTTGAGTCAGTGGTCTGCAATGACATACTTCCCCGGAGAGAAGAGACTTCCCAGTGATACTTACTGTAAATAAAGCAAAATAAAAGTTGAAAAGTCATGAAAAGAAAGCAGGAATATAGCTTGCTGCCCTGTGATGTCACTATCACACATGCCACATTGACAATGTTCTAATCGATTTAAGCAGTCCTAGTACCTATCCTGCTCATTTCAAGGTCTCATCACTTAGCATGCCTCCTATTCAACTTAGTCAGAAGTTGAACCCACTTCAAAACTCACCACTCGCCAATGCAGTACTGCAAAATAATAATTCCTTTAACATGGTAAAAGCTAACTGCAATTTTGTCACCTCTGTTTCTTTGTTTCTACAAACAAATGACTCTGATTCTTTTATTTTATTTTTATTTTTTTATTTTGGATTGTGTCTATTACAAGGCGTTTGTTTTTGTTTGTAGATGATTCAATGTAAATGCTTTTGGCAGGACTGCTTGCGAAAAAGGCAGTGGAGGCGGGACTTCTTGTGAAGCCTTACATCCAGACCAGTCTAGCTCCTGGGAGTGGCATGGTCACTCACTACCTCAATACCAGTGGAGTCCTGCCTTATTTCAACCAGTTGGGGTGAGTATATGGCTATGTGTGTGTGTGGTACTCCAAAAATACTCTTGAATTCTTGAATCTTGAGTTGCACTTTGATAAGTTGAGTCCACATACTCCTCAACAAGGTTTTGTACATCAGGTCCTTCCTTTGTAGCGATGTCATACTACCCTCCTGTATCAAAGTATACAGGCATAATACAGTGGTACCTCGGTTTTTTTTGCTTCTGATTTCGAATGAAAATCCAGAACTCGAATGCCCCCGAAAAAAGCCAGAAAAAACATAACATGTGCGGACCGATCAGCTGACCCACGACGCGCTTTGTTACTTTGTATTACGCAGCCTCTGTATGCAGACGTGTCCCGTTAGTTACATTTACTGACTGTTTTTTCTTCATATTGAGGTGTAAAACCTTTCCTGTCTCCACACTGGACCGTAGTAGAGTGTCACAGGGGAGGTGCTCGCTCTCCACACCTCCGAGGCTGGAGTGCGCACTCCAGGGTTTGATGTCCTGTTGTCGGCTGGAGCTGGGACAGGGATGAGGCGAGTCTCAGACAGAGTGTTACTTGGTTTATTACTTTGTCACAGCCAAACTGCACAGAAGCGCACATTCAGAGCTGGACACGCACCGGGCACCTCTTCACTTCTGGAGAGACGTCACTCACTCGGCAACCCCTCCCACATGCAGCGGCCACACACATGGACGAACAGCGCACCTACAGCAGACACTCTGCATTCACTCCGACAAAAGCCTATTTTAAGGTTTCTTGAATGGCCTTCTGCAACGGATTGTGGTTAAGAACCGAGGTAACACTGTATGTGCTCATTTGGTTAGAGACCAAACGACCTGGGCTGTATCATTTTTCACTAGGTTCTGATGACCGTTTTGTTGTGAGACACCCTGAATCTATGGAAGACCTTGTTTCACATGCCTTTTACCTTTCATCCTAGCTTTGAGGTCATAGGTTATGGTTGTGCGACCTGTGTAGGAAATACAGCACCACTGCCTGGGACGGTTGTTGACGCAATCAAACAGGTAACAATAATCTTCTTTTACTAAAAACACATTAATCTCTTCAGAGTTTAGATTCTATCTCTGCACTGCACTTTCAGGGTGACCTGGTGGCATGTGGGGTTCTATCAGGCAACCGTCACTTCGAAGGCCGCCTCTGTGATTGCGTACGTGCCAACTATCTGGCTTCACCCCCCTTAGTGGTGGCCTATGCCATTGCAGGCACTGTGGGAATCGACTTTGAGAAAGAGCCGTTAGGTACGAACACTGATGAAAAGACTCAAGTTAATTATAGTGTAGCTCTTTACCAAACAAATGTTTTATCACTTAATAACAGCTTCCCTCCATCACCTTGTCATCACTTTGTGATGCATTAGTCCAGGCATTTAAACCTCCTCAAGCTTATCTGGGAATACAGAGACTTTCCGGTGTTGGTAGCTCTAAACTGGGCAAACATGGTGATTGATTGTTTTCAGGGCACACTTTGCCTTGGTAGTGCAACCTGTCAAGGTGCATGTTGGCACCCGTCAAACAGAAGTTGGAGTGGGCCTAACACCGGAATGTGGAGTGATGGTTCTGATGAGTGAAGATTTATGTCATGAGGATTGCTAGTGCAATTCTTTACTGACCGGAGTCAATGACTGAGAGACATTGATAAAGAAATGTTTCCTTTCCATTGTATCATGAATTACACTAAAAATGTATGTCTCTACCTTTAGTTATAGAGGGGTGTGTTCAAGACAACATATCATGGTTTAGTTTTCCTCAGGAAGGATATGTGTTTTCCCCCTGAGCACAGGAGTGACCACAGAGGGAAAGGATGTGTACCTCAGAGACATCTGGCCATCCAGGGAGGAGGTCCAGCAGATGGAAGAGCAAACAGTCATAGCCTCCATATTTCAGAATCTTCGAGTGAGGATGGAGGTGAGGATACCGTTAGCAGGTTCCTGCTTACATTGTCCACTGCTGCTTTGGTCATCTCATTATGTCCCTATTTCAGAAGGGAAACCCTTTTTGGAACAACATTGAGTGTCCAGATTCTGTAGTGTTCCCCTGGGATCCTAAATCCACCTACATCCGGTCCCCATCTTTTTTCAGTAAACTGGTATGACCGCAACTGTCATGGCTGCGTGTGGAAGTGGGGGTCGTGAACCTAACTTTTGTTTTTCAGAGTAAAGAAGTTCAGCCTCCTCCATCCATAGAGAACGCTCATGTCCTCCTGTTCCTAGGGGACAATGTCACCACTGATCACATATCCCCAGCAGGTAGCATCGCCAGAATCAGTGCAGCAGCCAAGTACCTGCTCAGCAAACGGTCAGTTTCATCCTCCTTCTCCTTCTCCTCCTCCTCCACCACCACCACCACAAAACCACATGTCTGCAGATAGAAAGTGCAGAGTGAAATAAGTGCAATAGTTGCGAGTTTTGAAGATCTATTGCTGCTGAAACAGATGTTTGGTCTGTCTGTCCTGCCTGGCACTCACATCTTCTGTCGGACAGAAGCAGTGTAAGCTCTTAAACGCAGGTGATTCTGATTACTAAGTACTATTTGTCTTTCTTCACAGTCCTGCTGTTGCTGTGGGTTTGACTTACTCCTTGTGCAGACTTAAGCAATCTCTTGCAGTGGCTTCCTGTTTTTGATGCTGACTGAGCTGAGCCACTATGTGAAGTGAGATTCACACCGGAAAAAAGAAAGGAATTAAATATCTTCCTTCTTTTCCCAAAATCAGTGACCTCCTCCATAGTTTTGGAGGCAATAATGGTTAACAATTGACCATCAGGCCGAGAGCAAAGCTAGTTTCTTCCACGGGTGACAAAGTGACATACATCAGCGCCAATGGATTGTAACAGAGTTTGATTAAACATCATTCACCATGTACTTTGTCTAAATAACTTGAATCTGTGTGTACAACTTTTGGACGAGCTGCTTCAAGCAAATGTTTCTTCTCTGCTCTCATGTAGGAAGAGGTATTGAAGCCCCTGATAAATGGACATGCTCCTCAAAATGACTAACTGGAAACTGTTTTTTGTGAGTCAGAGGTGCTGATGTTCAGATGCATTTTCTCAGGCTGACACCACGGGAGTTTAATTCTTATGGTGCGCGAAGAGGAAATGATGCCGTGATGACCAGAGGAACCTTCGCCAGCATTAAACTACGAAATCGATTTGTCAGCAAACCGGGCCCCAAGACTGTCCATTTCCCCTCAGACCAGACGGTGAGAAGCCTAGCCATACGTGTAACAAAGGTGCAAGCCACAGGGCTTTCTATTTTGTCTGTCACAGTTGGATGTCTTCGAGGCAGCTGAGCGCTACCAGAGAGACAACATTAGTCTCATCATACTGGCTGGAAAAGACTATGGCTCAGGGAGCTCAAGAGACTGGGTTGCCAAGGGTCCATATCTCCTGGTAAACTTAAATTCACTGGTTGTCATTGCCTCTGTTTTGCTTCAAATTTATAACAAAGATGGTTTCCTCTGTGCTGACAGGGAGTGCGAGCAGTCATTGCTGAGAGCTTTGAGAAGCTGCACAAGAGCCAGCTCGTAGGTATGGGCATCATGCCGCTCCAGTTCCTGCCTGGTGAGAATCCTGACTCCCTGGAGATCAGCGGGATGGAAAGGTTCACCATCGTCTTGCCAGAGAATCTGAGTCCAAGACAGCAGCTCACTGTCAAGGTTTGTGATAGTGATGGACCGATGAGGCTTATTTTCAGAGCTCACTAGATGGCACCCTCTGCTCAAAAATTCTGGGATTTGGACAACTTAACTTAAACTGACGGTGCTCTGAAAATGAGGACACTGTTTCATGAAGCATCATCATAAGTGGCAATCCAACTTTTAAATTACAATGTACACAATACATAGTCATCTGTGACCCTTGTCTGAAACAGCCGCAGGAGATTTCGGATATTTTTTTATCTAGTATAAAAAGCAGTGGCTCAAAAGAGCAGAATCATTATCACTGTCTTTTTAGTCTAAAATTGCATATTGAAAGACTTCCTCGTTTAGTATCACCAGATACGCGTGTTTTAAAATGACTGTAATAACTTGTCTTGGTAACTTTTCTCCTAACAATGAACTTGCATTAGGCTGGAGCTAAAAACTAAATAGCAAAGTGAAGAAGAGCTCACCACTCGGATGTACAATGCATTTCAGTAGGATGAAAATGAAATCGACACTCAGTACAGTTCAAGTGGTCACACAAAACTTTCACCATGTTATCAATCAATCTGTGAACGTTTGAAGATTGAATTCGTTATAATGAAGTTGATTGAAGTTGGTTGTTATTTAAAAATTTCATGTTCTTGTTTTTGTAGAACCCTGGACACAGGCAGTCATTTGTTGATGTTGTTCTTTCTTTGTGCTTTTGTCTATTCCAGACCAGTGAAGGAAAGTCTTTCTTTGTCACAGCAGAGTTTGAGAGTGACAAAGAGGTTATCTTCTACCAACACGGAGGCCTCCTCCGATACGTTGCCCGGAACCTGCTCTGAAATCTTATGGTGCCAAACATCCAGAGCAAAGGTTTAAGGCCTTCAAATGCCGGCAATTGCATTTTTGCCCAGGACCTACATGTTATGGGCCAGTTCTTGGACTCAGTTGGTGCTTAGGTACTGAAGCATGCGTTCACAGCTTCCACCTTCTGGTGGTTTATCTTCACACTTTGGTGTTCTTGATGTCACTTTTGTTATGGTTGTATAAAGTTATAAATAAACTATAGTTGTGTACTATTTCTTTAATAAATGTTTTGATCTCTTTGTGTTGGGCCCTGCATTCACAGATTTCCTAGCAGCTTATGGCAGTCACTTTTTATATGGGAGCCATGTGGTGCATGTGTCACATTGTGTGCAGCCAGCAAAGCTGCCATTCCTGAGAATCGTTTTGAAATTGTTTTATCGTCCAGGTAACATTTGGAATCATCAAATACCTGTGTCTTAACACATGAGGCTGCTTTGTCTTACTAACATACTGTGCTTGTTTGTGGGATAAAAATTGGATACCAGAGAGCTGTTTCAGGTCTTTTTTTGCCACAAAATATTTTATAGTGTTTATTGTCTACATCCAGCCTCATTTTTGTGTTGGCACAGGTCTCAATACTGGCCTTGTTTTTGTCAGACTAATATAAATAAATGAAATTGTAATGAAATAAAAGTAGAATAAGAGTGTAACTGAGGCAATTATGGAATGCATGCTTTCATAATGACCCTTATGAAGAGAGCAGGGAATGCAACCCTCTCGATGGGCACATGGATGGGTAGTAGTAGCTGTGAGTTATTTGTCAGAATGCAAATTGCAACTTCCAGAGAATGCAGCTGTGCAGATATGTTTCTTGTGTCTGGAGTCTCACCGGCTTGCTTTCTTTAGTGGCTTTCACAGAAAACCTCCCGGAGCTGTGGTTTCAAGGATGGTGATGCTGATGTTGCTTTATATCCTGACATTGTTAACGCAAATAAAACCGATACTTGGATTAAAGAAGAGAAGAAAAATAACATTTAATTTAATTATTTCAAGAAAGTCTATTTCTGATGTATTTTTTTTTAATCTGTGAAACAATCCACTCCTTCAGTCCGCCATTACACCTGATGTTTGGTTGGAACGAAAGCATGTGGATCGGTTAGAGGTCCCTGACTCGCAGAAGAGACCTCGCGTGAACTGCGGACATGGCCGGAAGTGCAGTCTTGGTGTCCTGGGAAGCAGAAGGCCAATAGGCCAATAGGGGGCAGTCATCAGAAGCTGCGTTCCGTCCAAAGCGGAAGGTGAATCAGGACGACAACACAACACAGCACCAAGGTGCGTCTCCATGTGTCGTGAATCGTGAATGTAGGTGTCATCAGTTATTTGCAGCAGTTAGCTGTTGAGCTATCACGCGTGTCCACAGTCACTGTTTCATGAGTTGTGATGAGCCGTTTCATGGCCCAGCGAGTCCTCCGCGTGTGTTATGGAACTGACTGTTGCTTCATCGAGTGACACACTCGCTCAATAGCATTGTTGTGACCAAGCCGCGTTAAGTAACTGGACGACATGGCGTTGTTGCCTCGCAGCCGCCGGAGTGGCGCCCCCACTCTGGCCCACCAGGCCCAGTTTGACTGGAGTCAAGCTATCCGACTCTTCCGCGGTCGCAGTCAAGCTATCCACAGTCAGATTTTCAGTGCGCGCAGAGACATCACATTACGGTAGCAATGAAACGAAGCCGAAGACTGCGAGTTGAAACAAATAAAGCGAATGATTCTTGCGACAGAAACTTTTCCACGTTATTTTTTATTTTGAGCCGAATTAATATTTGGACGAGAGATATGAAAATCTATATCATTTTGGTCAAACATGATTGGTGTTTTTATTTTAGGTGTGAAACATCCGGAATGACATCATTAATTTAATCAATGCAGTCCTGCTAACACTCTACTGTAATAATACATTTCAACATCTTAGATCATTTTTACTTTTACACATTATTTATGCAAATGCCTGTGATTAAATATACATTTATATGACAGTGCACTGTACTTTGACCAAATACTACACGGAAATGTGCAAAGGTCTGCGAATAACAACATCACCAGCTCATAGTAGAGAGTAGTAGCTACCACCAGAGTGATTTTGGTCCCATATCATGGCAGCATTTTGGAATAATCCAGGATTCTTTCTGTAATCCAACTGAGTTGAGAATCACGTTCTATTATATTTGACTGTGATTTTCAGAAAAATGTGCAAAGGTCTGCGAATAACAACATCACCAGCTCATAGTAGAGAGTAGTAGCTACCACCAGAGTGATTTTGGTCCCATATCATGGCAGCATTTTGGAATAATCCAGGATTCTTACTGTAATCCAACTGAGTTGTGGATAACGTTCTATTATATTTGACTGTGATTTTCTGAAAAATGTGCAAAGGTCTGCGAATAACAACATCACCAGCTCATAGTAGAGAGTAGTAGCTACCACCAGAGTGATTTTGGTCCCATATCATGGCAGCATTTTGGAATAATCCAGGATTTTTACTGTAATCCAACTGAGTTGTGGATAACGTTCTATTATATTTGACTGTGATTTTCTGAAAAATGTGCAAAGGTCTGCGAATAACAACATCACCAGCTCATAGTAGAGAGTAGTAGCTACCACCAGAGTGATTTTGGTCCCATATCATGACAGCATTTTGGAATAATCCAGGATTCTTTCTGTAATCCAACTGAGTTGAGAATCACGTTCTATTATATTTGACTGTGATTTTCAGAAAAATGTGCAAAGGTCTGCGAATAACAACATCACCAGCTCATAGTAGAGAGTAGTAGCTACCACCAGAGTGATTTTGGTCCCATATCATGGCAGCATTTTGGAATAATCCAGGATTCTTACTGTAATCCAACTGAGTTGTGGATAACGTTCTATTATATTTGACTGTGATTTTCTGAAAAATGTGCAAAGGTCTGCGAATAACAACATCACCAGCTCATAGTAGAGAGTAGTAGCTACCACCAGAGTGATTTTGGTCCAATATCATCGCAGCATTTTGGAATAATCCAGGATTCTTACTGTAATCCAACTGAGTTGTGGATAACGTTCTATTATATTTGACTGTGATTTTCTGAAAAATGTGCAAAGGTCTGCGAATAACAACATCACCAGCTCATAGTAGAGAGTAGTAGCTACCACCAGAGTGATTTTGGTCCAATATCATGGCAGCATTTTGGAATAATCCAGGATTCTTACTGTAATCCAACTGAGTTGTGGATAACGTTCTATTATATTTGACTGTGATTTTCTGAAAAATGTGCAAAGGTCTGCGAATAACAACATCACCAGCTCATAGTAGAGAGTAGTAGCTACCACCAGAGTGATTTTGGTCCAATATCATGGCAGCATTTTGGAATAATCCAGGATTCTTACTGTAATCCAACTGAGTTGTGGATAACGTTCTATTATATTTGACTGTGATTTTCTGAAAAATGTGCAAAGGTCTGCGAATAACAACATCACCAGCTCATAGTAGAGAGTAGTAGCTACCACCAGAGTGATTTTGGTCCCATATCATCGCAGCATTTTGGAATAATCCAGGATTCAATGTGTAATCCAAACATGTCTATTGCAGTATCATAGAGCGATCGATAGATAGACAGACAGACAGACAGACAGACACAAATATTGGACACACAGACAGACATGTACATCTTTATGGCTCCCTCAACATAAATAGATGGCTTATTTACAGTCTATTTACAATATATACACACTCCCAGTATACATGCCAGTGATGCTTTCACTCTTCAAAGCATTTTGGGCAGAACCATTCTTCTTCTGAGTTGATGGCTGTTTCGGGCATGTCAATGCAAGTATGATGATACCATTCATTGCAGGCATGGCACTGAACCATCAGTTCTCCATTTTGCGCTGTACGACACACACAGTACACATGGACAGTGCATTGGCTTCCTTGTTGCCCCTCATGTGTCTTCTTTTCAAATGGAAATTTGGGTGCAGTTTTCTTTTTGAATGATGAAAACAAGGATGCTCTCATGCCCTTCTCTTTAAAGAGCCTAATTTTTTTGCATATAGCCATCATGACATCACCAGCATTTTGAATCAAAATCACTGGCTTACCAGTGACGAAATAGATTTGGCCTCCTACTACCTTGCAAGACAGCACCCAGAGTTGGACGGATTCCAGTCAGTCCTTCTTTTCTCAGTCATTGGGAATGGTGGAGTGGTTGGAAGCGCCAAGTCCAAGTTTGTTCAGGTTCTTCATGTGGGTGGCAATCATTGGGTGACGGTCAGCAATGTGTTCTGTGGACCAAATGAGCTGGCCATTTATGACAGCCAGAGGAGAAAGGACTACAGCTCAGCCACAATACTGTCATGGATGTTATGGCCAGTTCGAAGCCATTTCACCATTCACAGACCTGTAGTCCAGGAACACCTGTGGCCTTTTGGCAATTTTTGTGCGTCGTACAGCGCAAAATGGAGAACTGATGGTTCAGTGCCATGCCTGCAATGAATGGTATCATCATACTTGCATTGACATGCCCGAAACAGCCATCAACTCAGAAGAAGAATGGTTCTGCCCAAAATGCTTTGAAGAGTGAAAGCATCACTGGCATGTATACTGGGAGTGTGTATATATTGTAAATAGACTGTAAATAAGCCATCTATTTATGTTGAGGGAGCCATAAAGATGTACATGTCTGTCTGTGTGTCCAATATTTGTGTCTGTCTGTCTGTCTGTCTGTCTATCTATCGATCGCTCTATGATACTGCAATAGACATGTTTGGATTACACATTGAATCCTGGATTATTCCAAAATGCTGCGATGATATGGGACCAAAATCACTCTGGTGGTAGCTACTACTCTCTACTATGAGCTGGTGATGTTGTTATTCGCAGACCTTTGCACATTTTTCAGAAAATCACAGTCAAATATAATAGAACGTTATCCACAACTCAGTTGGATTACAGTAAGAATCCTGGATTATTCCAAAATGCTGCCATGATATTGGACCAAAATCACTCTGGTGGTAGCTACTACTCTCTACTATGAGCTGGTGATGTTGTTATTCGCAGACCTTTGCACATTTTTCTGAAAATCACAGTCAAATATAATAGAACGTGATTCTCAACTCAGTTGGATTACAGTAAGAATCCTGGATTATTCCAAAATGCTGCCATGATATGGGACCAAAATCACTCTGGTGGTAGCTACTACTCTCTACTATGAGCTGGTGATGTTGTTATTCGCAGACCTTTGCACATTTTTCAGAAAATCACAGTCAAATATAATAGAACGTTATCCACAACTCAGTTGGATTACAGTAAGAATCCTGGATTATTCCAAAATGCTGCCATGATATTGGACCAAAATCACTCTGGTGGTAGCTACTACTCTCTACTATGAGCTGGTGATGTTGTTATTCGCAGACCTTTGCACATTTTTCTGAAAATCACAGTCAAATATAATAGAACGTGATTCTCAACTCAGTTGGATTACAGTAAGAATCCTGGATTATTCCAAAATGCTGCCATGATATGGGACCAAAATCACTCTGGTGGTAGCTACTACTCTCTACTATGAGCTGGTGATGTTGTTATTCGCAGACCTTTGCACATTTTTCAGAAAATCACAGTCAAATATAATAGAACGTTATCCACAACTCAGTTGGATTACAGTAAGAATCCTGGATTATTCCAAAATGCTGCCATGATATTGGACCAAAATCACTCTGGTGGTAGCTACTACTCTCTACTATGAGCTGGTGATGTTGTTATTCGCAGACCTTTGCACATTTTTCAGAAAATCACAGTCAAATATAATAGAACGTTATCCACAACTCAGTTGGATTACAGTAAGAATCCTGGATTATTCCAAAATGCTGCCATGATATGGGACCAAAATCACTCTGGTGGTAGCTACTACTCTCTACTATGAGCTGGTGATGTTGTTATTCGCAGACCTTTGCACATTTTTCAGAAAATCACAGTCAAATATAATAGAACGTTATCCACAACTCAGTTGGATTACAGTAAGAATCCTGGATTATTCCAAAATGCTGCGATGATATTGGACCAAAATCACTCTGGTGGTAGCTACTACTCTCTACTATGAGCTGGTGATGTTGTTATTCGCAGACCTTTGCACATTTTTCAGAAAATCACAGTCAAATATAATAGAACGTTATCCACAACTCAGTTGGATTACAGTAAGAATCCTGGATTATTCCAAAATGCTGCCATGATATGGGACCAAAATCACTCTGGTGGTAGCTACTACTCTCTACTATGAGCTGGTGATGTTGTTATTCGCAGACCTTTGCACATTTTTCTGAAAATCACAGTCAAATATAATAGAACGTGATTCTCAACTCAGTTGGATTACAGAAAGAATCCTGGATTATTCCAAAATGCTGCCATGATATGGGACCAAAATCACTCTGGTGGTAGCTACTACTCTCTACTATGAGCTGGTGATGTTGTTATTCGCAGACCTTTGCACATTTCCGTGTAGTATTTGGTCAAAGTACAGTGCACTGTCATATAAATGTATATTTAATCACAGGCATTTGCATAAATAATGTGTAAAAGTAAAAATGATCTAAGATGTTGAAATGTATTATTACAGTAGAGTGTTAGCAGGACTGCATTGATTAAATTAATGATGTCATTCCGGATGTTTCACACCTAAAATAAAAACACCAATCATGTTTGACCAAAATGATATAGATTTTCATATCTCTCGTCCAAATATTAATTCGGCTCAAAATAAAAAATAACGTGGAAAAGTTTCTGTCGCAAGAATCATTCGCTTTATTTGTTTCAACTCGCAGTCTTCGGCTTCGTTTCATTGCTACCGTAATGTGATGTCTCTGCGCGCACTGAAAATCTGACTGTGGATAGCTTGACTGCGACCGCGGAAGAGTCGGATAGCTTGACTCCAGTCCAGTTTGTGTATGTCAGTAAGTTGACTTTACGTGTGTGATCACGTGTGTGTGTCTCATATGTGTGTGCAGTTAAGCTTCTTCGAGTCTGTAGAACACAGTGATGCGAGACAGTACCATTGTATGATACAGTATGTTGCCTATGTAGTTGTAGGTTTCTATTATATGTTTTGCATTTGACTTTTGACATTCGTCCTAGTGGCTTCGTTGAATCACTCCACCAAATAGTACATATTGCGTCTTCTTTGGCAGGTGTTTCATCGACACTTATCTTGATCATTCTCCCTAGTTTTCTACCTCCATTTCGGACATCAGCTGCTAAGTGAAACTAGTCGGAGCTTTGATGTGACCTCTTGTGTCCCCACAGGTTTGGTCAGACTGTACTGTGTGGTGGTCAATGGCGGCTGGATGACAGCTGACTCTGGGCTTTGATGGGTGCAGTGCTGCCCTGCTCCTCACCATGCAGCAGAAAGGTGCTATTCAGATTATCGAATGGGAGGACCTGGACAAGAGGAAGTTCTACTCCCTGGGTGTCTTCATGACCCTGACTACCCGGGCCACCGTGTACCCCGCCAGCCTGATCCGCACTCGCCTGCAGGTGCAGAAAGGCACGGCACTGTACTCCGGCACCTTTGATGCTTTCTGTAAAATCCTGCGGGCGGAAGGCGTCCGGGGGCTGTACCGTGGGTTCATGGTAAACACCTTCACGCTGGTGTCTGGCCAGGCCTACATTACCACCTATGAACTGGTGCGCAAGTACGTGTCCCAGTACTCGCCCAGCAACACTGTGAAGTCAGTGGTGGCTGGGGGCGCGGCGTCTATGGTGGCACAGACCATCACAGTCCCCATCGATGTGGTGTCCCAGCACCTAATGATGCAAGGTCAGGGGGAACACCTGAGCCGCTTCAAGACCAAGCCAAAGATGGTGCTCGCTGCCAGCAAGAACAAACTGACCTTTGGGCAGACCAGGGACATCTCTGTGCAAATATTTGCTGCTGATGGTTTCCGGGGCTTTTACAGGGGCTATGTGGCATCGCTCCTCACCTACATCCCAAACAGTGCGCTGTGGTGGCCTTTCTATCATTTCTATGCAGGTAAGGTGGCGTGGTGCTCAGTCAGATTTACCAATGTCTATGAAGAGTGTTGCATTGCAGGAGCACTTTACTGATGCTGTTTCTCGTCTGCCTCCTCAGAGCAGTTGTCCCTGTTGGCACCAAGCCAGTGTCCTCACCTGATCCTGCAGGCCGTGGCAGGTCCCATGGCAGCAGCCACAGCGTCCACCATCACCAACCCCATGGATGTGGTGCGAGCACGGGTGCAGGTCAGCCAAAACCTGATTTATTCACGTGAAAGCATAGACGTCCATTACTGGCTGAAAATATTCCCTCACTTGTGCTGTGAAATCTGCTGCACACATTTGCCTTTTGGTGCATATCGATATGTTTTTATTCAAGCAACTGACTGGCAGTGATCTTAAGCAGCAACCTCTAGTCTGGTCAAATATAATTAATCTGGATGTATTGTCAATGTATCTGAAGTAGTGCTGTAAAACAGAAAGTCGCAGCAAAGTGGTTCTACCTCTGATCAACTTGTTGTCCACTTTCATGTAATCTAATTTGTACTTTTCATGAGATGGACGTTTGCTTAAAATCTTCCAGGTCCCTGGCAGTTCTGGCCTGAATTTCTCCTTTGCTGAAGTTTCCAGATAGTGCAGTAAAGTGCAGCGTTTTGCTTTAGATGTACAAGTAACAGTCAGATTCACTCTTTTCAACTGAGTCCTCAGAGGGCCAGGCTGGTGCAGGTTCTTCTTCCACCCACTCAAGCACACACAGATTAACCAGTCAGGTGTGAGCTGAAACAAGCAGCACCAGACTGTCAATCACATTGTTACACCTGACTGGTGAAATGGTGTCCTCTTGATATGTTTTTCCAGGTATGCGCTGAGGACATCACCGTGAAAATAAGTCAAGTTATTTGCTATTTGCTAAGTGGGACTCGCTGTAAAAAAGTGAAGGATGCACCAGAAATCAAACACCTGGCCGAAAACTGACGACGCTGATGCTCTCATCAGCTCGGCTGAATATGTTGGGTGCATCTTGAAAAAGCTCCTCGCTAGCTTAGCCTCGCTATGAGGAATCCAGACGTCCTTCCCATAGTCTAACTGAGGTGTACCTCTGTGACATGTGTGTGACATGTGTGAGCCTTGACACACCTGTCTATGTTGAAGGTGGAGGGACGATCTTCTGTCATTGACACCTTCAAGCAGCTGCTGGCGGAGGAAGGGCTGTGGGGGATGACCAAAGGTCTGTCGGCACGCATCATCTCCTCCTTACCCACCTCGGTGCTGATTGTGGTCGGGTACGAGACCCTGAAGAGACTGAGCCTGCGAGCCGAGCTGGTTGAGACTCGACACTGGTGAACAGTTTTACCTCGGATGTTGATCTTCTGTGTCTTCAACTGTGGGCCTCACTCCGCTGCAGCTGGTTCCTACTGAGAAACCTGAAGATGGAAACGTGAAAATATTGTGTTTTGAAGAAACAAAAGTTATTTTCTTTATTTCTTGGTACCAGAGTCAATGACTGTGTGAAGCGTGTAGGTTGTCCAGCTGCTGCATTGTCGTTACTTATGGGTGGGTGACGTGCCTGTTTTATGGAAATAGTCGACGTCTCATGACATTCCTTCAAAGTGTCATTGTCAAAGACATTTTAGCAATCTGAGTGGGGCAAGGTTTGTTTTCGGCACAGCATTCACAAACTATTGTAGCAGATATTCAGGTGATTTTATACAAGTCTTCAGCGTGCCATCATCTGATGCTAGAGAGCATTCCAGTGCAAATTATACTGAACAATTTTTTTCTACTAATTGATTTATTGATATAATTTGTCAGTGTCGTTTTGTCTCGAGAGAACATTTTGTATAGACTGTAATAAACCTGATGAGGTGTTTAATCACGGACGTTGACTTCCACCTGACCTGGCTGATGTTAGGCAGGTGTCTGGCACCCCAACCACCCGAGTTACCTCCTCATTGGTGATGCTGCTGCAGAGGAGTGGGAATGTTTTATCAAAGCAGAAATAAAGTGATTGTGACTTAATGAACGGTTCTTTTTGTTTTCTTCATCTCTAACCTGTGACATGGTGAGGCTTCATGGAACAGTGGCCTCATTTTCAGAGCTCAATAGGTGGTGCTGTCTGTTTAAAAAGCATGTAAAGTGTCACTGAAATGGTTGTTCAAATCCAAAAATTCGTGGCCATCTAGCGTGAGCACAAATTTTGAGGGGGTCGGTCCCATCTGCACCACAGAAGAGCTTACGAACCACCACAAGGCTGAAGGTTGAATGTCTGCCACTGCAACTATGCCCAGGTTCTGGGACCTTGCTCATTCTCAGTGGTGGAGATGCTGAACTAGATGGGTCTGTCTTGTGAAAGGCCGGCGAGCAAGCCCTGCCCTGCCAGTTCTCACACGGCAGCCGCCGCATGTTTCAGCCATAACAGCCCAGTGGCCAAGTCCTTTTCTATGGTCTTACTGAACTCCAAGCTCCATACCACAGGCCCACTGACACCGGTTGGCTGAACACGAACGTTTTGACACAAAGTGTCAAAATAGAAGATAGCTAGTACCTGCAGAAGCAACCATAATCTGACAACCTTTTTTTTCATGTACTGCATTTGATGCTGTCAAGAACCTACCTCGTAACAAAATGAAGCATGATGTTTGCCTTTTCTGGCTTAATTATTGGGAATGTACAGTACGTGTTGTTTGGGCTCATATGTTGTTTGGGAAATGAGGTTGACAAGATGATGCGAGGGCTTGGCACTTTTGATAATGAAGACGAATCCTTTCGTCTGCTTTTTGCTATATTAAGGTGATTTATTGCTATACAGTCTATTAAATTAATGAAATAAATAAACCTTAGTACTAACAAGTGGCCAGTAGAATCCACTGACAGCATTTGATGTTAAGAGTTAGATTCAGCGAGACCGGTAAAATCAAAGCATATTTAAGGTTTCAACTATAATTCAGATACAGCCTTGTGTAATAAGGGGGTTGAACCAAGCAGAGACCAGTCCACAAGCAGAAGCAAGCCAGGAGTCGATCAGATTATCTGCTAACAGCCACCCCCCCAAAAAGGCAAAAAATGGGCAACAATAAGAGGATTCATCAACGCTGCTCCAAACCAAGGGAAGCCTGGAATCTGGCACCATGGCAACCTGGACCTCAAATGACCAGAACCAATCAGCGGAGACTAAACCCCGACATGAACTTAATGTGTATAAAAGGGTCAGGGCCAGGGATAGTGTTTGTCACTGAACACCACTTGAGCTAAGGCTAAGTCAGGCGTAGTTGTGGAGTGAGAACTCTGTCAGGGAATAAATGCTTTATGATTTTAACTTGTTGGCTCTTTGGTAGTCATTCTCACGAGTAAATGGACGTGTGGAAGACACATCGGAGATGTATATTCCTACAATAGTTACCAACCACAAAGAAGTTCTTGAAAAGAAAAAAATGATCATGAAAGTGATGGCACCCCCAACAGTAAAAACTGTTCATCTGTTGGAGCAATTTTTAAGATTAATTAGAACATAACAACAAAAAGGTTAGGAACCTCAGGCATAATATATTGATGGCACACGTGGCATGTCTTGATGATGTCACTGAGTGGATGGCCCAAAATGTCCTCCAGCTGAACCACTCAAAAAACAGAAATATTATTATTATTATTGTTGTTATTATTATTATATTATTATAATATTATTATTAGTCTCCTGTGACCCCCGTTTCCATCCAGGGGGTTGACGACTATAAATATCTTGGGGTCTACATAGACAATAAACTGGACTGGGCTCGGGCCCTTTACAAAAAAGGTGTCGTTTCTGCTTCTTGAGGAGGCTCAGGTCCTTCAACGTCTGCAGGACAATGCTGAGGATGTTTTATGAGTCGGACTCAACAGACTCATCCGCAAAACTGGTGATGTGGTGGGGGTGAAACTGGACTCCTTGGAGATGGTTATGGAGAGAAGCTGAAACTAAGGTGCTGGTCCAATACATTAGCACATGGACCAATAGACTGAGACTACCCAACTCAAAGACCGATCGCCACAGGAGGTCCTTTCTTCCTGTGGCAATAAAAACATACCATTCATCTCTGAAAAAAATACAATGAAGGATTCTTCTTGAACTGCATTTTCTTGCACATGGTTTCTAAGCTCTTTAGCTTTTTTTTTTTTATTGTGATACGTTGAGTACAGAGCATGTTACGAACAGAATTTCCCTTGGGATTAATAAAGTTTTTCTGATTCTGATTTAGATTATTATTATTATTATTATTATTATTATTGAATCCTCAGTTTGGAGGCTTTGGTTTTGAATCTCCTCAACCTCCTGCAAGAAACGGTGAAGTGTTCACCGAAGCCAGCAGGTTTTCACTGGCTTAACTTCCACCAATCGTGGAAGTGGAGATTTCACACCAAAACTCAATCTCCTATGTCAAGTATTAACTTGCGTACTCTCATGTCAAACCTCCAGGAGGCAGACTGTGTATCTCCCTCCAGACTCTCCTGGAGAAGCGGACTGTGTGATGGTGAATTACTATTATCAAAACTTATTCTAAAACCTCCTCATCAATTATATGACTTGAAAACTGTTGCTGACTACTGCAACCAGCAGTGTTCCTTTCGTGTTCAGCCAACAGGTGTCAGTGGGCCTGTGGTATGGAGCTTGGAGTTCAGTAAGACCATAGAAAAGGACTTGGCGGCTGCCTGTGAGAATCGCCAGTTGTGATCATTTCTTGAACAGCACTAAGGTCACATCTAGAAGATAGGCAAATGTCATCTTTACATGTCTCATCATTCCAGGTATTTTGTAGAGCGAGTGCCTTGGAACGTTGGAACACTCAACAAACGTTCAGCCAGGTAAAGATGACACGGTCGGTTGCTGAAGGAGGATAGACTTACTTTTCATTGTCTACATTGCCAATATTTACAAACCCTTCAAGCATTCATTTCTTACCTGCAAGAATCACACGGGGGTGAATGTTTCTCAAGTTGACCATGCCCCGCCTGCCTTCTCGACCTCGCTTGTATCGGATTTGCATGGTTCTCAGAACATGTCACAGTAAACACTGTTGAGGGCGCTGTCATCACAGAGCTGCCTATGCAGTGCGTCTATCAACAATTGGGGGTGACCAATGGATCTCACTTCTGCTACTATAAGGGCAAGTATCTCTATTTCAGGTTGAGTAACAATAAACCCTGACCTTCACATACCCCAAATATGGAACTGACCACTGGCCCCTTTTGAGAGGTCAGATACTGAATGAATGGTTTGATTGTTTATTACTGTGCTGGTCCTCCTCTGTGCGTAAAAGGACTAGGAATTGCAAAAGTGTGCAGATTAGTACGGAGCCCCTCAGGGGACATGACCAAAAATGTCAAAGGTATTGCAAGATCTCGCAATACTAGTTTGAAGTGACGTCGTAACTACTTCCAGATCACACAACCAAAATAATGGCAAGTCAGCATCCGTGGGAAAGTTTCATTGAATTTTATTTCGAAATTGGACTAAAATATGAGGACATACAGTCCGTGCTACGTCGCAAGCATGGTTTTGAAATCAGCGTCAGGCATCTGAATCTAAAAAGTTCCAAGGATTTGAACCAAATACTACTTTGGATTGCTTTCTTGATACTTAAATGTTGATCTAATTGTAAAAGTCCATACGTAGTTGCAGATAATAGCAGATAATGTACTCCTCAGGCACATCTCTTGATCGTAGAAACTGTTTCAGGCCGTCCTCCATGACTGCTCTACTTCTCGCAGCAGAATCAATACATTTGAACGCTGTGATATAGTGCAAAAATATTGCAAACATGTATTGCGAGATCTCGCAAAACTTCTCTTTTTTGTTGTTGTTGTCATGTCCCCGAAGGGACAATAGTTTTTCATCATTGTCTGAAGGTTATTCATGGGCATGGTGTTCCAGCAGCCTCTGCAGAACTGTTTCATACAAATGTCACATATAACATATAACAAAAAGATTGTTGAAAGTCAGGTCAAAATAAATGATCCAATCATGGGTCGAATTGTCCAAAATTCCGCATGAGAAGGCAGTCCAGGTCCAGGAGACAGGCACAGACCAACTGCACGTGTGGAAACCTTCTCAGTGGCTCTCGCACTTCTTCTTTTTGTCTTGTTTTTAAAAACATGACAAATCAGATTAAAACAGAGAATAATTAAAAGGATTCCAAGTATCGCAATGAGACAGGTCTTTTGGCAGATGCCAAACACATAATGGAATCACCTAAAACTGCACAAAGTAGCTGCACATTTAATGAAGGTATTTTCTCATCGCGTACATTACATGTTGAGATGTGTATTCAATTGTTTGCACTTAGAGTATCTCTCTGTCAAACTTGTGCATGAAACATATGAAGATCAGACCCTAAATGACAACTAGGGTTCCAATTTTCTGTGCGGCATTTGCTGTGACTTCAAGAAGCATGAGCATCACTGGAAGTTCTTTGACTCCATCTCTTCCAAGCAGTTCATGCTTCTCTTTTGTCCGGCAGTTTGTTGCAGCTGTCGAGTTCGAAAATGCTAGCTGTGGGAGCAAACGCGTCAGGCCGCCATATGTGAATTTCTCCCTATGAGATCAATAAAACATGTCATCATGCGGTCTGCTTCTGACCACTTGAGCAGACGTGTGGCCTGCTGGAGGTTATTTTGTAGGGGCCTTCTATTCCTCCGTGCACCAAGGCGGAGGTAGCGGTCCTGCAGTTGGGTTGTTGCCCTCTTACAACCTCCACCACAGCTGATGTACTGGCCTGTTCTCAGCGTCTCCATGTTCTGGATGCTACGTTGACAGACACAGCAAACCTTCTTGCCACAGCGGCATTAATGTGCCATTCTGGATGAGCAGCACTACCTGAGCCACCATGTGGATTGTAGACGTCTCATGCGACCACCAGAGTGAAAGCACTACCAGCATTCAAACGTGACCAAAACATTGGCCAGAAAGTATAGGAACTGAAAAGTGGTCTTAGGTTACTACCTGCAGAACCACTGCTTTATTGGTGGAGTCTTGCTAAATTCCTGTGATTTCCACCTGTTGTCCTGTCTAGACAGGAATTTAGCTCTTAAGAACTTTGACAGAAGTAGTGACTTTTCGATGAAAGAACTCAACATTTCGTTTTAAAAACAATGTCAAACCAAACTAATTTCCACATTTAATAGCATCAGATAATCTAAAAATTCAGTATTTAAGAGTAGCCCTGGAAGATCGTGGCTTCAAAAAGGGTGGTGAGCTGCGAAGCAAATGAGTGCGACAGCAGGAATCACAGATGACAGTTTCCATTTAAACACTTTATTTTTGCAAAAACCTGACAGAAGCATTATGCCATCAGCACACAAGCTCCTCCCACAGCCTTGATCTTCTCCTCAGCGCGTCGGCTGAAGAATTTGGCCTTCACGATCACTGGCTGCTTCGGCAGTTTGCCTTTGCCCAGAACTTTGTAGTAGCCCTGAAGAGAGGTGTGATAGTTATTTAACCAAAGAAATCAGACTACGAAAACAGTATGAAGCTAAATTAGACAAATGTTTTTTCTAAACATACAAATGAAACCGATTACATTTTAATAGCACATGAAGAAATAAGCTATGGCTGAGCATATTCTAACAAATGTATAAAGCCCCATAAGATGATCTAGCATTACATTAAGACCACTCAACCACTGTCTCATTTTGACCAGTTTTTAAAAATACTTAACCTAATACACTTTGATAGGGATTAACATGAAAATACTGACACAATATAATTATACTAATTATAAAGGACAAACATATTCAACCACTACATGAATTGGCCACAACTGATCACAAGTCCAGTGTGTCCAGTTGACAGTGGTCTGAGACCACGTCCTCCCTGGTCATAGAAGACCAACATGATACTGCAAGATTGCAGGCAATCATTTTCTTTGCAGTTTTTAGGCTTTTTGTCATAAAGAGCACGCTGCTAGGATATGAACACAATCAAGCTGTCCACCATGTTGATCGTTTTGCGATGTGACATGTCAAAAACAATAAGTTTTGAATGGTCGGATTTGCATTTGTCCTTTGGTTCCTAGGAAAAATTCACCTCTGTTCGAATGCAGTGGGTAACCCCAGCGAGCACAGGCACAAATTAACCAGACGGAACGTAGTAACGCTAAACAGCCACATGCATGTTTCACTATTTGTTTTCTGGCCCGTAACCGTGGTCACTATTGCGGATGTTGCTTCTGAGATGTAATGTTGACAAGCTGCTGAAGTTTCAAGATGGACACAATACTCACAGAGCGCACAACGTCGATGATGGGAGCAGGGCCATCAGGCTTCCCAGCATGGTGGAGCCTGGTCTGCTCACTCACCAGCGTCCACAGCCTCTCCAGGTTGATGGTGGGACAGAAAGTTGTGTTCCTCTTCAGGTGGTAATGTCTCATACCGACCTTTCCAAAGTATCCTGGATGGCTGCACACACACAAAAGACATGGCATCACTACCTGTCACGACTTTCTCTACTGATCAAAGAATGTCTATCAAAGACAGCAAGAAGCAGGTTAAACCATAAACAAGTTTCATTGTCGTGAGTGGAGAATGGAGCATGTAACTGTCCATGTGGATGACTGAACTACAAAAGATTCAGTCGGTGAATAGGACCAGTATTCAATCTAAGAGGACTCAAGCACACCAAGACAAGGATGAGTGTCAAGGTGAGACTCTAGTCTCTACTACAGTTAACAGAGGTGCTTTTTCAGGACAGATAAGAATAAGTAGTTGCCAAAGAGGCTGAGAGTCTAATTTGTAGCAAAAGTGAAAATATTGGTGTAAAACTCTTTAGCGAAATTCCAAAACCAGATTTTTCGATTTACAACCCGATAAAGGCTTTTTAAATAATCATAGAGTAGAGCCATCTGTTTTGAAAGTTACATTGTAGGTACATTTCCACTATGACAGGATTAATTAAAAAAAAAATTTTAAATACTGCATCTATGTCTGTATTTATGCGATGTTGAGCAACAACCTCCTTCCCTCAGTCGAGCATTGAGGATGTTGTGGGATGCTGGGTCTTCCAACATGAGAATGAGACAAAGCACACATCCAGGGTAACTCTGAAGAGTCAACCAGGTGTCTGAAGAATGTAAATTGATTCTGAATCAGTTGAATCAACTAAAACTGTGTTGCTCGGCAACAGCCCTGAAACCTGATGGCTCCAGAGAAGACGTGTGTGGAGGACTTGCATATGTCGATTTCAGGCACCTCCATTTCTAAGTAGAAGTTGCAAAATTGCAGGGTGTTCAAATACTTACAGGGGTTGGACAAAATAATGGAAACACCTTAAAGCTAAAAAGCTTTATGTTCCTTACTGCATAGTGCTAGATGAAAAGCATCCTAGATACCACTACAGTCAAACCTTTCCAATAACTTAAGTGTTTAGCTTTCACTTATCTCTACTTAAGATCAAGGTGAACTTTAGAGCAGTGATTGTTAACCACAAGGCCGCTCAGTTTGAATACATTAGCCATGTATGGTGGCAGTAGTGAGTGAGAATTGACTTGACAGCTTCAAATCTGCATGGGTCCAGCGGGTAACCAAGGTTAGCCTACGAAGTTGTTATACAATTAAGACATAGCTATGAAATGAGAATTGGGGAAAAAAAGCAAACATGCATCACTTACTATTTGTCAAAGTTGATTCTGTGGTGATGCATACCACCAGCATTACCACGACCGCCAGGGTGCTTTCTGTGTTTGCCTGAAAGATTAGAAATTTCAAATCAGATGACACACGCGCACACACAAAGTTGATACATACCTTGCATTAATCTACTTCCAAAAAGAAAAAACAAAAGGCAGCCAATATACTCAAATCGCTTGCACAATGAAGGCATGTACTAATACAATTTTTGTATTGTGGATAGATTCAATGCATCTGCTCAAATATGACGTGGTAAATAGATAATTCAATGCACATGCAGTCTATCAGAAACAAACACCAAGATCCATGCGACTTGCTAACAGAACAGATTTAACTTGAAGCTTCGATTGAAACAGACAGTAGCCATAACACGTAGAGGCGATACAAAGACATGCACAATCCACATGAGCAGCTCCAGGAAGAAATGTTTGTTCATTACACAACTCTGAATTTGCGACTGAAACAAGGATTTAGATGACATTTTGGCTCCATGGGACAATAGGGCCAGAACACCAAGAGCGCACGTACAAGTCATTTAACAGCTTGTCAATAATATAGGAAAAAATGAAGGTCTTTATCTTAGACCATAAGTCTTGAATGTATGTTTACAGATTTATCAGGAAGACAGACCACCAACAAATTGCCCAGACTCATTTTTGAATGCAATATCACAATCTCTACCAAACCAGTCCTCAAGGGCCTGAGATGAGAGGTCGCAGTTTTTTTTCCCCTGACAGGTTGAATGTTGAATGAAAGCATGTGCACGATGAGTTGCAGAAAAAAACACTATGGCCCATTCTGGAACAATTTGGACAACCAAGATCTACACCATACACTGCCAAGTCAGGTCTGACTTAGGTTAGACAATCACAACAGCGGCAACTACAGAAGGATCATAATACTGCATCATAGACAACACAGAGCAGACGTGTACGACTGTAAAAGATGCCTCACATGAAACAGTACTTGGCCACCATAGACACGACTCACATTCACATGTGATGGCACTTACCAACGCGACCGTGTCCGTGGCTTACGTGTCCACGCAGCTTCCTAGTCTTGCGCGTCTTGGTGGGCTGCCGTAAAGACCAAACATTAACACATGATGGCAACCAGCCATAAGCAAAGTTCACCCATTTACAGACACTGCCTGAAATTACTCTAACATAAACAATTATTACTAGGCATGGGCTTCAATAGAAAGAGTTTTGAAATTCACAGTTGACGTTGATATGTCAAGATAGCGCAGCAGGCTAAGGCTAATGCTAACGGAGCTAAAGGAACGCACATATGTACTTCACAAACGCAATTTCAGGTTTACACAGATGAATTAAAGCCCAACTTGTTATGCATATACACATTGGACACAAGCTGGTGAAACATCCAGTGCCACATAATGTGACGCTTGCATAGCAGGCCCGCTGGAGCAATTATGCCGAACGCAAATTTCACATCCAATACCGACATAACGTTACTCATATATCAACGAATGAATCATACTGATAAAATGATATACAAACCAATTCGTGGTGACAGTTTATTGACTACAGTAACAAGGATGGACACAGATAAAACTTGTGTTGAAGACACGGGGATACATGATAGCACCTACCATCTTGGAGGCGAGTTGAAAGAGGAACGGGAACACAAGATCTCGCGGTTTTGTGTGAGACTTCTGCAATCGGGTGAAGGAGCGAAAAATACCACAGCGCTACCCAGCGACGAATGATTGTAACTGCAACCTTTTTTTATATAAAGAACTCACTATTTGAGCATTATTTCATTATTATAGAGTACAGATTATGACTAATTGACCTTCGCTAGCAACGTATTAGTTGCATAGTAAAATGACAAAAGGGCATGTATGTTCCTAAAAAATATGAAAATAAGTCAGATACAGTGATTATAACGCATTTAAGGAACAGCTATCTAGAAAATTCCTTGCAAAATATTTGATAACCTCGGATCAGATCATATTCCTCAGTTCAGCAGAGCAAAACATAGCTTTAAAATTGCCTTAATGACCTGGTGCTGCAACACTGGCACTGTGGGGTTGTCTCAACGCTCAAGCAATTCCATCCTCTGTTACCCTCTTGATACTGGCCCTCACTCAGGATTCCTGCGCAGTTTTATGAAAGGACTGGCCCCATCATCATCTGGTACGAGGAAGATCTTCTGCAATAGATTTACATTGGTAGGATTATACCTATTTCAGACAATTCAATGGATCACAACTTATCTTCCAAAAATGTAATTTGTATGACTGAAGAGAATATTGTGCTATGTATCAGTTTAGCCTTGCTATAATGTCCAATTTACTTTGTCCTCGTTTGATCACTTTTGATTGACTTGTCATCCTGCAAGTGATTTCCATTGCTTTGCTGTTTTCTTGATCTGTCTCTGTTAATAAATTCAATAGATAATGGATGCGGCAGCTTACAACACCATGGAAACGTTCCCCAAAGACAAAGTACCCTGTTGCCCTGTGTGTCAGCAGTGTGAAACCACCCAAAGAGTAAAGTGCAACTGACCCAAGAGACGTGTTTATGTTTCACTCACCAAAGATGAGCGAGGCCTCCCAACCAACCAAGTGACACAGAGACTAATTGACGTCATTGAGGAAGATATAGTACATTGTTAAATGGCGACTGTGTTTATTTTTTCAGGTCAAGACAAATATGAAGATTTGGAGGAGGAGGCGGAATGCCCACTCAATTTCCTGTAAGGTGTCCAGACTAAAGAATTTATTCTGAATTTATAAAAGGTATGTGTCATAAATTCACAACACACAGTACAGGCTATGTTTGGTTTTCTTACTTTTCATAACTTGTAGATAGATACAGAGTGCATCAAATATATGAAGCAGTGCATATGGAACTAAGTAGCCAAGAAAAGAAATGTGAAATAACTCACATTTTATACAAATATTTTATACAAATCAAAACAGACACCATATGCTTTGTTGACAGGGCTACAAATCTTTGACAATCTTAATGGCCTTGATGACATTTCAGGTGACAGGCGCATGAAGCTCATAACGAGAATGCCAAGTGTGTGCAAATCTGTCAACAAAGCAACAGGTGGCTATTTTGAAGAATATAAATATAAAACTAGTTTTTAGAATATAAAATTTGTTTTGAGCACATAATCCCAGTTGTTCATTCATAGGGTTGATGTCTTCAGCGAGGATCTGCCATGGAAATAGTCATGAAAATTAAGAAAATGCATTGAATGAGGGATGTCCAAACCTTTTTGCCTATACTGTGTGCGTACATGTGTAGTCATTGTAAAGACTATCTTACATGAGTTGTCTAAGATTTTTCACTTCAGCTAGAGGCGCTTTCTTTCCTGCCACTACTGGTGTACAAACCTGTTCTTAAGGCGCTTTCACACTGCGGGTTCTGTCTCGAGACAAAGCTCTTTGGGCTCAAAAGTCCGAGATGTGAACGCAAGTGAGTTGGGTTTTGGTCGCGGACTTGATCACGGCTGGCGACCTGCACTTTGTCTCAAGAAACTCTCAGCAGCTGGTGAGCTTCTCGACTTAGGAAAATTGGCACTAAACTAAACTAAACTGTACTGTACAGCGCGACTCTACACAAACATGATAAATGCCTGGCAGCAAAGGGTCTGATCGCTGTCTGGGCGCACAACATCATTCAAAAACAACTTCTCAAACTCTCAGAACACTGAGGCGTACAGCTGGGAGCTGCAGGAAAAATGTGCTTGGGAACAGGAGCGCAGCCCAGCGGTCTGGGACTCGCGATGTGTGTGGGTGTTTGATAACTCACGTTTTCGCCTTTATAAGGCTGATAAACACCTGATTTTGTTGACATAGATTTGCTTAAATGAATAATGCCACGCTCTACAGTAACTGTTTTCACTGCTGAGATGTGGCTACAGCGCAGCTGTCTGCATGAGGAGGACTGCGAGGAGGAAAGACGCCGCTTGATTTTCCTCAAGTTACTGAAGATCACCACACTATTGACTAATCATTACCTACGTCTGGATCTGTACTTCAATTATTAAAACCTTCTCGATCATCAGTAATCTTGCTCACTTCTGCCACCAATGATATTTCAAATGCCACCAAAGGTATCTAATCATATTCATTAAACCCGACGCAGCAGTCCAGTCCCATTGAGAGTACACTATATTAGGACTACATCAATAGCGTTTGGGTAAGGCAACTGCTGTCATTGCATTATATATATATATATATTCAAAATACAACAGTATCCACACACTGGCCGTTTAACTTAATCAATCAAGAACCTTTCAGTCTTCTCTGGATCTTATTCTTACACACGTGGATGAACAGGACTGAACTGGAACTGGAAGCCCGGAGAGTTTTGGGTGTTTTCAGAATTGCCGTGGTGAGTCTTCAGTGTCTCGACCCACAGCCTGCATCTTGTCATGTCCCTGGCATGGCTGCCAGCTCACCACGTGCTGCATTGAAGCTTCTGGTCTGGAACCACGTTGGAGCGTTTCATTGTTCTCAGTGCAGCTGGCTTAATGATTAATAACATCCGCTCTTTGCAGACTGGAATAAAATAAAATGAGCCTGATGTTTTTGAAAAAGGAGGTGCCGCTGCCTTATCCAGCATGTGTTATTGAAGAGGAGTTGACTATATCCAGCTGGATCCCCCACTTTGACAGCTTCAGAAAGCTTCCAGCCTGGACCACCAGAGCTGGAGTCAGGTTTTGACTGTGAATCCAACCCAGACCAGCAGCACTTCCTGTTTGATACTGGATCAGACAAAGGCAACTCAAGAGTCCCTGGCATGGTCCTGGTCTATAACAACAATATCAGGTAACAGGTTGATCAGGTGCATGCCTTTCTTTCATTCCGAGGAGATTGCAGACCTAATATCAATCTAATATCAATATATCAATCACTTTAAACACCAACATGGTGCGTACAGGTGAGAGGCACACATTTGACAGATAAGCCAGTCACAAATACGAGTGTAATATTTCAAGCAAGCATTTATTTTGTCAAACCATTATCAAACAAGAGCTACAAATGAAATTCAAGCAGATTACTGGAGCACCACTACAAAGTCGGAGTCACTAATTTAGTGACAAAAATGCATTCTATTGTAGTCAGTACAATACATTTACCAGCCACCACAAGCGCTGGGTATTATGGTCCATTTCCCTTAATAATACAAATCACAATACAATTAATTCTACTCTTAAATATTGTGGCTCAACTGTATATCAAAATACAGTTACAACAAAAGTCAGTTTTCTATTTGCTATAAACAACTGGAATGAGGAGCAAAATTGTTAATTGTGCCATTCAAACTTGAACACGTTTCAGCTGACTTTGTCATATATACATATATCAAATATAAATAGTTACAGGAAGTATACATATAGAATGTTAGGGCTATCTCCACATTTACAAATTAAACTGACACCTTTAGATATTGATATCAAAATGAATTCACACATTATTGATAAAACTCATGACTGTATTGATTGTGAGATTTACTTTATGTCCACCTGAAGCCACCATACTCTGGGACTATTGGTGAAGTGTGCACTGAAAACTATTATTGAGCCACTTGTGCTATCTGCTTGAGCTGATCAAGTTAAATGAAACAAGGACATTGTTTTGCACCCAAAACTCTTTTTCTAAGTTTCTTCCTCTGGCTTGCGTGTTGTCTCTGCACCAGCAGACAACTGTCACTCTCATTTCTCTTTCTGTGCACCTAACATAACCTCCATACTCTGAAGTGGGCAAAGACCTCAATAGAGGCGTTGCATGCCTTCCTGTACAAAAAAGGAAGGGCACGGCAGGGAATTGCCCTGTAATTTCCGTGCTGTGTGGCTACTGGTTGAGGAAGTCTAGAGTGAGAAAGTACAGATTTAGTTTGGACCGGCTGGTTTCCAGGTGTGGCCACAACAACCTGGAACTTATCTCATAGAGAGTGAAGATCATTGATCCCCCAGAAGACTGTGGAGATGATTGTGGACAGTAAAGTCATAGCTTCACTACCCCCTCACCCTGGCAGACTGCCCAACCACCTCTCTATTGCAGACTCTTTCCACTTCCTGGGCACCACCATCACCCAGGAGGAAACTGCAAATGCTGACTAAGACGCTGGTTCTACATGGCCATTGCTCACTTCCTCCATCTCTGTGTGGTCACCAGGGACAGGCACAGACTCCATGCCAACTTACATGCATCTGAGAAGGCTGATTAATCGCTTTCTCCTACCTGGTACGGCTGGACGATTATCGCAAAAATGATAATCGCGATTATTTGGATGCGTATCATAAAACACAATTATTCAAATGATTATTGAAAGACTTAAGAGCTATGATTGAACTTTCAAACTTTATTGAACAATGAACTAAAATAAAACAATGTGTAAAATATGAATAATTATTTAACATCATATTTAACCATCATCAAGTAGGTTAAAGGTTTCTCTACACACCAATCTGTATGGTCTGGCTTCTGAGAACAGTGGAGACAGGAGACAATATTTGGAGCTTTGCAGGCACAGCGCTAGAACGCACTGATTTTTCTGCGGTTCTGATGTAGTAAGATGCAGTAAGTAGTAAGCTCTGTGTAGTAAGCTTTTTAGTCATTTTTCATGTGAGAAGAAGTTACTCATTTGAATATAAAATTTGGTCTTATTATGGTCTTGTTTCTTTCTTAGGCCATGCTGGGAGGGAACTAATCCCAACTGCCTTCACAGAGGTTTTAACCAATAGTGAAGGCCGTTAGAGGGCGAAGCACACATGACATAGAAATCCTGGTTAAATAGTGTAACCGCAGTTCTATGAATATGAGTCCTCTAACGGCCTTCAATATTAGTTAATCCAGATTGAGGCACTGGCCTCGGCCTGAGACTTCGCCCAGGAAGGCACTGCACATATTCATAGAACTGCGGTTACACTCGGTAACCAGGATTTCTACGTCATGTGTGCTTCGCCCTCTAACGGCCTTCACTATTGGTTAAAACCTCTGTGAAGGCCGTTGGGATTAGTCCCCTCCCAGCATGGCCTAAGAAAGAAACAAGACCATACCTTAGGAACCAGGTGATTTACGTCCTACCGGCTCGGCTGAGGACAAAGATGCACCTCTGGAAATGACAGTATGGGCACCTGAGGTGTCCGCCATGTCCTTTGAGTAAGCTTGAGCAACTGTCAAAGCAGATGACCAGGACGCCGTCTGGCAGATGGCCTCTATGGAAGCTCTACCAAACAGCGCCGCTGAAGAGGAGATAGACCTTGTGGAGTGTGCTCTGAGGCCTTCTGGCACCTCAGCTCCTGTGGCCTCATACGCCTACTTGATGGCTGAGCAACTCAGTGTGCCATCCGCTGGGAACAAACTGATCTCCCTTTCAGACTCCCACCATAACAGATGAACAGTCCGTAGTCCCAGTTCTGTCAATGCAATCTGCAAGGGCACGAACTGGACACAAAAGATAAGGTTTCACCTCCTGCTCATTTTGATGGGAACGAACACAAGATGATCACCTGTGACCGGCACACCGAGGTGATCACCTTCGGTCTGAAAGCAGGGTTAGCGTGAAGAGTTACTGAGTCCCTTCCACCACCAAATGGGTTGAATGATTATGCTGTCAGATCACTCACCTGTTTAGCTGTAGCCAAAGCTAAGAGCAGTACCGTCTTAAGGGACAGGTCCTCCAGAGAAGATTTCGCTAGCGGTTCGAATGGAGCTTTACACAGGCCTTCCAGGACCACTTGCAGATTCCATCTTGGAGTTTCTCTGCTCTTTACAGGAGGTCAGCTCCGTCTGGCACCAAGCAGCCAATCAGGTGACTCATTAGCCTTTACATTCAAATCTATGAGCACATTGCCAAACGCAGACAAAGACAATTGTACTGTGCTCACTTTGTGGGCATGGCTCAACGGCAGCGCCCATTTCAGTGTGCCAATAAAGATCTGCTACACCCCAAATGCCAGAAGCTCCCCTGCAAAACGAGCCACTGCAGTAGTCACAGTGTCACAAGAAGGAAAGGTCACTCCTGCTGAGGGCATAGTACGTCATGTTCATGGTGTAACGATTGACCAACTGTTGGAAGATGATACGGGTGTACGCATTGATGATAACCTGTATCTTGAACGTGTGATTAATGTTGCAAAGTCAATTCAGAAAGTGTGTTGTGTGTTGTATGCATGAAACCACGTGCAGCTTTGCAACTCGTTGAAGCTATCTCTGATTCAACCTGTATTTGGAACATGTCCCAGGGCATAAAACCGTCCACATGTGTTCCCAGTTATGTTGGTGGTGTGGTGGAGGAGTTCTACGAAGTAAACTGTTAACTACATGGACAGGTACGTGTGTCTATGTGACAGGTGTGCAAATGACAACTGCGTACACCTGGAATATAATAGAACCCAGTCAAACCAAGTTAGACTCTGGACACTCCAGTTTACTTTGATGCCATTGGTCAATCACATAACATTCCACTCGAAGACAAACTCATTGATGAAGCCAAAGCTGCCGCCTCTCAATTACCTAACAGACAAGCTCTTGACACCATGTTAGCAGAGAAACGAGGAGTTTGCAAATACCTAGAGTTGACAGGAGAATTTTGTACCTATATTCCGTTTCATTTGGCACATTGGAAAATGGCACAATCACTAGAACTCTTGAGCTTCTCAGAGCATTTAGGCAGAAAACTCAAAGCATGGAAGGAGTTCCTCCGAATCCTATACTCAAATGGTCAAGGACACTTTTGGAAATTGACAAAATATAATCAGGTCGGCTGTTTCCTTGTTTGTTGGGATTATTTTGTTGTTGATGTTTACCGTCACTTGTGGAATTCCTTTGTGTCGTTTGATGTTCTCCAAAATGATGGATGCGGTGCTTATTAAAGTAGCTCACCAGGTTAATGTTGTCATGGCAGAATATCAACCTCTCCATGTTTACTTTGACTCCTATTCTGACACCGAAATTTGAAACAGTTAATGATGAATCAATTGAAAAGTTCTCTTAACAATGACTGTATTCTGATGAAACTATCGTAGTGTATATACATATATTGGACCAAAACAGCATGCTTGTGTGCTTGTGTGCTATTGTTCTAGATTGTAATCTCCTTACTTGGGAAGGGTTTTCCGTTGTTAAAAGTTTTTTTTTTGTAGTTTTCTTCCCACTCAAGTAATGAGAAGGTTTTTGTATTAATTATGGTATTATTGTTTTAATCATTGATAAACAGGAGGGAAACGTAAAAGGAATTAATCAAGCATTATGTTATCTATGACTAAATGTCACAACGTCAAACGTTATGTTATCTATGATTAAATATCACGATGTCACTGTTCACTGCTGAAGCTAACAACGAGAAACTAGGCTGACTGACCGCACGCTGTGTAAGAGGTGATTCAAGTGTAGAAACGTGTAAGTGTAAAAACGACAGATATTTGAAACCCTCCATTGTATATGATTCATTGCCACATCTAATCTCTTGCTTGTAATCTCTAATTCCTTTCTTAATATAAATATAATGTAAAATAATAATAATAATATATAATATAATATAAAAGATCAAGGAGGGTGAGTGCTCAATGTCAGTTCCACGACGTCTGTCTGAGACTTTTGTCTGCAGCGACGCCTCTGACCCTCTCGAGTGAAAAGACAATCTTGACTGGTCTGTTCTTTGAACTTAGACTTATCTTGGTCCTCTACTCAGACTTCCCAGACAAAACGTCTTGATGGTCAGGTGACTTCTCACAGAGAAACGAGCCAGGCCCCGGTGTCCCACAGAGATGGCTGCCGCGAACGCATTCTGAGTGGGGGCCGCTCGCCCTTTATCCAGATCCACACCAATCTGAGAAGGCGAGCCACCTAGTGGCGTAGACCTTGTTGGTGGCCGGTGCTCGAGCACTCTGCGTTGTTGGAATAACAATCCCATGTTAAGCAACAATCCCATGCTAAGCAAGTTCAACCTTTGAACATCCAAACCTTGAGAGGGCGTCCTATCACCAGACGGGCTCGACACACTCCTCCGGCTTGGGTCAATGCTCCGGGAACAACCGGGATTGGCCACAGAGGTCCCACCATCAGCCCGACCAGGTCCGGGAGCCATCTCGTGTTTGCTCTGTGCGGCGCCACTGCCACGACGAGAGTTCTGTTCCCTAATGAGCTGCAGAGAAGGCATTATTAACCTGAGCGGGGGAAACACGTAAAGAAGCACCCCGAGCCAGTCTGTCTGATGCTCTCAGAGAGAACCACAGTGGTGCTGGGCGTCCTTGGACGCGAACAGGTAGGACGCTGGAGTCCTAATTGCTGCCAGATCGCATCTGACTCCTCTGGTGCGAGGCCCCATTCGTCCGTGAGAGCGCCTCATGCCCAGAACGTCATGCCCTGGCGAGCTTGAGTTGACGGTCTTAATGGTCTGTTCTTGTCCCGGACTGGGTGGAGACGATGACGCACAAACCAGCGTTGGAGACGTCTCATGTGTAGCAGCCCCAGCTGCCATGAGACCCAGAGTGTTTTCCCCACTTTGTTGACTCTCACCTGATGTAAATATATGACAGTGATCTGCTCCAGCAGGACCGATACCCGCTTATCCGAGGGGTGGGCCGTCTTCAGGCGAGAATCGAGGAAGATCCCCATATACTGCGCGCAGCGTGTGGGGTATAGCGCGCTCTTCTGGTTACTGACAGGGAGACCAAAGCGTTCGATGTGCTTCACTACCAAAGCCGTGTGTTTGAGCGCCTCCTCCCTGGACGCCGCCAGAATGAACCAGTTGTCCAAGTACGTCAGAACAATAGCGAAGGCTGTTAGAGGGCAAAGCACATATGACATAGAATAACAAGGGGCACTTGATTTTATCACCCCTGTATCAGGTTGAGGGCACGCGATTGTTATGCATTTATCCACTTCCAAATAATCATAGGTTTTTGAAACATCGCCATCAAGCAGCTTTCACTGCTGTTGTGACTCAGAACGTTGGATGAGCTTCTGCTTCCTAGAGGTTCAGACACCGAATACCATGCTGCTGTCGTACAGACGACCAAGTCGGTAGCTAACAGTGGCTAATATTAGCATCCCCCTCGCCGGGTATTCAGAGGCTTGAGCTCTGTTGGTTCCCACCTGTCAATTTTCACCAGGATGGCGTTGGGTCAAAGGTATCGAGACAGAATGAGAGAAGCTGAGGAGACGGGCATTCGGCTAAATCATGACACATTGTCACGTTTTCATAATCGTACGAAGACATAATTGTAAACCTGATAAAAATTAGATGAATTGACCAGCCCTAGTAACTGGACAATACAGTGACCAACCAGAAATGTGGTGAGGCATCACAAACGTCTGTCTGGTTTACAATGCCTCAATGCAAATAAGCAGTGCTGAAAGGCTGAGAAATGTGAATTTGACGTTTCCGAGTATTTTGTGGTCCATCTTTGGCCAGTTTCACCTCCATCCAGACCCTGCCAAGATAAATGCGATATTCAGAACTGGAAGACACCGCACCAACTGTAAGCAAGAGTTAGTGAAGTCACTGCTCCGCTCACATTTCATGTCTATTCTTTTGGACCCCAGAAGCTAGTTCTGCTCTTCTCTTCAGTTTCCATAATACAGTACGTCATCCAGACCCCAAGCTCCAGTTTATTTATTAGGGGCAGACACCTTAGAGTTGGGACTAAGAGCTGTGTTATTACAACAAACGAGACGAGAAGGTTTTTTCCAGAATACTAACTCCTGAAGAAAGGAACTATGGCATTATTCTACATTATATAGAGGTGAGACACTGACTGGAAGGCATCAAACCCCTTTCTTAATCCTGACAGACCACAAGAGCCTCATATACCTTCATTCAGCAAATGGGTTCTACTCCCATCAAGCTCACTGGCCCCTCAAATTCTGTTTTTGTTACAGTGGTTGATCACCACATATGGAACTAGTGTTTCTGCATCACGTGACGTCAGATATCTGTGTTGGATTATGTGTTCTCATAGCATATTTAGTTATGATGTATATTCCTGTCGATGTGATGTTGTTTACTTTTATTGTGAAACAATTTACCGGACATGCACATCTCTTCCTGTTTTTTCTTATTACTTTACTTTTCATATATACGTTTCTACCCAGCACGTGGGTTGTTTGTTGAGAGCTGAACGAGAAAACGGCAAGACGAGTGTGATACGAAGAATAAAAGGGAAAATACGACCACAACATTTTACTGATGACGGAGAATCAAGGAATAAGTGGCCTACAAGCAGAAACCGCAACAGGTTATGGCTCAAGGCGTGGTGTAACTGGAGGAAGATGGCAAAGACTAATTTTCGATGGAAATGAGAACAACTTTGAACTTTGGCAAATTAAGTTCCTTGGACACCTAAGACTGCTAGGACTGAAGGACACAATACTAACGCCACCCGACGAAGAGCCAGATCTGGACAGAAATGAAGAATGCTATGCAGAGCTAATTCAATTTCTCGATGACAAGAGTTTAGCGTTGGTGATGATAGATGCCACCGACGACGGCAGGAAAGCACTCAAGATACTAACAAGAACATTACGCAAGTGATGGTAAGCCAAGAATCATAGCGCTCTACACTGAACTAACTTCACTAAAGAAGAGACTGTAACGGATTACATCATCCGTGCTGAGAAAGCAGTGACATCCCTGAGAAATGCAAACGAATCCATTAGCGACGGGCTAATCATAGCTATGATCACGAAAGGACTCCCATAGTCATTCAAGCCATTTACAATACACATAACACAAACAAAGAAGACATAACCTTCACAGAATTTAAACGCAGATTAAGAAGCTATGAAGAAACAGAGAAGTTGGACGCCAAAAACAAGTCCGACAATATAATGAAAGTGCATGTAACTTCATCAAATGTGACATGTTACTCGTGTGGAAAACGTGGACACATTGCAAGAGAATGTCGACAAAAAGAATCCACGGAATTAGGACAGAGATGGTGCAGCTATCATTGGAGCACAACCCACAATGATGAGACATGCAGAAGAAAACCTAAAAACATGGACGAGGCAAGACAAACAGTGGAGCGACGAGACGAGGAAACAAAACACTCTCAGAACCAGGATGAGGCCAAACAAACTGCAGTCATTCAAGAAGAACAAACATTTGTATTTAAAGTCAGTCAAATGCTTCTCCCTGACAATGTGAAGAGAAACGGATTAATGGTAGATTGTGGAGCCACATCCCACATCATTACGGAAATTAACAAATTTACACGATTTGACAAGACTTTCAACCTCAAATCCCACTACATGGAGCTTGCAGATGGTACCAGGATGAACAATGTGGCGTTGAAACGAGGCGACGCAGAGGCGATCCTGCAGGATTCAGAAGGAAAGAGTGTTGTGATCACACTGAAGAGGGCCTTGTTCATAGCATCATATCCACAGAACATCGTATCCGTCCAAGCCGCCACAATGGATGGAGCCAAGGTGATTTTCCAAGAAGGACGTAATGAACTTGTGAGCAAGGAAGGGACTGTTTTTCGCATGGAAGAACATGAAAGGCTGTACTACTTGAGAACGGTAAACAATCACCAACATGATTTTGTTTGTCACGAGACGAGAGGAAACGAAGGAGCTAAAAGCCCACGTATAGAGGACGTGGGGCTTAAGGTCACGTAAAGGACGTGACCAGGACCCATGCGCAAGTGGTGAAAGGCACAGGAGGCAGGGCGGAGTCAAAAATTAGATATTTAATAATTAAACAAACAACTGAATCACAACTGAAAGCGTCACCGAACCGGGAGAAACTAAGCACAAACTGAATATACAATGAATGGAGAATAAACTACAAAAGAGAACAAGAAACGCATGGAGACTGGGGAGAAACAAAACACTAAGCTCAGGGCACCAGGGTTAAACAGAGAAATCCAAAAGATAGCTAACAGAACAGGAGACCGAAAACAAGGAGAACCAGGAGTTAAATGAAGTAGCTAGCAAACAGAACAAAAGAAGCCGAACACAGGGAGAGACACGAGAACCAGGAGTTACCACAGGGAACGAGAAGTCCAAAAAACACAGGAGCGAGAGGAACAATCACAGGGACTACTAAGCCGAACACAGGGAACAAACAATGGGATAAATACGGCTGGCACACGTTGCTGGAGCCCAGGTGTTCTTGTAGACCAGTCATTAGAGGTTAATCGGCTCCAGCCATGTGCCAAAGGAACAGAGGGGAAAAAAACAAAACCAGGATCCGGAGCCTGGAAGCGGAGCCATGACATTGTTACTGATATAATGTCCAAGGATAAAGTAAGTTTGACTTGTGACGTAAAAACGTGGCATGAAATTATGGGACATTGTAACATTGATGACATATTGAAATTACCTGAGGTAGTCGAGGGCATGACAATTACTGGTGGTACCAAAGTTGACTGTACAGTTTGCACTGAGGGAAAATTTCTAAATACCAGAAATAAGAAGGCAGATGTTAAGACCACTGCTCCCCTTGTGTTGGTACATACAGATTTAGCAGGCCCTATTGAGCCCACGTCCCATGATGGATACAAATATACAATATCATTTACTGATGATTTTTCAGGGGTTGTCTCAGTTTACTTCCTTAAGAACAAGAGTGATGTAACAATGGCTACAGAGAAGTTCCTCGCTGATAGTGCGCCATATGGTAGCGTCAACTGTATCAGATCTGATAATGGTACTGAATATACAAGCAATACATTTCAGACACTCCTAAAAAATAGGGGTATAAGACATGAAACATCCTCCCCATACTCTCCACATCAAAACGGCACGGCTGAAAGACAGTGGCGAACGCTTTTTGAGATGGGTAGGTGCCTGCTTTTAGAAAAGCATTGCAACATTCTGCTCTCACCAGAAACTGGTGCTATAATGACAGGACCAAAAACACCCCAGTTTTCATGCTCACGGGGAGAAAACCAGATCTGTCCAAAATGTGGATATTTGGATCCAAATGTTATGCCTACAAGCATGACCACAAAAACTGGATCCTAGATGTGAAATGGGAATATTTGTGGGCTACAGTAGAAATAGCCCAGCCTATCTAGTATATGACCCAGAAACAGAAAAGGTAACTAAACATAGACTAGTTAAATTTATACAGAGAAACAACAAAGAACAAAGTACACAAACTGCAGAATATGAGCCAGAGATCAAGGTGTATGACAGACAGTGTGGAAATGGGAGAAGCACTGAGTTATCACAGTGGGAGAGTAATGAGATAGTGGAAATAAGGAAAGAAGATGCAAACCAAAAAGGTTCAGATGCACCAATACCATCTTGTGATGAAAATATGGGGCCGGCAATCACTGACAAAAATGAAAATGATGCAGTATCAAGGCCAAATCAAGACCAATATCAGTGATATCCAAAAAGAGATAGAAAAGCCAAAGTACCTGCAAGATTATGTAACTGACTGTTATGGCGATGTTACATCCATAAATGTTGATTATTGTTACAGGGGAGTGTGTGGAGTGCCCCCAAACATTTAGAGAAGCCATGCTATCTCCTGAAGCACCTAGGTGGAGACAAGCTATGGAGGAAGAAATGAACTCCCTGAAGGAAAATGACACATTTGAACTGACTACTCTGCCACAGGGTAGGAATACAGTCGGAGGGAAATGGGTTTATGCCATAAAAGAAAATGACAAAAAGGGAGAGTCATTTAAAGCTAGATATGTGGCAAAGGGGTACAACCAAACCGAAGGCATTGACTGTCATGAGACCTTTGCTCCTACAGCAAGCCTCATCTCTGTAAGAGTATTGATGCAAGTAGCAGCTCAGAATGATTACATTGTCCATCAGATGGATGTCAAAACAGCATATTTACATGGACCGATTGATGAAGAGATCTATTTAGAGCAGCCAGAGGGTTTTGAGAAACAATCAGAGACCAAAGAAAAACTAGTATGAAAGTTAAAGAAGTCCCTCTATGGATTAAAACAATCTGGAAGAAACTGGTACAAACAGTTAAATGATCATCTTGCGCAAAATAACTTCAAGAAAAACGAATCCGATCACTGTGTGTACAGAAAACAGAGGCCATAGTGGTTGTCATCTGGGTTGATGACGTGATCATAGCTGCCAGCAACAATGACCTCCTTCAAAGTTTCAAGAAGACTATGAAAGCACAGTTCAATATGAAAGATCTGGGGAAAATATCTTGTTTTTTAGGTATACAGTTTGAACAAAGGGAAGGTGAAATCAAAATGAATCAGAAAGTGTACATCCAAAAGATGCTTGAACGGTTTGGAATGTCAGAGTGCAAACCTAGACATACAACAAGTGAACTTAAGGAGGAGGATTTAACAGTGAAGAAAATGAAGGCAATGAAATGGCCAATCCAAAAAGAGTATCGTGAAATTGTGGGCAGCCTGATTTATGCTATGCAATGCACCAGACCTGACATTAGCTGGATAGTCAGCAAACTGTCTCAAACACTTGCAAATGCTAAAACTGAGAACTTGATAGCAGCAATATACGTTCTGAGGTACTTAAAGGGCACCATTGACTATGAGCTGAGTTTTAAGAAAGGTGATGAGGAGTTGACTCTTACAGGATTCAGCGACTCAGACTGGGCATCCTCTGTGGAAGACAGACACAGCACTAGTGGCTACTGTTTTAGTCTCACAAAAGAAGGCCCCATGGTGTCCTGGGAATCAAGAAAACAACCTACGGTGGCTCTATCGACCTGTGAGGCCGAATATATAGGGCTCGCAACCACAACCCAGGAAAGCATGTATCTAACTCAGCTATTAAGTGGTATAGATAGCAAACATCATACATGCTCCAAAGTGTATGTTGACAACCAGGGAGCTATTGCTTTAAGTAAGAATCCAGTCAACAGACAAAGGTCAAAACACATTGATGTTAAATATCATCTTGTTCGAAATGTAATCAGTCAAGGGAAAATACACATTGTCTACTGTCCATCAGAAGATATGGCTGCAGATATACTCACAAAGCCTGTTGCTAAATTTAGGATTGCAAGATTCAAGAGCCTGTTTTTTTTGGGAATTAAATGATGTGTAACACATTTAAATAAGAGTGGAGTTCTGATGATGAGAACAAGTGGGGGTGTTGGATTATGTGTTCTCATAGCATATTTAGTTATGATGTATATTCCTGTCGATGTGACGTTGTTTACTTTTATTGTGAAACAATTCACCAGACATGCACATCTCTTCCTGTTTTTTCTTATTACTTTACTTTTCATATATACGTTTCTACCCAGCACGTGGGTTGTTTGTTGAGAACCGAACGAGAAAACGGCCAGACGAGTGTGATACGAAGAATAAAAGGGAAAATACAAAGGACAAGTGTTGTATTACTCTTTTATGAACGACCAGAACATTTTACTGATGATGAGGGAGAATCGAGGAATAAGTGGTCTATAAGCAGAAACCGCAACAATCTGTGACCATCTTTATGTAACAAACACAGTTATTTTCCTGTCTATTGAATAGAGAAACAGCAACAGCATACCTTCCTGTTTACTTGAGTCTAAGCCGAACATAAGAGACCACTAGAGGTCACTATATCCCCGCAAGTGGTGATGACAGTAGCTGAGTGCCATTTTGGTTATGTTCCGTGAGAAAGAAGATCAACAATAGCGGAAATTGCATTAGTATTAGTAAGTTTAAATGACAAACCACTGTCCGCTTTGCAAGCTTCTGATTCACTGACAACATTTTTGAGAGGAATAAGGCAAAAAATGATGGTTACTCACGTAACCCAGGTTCTATGAATATGTGCGTAGCCCTCTAACGGCCTTCGCTATTGGTTAATCCACATCGAGGCACTGGCCTCGGCTTGAGACTTCGATTGATTGGCTCTCCGCCCAGGAAGGCACCACCCACCACGTATAACTCTCCCCTGCTCCCGCCGCTCTGCTCCTTTTGGAACTCAGCGGAAACAGGCCTGCTGGGCAGCCAGTTAGAGGGCTACGCACATATTCATAGAACCTGGGTTACGTGAGTAACCATCATTTCTATTTCATATGTGCTCCGCCCTCTAACGGCCTTCACTATTGGTTAAAAACCGCGGCAAAGGCCGTAGGGATTAGTTCACTCCCAGCATGGCCTTACAGAACACCGGAAAGAACCAAATCAACGACCAGAGGGTCCAGCCATGGTCGAAGATCCCTGAAGTTGTCCGTCATGTCTCTCAGATAGTCCTGCGCAAAGGTCGAAGCAGAAGACCAACAAGCAGCTTGACAGATGTCTTCCATAGAAGCACCTCCGAAAAGCGCAGCAGATGAGGAGATGGCCCTAGTTGAATGAGCCTTTAGGCCCTCTGGGGCCACAGAACCTTCAGCTTTGTATGCAGCAGAAATGGCCATACAAACCCAGTGGGCAAGGCGCTGTGAAGTGACAGCTTTGCCTCTCAGGTTCCCTCCATAGCAGACAAACAGACTATCGACTAACGAAGCCGTGATGACCTTCGGTCTAAAAGCCGGGTTTGGATGAAGGGTCACAGAGGTCAAACCCTCACCAAAAGGCATACACCGTGGGCTCACAGACAAGGCTGTCAGATCGCCCACTCTCTTAGCTGAAGCTAAGGCTAGAAGAAGAGCTGTCTTCAATGACAAAACATCCAGCGAAGCGGCCGCCAGTGGTTTGAACCGAGCCCTACAGAGCCTTTCTAGAACCACCTGCAAACTCCAGGGCGGAATTAGGCTCCTCACCGGAGGCCTAATGCACCGAGCACCAAGCAGAAATCTCTTAATGATCGGGTGACTCCTCACAGAGACCTGGCCAAAACCTTGGTGCCCAGCCAAAATGGCGGCCGCAAACACATTGTGTGTAGACGCCGCCTGGCCCTTGTCCAACAGCTCCTGCATGAAGGACAAGATCTCCGCCACAGAGCAAGCAGACGGCGAAAGCTGTCTCGCTGCGCACCAGCCAGCAAACACTTGCCACTTAGAAGTGTAAAGTTTGTTAGTAGCTGGTGCACGGGCGCTCTGCACCGTCTGGATGACTGCGTCCGACAGCCCCATGTCCAGCAGTCTCAACCTTTCAACAACCAGACCTTGAGAGGTCGACCCAGGACAGGACGGGACCGAAGCCGGCCCTGATCCTGTACCAGAGCCTCGTGAGAGTCTGGAATCGTCCAGGGTGGACCCGTCGCCAAGCTGACCAGGTCCGGAAACCACCTGGTGCCGGGACTGTTGGGGGCCACCGTGATCACCGTCAACTTCTGCGTCCTCACACGAAGAAGGAACGGCATCAACAGTCTCAGCGGAGGAAACACATACAGAAGTCCCTGCGGCCACGTTGCGTGCGCCAGAGCATCCACCCCCTTGGTGGGGTTGTCCGACGCCCTCAAGGAGAACCACAGAGGGGCTTTGTAGTTCATCCTTGACCCCAACACGTCCGCGACCGGAACCCCGAAGCGGGCCCAGACCGCCTCTGCCACGTGTGGCGCGAGACCCCACTCTTCCGCCGACACACCTCCTCTGGACATTCTGTCCGCGTCCACGTTCAGCACACCTGGAACAGGACGCGCTCTCAGAGATAAAAGATGAGAGGCCGCCCACAGAAGAATGCGAGCTGCCACTCAAAGAGGGAGCTCTCACTCCCCCCTGGCGGTTGATGTAGGCAACCGTCGTGGAGTTGTCTGACCTGACCATCAAGTGATGACCCTCCAGACGCGGCGCAAAGTGTTCCAGCACTTTCTCCACTGCTAATAACTCCAACAGATTTATGTGCAGCGTGGGATCCGACCACAGTCCCACGCGCTCCTCTCCTAGTGCACCTCCCCATCCCGACAGGGATGCATCCGTGAATATGTGCACGTATCGCTGGACACAGCCGTTGCTTACCGCCAGTGCAGAGAGAGGCGTTAGGCGCCAGACAAAATCCAAGCGTGTCCCCCAGAGGTGGAATACACGGCATATCCCCTAGGCGGCGCATTGATAGTCAAGGGCGCCTGAAGGTCTTTAGCCGAGTGGACCCAAAGCCTGGTCATTTTAGGAACCGTGGCTGAGGGTCTGGACGCCTTTCTCGCTGCCTTTGTGAACAAAGGTACTGAGAAATCCTCCTCTTCTGGTTCCGCCTGGACAGGGAGGGACATCGTAAAAACGCCGCTCATCCTCCTCCGCAACATCTCACTCACTCACCAAGAAAATCAGCGCTGGACGAACAGGAACGCTCCATGTTAACCCGATGGTTGTAGTCGCAGGCTGAGTGGAAAAAGGAGCAGAGCGGTGGGAGCAGGGGAGAGTTATACATGGTGGGTGGTGCCTTCCTGGGCGGAGAGCCAATCAATCGAAGTCTCAGGCTAAGGCCAGTGCCTCGATGTGGATTAACCAATAGCAAAGGCCGTTAGAGGGCGGAACACATATGAAATAGAACTTCAGAGCAGCTGAAGCAGAAACTCGAGTTGTAAAGTGGATGTGGGCGGCACAAGCTTTGTAGGTGGGTTCACCACAAGATTACTGAAGCAGGAAGGAGACAAAGGCCAGGCTCAGTGAAAGACAATCCAGGAGCTGGCAGCTATATAGGAAGCAGCCTTTTGCTTTGGAAGGAATATCGTCAGACTATCAACCATCTTTCAATACACCTTCATATACATTCATATACAGGGGTTGGACAAAATAATGGAAACATCTTAAAGCTTTTTTAGATTGAAATTTTAACAATGATGCTATAATTTTGTAAATCTCTATTGGGAACCACATCAAAAAAATTACGTTGTTTCACATGTTATTCAAAACCTATAATAACAAAATGCGCGGTTGTGCTGTCTTCCAAAGCTGGCCCCAAATGCATCAAGGTCATTTTCTTTTATTTGTTTAGTGTTTTTTTATCAAACTTGTCGGCCAATGTTGGATTTGTTTTAACAGCCCCCCTCATAATCCCTCCACGTGATCATTGCATGCACCCAAAATTTGGGATGAAAGTAAATTCACCATAATTTGTACATTATGATGTCACCAGGAGTCGACTATATTGAATTACATAACTTATACACATGTTTATTGATCCATTGGGGATAGTCTTCCTCATCTCCCAAGCAACAGTGATGCTCGATGAGCCTAATAACTATTGTTTATGGTGAACACTGGTATTGCTTTCACCGCTATTTGCACTGTATTTCCTCCCGTGGCATCTACCGAGTGTGGTTTTCAAACTCTCTTTACTCCACAACTTTGATAGAAACACAGTCACAAAAGTTGCTCAGAAAAAAAGTTACAGCTGTCATCTTATGCCTTTGTAAAGAAGTAACTCCATGGCTTCATATTTGCAGCTTGGCATATTCAATGAGGAACTACTCTGTAAATCCTACTTTCCTGAGGGCCTATATTTCAAATGATGCAGTAGATTTTTTGAGTCCATCTGGAATCTTGGCAAACAAGAGGTTACAAGAGGTAACTCTGCCGACAGCACAACACTGAACCTGACAAAAAGAATATATATATATATATATATATATATATATATATATATATATACTGAGTATAGAACTACAGTGTACCGCAGTAAGTGTGTATTAAATAATGTGAATCTCGAAATCTTTTGTGACTAACTCACCTGCGCTTAACTGTATTCAGTCACACTCCATCCTCACAAAGATGGGGACAGAGCGAGCCACGCAGCGTAGCTTCAGGTCACTGATCTTATTTGGCCCCTCCATGGAGGAAGAATTGGTTTTGCCTCAGTTGAGGACAGCAGTGCGAACCAAGGGGGACAAGAGAAGAACTCGGAGAGACCCAATCAGGAAGGCCATCGATCAGCTCCCCTTAATCTCACAGCTGGTGAGCACATCCTCAGAAAGTTCTGCTGTCAGAAAGTTCTTCCATGGCAGAACTTAAATCTGCCTACAAATAGGTCTGAGGGACTCATTTTTACTGGAATGAGTTGAGAGGGAAACGTTTGCGGTCCTAAAAGTCGAGTGTGACTCAGGTATGGTGATGTTAAGAACAAACAAGCTGATCAGACCACGAGCGCTCTCCTAGACAAAGTCAGTATTTCTTGGAAAATTATCTGGTGTTGAATGATAAATGGCAAAGTGTGTGGATAAAAAAGATGTGACCTTGTCATTTAACACAAGTTGATTGTCTTTCTTTTCCAAAACAACAAAACGCTCACGGCATTGACAAGTGACCACAAGTTTAATAATCTTCCAGAGCCTGTGACCCTGACATTGTTCAAGACAAAAGCTGCTTCTGAAGCAAAACGTGACTCTGTCTCTGCCCTTTTCACTGGGAGGATGAGAGCAGAGCGAGCCGCGGCAGATGGCCAGAAGGAGCCTACTTCCTATGGCGGGTGTTAATTAGGGCACTAACCACAGCTCATCCTTAATGTCAACTGCAGACGGCTTCTTGTGCAATTAGCTTAATGACAGCCTCAGTCCAAGGCAGCCCGCCGCTGCGTTGCCCATGATTTACAGTCAGTGCAAGGAAAGGAGCCGTTTCCAGCGACACCAGACAGCAGAACAAGATTGTGCAGGTGAGAAACGATTGAATTAGACGCACTCATAATTGAGATAATGAGTCCCCATGTGACTGAGAAATGAAGAGGGAACCTGGAGCTTCACTTGCACCTCACCAGCGGATGAATGAGTCTGTGTCTGGTTAGCTGTCTCGACGGCCTATATGGCACCGGCCCAGAGGCAGGATCATGAGAGAAGAGTCGGCTGGTGGCGCTGGTTAATTAGCGTGACCTGATCCAGGCGCCGTGCTACAACAGCTGTTCATGCTGCAGTGTCTCATGAGCAGGATTTGGGTCTCTAGAATCTGCAGGTTTATTTACATGCCGCCCTCGATAGCCAAATAACTGTCATGTTCCAAAAGGTCAACATCAGTTCTTAATATCTGTAGTGAAATTAGGTCCCTGAGGCTGTTAAACTATTAATATCTAAATAATGTACTTCCATGCAAAGTGAGTGTTGATGATGCCACCCAACACAAGGTACATTTTTTACCACTAAGGTTCACTTTTGAAAGTTTTAGTTTGTTGTAAACCTGCAGAAGAGGAAAGAGAAGGAATTTCTCAACTCTAATGCAACAACCGAAAACAAGGCAACTTTTAGTAGAAGCATTAAATGAAGGTAAATAATTGTACAATGCAGTTGTACCTCGCTTTATGAGCGAAATCAACACATTAATTTTGTGTCGTTGAAAACGATTGGACGAGGTGGGGGACTCCACGTAGTTTTACCATGAGATGTAATGGGACGTTGGAAGTCCTATTTTCCAATCAGGAGGAGTGAGGCTGGCATGAGGGAGGCAGGGGAGGAAAAGAGAGGGAGGAAGACTATAATTTAGAAACATCTCCCACTATGAGCAAATCATCATAAGCACTATTGACTATTGCTGTATCACTTACTTCGATTCACAGAGCACTTTTCATATCACTAGATGCTTTCCTTATAGATGACTCTTTCCTTCTTTACTTCAACATGTTTCGTAGCATTCGTTACTTTCTTTTTAGGGGCATAGCTGCAATGCTTAATATTCATCACACTTAAAGACATTACACTACCACAGTAATCTGATGGAAGATTTGAAGTTGTTTGATTCCAAGATGGCGCAGACGAAGGCTGGCCTGGCATTATCGTGCATGTTATTTTGCCTGTTTTAGTGTTTTCACTGTGCATCTGCGTGTTCTCACACCCAGAATGAGTTGATTAATATCAGGTCTTTTACTACGCCTGGCTTATTACCTGCATTGTTGGTCTCAGTTTCAGAGTTAGAGCACTTTTTGGCTGGACAGAGGAGACTTAGGAGGAGAGGGAAACACACTGCTGTTCACTTGTTCACCTTCGTCGAAGTGGATCGCGTACACCCATTCCCGGGATATTCCTCTCCATTATATTATTCTCGCTCAGTAATAAGACGGATGAACTGGTGCTGATGTTGAGAAGGACAGAGACTTTTCCTCCTCTTATGTTTTGTGTTTCATGGAGACATGGTTGTGCAAACTAATCCTAGACAATGCACTTCACCTGGTGGGATTCCAGCTTCACCCTGCGGACCAAGTTCTGGAGCTCACGCCCCACAAAAACATAAGGTCCTCACAAGGGTTTTTATGAATAACTGGTCCCCACAAGTGAGGATAGGTCAGACACACACACATGGCTGTCTGTCCAATAAACAGACTGATACAACAAACCCTTAGGTAGATGAAATACAAGTTTTGTAATTTGTATTTTTTAACAACATTTATTTTAATTATTTATTGTTGCCAATTACTCTATTTCGAAATAATGATCCTAAAACAAACTTCCTCTTACAAAAACGGATGTTGATGTTGCATCCAGCCTTTGAGCCTAAATTCACTTTAAAGCAGAGATTGTACAATTGATAAGAATTTTGTTCTGCCCACACCATCGACAAGGTTTTAGCCCCTTGGGTCTGGACAGCACACGCTGCAACACATGGTCGTCATTTTACCAAGTTATGATCATTAATACATGCTGTGGCACATGTGAGGCAGGGGCCAACAAAAAAAAAAATAAAAAAAGGACATCATAATTACATGTTATGTTGATTCATTAATGCTGGTCAGTTAAAAGACACACAATAAGGGATACCTGAGCACACGCTCTCATGCACATGACCTGCGTCTCTCAACAGACTGACTGACAAGGCGCCTGAGAGATAATTGCTGTGCTTGGATTTGAACAGGCTCATTCTAAAACATCTCAGGCCCTGGCTGTTCGGGTGTGTGACTGGTGTATAATTGATTCAGAGTGGGAGGAGGCGCTTACTACCAGATCCGAGCATAATGACTTCAGATAATTAGCACGCAACATCGGAAAAGAAACTCTATTCGATTGTGGGAGTCTTTTCTTACTAAGAGAGCGAGCGAGAGAGAAGGGAGGAGGGAGGAGGGAGAATGAGGGGGAGGTCCGTGGAGGTGCAGGAGCTCATTTGTGAGGAACAGCCACAGTCGCGCATACAGACATGCTTGTGCTCTGACATCAGCTGAGATAAGACTGAGGCACATCCTTCGCTGCAGACTTGAAAACTCTGAGACGTGTTGTTTTTCCAAGCCATGTAGGAGACTCTACTTTTGACCAGTTTGTTTTTGGACTATGATCATCAACACCTGGGTTTGTTGAGCCGTGAACAACTGTCTACTGGGATTTGAGCAACAGGATGGTTCTGGATACAGAGGAGAGTGAGTATTGATGGCTCATGTAACTTGAGAGCACTGTTGAATGTGATGAAAGAAGTTAGAATTCCGAATCAAGTAATAACCCTGAGTGATTGTTGGCCACTGATGTGACAAAGCTGGAGAACCAAATAAATACATCCATGTTGTCCTGGATCTGGCCTGTGGCTTCCTCCCAGCATGGGAAAGATCCATTGGTTTACATATGGAAGGCCCTTTAACCATCTCAAATGTGAGGCTTCTGCATTTGGACAATATATAATTGACAGTTCTCTCACCCACCAAAACATGCAGAGGTTCATCAGTAGTATAATGTTGTACTGTATGTGTGTTTCTGTAAGTGCCCTCCAATGGACTTGCCCCAAGTGAGATATGGGGTGCAGCCCCATGAGCCCCCATAATAAGAAAGACAAAATGAATTTGATATCAATAGACAAACTATTTGGGAGCAGTACAAGTCTGCAGTCATAATGTTTTGATGCCAAACTCCTATATAAACAGTTGTTAAGTGAAAGCTGAACAACATCAGGGCAGTGGCTATGACATGGCTTAAGTGAATTAACTAAATGAAATAAATATTCATATGCAACAATAACCAAGATAGAATTCTATATTGCTGATATGTTGCCATCCAAGGTGAGTAACTAACTGTTCTATGTTTAAAATGTATGCTTAAATGTCATGATACAAAAGAGTTCTTGAGCTTTGGATTCTTTGTCTCCACTTTAGGTGTGTCTCTGGTGTCCCTCCAGTCCAGAGACAAGCCAAGAGGCTGCGCAGGCTGCAACGGTAGGATCCGAGATCGGTTCATGCTGCAGGCCATGGACAGGTACTGGCACGAGGACTGTCTCAAGTGTGCCTGCTGCGACTGCCGCCTGGGCAGGGTGGGCTCCACCCTCTACACCCGGTCCAACCTCATACTGTGCCGCAGGGACTATCTGAGGTAAGTGCCCTGGCTCATATTGGAAGATGTGAAATTACATTTGAAAACAGCGTTAGAGAGTTTGGCAACACAAAAGATCCTCTTGTTAAATGCTCAGATTTCAAAACATTCAAAACACTGACCACACCAAAGTTTTAATTCTGCCATCAAAATGGGATTTGGGAGGTAACTAACAAGAGATGACCGTTTTAGCTAATATACATAACTTGTAATCTTCTCCACCAATATCTTCCAATTCCATGGGGAATTGACCCAGGACGTCTGTGGACACATGGAAGATGGAAATATTTAACACTAATATAATAATAACACTTCAGTTTCCTTGAGAGGCCAAAGAGGCCAAACATGCTGCGTGTCCTTTATGTCTTCAAATTTACTTTTGACAATGAAAATACAATATTATTGTGATATTATATTAGCGAATAATGTGTTTGAATAGTTGAATCGCCCTGACCTGATTTTTTTCTTTCTGGAGGAGTAAGTTCCTCTCTGTTGAACAATGTTGTGTGTTTCCTAATGAGGTTTCCAGATGAATATGATGATGTGTGTTTCATCACTTGTAGCTACAATATAGTCATCACAAAGAACAGACAGAAAGTTTAAATGCAAGTGTCTCTGCAGCAACCAAAGTATGAAGATGATTTTATCAAAAAAGCTTTGGATGAAAGTATATATTGTTGTCAGGGTGTCATAGTAGTAGTAGTAGTCATGTCATTTTGAATGTTCGCTTCAGGTGTCGTAAATATTATTCGCCTGTTGCATCTGGTTGCACTGGGTGCTGCAGTTGCAAAACAATATGACAAGAAAGCCAAGAAACCAAATGTATGGGGCAACATGCTGTTGTTTTATGAGTGTTATGGCCTATTTCAAAATTGATTTTGTAGTCATAAGAACACAAAACTGTGAGACAATCTCACTCTGCATTTATTTTCCTCATAATCAATTGATTTGTAACATGATGGGCATATGGTCTCACAGACGTGAGTTTGGCTTGGTTATTGTTGTCTTAAGCGCAATGCTCCTCTCTACGTCACTGATCTGCAGCAGCACAACCTGCTGATGTCTCAGATGGACTACTCAGAACTACATGACATTTCTGAGCGTCAGGTCTAAATGTGGACTGCGCTACTTCTGCACTTCTGATAATGTGAGACTCCTCTGACATTTTCAAAACTTACCTTTTAGGGGTGTCATTTAGAACCATCTGCTGACTGCACAGTTGACTGACGACAAAATGATGAACCTAATGTGCGGTCAAGTGTGTTCTTACACTGGCTGTGAGGCGTTCCAAGGTGTATTGGTCCGGAATCCGGACTGCCAGTTGCTTGTTTTGGGGGCTGTTAGAAATCCAAACAACATGGGCACTGAGACTTAAATGATTACTTAAATAATGGTCCACAGGGCCAAGCTAACAAAATGGAACCACTATCAAACTATCCAAAAATGGTGAGGCAGAGGACCAGGAGGAGTGGTCAAGATCAAAGGAAGGGGGTCAAACGAATGTCTGGCTGTGAGTGTTTGTGCATAGAACCAGGTGTTGGTGGCTTCTGGAGAGATTAGTGGACCACAACACCAATACAATAGCATTCATTGTTTACCAGTTGAACTTATAGCCTCATTGTTTTTTTCCCCCACAATATGTTCTTGCACAATATTTGGGACAGAATTTGTCTCCACCTCCCCTCCTCAGTGAGGCGCTTGGTTTTACGACTGCTGGGCCACTAAGTGAGCCGTTAGACCCATAGATCACTGTCTGGCTGGCAGTTTGATAGTTAACCTGTTAGCATTTTAAAACATCTGATGACTTTATCTGTGTAGTTGGACATTGCTCTGTTCTGATTATAAATGATTGCTCTCAGAGCGCCATTGACTCATTGCATTATTTCACACATGCATTCTTTTATTCTCTGTATCAAGAGAGTGATCTCCAGTCACTCAATTTGATGTCTAATAGACAATTGTTTATTTTTTAGGTAAGTTTTGGGTATCTTTGAAATGTACCTGTTCACCTTCTTCCTTTAGAATGATACATTCTGTCATGCGTGTTTACTGTAAATGGTACAGTGTTATGATGTATCACATTTGTCAAGTCACAGTCTCTCCGTGCTGTGTTTCACAATTGGAACAGTTAATGGAAAGCTTTATGATGTCACCTCTTTGGAATGATCGTTGTTTGGTGATGAATGCATCAGCAGTGTCAGTCCTAACATGACAAATCAGTGGTGCATGTTCAGGTCACGCAGCTCAAATGAAAGTGATTGCGAGAGATCATGTTTGCGAGTCCAAAAAGTAAGACTAACAGGAAAGACATTCTTGGAAATGACTTCATCCTGCTGAAATGAATGTCATTTAACAATGTGCCTCCATTGTGTTCGGAGTGAAAGAACACGTCCATTATCCAGCATGAACCCTTTAAATGAAGATAAAACGCTCGGCCCACTTCTGCCGTGAGCATGTGACTCTGAGCAGTGGGTCTGAAACAGATTTGAAGGCAAATCTGGAAGGCACCGCTCATAAAGAGAGAAGCTGACGTCTTCCCCGAGAGTTCCACACCCGTGATTCTCTTGAAATAAGGACGTCTGGTGTCAGGTCAGCTGGAGAACTCCTGATATCTCAGCCACATTGCTGAACTCATGTGTTAGTCTCATGTACAATCCAGATGGATTTGCTTGGAGCTAAGTCTCTCATTAGCTGTGCTGCACTTTGGAGACCAAAACCCCTTTTGACAGTTAAATTGGCTCGATTGCCTCCTGTTTTCCTCATCATGAGGCTGTGGACCAAAAGCCTTTGAAGAGCAGGATTAAAACCATGTGATTTCTTTTAATTGGCCCATTAGTAGAGAATTAGCATTGAGCTGTGTAGCCTCATTAAGGGGAATGGAAAAAAAACCCACCAGGTGCCTGCTCAGGGCTCCAGCTCCTGGGATCTGAACATTGTGTTCATTAGCCCTTGTGCTTGGTCCCATATAGACTCAGATTATGTCTTTCATTTGCCGTCCCAGTCAGTGTTGGATATCTAGACGTTTCCTCCCAAAGCCGTGTCCTTCAGCTTCCCTCTCGTAGATGGTGGAAATCGTTCTTCACGGAGGTGAACGAGCTGTGAGGCGTTTATCATTGATTCAAACAGATTCTTTAGACAACGGCCGGACAAATGTCAAATGGCTCACCAGCTTTGGATGGTAATAACTTGACCTTTTGCCTTGTAAAGTGAGTGGAAAGATGTGAGTCAGAGCTTCAGTGACATTTTAATATTAGGGGATCTATTGGTCTCATGAGAATGATCATAGTTTTTGTACGATGATTTGAATGCAGAGCATCAAGTAAAAAGGAAGAGAAAAAAAGCCCTGAAAAAGCAGTCATGTTGCAGTGTCAAGCATAGCATTAGCGCAACACAACTAAAGTCTTAGTCGTGTATATCACAAACATACATTCACATGTTAATGATATGTGTATGTTTTAGGTTATATGTACTCATTACACTTGGCATATGTAACGTGAGCACAATGTGCATCTTCATTCTATGGAGGGATTGAAAAGGAGCAGAGAAAGGTAGATTGTCTTAATTTTTTTCTGCAAATTCCCTGCCATGTATACCTTCTAAATTTGTGTTAGTCATCGTTCTTCCTGTAACAAAAGGTTTCAATATGGGAACGGGACGAGGTACTGAGCTGAGCTACTCTCACTCATTTTCAGTCGTACATTTTCTAATCCAAATCATTTGGATGCTTCACTCCACCCCCATCACTTCCAATGACATAGGATCCTTAAAAAAAATTCTATGTCCAAATCTGTCACAAATACCGGAAGCATTCCTATAACGTCTTTGGTGGAGATACATATTGTGAAACCTAAAATGTCAATAATTCCCTCATATGCTTACTTCTTTAATGTTTCTCTTCTTCAGTTGTTAATTCATCATCTAAAGCCCCCACTCCTTTTTAACTCGTGCACAATTCTCGGTGGTGGACTGTTTCATGTCTTCAGTCATTGTCTCGTCCTTTGCTTCTGACCCTCCAGCAATATAGAGAGTGCTCTGCCCCTGTGAAGCGACCTACTGCTTCTTTGCATCGGTGGACAACCTGACCCTGATCCTGGTCTGCTTCTGACAACTTCTGAATGACCTTCCCTTTCCTGCTTGTGCTGGAAGGCCCACCGACCTATCCCACACAGTTCTCTGTCTCATGCTCCCCTGAGTTGTCGACTAAAATTCTACGATGTCACACTTGCAAAATATTTGTTGTGTGACCTTAAAACAGACATGGGTCCAAGTCACACATGTGCTAGTCTCAAGTAAGTCTCAAGTCTTAACCTTCAGTTCTCAAGTAAGTCCCAAGTCATTTTTTTTTTTTTGGGCAACTGAAGGCAAGTCAAATCATATATTACTGTATGTCAAGTCAAGTACAAGTTAAGTTACTTTCGTTATTTTACTGCACAGTTTCATCTTAATAAATTGAAAAGACAAGATATAGGTAATAATAATGGTAATGATAAAGGCAACCTAATCTAATCTTACCACTGATGTTACAAAACAGTAATAACGTATTTATTTATGGATTCCACTGCATATACAACCACTTCACTTTTCAATAGTGCGGGGTACAAAATCATACTCAACATCTGTCATCTTTCAGATGTCTCCCTAATCTGTGCCACTGAAACAAAAACATGAATGAGATTTAAGGCTTGTACAGACTATGACATACTACAGCAGAATGCATGGGTAACAAATGAGTTGGCTTTGTCACTGCCTGAACTGGAAGTTAGTTTCTTGGAATTTTTTATTTATTATTAAAATAGTCTACATTTAATTAAATTCATTTTAATCTGGAAATTGTATGTTTTTATCTGATACATTAGTGTTTTAATCCAGCATTATTAAATCAATAATCATTTTAAGCTCCTCCAACATATTTAACCTGTGCAATGCATTGCTTAAGATACATTACGGAGAGTATGGAAAACATTAGTCCTTACATGTATTTAACATAGATTTAAAAGGAGCAGGAGTGAGCACTTCTGCCCAGCTTTTAACTGGTGACAGAAATCCCCTTTATTTCATGTAGCATTTTAACAGATTTAATTCTATCTCCAAGCATATTTACTTATTTTGCTAACTTGAAAAAAAACGTTTATGTTGTGGTCTGATGTTTAGCAATACATTATAGAACAATTTTAAGATCATAGTCTCTTTTAGTCCATTTCAAACAATAGTTTGGAAACACATCTTTGCAAGTTTACTTTTTCAGCACTTGATTCGATTTTCATTGCAACCTGTAGCTCACATACTTCCATCATAATTTCTCAAAAACCCGCTTTTCATGCCTGGGATTTGTCTAGTCTTGTCCTGTCAGTTGAATTCAGTTTTCTTCCCTGAAGCCACACCTCCAGTGCTGGCGTTTCTCGTTGCCAATTGTAGCGAGCGTGAGCAAAGGGGAGGGACAAATGGCAGTTGTGTTTGAGTTGTGTTTCTGCCTAAGTCTCTAACCGTACCAGTCGGTTGATGGGACCTAAGATCAGAAAAAAAAATGAATGGAACAAGGAAATAAAAGTTATCTTCTGGTCCACTTTGCCTCATGCACTGGATCACACATGCGCTTATCTCAATTTAAATGATCAATAATAATGTGGACCCTGTATATCTTGTCCCGCCTGCTGTCTCTCACTCCAGAGCCTGCGATGAGCATTGTAGAGCACCTAAAGAAACTTTTGCTGCTGGTCAAAAAGCAGCAAAATGTATCACAGCATCAGAATGTATCTTTCAAATTCACAGGCATCATATGTGTGATCTATGGCATATGTCAATCTAGATCAGAAAATAACTTTTATCTCTCCATTGACTCCCATTCTTATGTTTTGTTAACTCCCATGAACACTATCAACACTATATAGTGATAGAACGTAGAAAAGTAAAAGGTGAAAGGGAAATTAACAGACACACCAAAATGAAAATTATTTCTGATAACTGAAAAGCTGAAAGAAGTATTATGACAATCATTTGTACCATTGTATTAATGGATATGCATGTGTGCTTCAGAAAAATCAATGCATTGCAATCACATAAAGCAGTATTCAACTTTCAATTCTGAAATTATGTATGTGGCACTGACATTTCAACAATGTACAACTGGGGTCACCAACATGGTGCCCACGGGCAGGTAGCCCACAGAGACCATGGGAGTAGCCCACAGGCCATTAAATAAATATAATAATATTTTTGTCTTGTAATGACCATCTCATTGTGTTTGATTTTGTGATTCCTTCTGTTTGTTACATGATTGGTAATTTTTGTGAAAAATCAGTAATGAGACATATTTTCGAGAGGAATGTCATCCATTACAATATGTATCAGAAGTGTTAACTGAACTGATGGTAGCCTTTCGAGTCACGCTGTGCCCTTGAAGTAACTGACCCTGATGCACAATATTAGATTAAAGGTTAAGTTTTCAAGCTTCAACCCACTCTTTGTGCACTTGCTGTGCAGTGCAGCCAAACTTCAGGTGTGTTTGTCGTCCCTGCTCCTTCTTCAGGCTCTTTGGGGTGACTGGCAACTGTGCCGCTTGCAGTAAGTTGATCCCGGCCTTTGAGATGGTGATGAGAGCCAGAGACAATGTCTACCATCTAGACTGCTTCGCCTGTCAACTCTGCCGCCAGAGGTAAGATTCGGGTGAAATTCGTGTGGTTCTCATTCACTGGACTCTGAGGGAGGTGCGCCCTGAAAACAGCACCAGCTGCCATGGTGAGCACCAACATGAAGTGGAATCACAGTGAGATGAGAACAAAAAGCTTGGTGGGGATTTGTACACATTCATCACTCGGATAGTTCATCCGTGCTGAAAACATGTCTGCTGGGAAACTCATCCACACGTTGGTTCTCTCCACAGATTTTGCGTAGGAGACAAGTTTTTCCTCAAGAACAACATGATTCTGTGCCAGCTGGACTATGAAGGAGCTCATCCTAATGGCAGTGCAGAAAAGCTGTATCACTGAGCGCTAAGGTTCGGACCCTGACACTTTGAATTATGAATTATCTAATGAGTGATGATGTGTCAAAATCACCTGCTCCCACCAGATCTGTAATCTCACCTCCATGCCTGAAAGCCAACACCAATATATCATGGAGAGAGTCTGAATAAGACTGAGGTTGAGAATGAGACTAACTGAACTATATATGCTGAAGGGGGCAAATTACAATTTTGGAAGTGGCATAAAAACGAATCCTTTGACTAGACTACGACTGCACGACATTGGAAAAACATTCATTCACAGGCATTGGGATGTTTGTTTTTGGCAATATATACTGCAATATCAACCCAGATGAACAATAATTGTCACCAGAAAACTTGATTAGTAATATTTAGAAAGAATTAGGTTGATTCTCACGAGTGGATCTCAAACAAATGGACACATTGTTATATGATACTATATAATACTAAAGTACAAAAGAATGTATTTTATTCACAAAACCCAACGTCGGAAAAAAAGTCAGAGAAAAAGTAATTAAAAATGATGAAAATGTCATAAATACATTTGAAATAATAAAAATAGTTGTGATTGTTAATGTTAATTCTGTTACCAGAGAGAGTGCTGGGAGATTGATTTCCCTTTATGCTACTCTGGACTTCCAATGAGTGTAGTAGTAGAAGTAGTTTTGAACAACAAAGTACTCACGTTCATCAAGTGTAGATTATTCAGGTATTACATTTATTATTGATTTAACTAAAATGTGTGATGTAGTCTGTAACCGAAACAACTGCAACCTGGGAGCATGCTATTTTGAAAAGCTACAGCATTTGTGGCCACAAACTGTGGAATAGACAGCCCACAGCCACTCACGTCAGGACGCTCCGGTTCGTCTCTGCAATGGAAAATTGGAGGCAAAACTACACTTAGTGTCAGACACTTATCATTTTATGCCAACTCTCATTGACTCTTTTGTAAAATTAAGCAAAGTAATATTCCAGTTCTTCCGTCGCTTTCAACTTCATTCACAACAGTGATATCAAATGTGATGGCTTAACAACAATATCGACTTGAAACCGAACATGAAACATGGAACACAGACACCATTGCCAAATGGACAAACTTAATTTTCCAATGATGATGTTCTTCCATGCAGCTGCTTTGGTGCTTTGGTGAGCATCTGCTGCCTTTCTGGCCAGATGGACTCTCGGTGATGAAGATGGATAATATTTAAAAGCTTGTCCAAGCATGCAGGGGTTTTGAGGCACCTCAGAAACATGCCCCAAAAGCTCCAACAGCCTCAGTGATCATGACAGAAGCAACTGTACAATTGCAGTTTGTAAAAGAGTCCGCACCGGGCACTTTTAACACGACTGCCTACACTTGATTCAGAGTTCATCCATTTCTATTTTGGACATAAAAATCCAAATACAGTCGAAGGCCACATAGTTGGATTCGATCTGCACTAATGTGAGTCGAGGTGCTAAATGTGCTGTCAGGTGTTTTCTATTCATGCTTAAGGTTGCTGGACACTCATGGCTTTGAACGTTTGATTGGATTTAAAGGCTGTTTTACCAACCAATCCTCCATGACTCAAATGGTGTTGTTGATTTTGGTTTTTGAAGAATCTGCCCATAGTTTTGCTGGTTTTGTAAACCTTTATTTTTACTTTTGCAAACTTGTCACCAACATGCAGGTCAAGGTGGTGAATCAAATGTTTATTTTTACGTCTTAGAGTAAGTTGCTTTAATGTAAGTGATGGGTGGAGAGGTTTCATGGAACAATGTATTTTTCAGAGCACAGTTTGTGGTGCTCTTGGTTTTAAAATGGTGTGGGTTTCATAGAAATAGTTGTTCAAATTCAAATATTATATAGGACACAGTCGCATCCAGTGGCCTCTAAAAATGTGGACCGCTTATGAAGGATCGCAGTCTGTCAATAGTGATATTACGGATCTGTGTTGTTACCTCATCAATTTGCTATTATATTGATTATATTAAAAACTATTGTATTTATTTATTTTACCTTGGCGACACAATGACCTCTGGTGGAGGAACAAGTGAAACCCTGAGTTAGTCCACAGTTGGCCCAGCAACATTACATTTATGAGCTCTCAACCTAATGTATTAGTTTGGACTGCAGGGGGAAAATATGGTGTGCTATGAAGAAAATGCTGTTGTCACAGAGAGCATTTTCTCTTCCCTACAGAAGATGACCCGGGTGGTTGTGACAGTGATCCAAATGGACTTGAAGTTTACAGCTGCCATCCTGAACTATATGCAGAAAATAAAGTATCAGGAAAAGGTCACGTCTCCCTGGGAGCTGCTTTCTGAACTTTGGATGACAGATTGCTGTACAGACATTACCGATTTCATGAACCAATTGAATGCAGAAAGACCAGCACTGTGGAATGGAAGGAAGCTTGCACAGAGATTGGATGTCATGTGACCCTTTTATCTGGGTTGACAATACTTTATTGGCCATTCCCTGAAGAGCATGCCACTGGTATCAAACGTGCCTTTGCTGGAGACTGCGTCCCAGGAGCACCACCGGATGAACAGGAACGTTAGAAGTCCTTGTTATTTTTCAAATTAATTTCGTAAAAATACCACTTTTTCATGTTCATTATTTTTTAAATTTACCTGCCAACATCCAAAAAACTACAAATAATCTTATTAACACAGCATTTTTTTGGGAAGTGGTGTGGACAAATGATGTTACCATACTACAGGTTAGGCCATATGTTTTCATGCTTAGAAACAGAAATATTTATTGTTGTACAACTGTTTTATTAAATAATGTCGTCTATATGATTAAACACGAACACATTTGAATTTTTGCCATTGTCATTTGTACCATTGTATCAATCAGCATAATTATGATTGGTGGCTGTTTTGTCAACACATCTTCAAGGCAAGGGGATCTCAGACATTAAACAAAATGCACAATACATTGGTGTTCAAAATTATCGCTTTTAAGACCGTCATATGCATTATGTTTTTGCAGGCGCTGTGAGGCTCAATTTGAGTATGAGGTTTGTTTCTAATACATGATAAACTAAACTGGGGAAAACTAATGATTTGGATTTCAGGTAACTACAGACCCCTGTGCTAGGATACGTAGCTAGCCTCAGAACAGAACACTTGACAAAAAACAAAAGATACCAGAGAAGACAGAGGAACCAAAGCATGATTAAGCATTTTATTGTTGTTCTAGGAATAGAAAGGATGGTGTCTTCTCTACCAGCAGCAGTCAGGTCGTCTGGATCCTGGCAGTGGAGTGTGCTGACTGCTGACAGGCAGGGGACTTGTAAACTGGGACCCGACTGACCTGAGGTGGACACAATAAGCCGCAGTGGAGCTTGCTGACATGCAACCATCTCCAGCAGCTCAGGTCTGAAGAGTAAGTCAGTTAGAGACACGATGAGCGGCTTCTTCTCTGCATTTGACAGTGAAGACAAGAGATTCTTGAAAAGTATCCCAAGGATGGGGAGAACCCGACTCATTTTCAGGACAGCTCTTCCCCAAGCTCTTGTAGCATTAGAGACTTTCTCTCCAATATTAGCTGGTCCATCACAGCACAAAGAAAAGCCATCTTATTACTGATTGATTTTTACTGAGCTACGCCATCCACATAACAAGCAGACCCAACGTGGTGGACCGGAGGCTCTACTGACACGCAGGATCAAGAATCAGATTTGTCCCAATTCTCCCTTTAATGTGAGGCCAACATGACTTGCAGTTTGGCCACTGATGACCTTCATGACAAATGAAGTCCTAATACTGCGGGTGCGAGTTTGATGTCAACGTGGCGTGCCACAGCAGCGAGGACGGACAACATCAGATACTCCTTACCAACATTGACATCCATCACACCAAGATACAGTAGTTTGTTCACTCACATTGTCTCTCTCAACTATGGCAAATGGAGCTACAGGTGTAGGTACCAAATCTGTCCCCTTACCAAATGTGTCCTACCTGTCGCGGGATGATGATGTCGCATCTGGCAGGTACGATAGCTTTTTTATGTTTTAATGAGCCATAGAAAATTGAGATAAAGGATTTGACACTTGGCACTTTCTACCACATGCCTAACATTCATTTCCACAAAATACGATGTTTGTCTTTGGATGGTTTGTGAATCTTATGTCCGTTCTCCGCGTCGTGATTGGCTGGCACATCCGGATTGTTGTTTTTATTTTCTTTTGGCACAAAAATCATCATAGACTTCATAGTAGGCAATTATACACCTCCAAATATATTTTTATTCAATTACCAGGGGATATGTGCATCTATCAAGGAGTTTCCCCCCTTACCGAATCGGTCCTACCACTTCCGTGTTGGCTGAACCACGCGTCGTGATTGGCTGACATCTACGGAGTATTGTTTTTATTTGATATCGCATAAAAATCACATTAGACTTCATAGCAGTATACACCTCCAGGTGTATTTTTATTCATTTGCCAGGGTAAATATTCATCTGTGACGCGTGGCGATCGAATTATTTCGTGATTATTTGTATCATCATGACCGGATTTTGTTAGTAAATCTCTACATACAATCAGTCAGTTGTGGACCGAGAGCGGTTGATCAGCTTTTTTTGTACATTTTGGTATAACTCACACAGAGAGACTTTATCGCTTAGTCTCATGGTATTAGGAAAGCACTTGATCAGAGCGTTTAAAGCTGTCATCAGAGGAGACGTGCCCTGTTGGTTTCTATGATTTATTTGAGTCACAACAGTTCACAGGTAGCACACGTGGATTTCTGCCTAATGGAAAACCCGCTCCGGTGTCTATGTACTGACACACACGTCGTCCGTCACTACGGCAATCACATCAGGACACAATACAATTCTCACTACAGAAGCCCAGCGACTTATTCTACATTCTGATTTGCAGACAGTGACTGACAACGTCGACGAACAGATACGAAGCCATGGGAGACATAGAGGTTACAGGTGGATGTCTACAAAATGCTTCGCCAGAGAGCCAGTTACGCATACATTTACGGTTGTATCTTGAGATACAGTCATCTCTCGAGATGACTCGGGATAAAAAAAACAAACAAAAAAAAACAAAAAAAAACAACTACTAAGTTTCCTGAAGTTCGGGACGTCGATCGTAGGATCGTAGGAGATGTTTTTCGGAGGACTTTGTCTCCATCTTGTGCTGAGAGAATGTACAGTTTCAACGTACTTCCGGCTCGTATCATCGAACACGGAAGCAGCAGCACTTGACACCGCCGCCGCTCTCACCGTAAAAAACAGACACATTGTCGCATATTCTCTGATATTCAAGCCGCCGTGTTGCGATGGTTATATCCACATTTCAAAAGGTGACGCTGGTGACGTGTCTGGTGCTTTGCGTCGGGCTGCTTCTTCCTAAAATGCTGCTCTCCCGGGGTCGGAAGGATGCTGCAGAGCGACCGGAGGGTGCGTCTCGCCTTCTACCCTCTAATTACTCCTCCTCCTCGCTCGGTGACCCCAGTAGTTGACGTGTGTTTACATAGCTATAGATATGCCGAGGCGTTGGGCGTATTTCCAGTGAAAGACGGCTAAACGTTGACAGCGATAGCTGTAGTTACTTTTGGCTCCCTTTAGAGAGCGCCATTACTGCAGCTTTTAAAGACTTGCGCACTTATATGTATGAATAACATATGAATTATTCCTGTATTTTATCAATATTAATTTAGCTGAAGTCTAAACAAAGGGTTTACAAAAAACATGGAACAGCATAACTGTCAAATTGCGCATTTTATTGGTTAAATAGTGCAGTCAGCGGTCAAGATAATACGATTCCAGCCCACTTGGTCCATAGATTTTAGACATGAACTGAGACAACTACGAGAGCGTATGGGTGCTGATCACAGTTTGATTTGCTCATTGTTAATTTGGCAGGTTCTGGTCACTTTCCTCCCATGGTTCATCGTCAGGTGGCCCCAGAGGGCAGAGGTCAGAGGACAGCAGGCGCAAGCTTTAACAGGGCCCACAGCTCGGAGGCTGTAGCCCGGGGCAAGGGTGCAGGTACTGGGGTTGGGACTGCAGGAAAGTCTAACCTTGCTGGTCAGATCATCCCTGTGTATGGCTTTGGAATCTTGCTCTACATCCTCTACATCCTGTTCAAAGTAAGTTTTACAAGCCTGTTTTGTTATATCACGGTGACTCCAATTCAAGATTTCAGTAGCTGTCGGAGAACTGAACAGTCAGACGTTTCAATGTCAGAGGACATCAAAAGAAATGTTTTCGTCGTGACTTATATGTACTGTGATTTCCTAGTCGTAACAAATTAGAAACCAAGCAATGGTCAGCTTTTTGCTGTTGTCAAGTGAAATGACAAACTAATATATTTTTACACAGAGCCAACTCTGTCAACATGATCCCTGAGCTTTGAGGAAAGTGAGTGCAGACATATATCGAAAGATTCATCATATCTAAACTGCAGTTCAGCACTTTCTTCTGGGCATCCCTTCAGCATCTTCATGTTCAGTCTGTTTTCATCCAAACTGACCGTTGGATCTTCTCGGTTCGACTCTCTCCCACTTTGCAGATCACATCGAAGGGGAATAGCAAGCCACTGGAGTGCAGATCTCCTCCTGTTCGATCTGAGAACATGAAGAGAAAAATCAGTAGGTGCCAGTAAAGAACAACATTTTTATCAAAGCATCGTGTATTTTAGTTGCTCTGGTTATGTGCATGAGAGAAAGATATATTTTAAAATAAATAAGTAATTACAATAGAGATAAATTATAAAACACACTTTGCAAGAAGAAAACTGTCAAAACTGGATTTTATAAAATTATACCACTGCTATCTTTTTAGTCACTTGTGTGATTGAAATATGCAGCGCTGCACATGCATGTCACTTTTTTGGAGAAGTATTGAACCCAGCTTTCCTGTGCTATGAAACATGAATTTGCTTCTAGATTGGCTACTCATGAAAGTTTGACTTCTCACGTTGGCTCTACACTGTGGTTGCTCCACAGCTGACTTTGAGCTCCTCCAGCTGCAGGAGAAGTTACGGCAGACAGAACTGATGATGGAGAACATAGTTTCTAATGTCCAGCACAGTCCTGACAGGTCAGTGAAGACGCTCAACTAACTTTGCATGGACTCCATTGAAGCCATTCAACTGTGTGTGGTCTGTGTGATGCCGAACACTTTCTTTTTGTATTATTGTGTTTTGTACACACAGCTATGAAGAGGGTGCACGATTGGCCTGTGGTATTGTCTTGGAAATCTTCTCATCTAGCCAATAATGACAATAATGCTCTCATACAACCAACTTAATGTCAGGTCACGAGACAATGAAGGGATCAGTGTGATTATCACCTGTCTATGACCTCCTCAATACTGGAAGTACTGTAAATGTGTGTCTGTCAAAGGCCTGTAAACTGTAAACAGCACAGACTTGTTGTTTCAATAAAGTTTGGTGACTTTATATGGGTGCTGCAGGGTTGTAGGGGTGATGGCAGACCAGGAGGAGAGTCTCCTGCAGCAGCTGACTGAGATCACTCGCGTGATGCAGGAGGGGAAGCTGGTGGAGGCAGTGATGCCTGAGGAGAAGAGCCTCGATAACTGCCAAGGTACAGTGATGTCGAAAATATCCTTTCTAAGTTCTGTTGTCATGATAATGTCATTATTCATAATGTAACCGATGGATCATGTTTAACAGGGTCAAAAGCAGTGTTCAAAGTTTGCAGCTGCTATTTTTCCGACAGACACAAGTGTGATGATTACTAGCTACTACAGTGAAGACAAAATCATCCACCAGCACAGCTCCTTACTGAAAGGAGCCCCTCCACTATATTAATGCTATTCATACAGTGCCGTGAAAAAGTATTTACCCTCTTTCTGATTTCTGTTTTTTTGCGTATGACTAACACACAAAGGTCTCAAATCGTCAAACCAGTTTTAATATCACTCGGAGACAACCCAAGGAAATAATAAGAAACTGCAGTTTGTAAATGATAATTTTATTTAGCAAGAGGGGAGAATTACAATCCTTTCAGGCTCTGTGTGATTTGTGTGGCTCTGGTTTAATCACAAAATAACAGACTAATAACAAATTTGGGACCGATGAGGTCAATTTCACAAGCCTCACCCAAACCCGATTAACACCATACTTGTTCCATCAAGAAATCGCTTCAATAGAATCAACCCATTTCGCCACTTAGAAAAGAAGCGATTGAAATCCATCAGTCTGGAAAAGGTTACGAAGACATTTCCAAGGCTTTGGGGCTCCAGTGAACCACCGTCATGGCTTTTATCCACAAATAGAGAAATGAGAATGGCAAACCTTCCCAGGAGCGGTTGACCAACTTCAATAACTCCAACAGTGCGAGGATGTGTCATCCAGGATGTCACAAAAGAACCGTGGACCACAAAAGAACTGTAGGTTACTGTTCATGACTCTACCATCAGAAAGACACTGGCCAACAATGGCATCCATGGGAAACTTTGTGTGTTATAGATATGCAAAAACAAATACTTTTTCACAGCATTGTACGTTTCTTATTAATTAGTTAATTTCATTCACTCTTACCCACAACAATGGTTTATTGTTGACACGTATTTATAATGTACAGATATTAAATCAGATCGATTATGCATCACAGAAGTTCTGCTTTGTTATATTTGTCATGTTTAAGGGTACCCAGAGGAATCCGGTCAGACCTGGGAATTTCCCCACTGCAGCTGCCACCATGATGCACAGCCCAGAAGTCCTCCAACAGAAAGCGTGGACGGTGATGGTGACCACCTGGTGTCAGACTGTACGAAGACGCTCAGTGGTGAAGATCATAGTGCAGCAGTGGTAAGGGAACAAGAGGCTGAGCAGGAGGTACCTAAAGAAATAGATGAGTCCAAGCCTGCAGAATTGGACCTGGTGGTTCCTATGGAAGACCTGGTGGAGGAACTAGAGCTCCAACTGACAGTGAGGTATAATGAGGACACCAAGAAGATGGATGAAAGGATGGAAGGTCTCAAAAAGGTCATGAAGTCAGAAGCAGTCTGTAGCTCTGTCAGGAGGAGGAGCAAGAGGAGGCGAGCCAAAAAGGACTGTCACTGACTCAAAGACTGGCCTGTGACCAAGTTTGATATTCATGTGTCGGTACAATAAGGAGGGACTAGAGTTTCTTTCCCTGCAAACAAGTGAAGTTCACACCAGGCTTGGATATTGACAAGTTCTGATTCTTAAAACAAGACAAACCTGATTCCTGAACCTCAGTGAGACTTCGCTCAACTCGCACAACTTTGACACACACTCATTGAAATAGCAATTGTAAACTACTACCACTGCTTTTGACTTGTCAGGTAACCAAGATTAACTTACCAACCACTGTAAATGGAACAGTGTCACAGCAGGCCTCACAAGGACTATCACCACCAGATCATATGATCTGTACCTGTAAATCCATAATGCAGTGAAAATTATATTAATGGAATTTTACTTCTAACTGCTGCTGCCTCTGTTACCATAGCCTGACATTCACAGATGTACTTTTTCCTTCACATTTTTGTTACTGAATCCGCCACGATGACCACAAGTAACCCAGTAATTACTGTCAGAAGTACCATAATTACCACCAGCTTTTATGTCTACCTATCTATCCAGCTTCAAGTCTGTTATGTGGTGGATACCTAGTGTTAAGGTGTTCACTGTGATAGCCTGGCGAGGACTGGCTTTCCAAACTTGAGACACTAGTCTGCATGAAGTCAATGACTTACTCAAGACTTTACCGCAAAAAGTTTGTTTATTTCACGTTTTATGGTACATTTGACTGATACAAAAGCAACATCACACCGACCGATGTTGGCTGGGAACAATTTGGATCAACATTGAGCATCGCACTACCTTCTAAGGTAGTCTTAATGATGTGGCGTTGCCTCAGGAGGCTACTCAGTGCTCCATGGGCTCAGCTGGCGCGTCAGGGTCAGCAGGTTCATCTGCGGGCGGAGCAACCTGGGAAAACAGCAATGGTCAGCAAAAACATTGTTCCGTCGACACCAGATGTATTAAGAATGATATTGAAATTAAAGCCCATTTACAGAATTCTTATTGTCTGGGAGTCCCTTTCGATTAGAGCTGATGTGCTACGAGGTGCTACAGCCATTCAACCTTCATTTCGATGATGCCTTTTACGCTACACATTGGTGTTTAGCTGTCTTTCGCAGAGTTAGTCAGTAGGCCAAGGGAAATGAAAAGCCTGACAACTCTGGAAAAAACAGTTAGGAAACAAAATGCCTATTAAGCGAAGAAGAGAGGGCCTTTTCTTTCATAATGCCTAGCATACGTAGTTTGTCTTTTTAAAATATGAAACCCAGAATCAGAAAGAGTATCTATTTTCTATTCAGATAGCGCATGCCAAGAATAAAGAATAATTTGTGAACAAAATAAAAGTCAAATGGCTGAAAATGGAGCCTTCTACTTCTCCAAGTGGACTGTGAGGTGCAACTAACCCAAACAGAACACAGCTTTATCATCATTAAGCTCAAACACCCCTGACACTAACCAACACTGAAGATTCATATAAGGCCTAGCATGCAAACCTGATCTCCCTGCAGATGTCATGTGGCTTTGACAAAGATGAGCTGACGTGAAGCACTGGACGAACACACAACTGTAACTCTTATCCTTTCTTCAAACCCTGTCCAGGAAGTTGTGAGGCAGTAGACCAATGCAATTCCTTTCTTTACATTCACAGTTGATTGGCTTTTAAGACTCTTTAACAGGCAGGGAATTTGTTTGAAAATGGCTGTCATTGATTAATGTAGATGTAGGTCAGAAGCTGCTAAATCAAATGCCAAGTTCAAGATTAGATTAGACAAAATAAATAATAAGCAATATTTAGTGAAAAAAAAATACATAGTGTCACATTTCAAGAACAGCTAAACCAGTCAAGCCACGGGGTGGACCAAGTTGTGGTCCATTGTGATGACCAATTTTATTTTTCCACTGAGACAGGCAGATAAGACATTGTTGTTGATTTCTCCCTGGCAATTAACCACCAATACACAATACATACACACAAAAGTAACTTTTTTAATGAAACAATTTAAGACAATCAAGTCAATCAAAATGCTGGTTGCTTGTCTGAATAAGGATATATATATATATGAGCAGATGATTAACCATGATAAAGACAAAAACAGACTAACTACACAAAGTAAAAAAAACAAAACAAAAAAAAACGGTGACAATACCCTTCTTTGTGGCCGCTCCTCCAGGCCCTCCAAGAATGGAGCCACGTCGTCGTCATCATAGATCGTGAAATCGATGTCCTTTCCCACAATGCCGATGGAAACATTCTGTGCACATAAAATTTGGAAAACTCTTAATCCTCTCCAAACAAAACATGTCATCATTTGTAATACCATTTGGTCACGCTCACATGAAAACAGTGAAGTCAAAAGAGGCATCACACCCAGAGGTTAGGACCCTACCAAATACACCAAACAATAAGAGAAAATTCAATGCAATGTTCATTCCAGCTCAGAAAAAACGCCTTCTCTTCAAAGAATTTGACTCCAGGGTTAACGCGCGCACACACACACCTCAAAACTAACGCATCCAGGATCTGAATGGATGAAATAAGTCATTTGAAAATCCTAACTCATAACTTGAACGTGAACTCCGTTGCGGTCAAACTAACAAGAGAATGACTAAGGGAAGTCAAAATCAAATGTGAGTGGAGGTCTGGCTTTTGAATCATAAAAAAAGAAGTGGATAAAGCAGAAAACTGGATGAAACTCCCCCAGATCACTCATAATGACACAAGAGTGTCACCTAAAATGACTAGGCAAGCTTCCGAAGAGAGAGCAGAGAGATCTTCCGGGGGACCGTCTCCCAGAACTGGAATAGGGCATCAGTCAACTCTTAGACAGTCTGCCTGCGTGATGCTCGACTGCATTCAGGCATGCCCCACACTATCAGCTCCACCGTCACACTAGTGTCTTTACCATACCTTGGAGGAGAGCAACGTGAGAAGTGACCATAAATCTGTATGACACACTTTCGATAATTTTTGACTCGGATGCCAGCCATGTGATGCGTGACAGTCCTGACTCTCCAATTCACTTAAATATTTCACTCTCATGGAGACATGCTCATGTGTTGATCTGCATGGGGTTACCTTGGTGGTCAGGTCTTGCTCAGTGGGGAGAGTTTCTCGGAGTGCACGCAGACCATGTTGGACCAACTCATTCAGATTGCCTAAAGAAGAATAACCGACATGAGAATGAACTTCATTGTACAGAGAAATAATAAAATCTGTTGATGACATACGCTCAAGTTCAGTATTTCCCCTAGGTTTTTGTGTTGCGTTTTATTTTAATTTTTTTGGGGGGGGGTGATGATGGGAATTTAGCAATTAGCATATTTCACATTGAGAAATGGAAAATGTGTGAAATAAAATAACAGCCTTTTAACTGTCCACAAACTATTTCTTTAAGATATTTTAAACTTAATATAATATTCAAAATATATGTCTTGAATCTTCAAAACTGACACTGTTCCATCTTGACATAAAGTCACAGTTCAGGACGCGAGACATCAAACAACTTAATGCAACCTTTACAATTTTATCCTTCTTATGCTTTCGCAAACTGTCATGAATCCGTCTATTATGAAACTTACAATTTGTCCACTTGGGGCCACCGTAGCACTACTTGCCTACGGCTAAAATGAACGATGAATGTTTCTTGCACAGACTACACAGTTTTCTTTTTTAATGTCTTCACTCGACCAGTGTGTAGACTCTGAACCGGTACCAACAACGTCCATCTCTATCGTTTCTCCCACATCGCGTCAGCCTGTGGACCGTTGTGGGGGTAACACTGAAGTCAGAAAATTATATAAATCATGCATGATTAACATAGGGCTGCAGGTTGGTTTCCAGCCGTGTACAACCCGGGGAGAACATAGATTGGGGTTGTATAGCCTTCCCATGCTTGCGTGGCACTCTGGTTCCCTCCCACAGTCCAAAACAAATCCAGGTCGACTGAGCACTCTAATTTCCTGTGTCTCTAGAAAAAAAGTGGAAGAAAATCTTACAGTCCTGAAACTTGTCCATGCATCTCTCCAGGTAGGTGCGTGCAGACTGTGAGCGGGCTCCAATGGACATGGCTTTGCAGTCAAAGTAGTTGGCTGAAGGACATGTCTGGAAGATGTGAGGGCCCATATCCTAAAAATACACAGCAGACAGTGTGAATAACATTAAAATGCACATCGTTATTTATTTTAAAGGCAGTGGCTGACTCACATCATATCCAGCAATCAGAAGTCCAACTCCGTAGGGTCTCCTTCCATATCTCTGTGTGGGGATTTGAGTTTCTGAAGTTTGATTTAAAGATCAATATTTTTGGGAATTTCAAATAACATTTTATCAACATCAATGTGCAAAGGTTTATAGCCTGTGATGGAGCACAGCAGTGAGCACAACATATATACAATAGTTTTTTTTAAAATAAGGATAAAAATTTTAATGTAAATATACAAAAGAGGACATCCTCTTCAATAGGGATGGTCCAATCAAGATTTTCGCTGCTAATCACCGATACTGATCAGCCAGAGTGCTGATCACCATCATCATGGATTGACAATTAAATCAAAATGAGACCTTCTGTATTCATAACGTGAAAAATGAACCATTACATAATTTTAATTCAGACATGTTTTTAATATACCTCTTCAAGAAGACTACTCTGTCAGAGAAAATCATTTTATTCCATGTGAGAGGTCGGAGTTTGGTGAAGTTGCTTGTAGCGGGGCTCCGAGCGAGAGGGAGGGAGAGCACTCTGCGGAAGCAGCTGTCTTCCACCTCTGTGTTTATTAAAGTTACCGGTCCGGGCGTAGGCAAAAGTTTCAGATTGAGGTGGCCAAAGAACGCTGCATCCGAAACAATCCAACAACAACAGCAGATTCCGTCTTATAACAACACCCGAGAAAGGCTGGTCATCTGTATCGGTGATATTAATGATTATTTCTTGAGGAATTTGCTTCGCATTTCGAATGTCACGCTCGGACCGGCAGGTGTAGCTAAGCGTTAGCTGCGCCAACAGCCTTCTGCTGAGGAACCAGCGGTCTCACTTTCATGAGACTGGAAAACTCTCCATGCTCCGTCAAGTGCTGGTGCTTTAAATAGCATATTTCATTCGTGGCATTGAAGCCTTTTAACATGCATCCCTGTAGAGCATTTTCCCGTGCATGAGCTGCAGGATGCAGACTTTACATGAGAGACTGAAAAAACATTGGCATCAGACATGCTGGTGCCAAGAGTGCAATGAATCGGGAGGGAGGAGTGGTCACAACCTGCGGTGCTTCATCAGAGCACCGGCTGTCACACGTGATCAGATTCTGTGATCAGTAATGACAGGTAGTGATCGGCGTTCACCGATCGATAGGAGCATCACTACTTTTTAACAAAAACTGCTACCGGTAATTTAGTCATGACCATTTTCAGGCCCTTCTTATCACCAATGGAAAAGCTCACATAAAACTGGGGTCCTACGATTACAAGTGTTATGGTACTTATTTGAAATAAAGCAAGACCATGCAACAGCAAATAGACGATAATGAAAACATACTACAACAAGATGAGGATACTGCTGCCAATCAGCTGGACGAGACGTGACGTGGGAAGAGGCCTGTCAAAGACAAACCTGGAGTCCAAGCACTCCTGCCGCATGAAATTACTGTGGAAGAAAAAACATATGACACATTAATACACACTTGTTTCAACCCCGTGTTAACTGCTCAGGTTCCCACCAAAGCAGTCGTGCATCAGCTGTCAGTCCAGCGATGGAGATGCCGATATGGTTGTCCACATGGAGAATCTTTTTCTGGTGGGCAGCCAATTCAGATTGGGCTCTCTGTGAGCAGAAGATTACAAAAAGGGGAAAGAAAAAAGAACAGATACAATTCAGCACAGTTTCTTTACTTTACAGACAATGTGGGAGTGTAAGTAAGTACCTTAAGTGCAACAAGAACTGCAACAGTTTTGGATTTGAGACCAACAGTTGCAGATCCTTGCTTCACTGCCTCCATGGCATACTCGATCTGATGAATTCTGCCCTGTGTTGAATTGTATTGAATAGAGTTATACAGTTGAACAATAGTTAACTTTAGGCTGCTGAGAAAAAATTCTTGGCAGTAAACAACATAGGACCATCCTTAACAAATTCTATAATAAACTGTGGGTATTAATGATAATAATAAGTTCAGAATAAATGGCATATCTGTTGTAGGAATGGTTTAATAACCTTGAGTACCTTTTGATAAAGTACCGTGCCCAAACAAATGCTATTATTATGTTAAATACATTCACATCATCTGTTGAGGCAGAAGAAGTTATCAATATAATTTACAGAAGGCTTTACAGAAGGCCATAACGATAGATACATTTACAACATAACTGAGCTTCAGTACATCAGAATATGTTGGAGATGCTCATGTTCATAGACCGCCTGAAGAGAATTGCATTGAAGGTGAATATGAGAAAGGATGTTGTCAAACCAAAGAACATCATTCACATCATGTCATAATATCAGCACAACAAAATGCTGAAATTCTCAACGCACCTGTGGGCTCCATACTGTCACATCGTTGTCGTACTGGTTACGAAACTGGAACAAAAACAACAGTTAACTACGTTAAACCATCAGTTATTGTGGTGCACACCACAGCTCACATAGTTGTCCTGCATCTTCGCTCCACTTTATTAAATACAGATATATTCCGCCGGACTGTCGTTGACTGGCAGACGTTTCTAGGGATACGTATTAAATTACACTTGTACGGGTTAAATATTTAACGGCTTTGTTTGCAGACCTCACGTTTCCCGCTGCCTCGATGCTGTCTCGATGTGATTAAACAGAGAGACTACAAATATCTGTGAGTTTGTTTGATTCGTTATTCTAATATATTAGGGGTGTGTTTTAATATATATCATTAAAGTGAGATGTGTATCCAATGACGAATACGAATCGGCCAAGAGAGAAAACGAAAGTAATTTGAAAGCCTTGCTGAGCCGGCTACGGTAGCAAGTCAGAAACGGCAATTTAATCGTCATACCAAAACTCGTTGCTTGAATGTGAAAACAGCAAATGGCATATAACATGTATTGATTACAACTATCGTTTAATTTCGTGTCTATCTAATCCCTGTTTTTCTAGGCCACACAGTATTTTGCCGGCATCACAGCGGCTAACAGCGAACAGGTTTTGCTTACTCACAGTGAGTCGGTTAGCTTGCTAGCATTAGCCATATGTGGCAAAGCTACCTATATTGTTAAGATATAATCAATACAATTAGATTTTTCAAGTGGTTCATCTTCACTAAAAAGGGACAGCACAGTAAGAAAACAGGGTTTCTAGATTTCATTCATACTGACCATTTCTGCTCCTCAAAGTGTCGCCTCTCACTGCCTGTTCTCTCAATCCGAGTTTGATTTGCTTTGTCTGGCGGTGACGTAAGGGGGAAATAGTCGATGCCAGAATTAACCACAACTTGGTCAGTTAAGGATTATAAGCCTCCGAGGATTGACAATGACCCCCCAGTTAATGGTGGCAGACAAAAGACACATATTGTGTTCATATTTCCCACATGAGCTTGATCAATACACTTTGATGTTTCATTCGATAATGTAGATACTATTTACACTCTATATTTTGCCATACTAACATACAATATCCTCTCGTTAAAACCGACTCCCCTCTATTTTTCATGAGTTTATTTCACTGCAACTTGATCGCTCATCCGAATTTACCTTTTCTTCCAGTGTCATTTGTCGTACCTTATTAATTGTATGGACTGGATATTTTTGCACGCATACATTTTTTGGTGACGTTTTCCAAAAGACTTCTCTACCATTGCAGAGATGTACATCAGGTGTTGATCTTGAAATCCGAGGACACATTGTGTTTCGTGACTCAAGTGTCAGTATCTTCATGAGATCACAAGATGGCAGTATTTTATCAACGGTAGCATTTTGAATGGCCGGAACGATACGGTTGACGGGAATTCAGATCTGACACTGTTTTTGAAACAACAATAAGGAGTCATCATTCGATATTGAGGACCTTACGCGTTTTTATTTTTCTTCACAGCAGCGAGAGCTATTTCTTCTACACTGCCCTCCAAAATAAAATTTCCACAAAACCGGGAGCAGCATCTGTACAAAAAAAAACAAAAAAAAAAAAAACCAAAACAAAACACTTAATTTAATTTCAGTTTGCATGTTATAAAACATTCTTTCCAATTTCTGTAATTGAGCAAACTGGTTAAAAAAACCCTATCTTTTATGAAACAATGTAATTACTTTACAATGCAGTAGGCGGAGCTGTTGGGGTAAAAATGTCAAGGTTTAATTGAACTATATGTTGAAAGCGTATAGACCAGATAGCGCTGCACCATAAGCTTTGCAGGCGTTATGTGAAAATGAAGAAACTCTTCATGAAACCTCATCAGGCCATCACTACGCTCAACTGAAGCCGATAGATGCAGTTGTTCTACTGAGCAGTCAAAAAACAAAACAAAACAAAACAAAAAAACAAAAAACAAACAGAACATTGCTTAATCCTGAATCATCAGAGGAGTCTGGAAATCCAAACAAAACAAATATATGTGGCTCAGATGAAGGTCTGTCAAATTAAGGATTTATTTTGTGAGAGATAAACATTGTCTTGACCCACGATCCTACCTTTCATAAGAACCATTGCCTACATCCTTGTCATTGATAAAGGATTTACTTCAAACATTGATAAGATGTTGAGGCAGTGTGGTGGGTTTAAGGCTGCCACATCAGACTGGGTCTGGTTTACAGCTCAGCCTGAGTGTCTCTGTTAATGATGCTCTATCTGCTATACCCTTGATCCAGGATGGAGGAGGAGGGAATTAGAAGCTCTCTGCTGACAAGCTCTGCTCCTGTGCCAGGCCAGCAGCAGCAATAGCAGCAGGATGGTGGGCCATTACATCAGTGCACCATCCTCCTCCTTTGTGATTGAAATTGTAGGAGCAGTGCTGAGCTCAGCAGGTTTTTTTTTCCTGGGGCCTCATTTAACTCTGCCAAATGCCCCCCCCCTTCCATTTAATTTTTTAAATGGAGAGTAGCCTGAGTCACTGTGGGGTGGGTCCAAGCCACAGTGTGGACTTGGCGCAGGCACGTGGTGGCCAAGAAGCGGGAAGGTGATGTTTTAAGGAGTAGGCACATATATGAGTTTCATTCATGGATTTGGGACAGCTTTAGCTGCACAGAAAACACAGTCAATGATGAAAAATTTATGAATCATAAACCGTGCTGTCCTAAAACCCTACCATGCAAATAATAAAACATTATTATTAAACACTTTCCTGTCATTGAGCAAAGTAAACAGTTGCTTCACTACTCAGCATGCAGCAAACTGCTGTTTTTGGCCTCACTAGTGGCAACTCTCACAAAACCCTTCTCCTCATATAATGCCAACATGACTGATGGGCCGATGAGGTTTCAAGAAACTGTCTCCTAATATCCAGTGGCCAGTAAATGGCACACTTGCCTCAACAATCTACGATCGGTTTCAATGAAAACCTTACATCATTGTTAAACCAAGAGTGCCATTGACTGAGCTGAGAAAATAATGAAACCTTATCAGCCCCTCACTACTGACCATGCAATATGTTTAGAAAAGAGTCTGAGACGAAATCTAAACCAGACTTCAGACCAGGTTTGAGCTTTGAGTAGAGCAGAATGTTGTCATGACTGGAATAATGGCTGAACTTAATGATGTCATTGGAGGTCAGAGGTCAATTAAAGTCTTAATTGTTTCTGGAGATAATTCATTAGGAAAAATCTATCGGCAAACCCCGCAATCATTCTGGCTGTTTGGTTCTGCAGCATGGAGTGACAGGAGATCATCTGGCTGACCGGTGAGCTGATCCTTCTTGGAGCAGAGGGGTGATGGTCTTAAGTTGTGCCAAGCTGAATTCCAACTGAGCCAACCGCTGCCTTGCTGGAGACAAACTGAGGCCACGAGGGAAAACTAAAAGGCAACACCAAAAAAGAAGTTCAAAGAACATTCTGGCCTGTTCCATTTTTCCTTTTCATTCCAAGACTGTGACAGCAGCCTTTTAATGGTGAGGTTTATATTCAAGTTTGTGAAATGCTGCGCTCAAGCACAAATGTATGTTGTTTCAGATGTGCTAGCAATTACGCTGAACCTAAGTAGTCACCCTGTGTCTGAAAAACAAGGATTTGTTCGATAACTGCATTGTCTCTGAAGAAATATGATGCAACCCACACTGATAGTGAGTTCTAATTAAAACATGCTGAGCATGAAGTAAGCATGCCCGTTCTACAAGCATCAAAATGTCAACGGTGAAAGCATAAACCTCTCAATTATAATTCAAATAAAACCACAGGGCTGCTGGCCAAATCTCAGGATGCTCAGGTAGTGAAATAAGAGCAGGCTTAAGCAAACAGCATGGTAGGAAAAAGGCGCAGGAAATTAAAATAAGCAAAGCAGATTTTACAATCATTCTCCAATGTGAAGGTTTTACCTAACCACCGTGAGCCAACAATCATTTATTTGGATGGCTAAACCAAATCCTTTCTGCAGCGCAGAGTAAATGAAAGTGTCCACACCCACGTTACACATGTGTCCTGTTTCTTTGGAGAGGTATGGAATTGTGCTACACCAGTATAGAAAGTACACCACTCAACCTGACGCCAACGCAAATCCTCAATGAAAAGACATGCATATTTTTCTTATCTTCAGACAACGTATGTGTTGATAGAGAGTTCATCCAACAGTCCTTACCGTCATGTATTTGGTTTGATATAGCTCATAAACATCTCTCTCATTTACACAAGGATAACTTTTACCTGATGACCATCACCTTGGGATTCACAGGTGAATAACTGAGCTCCTCAACCAATCTTGATGTACATCTGTTGCACCACTTCTTTTCATTCATATTCGATTTTCTATATTTGATTTTGGTTTTTAACTCTGCCCCTCTGGTTCGGTGTGTCATTGGTTATTGGTTTTGTGACAAAAATTGCAAACGATGACCAACCAAACAAAAATAGCCAGGAAAGCACGGAGAGAGCACAAAACAAGAAAGATTTTAATTCCCTGACTGGAACCCGTGCCATGATGGTGAGAGTGCCAAATCCTAACTGCTAGTGCACCAGGGAGTATAGAAAGTGTTTATATCTTGTGTACTCACCACCTGAATTGATGGTGAAAACCGCTCCTCGTCATGAGACATGAAAATTTTATCCAAACCCGTCCAGAATTTCGAACACGGACAGACATTGCCGTTGAGAACATTGCCCCCTGGGCAGAAATAAAGAGAAAGAAAGGAAATAAAAAGATAGTTTTCTTCAAAATACCCAGCAGCCTGCCTTTCATGGGTTTCTTTAGTTAACTTGGCGCTGAATCTCACACTACTGCTACTAAGATGAAATCATATCACTTTTTTCTAATCCAATATATTATGTAGCTCAGCATCCAAAAACCAATATCCATGATCTTCAATCACCATAAAGATCATTGAAAACAAAATCAGCTCCTTTGCGGGCCACAGAATAAATAACTCTTTATAAAGATAAAAGTAAAAGAACCCTCAACACTAACGATTCTACCATAGAACTTGTGAATGCAGACAAAAAGCTGATCCTCACACCAGCTGACAGTAAAAAGGACACAAAACAGCGATATCACACTATTTATTATGTATTGAACATGTTTGTCAAGCACTCTATCAAGAAGTGCTTTCCACTACGTCATGATTGCATATGAATCTATGTTTACTTCTCTTGTCTGGAAGCAGGTCCTCGGTGTGAAGTGACAAGAAGAGTGAGGAAGTGAGTGGAATGGCACTGCCAAGGTTGCATTAAGTTGGCTACTAACTCTGACTAGGCAGGCCACAGGGCAGCGGCGATGAGGGGAGAGTTGCCAAGGCCCCTCCTCTGCCTCGTGAGCCAACTTTGGATTGCGTCACAGACTTGAACATTTCCTGAGAGCATTCACTGCTGGGAGGAGGAGATGAGGTGAGGTGGGTTAGCCTCACCACGGCCAGTTTTATGGCGTCAGTCGCCCCATGCTGATGAAAATGCTGATGCAGCATTTGGCAAATGGCTGAATAAGCTTTTTCATGCTTAAAAAAACACGGCAGTACATCACGAATCACTTAATAATATCAGTAGTTGTAAAGTAAAGATGATGTATGATTCCAGGCTGAAAATGAGGTGCAGACACATTAATGCAATAAATATAGCCCCCCAGTGCTCTGCATGATGGCAAAATGTCACACTGTCTGTGACTCATCAGTGCAGTCACTCACTGCTGAAAAAGACAGAAGGACTGTCCTGCTAGAGATTTGAGTCATTGTGTTAACTGTGATCAAAGCGCTCCAATCCATCATGTTGGTGATTCTGATGCCAGGAAAAGCACAGATGTCGGTCTCTGACCATCACTTTTACTGTCCAGCCAGAGTTTAAATTCCTAACCTACAGTATAATGCTGTTTGGATGAAAATCTTCAACCCGTGGTGTTAAAGAAATGCCCGAGAGGGTGGACTTTGTCACATGATCATGAAGGTCAGTGCATGACTTAACGGCAGTATGTTCTTACAAATGTTATTTATTAGTTTGTCCGCTGCTGACCTGGAATTATCTAAGGGGCAGGCTTGAAGTGAAAACTGAAAATTGTTTTCATAGCTGCAAACTTTGTTGGGACATTCATAAAGCTCACTTGTTTTCATGATCATTTATTAAACCTCGCAAATTCACTTAATTATAATTTCAAATCTGTTAAAAGTCATTTCAAGCCATCTTTATGTTAAGACGTTAAATATTATTAGTGTTTCAAATACTTATCTGAAAGACCCACATCCACATCTGTTATCACAGTATTAACCAAGCATGAGTTTTAAAAACTACATGCAACTTTTCCTGTGCTGGTGACTAGTGATGGACTGCTGAGATTTCTGGAAACACTGTCATAATTTTCAGAGGGCAATAGATGGCACTCTCTGCTCTGCAGTCTTTGGCTTTGAAACTATTTCAATGAAAAAGTACCTCATTTATAAACTGAGACCGCCACCTACTGATCTCTGAATTGTAGTTTCATGAAGCCTCAGTGTGGTCAGTGTGCAGTGAAGGGAGAATCTCAGATGAATATATGTTCAACAACAAACTCTCACTCGTGACATCAGTCGCAACTGAGATTTGTATTCAGTATTAATTAGATCAAATAGTGCACCTGGTCAGTAACTTGGCACAGGCAGAACACGCCTACATCCATATTATGCTCAGCCAAGACAGCGAATAAGTTGTTCAGAAGAGAAGTTCCACCTGTTCCCTTGTCAAAGTGGACCACAGTATGAAGCATCTGGCATCTTTCTTATGTGTCCATGCCGATTGGTGGAGCTTTTGGCTCAGCAAATCCACTTTGCCTTAGCTGGGACATGGGTTTGGAAGGGAACTAATATGAATGGTCAGTGTTGAGAAAGGGAGCATTGTTTACGTCAGATACCGTTCTGCCGATTGTTGAAGGCATAGCTGCGATTTGCTGTTTCAAACAAGTAACTTGGACTTTCTCTGATGACACATGAATTTGGGACGTTGTCACATTCCGTGACTCACTGTTTGACGTCGAGTTTGATCTCATCTTTGAGTCAAAAAGAGGAGTAACAGTGCACTAACTTCAATGTACTCTTCCCACACACAAAAGGTTATGTTGGTCAGTTCTATCTTTCCACCAGAAGAGGTCATCTCCCCCTCAGTTTGACAGGTCATGAGTAACAGGCAGACATCAAATTAGACACATCTGTTTTTCTCAATTTGAGAATTGTGTTGAGTTCATCACAAGCATTATTATGACACTTAACATTGCATCTATCATGTATAAATTAATTAATTATCCAAGTTTATTGTGTTTAAATTGGGAGTATGACCAACCTAAGTAACTGTGTATGAGGTTAGTTAAAAGCTGCTATTTCCATTATAGCCAGGTCATCTTACATGAGTTCAAGCTATGAATTTGTTAAACATATTCTGACACTTAAGACATGAAGAATATATATTAAAACATATGTATTTTCTACCGAATCTCTGAACTGCCATGGTAAATTATTTTTTATTTATGTATTATATCGTACGTATGAGATAAAAAGTATGTTCATACGAGATAATTATTACGTTGGTGTGATTCCCATGATGTGAAAATTGTGTGATTTTGCTACACCAAAAAACAGTGTTGTAAATATGTTTGTATATGTTTTATGGAGATGATAGGTTTTTATGGGGATAATATGTTTTTATGGAGACAATGTTTACAGGGTTGCCTCGGCAGCTGCCAATGTCAGTTAAAGGACTCAGCCCATGGCCGTATTTGCCGGAAATGTTTCCGTATAGTGGAGTGAAAGATTCTTTAACCTAATGAGGTGGGGCCTGTTATGTCTACAAAAAATGATGGAACCGTTGACATAGAAAACTGCCCGTCCCCGCAGTACTGCACATCAAAGGAGGATACTTTAATTTTTATTCAGTCAAGGCTCCATGCCAATGTCATTTAACATTCACTAGTTATCGGAGTGAGATGTGTGGCGAACAAGATGGGCAGGCAAAAGTGTGGTAGCAAATATATAAGAGCAGTCTTATGTGCAGATGTTTTACTAAAGCATTGTTCATTCACGACAAAATGAAGGAAAACAATACACAATTGCTTAATGACACCTGGTAAGGCCCAAGTGACAGCATCACATTCCTAAGGAAAGTTAACATGACGTAAGTGGGATTTTTTCCATAGACTAGTACTACGACTTCTATTATTATGGGAAACTACAGAATCAGAATCAGAATCAGAATCAGCTTTCTTGTCAGTGAGGATCCCACCAACTAGGAAAGTGCTTTGGTACATAGCAATAATGAACAAAAAAAGTAAATAAATAAACAAACAAAAATAAATACAATAAAATAAACAATAATAATAGAAGTAGCTAATAAATAAATAAACCACAAACAACAAGGGCTGTTCAAAAATCAGTCTGACAGGACGGGAGGTTCTGGTCTGGATTGACCGCAGCCGCCTGTCATAGGTAAGCGGGACAAACAGTCCATGACCAGGGTGTGAAGGGTCGGTTCTGATCCGACCTGCACGTCTCTGGGTCCTGGAGACATACAGGTCATGAAGAGGAGGCAGGCTGCAGCCCATCACTTTCTCAGCAGCTGCAGTCTGCACTTGTCCCTGGAGGTGGCACTGCTGTACCACACGGTGATAGAGGATGTGAGGATGGACTCGATGATGGCTGTGTAGCGCTCCACCAGCATCTTAGTCGGAGTTTCCTCAGCTGCCGCAAGAAGACCATTCTCTACTGGGCCTTCTTGATGAGGGAACTGATGGTCAGCTCCCATTTGAGGTGATGGTTGTTCCCAGGAAACAGAAGACATCCACAATGGAAATGGGTGACTCAGGCATCATATTTGTAGTTGCAATGTTTATTGTGTAATATTATCAAAGTGATATGGTTCATGTATCATCATAAACAACCAAGCCTCTTGGGAATTTTGTCTCAAGCGAAAAAAGAATCATGTCTGTTTCCAGTCTGAAGTCACCCAGGTTTCCAGGTCCAAATGAATGTTTTTGGAAATATGATGATGTCATTTAAATGGCAGCTTGTTGGCCCACACCTGAATCTTCCATCCTCCCCACCTCTCATCTGTTATGGAGGATTGAACATCAAATCAAATGAAGTCACAGGTCCTGTCAATCAATAATCACATCCCCAAAACCTCAGAGAGGGCTTCACTCAGAGGAATTCTCGAGTGTTATTAAAGGTTAGCGCTTGACATTTATGCTTGTTGGCTTTTGGAGCTTTGTGAATTGACTTTCTAGCGGAAGTAAAGTTTACAAATATCAGGACCTTGTCATTGGAAGTTTCAAGCAAGACAATATTTAATGTTTTTAACATGACTAGAATAACTGTGTAGTCATGAAAAGGAATTATCATCAGTGAAGGTGCCACAGAGATGACAGTAATTTAACCTAAAAAAAAAAAAAAAAAAAAAAAAAAAAGAAATATATATATATATATATATATATATATATATATATAAGACGTGAAGTCATAACGCCTCGCTCCCTTTGCTACATGCTCAACCTCAGTGTTAGAAGAAATGAAACTGTTTGTGCGCACCTTCGGAACATGCTAAAAGAATAGTTTGATCACTCAGTCATTGGTAATATTTGCATTTCCTCTGCAGAGAAAACCTTAAATTGTTGGTGTTTAGCACCAGTTTCATATATTTAAGTTACAGCAAAAATACTACCTGGAGGAGACACACTATTTCCAATTGCCCTTTCTAGAACACAAGCCATTGCGGTGAGTTCATGTTTTGCAGGTTTACGTGTAAATGAGTATCCATGGATATTTTTATTTGATTAATAAAAGAAAGCTAACTTCAACCGAATAATCTATAAGATTTCTAAAATGCTCAGAGAAGAAAGCAAATGAGAAAGTTTAAGAAAGTAGAAAATTATACAAGAAATTTAATATACCCCAGAACATATGATGAAATTATGAAATATTTAAGATGCCACATAGGACATAAGAAGAAAAATAGAAAAACACAAGTGAATTGTCAGAATACAAAATGTACTGTCTATGAGAAAGTTTGTAAATTTTGACTAACTGAAACAGATGGAACCAAAATATGTTTCAAATTAAACACAATATAAGTATATGGAATTCTTTAAATGTACTTAAAAACTGTGGGTTTTTTTTTTTAGCCCTTCTGGTCATCACGGTGCACTTGAACCTCTTACTATTGCATGATTCTCTTGGATGCTTAGTGTTGTTATTGGACCACACACAGAAACTGCTTAAAATCATTTCACACAGAACGCTTCAGAACAAATGTTTAGGAGCAATAAGTGTTCAAGCAATGCTCTGTTAATCCACCCTTCTAATGGCCTTGACTACAGTTGACTGATGGACGAAAAAAACCTCTGTATCTGACTGCAATGAAATAAAACCACGTAAACAGAGTGCAACATATTCAATTCATTGCTTTAGAAACCAAAGCATTTACTATTTAGATTCAGTCATATCAATGAGGGAACATAACAAAAGAGGTTGTGAATGTTTCACTGGTCCGGCAATTGGATGGCAAACAATTTTGGATCATCTGTGGAAAATGCTGGGTTCTTGAAAAGATGAAGAGACACAAGTCGAGAAGCAATGGTGAGAAGAAGAACGGCAACGATAGAGAATGTGATGAAGGGAGAAGATGCAGCTGCATTAAGCATTGCGTCCTTTTTTCTGAATTGAGCAGATTTTGGCTAATGTAACTAGTTTTACGTTTGAACAAAATCACCACCGTCACTTCCTGCTTCGCTTTACTTTACTTTACTCAGACACCACATTGTCACTTCAAATAGACATGACTTTAACACGGCAGCTCATGATATGACCCATCCTTAAAAGACTTAGGACTTTGATGAACAGGTACTTACTTTGCTCAACTGGTGATGTTTTTTTTTCAAGCATGTTCCATATTGGAATGTGTGGAAGTATAGACTAGCAGACCTGTCGTGCGTTACACTCATCAATGTTGACTGTTGTTTGGAGTGTGCCATTGTGCCATTACAGTTCCGGGGCCACGGATACGCAGTGTTGTGGAAACATGGCTGCAATGCTGCCACATTTTCATATGAAACAAAGCCATCTCAATGTGGATACAAACATGTAGTGCTTGAATGATACTTCATCAGCGTTCATGAGTCTCTAATGTGCATCTCCCAGGACCTGGAGAAATTTGCATGGTGCAGCACACTTTTGCACACGTTTTACTTTTTGTGCTTACAGACTTTGCTGTGCATACACCCACCTTTTAGTCCACTCGTGGACAGCCTACCTGCACTCAGGAGCTTTACACTGTTGAGGCCATGAGAATCTCATCACTGCTTATTGTCTGTGTTGGAGTCCATTGTTATGGAAAAAGCTGGAATGCCAGGAGAGTGGTTCAACTGCTTAGTAGGATGCTTACATGGATAGATGACGAGAATTACTTGCATCTTTGGACATCTTTGAATATTTTTCATAACCAGGGACATTTGAAGTTTACTTAAAAACAATAATTCCTTGTCTTTCATATGAATGAAAAAGAACGTTCTGGAAGGATGTTCTTCCTGGCTTTTGATCATGATTTTCAGGAAAGCTCTTCATTTTCGCCTGAGTCAAGCGTTTCAAACTCTCAGCTTTGCTGCAAAGGCAAAACTGAAGGCAGGGTCTTGGGTCACAGCCAGACTTTATAACCGCATAACATTTAACTTTCTATAAATACCACGGGACACAGTCCAAGTTGATCAAGTGTGATTGAATCTGAAATGACTGCAGTGCTGGGAGCCAAGTTTCCTTGAGATAACTGGAGGAACTGCCCGACTCTGGACAGTCTGTCACAGGCTGAGCAGCCTGAGTCACTCCACCTTCCCTTTTGCTAAATCTCTAGATATATTGCTGATTTGACAGTCTTGTTTTGGCTACAAAACACTTGGTGATCCATATTGTTGATGTTAAAGGCCCGTCTTCTCCCGGTCCTATAGTGGCAGGCATGTGGTGGGGGGCACCCTTCTACACCAAGCTCAAACTAAGCCCACTGCCCCATGCCTGTTAGTTTTGGAACTGGAGTTAGGGCTGTAATTTTTATCAGGATTACGATTATGTCTTCTTACGATTATTTAGCCAAATGGCTGTCTCCCCAGCTTCTCTCATTCGGTCCCGATGCACCCAAACGCTGCACCACATCTGGTCCTGGTGAAAATTGACCAGTGGGAAGCCACACTGGAAAGCACAGCTTCCCGCTACACTGAGTGAGCCCCTCAGTGTGAAGCTCTACCTGTCACTGAGAGAGCTCGAGCCTCTGTTTACATAGCGTGGGGGACGTTAATATTAGCCACATCCAGCATTCTGAGTCACAACAGCAGTGATAGCTTCTTGTTGCCGATGTTTCGAAGACCAATTATTATTTGGAAGTGGAGTGTACATTTTTTGGACGAAGGGTATTATTTACATAATGGTCTCTATGTACTGAGGCACTGATGTACTGTCAAAGAAATATATTATTGTTCTTCTTTCCACTGTCCGTTGTCCTGACCACAAAACCTTGACTGAAACTTGCATTCATTCTATCACAGCACGGAAAAAGAAACTCTGAGCCGCACCAGAAACTGGATTTGGTGTGGGGTGTGGGTAAATAAGTTAATTGAGACTTATTATCCTTGGTAAACCAAAGTCCATGTGGAGCTGCTGGACCACACAGCAAAAATAGATTTGTGTTTGTCATTTTGTGATGCACCACTGGCCAAGACAAGGGAATTGTTCAGTTCAGGATCATACAATAAAAGTAAATGACAGACAAATAAAGACGCTGGCACCTGATATTTGACACCAGCGATCGGTGGTGCCACAGTGTACACTATATTACCAAAGTATTTACTCCTGCCTTGACTCACATATGAGCTTAAGTGCCATCCCATTCTTAACCCATAGGGTTCAATATGATGTCGGTCCACCTTTTGCTGCTATTACAGCTTCAACTCTTCTGGGAAGGCTGTCCACAAGGTTGAGGAGCATGTTCATAGGGATTTTGGACCATTCTTCCAAAAGCACATTGGTGAGGTCACACACTGATGTTGGTCGAGAAGGCTTGGCTCTCCAGTCAAATTCATCCACACCAGAGTCTGTCATCCATGTCTTTATGGATCTTGCTTTGAGCACTGGTGCACAGTCATGTTGGAAAAGGAATCGGCCACTGAATATGAATAACTAAATGAAGATGAATAACTAAAACTATTCATATATCACTGTTTATACAAAGATATGAATACAAGTGTCGTACAAGTCTTTCCATAAACTGGATTATGCCAGATAGAATGGAGGGATGAAGTTTGAGTATCAGGCTGTTGAGTTGATTCTTATTGTCAGATTTTTCAACTATAGTGGATTTTCTACACCCTGCATTATAAATCAAAGGATTATTTTGGCACATATAATCTGTTCTGAGTCAAACCAGGAGGACTCAGCGTTCATGCCTTTAAGCCCATGTGTCAGAGGATGGTTGGACAGATGACAGAATTAGAGAGCTACAGTTGCAAGACAAGCTTGTGTCTTTGGTTTTAGGAATTTAGTGAATTCAATCAAAGGGGCTTTACTTTTCTGGTGTTATTGCCATGTTAATGTGAGTAAGATGCAGTCCATATGACATGTGACTGTACTGAGCCCTGAAGAAATAGAATACAACTGTTTTTTTCTTCTTCTGTTTTTCATTGATTAATTAATTGTGAATCCGGCCAAATATAGGTGAATTTAGGATACATGCCCATGCACGATACTGTTTCAGCCGCAAGCTGTGTCAGTCTATTGATCAAGTCTGTTTGGGCTAGGTATCAAGGGTAAGCTGGCCAGTGGAAAAAGCACCTGAGTGTCTGATCAGAATCAGTCAGAGAGTTCCCTGACACCCGTGTTCGACAGGATATATCGGACCCGGATCTTTGCTGTCCCATCTCACGATCAGGAATTTAACATATGAATCTTTTGTCAAAGTTTTCACATAGAATCACAAGAGTTGTGTAGAGCTGGATGTGAATAAGGACATTTGTTCAATTGTTTGTGTTGGGCCCAGCGGAACCGGTCACTAAAATTCTACTTTACCATGTTTCTGTGAGTCACTTCATTAATCACAACAAAATAATGACAAATGGAGCACTTCTGGGGAAGATAAACTGTCTTTTGTGTTGCTTCAGCGTCCCAAAGCATTCCTTAGTGTCTGACTATTGATTTCTGAGAGGTCTTTTTTTCACTTTCTGCTTCTTTGTTCCTGAATGAATTTGCAGTAGACGGCACACAGCACCATTAGATCCAGAGGTCCCTTCACTCCCGCGATGAACGGCGGAGAACTCTGATTGATGTGCCCTTGATTTGGCGATTGAACGCAATCTTCTAAATGTCCAGATAAGAACAATGCCAAAACAGATCCAAACCTAACCCGACTTGAAATGTTACAGCGTTCCTGAGCTGATGAATGAATCCTAAATGTGACCTGCAGAGATTCCACTTGCGTGAGAGTGGTGAGGAACACCAACGCGTGGAAGCCAGCAGGTGTTCAAATAACACTCCACAGATTGTTTGACATAGAAACCACTAAGTGACATCAGTTCCACAACTTGAACTTGCATTTAATCAGGTGGCGAGCCTCTGTTGTGGTGGCAAGCCACTGATTAGATTTGGAGATTGAGAGCCATTACTGGAGGCTGGAGTGGGATAATGACTTAAGTGCTGTTTCGCCTCCTTTCTCTTCAGGAAGTGATTTATCTGGATTGGCCTGGTCTTAACTGACTGTGAGGTGGCCAGGGTGGACAGAGGCTTTCATAGATCATATCACCATGCACTGACCCCATCAACACACACTCATTTCCATCTGGGATTTATGCTATGCTACGTATGCTAAAGATGCTCCAGCACAAACTGGTGAATTCTGCGTTCAAATGAGTTTATCTGCAGTTTCCCTTGGTCTCCTCTGGGATTCAATGCTGGTATCACCTCGCCAATAGTAACTGAGGGTTGTCAAACACACCAACGGCACGAACACCAAGGTGATCCTCACGTACATTTGTACTGGGAAGTAGATAGATGACCGTATATCCCATTGGGCTGGTCCCAGAAAAAAAAAAATCAATTGTCATCAATAATTTGGTACATATCCATGACAGTAACATCAGAGTTTTATTCCTATTCTCACATTCCCATGTCCCAACTATATCAAGTGCTGTGTGTGTTTTTCAGGATCACAGATTCACTGCTCTGTCGGAACTGGTTTGTCAGAAGAGACGAAGATCCAATTTCCGATAGTCCTCATTGTGATGTGTAGGAGGAGAGCGCAGTGACAGTCAGCTGGGTCCTGCCCCTTCAACAAACATGTTGAAGCTACACAATATAATGGACCTCCATTAAGTGTGTGTGAGTTTACTCATTGGTTCGCTTCAGCAATTTTGTCGAATCATTTGGCTGTTCCATGTTCTCTGTCTTTTTTCAGTTGTCAACTCATACGCATAACATTACTTTTTTGCCATAAACAAGATGGCATTTCTACGTATACCTACGTCTTGTTTAAAAAGCATCCCACAGTAAGAATCCTCAGAGTCAATATCATGGAGGTCTTGAACATGACCCCTTTTTTTGGACACTACAACCTCCTAATATCCTGATAGTGGCAAGGATGAAGTGTTTCACAAATAGGTTTATTGTATGTATTTTTCATTATTCAAAGAAACTACTAGTGCTGCATCACTTTTCACCACTTCCAGCGACACAGCAGCAGCAGCAGCAGAAGCAGCAACCGTAAGCCAGTGGTCCAAATGTTCCCACTAATCAGTTCTACCCGGGTGGGTGTGATGATCTCAGTTCAGGGAGTCCTGTCTCCAAAGGTTAGCGTATCGACTCAACTTCACAAAGTTTTTTTTCCCCCTCTATCTTCAGTAACTACGAAAACTTGGCTGGAGTCAGGATGGCCAGTGTAGGTCTCCTGGGGACAGAGTGATGCACATGACCCAAAAGGAACACATACGCTGCAACAACCACAGCAAAGCTGTAAATATAGACACTCAAACACACAGGATATCGCCATAATGATGTTTACGTCCTGTCGTGACATACACACTATCAGGTAAACTCTCCAATGATGACGCAACCACACCCAGTTATCCCATTGATTCTGTCTAAAGGTTAAACAAACACCATGTGAATGATTTGCCGGCCAGCAGGATCCAGATTTAGCATGTAAATGAATGTGCATCTCTTTGTTTGTTTCTGCCAGAGCCTGTCTGAGGGCAGCAGGTAGACGAACTAAAGGATGATTAGATAATCCCGTTCACATGGTGTGAGTGATTATTTGAGCATTGGGACGCAGCTGCAGGAGAGTTGAAAAATCACCTCCTGTCCAAAAAGAACCACTTTCAGAGACCAGCGTCAACTCTATTTTGTAATTCACAATCACAGTTGATGGATTAACCAAAGGAAACAAAAGGGGCACATTTTAATTTAAAAGCTTTTGCAAATTATTTACTCATCACGTCTTCTGTGTCATTTTCAAAATTCTCGACAGGCATCACAGTGATTGTGGTGGTCGGTCTTTTTATCAAATTCAAAAGTGTCATGCAACTTCATCTCAAACTTCTGTTTATATCCTGAATGAGACACATACAGTCAGTTATTGGAATTAATGAGATATGTCAGAGCCCTGAAGTGCACAAACAAGAGGGAGCGGGAGGTCCCTGTCAACGGTCATCTGTAACTTCTTTATTTTTTCAGGGAAAGGCAAAGTAGTCCACGAAGCCCTCTCTTGCAGTTGAATTGGCGACAACGCGTCAGTTTCTCCAACGTGTCCCTGTCCCTTCATTGGATATCACTTTCCATCCTTCCACTCACTTTTGGAGAAGATTCACGGTAACACCACACCCTTACCCTCTTTTTTGACTGAAAACCATTGTCTCTTACATCAAGAAGAAATGTATGAGAGACTGGACTGGTCAACATCTCTTTGTCTTTAAGCTACTGTATATAAAGTGGTTTCACTTCAAATTTAGAGACAATTAATTGTCTTGAAGAATATGCTGCATTCTGCACTTTTATACACAAGCATTGTGAGACTGCCGCAATTTGTGCAACACAAAACAGTTGCACAGTTTTGTTTAAAGAAAGTTGGAATTGCTAATTTACATCACCCATTCAGGTGAGACCCAAGAGGAAGAAGCAAGTCTAAGAAACTGTCCTACTCTGAACTTCCCCAGCCTCTCAACCTAAGCCTGACCATTCCGAACCAATGGCTACCCTTAACCAGAACCGAAACCAAACTTAAATCTAATTAGAATTATAATGACCCACTTATTTTGAAGTTTTAATCCTCATATTGAGGCTTAAACCTAAATGGACCAGCAAAAGGTCGCCACAAGTGAATGTGAACCTCTGCCAAGCACGGATCCAGACAATGATCACTCCCAAAATGGAATCATTTTTCCTTCTGTCATTTCACATATCCCTAAAAATTTCACCCAAATGTCATCCAAATCTGTCCCTAACTTTTCAAGTTATTTTGACAGACAGATAAACCACCGCCGTCCAAAACATAACCTCCTTGGCGGAGGTCATCACCATGAACATCTTCAAGAAGAATAATGAAGAACTGAATTCCCAAACTCTGCAGGAGTTTCAGCTTTACCTCTTTTTGCTGACTCTTTGAAGATGCCATGATACCATGATGTCATCTGTCCAGAAGAGGACAATAAGTTAGTTTGGACATTGAGCAGCAGTGTCTCCACACAGTTATCACCCGGGACCCCGGAGCTGTCTATTCAGTGGTGATTTAGAGCCTGACATGGGCCAGCCTTGTGGCTCAATAGCACTAAAAGGCTCATCCCGTCTAATGGGGTTCCTCTATGACGCAGAAAAGGAGAGGCAACCCCTCCCTTTTCTCTTTACCCTGACATATAATCTAGCGCATACACTCAGATATACACGCACAAAAAAAAACACAAACACCCTAATGCATCTGAGCAGCCATTTATTTTTTGAGCGATAACAATGGGCGCAGACCACACACACACACACACACACACACACACACACACACACACACACACACACACACACACACACAGTCTTTACATGTTCTCATGACAAAGAATTGGGATGATGGCGTACGACATAGAGTTGTGTAATTGCTTTTCAGAAACTGTGTCTGTGGCTGTCATCGATTGGTCTCTGCTGAGGACTGTTGTGTGGGAGGAGGCTGGGCAGCAGTCATCATTACTGGACTGATGGTATCACTTTATTAGCTCAATAGAGTGTGACGTTAGTAAGGTGACTGAGGCTTCACTGAGTTGTGTGTCGGCCGTCCACCAAACATTCTTCAGGATTTTAGAATGACCAACAGAAAGCACCTTCCAACAGTGGAAGGTGCTGAAAATAGAATCTCCTTTGAAAAAGAGTTTTGCACTACATTGACTCATGCATCTTTGTAGATTATATGTTATAAAATAAAGCCCAGCAGCTCATTATATCTGGTGAATCACATCACTCCTACATTACATAAGGTGAGTGTTTGTTTCACTGTCTGTGTTGGTGCGCTGTGGGTGCAATGTTGTCCAAATATCATTATGAATGAAGAGTGTGGCCCGCGTGCGTCACTGTGTTGTGAACAGCCCTCCCCAGTAGATGGCCCCGCCCGCATGTTATGAGCTGGGTGGGGGAAGTGGGAGGGGGTCCCAATCAATTTGAGGTTTACCATGAAATGCAATTTTCTGATTTTTTTTTTTTTTTTTTTGGTAGCTTCCTAAAATAATTCTTGCTGGCTAGGCTTCCAGTTTGGTTTGCCATTTAATTAATGACACCAATGTAAATTGGGGATGGCAAATGGTCCAAATGACGGCTGGATTTTGTGAATGGAGCACTTAGTGACTGAGCAATGACGTCAGTACGAAGCCATATCCTTTCTTACTGAGTCAAGTGCAGAGGGAGGCCTCTGATTGGCTTCCTGTGGTGGCAGTGTGACGCGATTGGCTGACTGCGGATAATTAAACACCTACACGGTCAATGCCCAAATCCAAGTGACGGGATATATAGGCTGGTGCGTTGGCACTGCACACAACAGAATCAAGAGTTGTTCTGCAAGTTAGGAGTCAGCGTTTTGTTTTGCATTAAGAGCCACAGAAATATATATATATATATAAATATTTAAAACATATTTATTTTTTGTTTTTCTTTTCTCTGGGTGATTACCACTGAAGGTAAGTGTCACTTCTGTGATGTGCGTTAATGTTTGGCTGAGTTGTGCAGCGCCGCAGTGATTAGTCAGTGGCGGTAATGTGATTGGTCAAGTGGTCATTGGGGTCACCACTGTATGTCTGTAAGCATGCAGAATGAGGATCACTGCAGGGAATGAAGGGTGAAATGCAGAGTAGATAGAGGAATAAAAGGATAATACAGGGATGGAGAGTGATCTCAAGTGTCCGTGTGCGACCTAGCAACATGCTTGCAGCTCATTACACTAATGCACCGGTCTCTCTGGGAGTTGGCAAGCTTGGGAGTCCTCCGCGCCACCTTCGCGCTCACCCCTCCTCTTCCATTCTAGCAAGTGCAACATTCTAGGACCCTCATCCACTCTCTCTCTCTACACACGGTGCATGACAAAGGAGAACTAACTGTGCTTTTGACTGGATGTTTTGAAGGAACAGTGCATTTTCACTCAGAGAGCTGTAAGACAGAGCATTGAAGGGAGATTGTATGGACGAACGCAAGAGCAAGGATGTTTGCAGCAGGATAGCTTGGTAAATGGTGAGCTCACCTCTGTTAAAATTGACCGTATTTGAAACTTGTGTCTGCGTAGGGAGATCATGACAAGTACATCTTCATCTACCTACTCTCTTTTATGAGCTCCTGTTGGATTGTCTGTGAAGGGCTGTCTGCTTATGGTGGGTGTTTGTCTCACTCTGTGTAGGGGACCATGGTTATGTTGAAGATCTCTGCTTTCCTCGTTGCCTATGCCCTGGTCATTTGCCAGATGTACTGCTCACAAGCCGCCCCTGCCAGGTGAGAAATCTCTAAAATATTTTTTTTTTTGGAGGAAATCTTTATTTCTGATTCATTTCCGGAGAGATATGTTCTTAACACACTGATAACGAGAGAAATCTAAAGAGGACAGGGTGAATTAGTTCTTTCTAAACACGCTCTGCAGTTGCATGAAGGAGTTTTTTGTTTTGTTTTTTTTTTCCTTTTTTGAAAAGCTTTAATGGAGTGTTAGGGAGTAGCTGAATCGGGGCACAATTTTACATCTACAGTTGATTTTACACCAGGAGATGATAAACGGTCATCTGTATTTTTTATGAAGCCTTGCTCCGGCCCCTCCCACTGACGCTCCTATTGATTTTGTAATAAATCTAAAGCCGGCCGCGCATCGGCCCCTTCGTCAGATGAGGCACTTTCTGCAGATTGTTTCCGTGCGTTGGCCGATGGCCCTCAAACCTGTACGTCATTCCTTTCGGAGTCAGTGACGTCTCTCAAACCCCCTGTCTTCAAAGTCCCCACCCACATCCTTCCACTCAATGGTACCACAGGTAATAAATCCAGGCAAGGGGATTGAGTTGAATGATCAATTTTCATCCCTTCTGTACTCCGTTCTTGCAGTATATTTATCTTTTTTTTTTTTTTTTTTTTGCTGTAGACCAGGCCTAGAGTCCATGTCAGACCGGGTCACACTCACGGACTATGAGGCACGGCGATTACTCAATGCCATTGTCAAGGAGTTTGTGCAGATGACGGCAGAGGAGCTGGAGCAGCAAGCCACTGAAGGAAACAGGTACAGTTGTCTTTGATTTAGCTTAATAGACAAAACACTTTCTAAATAAATTGATATGAAAAAGTGGCTGGAATTATCGTGTTAGCGAATGACTACGTCGTAGTTTCATGCCCTGATTTAACTTTGTTCCCAATCAGTGAGGTTGTAGTACCAGCGCAGTTGGGCTCACTCATTCACTAAGTAAGATAACACGATGAAAAAGAACATGGATATTCTTCTAAATCCTTACTCTCTGCCATGACCGTGCCCCTGCATGGGTGAATTTGATTTTGACTTTGTTTGAACAGGCAGCTATTTCTTGCCTGCCTGCCGGGCATGTGAACGGCGAATGCCTAATGGACCAAGTAATTGTGCATGATCAGTCAGTTCAGTGAAGTTGCATGACAGTGGGAAGCAACTGGTTTCTGTTTGTTGTGTGGGTGTTAAAGATGTGCTGGGGGAGGGTCTGGTTGCATGACGGGATGGGTGACAAGTTGCATCACAGGATGCTGGAGGAGTTGTTGTTAGTTGACTGATAGTTGTGACAGCACGAAAAACAAACGTGCATGTGTAAGGGATGTTTTTGGTCTGGATTGTTTGGAAAATGAAAAATGCATGATTTCTCACATCTATGAGCCTGTTCTGTGCATGTGTTCTTGTGTTTCCCCTACCCGACAGTATGGACAGAACCCTAACCAAGCGCTGCTCCAACCTCAGCACCTGTGTGTTGGGAAAACTGTCTCAGGAGCTGCACAAGTTGCAGACGTTCCCTCGCACGAACGTGGGTGCAGGAACGCCGGGCAAGAAGCGCAGTGTGCCTGAGAGTGACAGCTATGCAAGCTACGGCGAGACGTTTGACAGCATCTAACTGCTCCTCTCCCCCAGACCTCCTATTTTACCTGCATCCACATCTCCCATTGATTGTTTTTAGAAGTGCATGTTGGTTTAACCTGCTTGATTGGCTTGTAAAGAATCTTAGCCTTTTCTTTGGTTTTCCACACCATCCTAGTTTAATTTTTACAGAGAATTATCGACACCCCAACATTTAGACATCCAAATTTTTGTTGCGCCAGGTCCGATATCTGTCACTTTGTACTGTACATGGAGTCATTCATGATGAATGAAAGCTAAGAGCGATCACTTATTTAAATCTTCTAATAAATGATCCACTCATGCGACACCATATTTGTTGGTCAATAAATGTATTTTTCTACCAGGAAAACTCCCAGCGCACCTTCTTTCTTGGATTAAATCACACTAGAAAAAAACAAAAACAATAAAGCTTAAAAAGCTTTTAGTTGATTACCATCAAATAGAGGCCATTATTTAGCCCTGAAGTTCTCTGCGTGCATGCAGGTAAGAAAAAAAAACCTCTCTGGGTAATACTTGGATTAAACTGCATTCTTAAAGTGTTTTTTTTTTTTTTTTTTTAACTTTGTTTAACCCCCCAAATGATGTGACAAGGTTTGGCAGTATTACAATAGTGTTCTTTTAGTACCTCCGTCTCAGTCCAATGTCCACCCATTAGGTGAGTGAAATAGAGTTTTGTGAAATTTGGCAGCTCATATTGGACTTTCTTGGCTATAAGAATTTAATAACTGGGTGGGGAGGCCTGGAATCCGATAGTTTTATCAAGCAGCCAAAAGCCCATGTTTGGCCTAATAAATGTATGAAAGATAGAATTTTAAGATATATTTAGCAAGAACTGATACAATAAAACTGAGTTGTTGTTGCATGACCATTAGTCCGAACGACTTAGAACAGAGTATAAATGTGAAGGTGTCAGTATGGTATAGGACAAAATCTATGAGCAAACTTCCGATACAGTTTTACCAAGTGTACAACACCATTGTACTTCGCCTTACTCATAACTCTAGCTTAAATCAATAGCTAAAAAACTACCCTGTACGGCCAACAGCAACAAACATTGAACTACCTACTTAATCATCCCATTGTTTTGCTCAGGAATCCCTAATTCTAAAAATCAATATTAAGTGATGCATAGATATCAGATATGGACTTTGATGTCCCTAAGCTAGTTTCCATGTTGCAACCAAGAAATTACTGCCACATAATCTAACCTGGTTCGTCCTATCTATGTTTTAACAAAACAAACGAAAGTAAAAACTAAATAAAATTGTAGTAATCTCTTGATAGACAATTGAGAGGTTTTGCTTTTACTTTTGCCACAAAAATATATGCAGTTTAACTGTAAAATTGTTGTAATATGAAGTCTATCTGGAAAATATTGGCAGCTCTTCAGTGTGTTTACCAGATGTTTGTTGTTCTGAAGTAGCGTTACAGCACAGAAGCGAGCTTGCAACACAGCAACCTGCGTGACTCACCGCCTAGCAGACTTCCTCAGCCGATCGGGTGGAATGGGCAACAGCAACTTCGTCCCCACAAATGTTGGTGCCAAGGCTTTCGGTAGGCGGAGGAGAAGTGTCCAGATGTGAGCAACCAACACCTCAAAGAAATGGTAAAAATAATATTAACTCAACTTGCTCAAGTCAAACCTTTGATATTCACTTTTTTGTATATGTTGTGTGTCTCTACAGGTCAACAAGAAAGCATCTGACAAAAAAAACAACAAAAAATCGACTGTCCTTCAAACAAAAATCCACAAAAAACCCCCCAACAGAATCAACACCGAACTGGCCCGTAACCCCCTCACTCACACCACCTGCTGGACTCCATGTCCGTGTTTCCATTCTGCTTATTCGGTTATGTTTTTGGCAAATAAGAGAAAAAAAGCACTTTAATACCAAAAAAAAAAAATCCAATAGTTTCTGTTATTCTTTTTTATACATGCGTATCAGTGGAAAATAAAATGGAAGCATCAGTGGTTATCACCGTTATTTTATTCTCCCAATTTTTACCTCAAGCACATGACCTTTCATACGATCCACCCTACCCCCTACTGTCGTAACATCAGCCCTTTCCACTCTTCAACTCCTTCATTTCTCAAATCAGCTCCCACTCATCTCCTGAAGGTGTCCTCTCTTCCTTTGTGCCAGTGGGACGCCATTAAAGATCAGTCTACGCAAGGTCCCCCCACAACGGCTGTTGTCTTGTGCCTTGATGTAGAACAATGATTTAGATGATTGTACAGTTCTGTTGTTTCGAGACAATAAAGAAGACCTGAGACAAGGGGACAAAGAAAATGGAGAGAAATGAATATTGTAAACAATATTGTGAAAAAAAAAATTAAGCAAGATTAAAATGTATTTTAGATACACTCGGGTTTTGGGTACTTGTGTTGTTCTTCACATCTTCTGCTAGAAACAGATATGACCGGGGAGCCTTGTGAGGAGTTATTGACATATAGACATAAATGGCAAGAAATGAACACAAACAGGATAAGGTACATTCAGAAACAATCACTAACCGTCAGTAGAAGAGCTAGTGAAGACTGCTTCTGTTACTTCTGTTGCTAATCATTACATATTCTATACTGCACATCAGTATCGCCATGTACGTATATGTGAGGTTGAATTGAGTAAAAAATGCATGTCTGCAAACACACACTAAAAATGTCTACACAGCGGCAATGGCGAGCTGGGAAATAAGGTGATGTCAGAAAAACATTAGCACTGGCTGTTTAGAAGTCAAGTCCAAAGCTGCAAACCAACCAGTTCTTCTATAGCTCTCCGCCATGAATCACCCTAATAAGAAGCACCATAAATCCATATTTACATGAATTACCCAGCCGTTTGCACAAAAAGGCCTGGCAGGACTTCAGGTTTCTCATATTTAAGATTCAGCAGGTATCCTGTTCAAGTCACTATTTATACAAGGCAGGGTTTTCCGAGTCCCACTTTGTGTCTGTTCATTTGTGTGCATGTGCGGAGGCTCTCCAATAGGGGGCAACATAACTATCATGACCGACTGGTGAGCTGTACTAAAACACTGAAGAATATCTCAGCAGTTAACTTCACGTCCTCATTGCAAATACAAGTGAAACTCAGATACATCAGAAAGACTGGCATGATGAAAAAAACCCGAATGAACCCATCATTTGGAATTGTTCAGAATGAAAAATTGACACAAGCAAATGAAACAAATTGAAACGATGCAATGCTTGTTTGACGGCATCTGAGCTGAGCCAATTACCTTTTGACTGAAGCATGGCAGACTTTGTTGTTAGTATAGTGAAGATGTTGAGGAATATTACATGAAATTGCCTCACTCACAATGGTCAAACTGGTAGTGTTGTCACCTTTACCTTTACTGACATGGCGCAAAAGGCATCACCCTAGACACTACACTAGAATGTAATTTCCTCTGCAATATATCTTCTAATCAGTTTGAAAATCTGTGTGAAATATGAACTGTTTGCACATTTGTGAGCGAAATTTGTTACATGTATCGAGATGCCATCTCCCCTTACAATATATTTCGTGTTTGATTACACGGATCCACAATTTAGATGTCAAAATCATTTGATTATTTACAACTCATCAAACATTCATTATTTAGTTTGCCTGAAATATGTAAAGATAACAGAAATTCATGAGCAAAGATGTAATCCAAAACCAGAAGTAAAATGTGTGATGTGATAATAAGTGCAATCAATAAGGGTGAAATTGCACAACAGGATTTGGTTGATCCGATTTAGTTGCATGGGTGAACATCTAGTGAAGCCGAGCAAATGCTGGATGTTTGTCACTGTGTTCATATTTATTACTACTACTGTTATTGTCTTCCATTTTCAGTCTTCATGGCTATTGTTTATTTGACAGGCAGACATTGATCTTTTAAACATGCAAAGGGGGACAAAATAAGTAAAGACGCAAGAATTAGCATTGCACTTGGCGGATTCACTCCATGCCAAAGACCCCCATCTCTTTGTTGCTGTAACAGTCCTCTCATCCATGACAGGGCCCTCTCTGCAGTTCTAATAATACAATGGTTCGAGTGTGGGATCAGTCATCCATATAACCAACCACTGTGGAAACTTTTCTCCAGATGACTGAGGGAGGTGTATGAAGCCACTGTTGGTATTTTGATAATTGACGCTGATGGGACGATGATTCATGACTTTTTTTTTTAGCTGCTTGACATTAATCTATCTCACCATAGCAGTAAATAGTTCCAAACTGGAGCCCTTACAGTCAAAATGACTTCTTGTAAGAGAAATGAAATATCACGACTCCATCTCCAGAAATATCTGCCACACAACAACCCAACTTCAAAAACCCATTTGTAGTATGGGCGCCAGTTGAAATAGTATGGAGGACTTTTCACATCCAATTTGCCATGAACCGCCAAGAATTGTACCAACACCTGATTATGTGTCCAATATTGGCATGCTTTAAAATATCCTATTTGGAGTCCAAAGAGATGCAGGCATATTCAACTCGGTCCTCAAAGGGCCAGGGTGGTTCAGGTTTTTGTTCCATCCAATGAAGCACACATCGGTGAACCATTACCAACTCTGAAGACAGTGAGCATGTTGGCCCAGAAAACCAAATTGTTGCGTTAGCCAGGCTAAGTATGGACTTTTGAAATACATGTCCACAGCTTAGTCTGACTGCTGGAAAGAAATCTGAATTTGTCTTAGTCATACTACACATCATGGCTAGTTAATGTTAATTAGTTAATCGCTGGACTGAGCTAGCATGGAGCCGAATAGCTCTGCTATAACCGGACTGCACCAGCTTCAGGTACGCTGCGGAAGTGAACAAATTCCTAGACTGATCATGAGTGATGTCTAACCTTCTATATAACTGACAAGTGGTGTGTGTAGCCTGATGCAGTATGTGTGTGTTCCTGGGTCTTTGCAATGTCTGTGGTGAACACACAACAAACCTGATATCAGTTGAGTTTTATAACTCGCGACAACAATGATTCGCAGATGTGTAGAGCTGCGTCAGTCACATTCACGCAGAGCATTGTGATAGTTTCTACTCACAAGAAGATTAGAGGATGTGATTTGTTTGTTTAAGGATACAACATTACCATCACATTAGCAACTGTTAGCGTGGTTGCTAAGTTAATCAGGGCTCGACTCGGTGCTTTAGTTACTCAGTTTAGTTAGCATTCTCGCAATACAAAAGCAACAGAGTCTCTTGCATATTTAATTTTATTCAGAAACTTGCTAGTTTAATCCAGAGATTTGCCAAAGGAAGCATGTCGACGATAATGATGGCTCCATGACGGGGACAGCGGTCAACTGTCGCGCTGATTCAGTCAGCACAATAAGCGGCCATGAAAGGGGACAAACCGGTTGCAGGGTAAAACCCAGGCAACCCAGGGTAAAAGAATGCACCAGGAAACGGGATGGCGTGCTGAAACAACTCGGCATTCTGACCCGCCCGCTCCGACTGGCCGTTAGAGTGTGGGTGATACCCAGACAAGAGACTTATCGATGCCAGAACAACCTTATAAAAAGCCAAAATGGTAGAGCCAACAGAAATGGGACCCGACCCAAGTCCAAAATGAATAATTAAGGATGCCTCCAAATGAGAAAGCTCAATCAAAACCCGGGGAGCAATCAGATAGGTCACACACCGACAACAGGTCAGGCATGAGGTGCAGGTTCATCAGTGGAACTGATTGCAGCAGCCAATAACACCCGACTCTGTCAAGGAAGACAAAAAAAAAAAAAAAAAACAGGAGCAGGAAGTAACTGATAAAATAAAAGCATGGCGGGAGAGGCCATGACAAGACAAAGTAAACACATGCATTTCTGCCAATGTTAAGCCATTGTGCACTCTAAAATACATATTAAGGACGTAATTAAAAAATATACATTGTCCATAATTTTAAGGCTGACATAAACATGAAGCTAGTGTCACATCTAAGCAGCTTCACATAGTTTAAACATATGTGTGGTGCTGCCACTGGTAAATGAGTGTAATTGAAACTGTGATTGAAAACATTAAAACTTGTGAAACTGGGTCTCCAGTCCTGCAGAGCATGAACGACAGAGAAATCGTAACTCCAGTTCTCTAGGTCCCAGATGTGGTAGTTCAAAACATCTCTTTTTGTCAGCCCTCCTGTCCGCATCTCCAATGGGCGTCGGAAGTGTGATGGGCGGAACAGCTGTACAAAGCACCAGGCTCACTGGCTTTCACCAGTCCTGGTAAGTACAGACCTCGGTCTACATGGTTGGATTTCAATTCTGCCTCTGTGGTAGCATTCTAGAGCAGGGGTGGCCAACCAGTCAGAGGCTAAGAGCCACATTGTTTTACTTTGTTGCTGAAAAGAGCCACATCCTACAAATATGTAAGGCTGTAACACTCAACCTGAACAGCTGGTCACGTGACTGAGCGTCAGTATAGTGGTTAAAGCACATCCCTGTGTGTCACAAGGCTGATGGTTCACGTCCAGCGTATGTCTCTTGTGCATGTATTTTTAAAATTCATACTTTTTACCGTAATCCTCCTTGAAATATCACGCTACGTAGATAGAAATGTGTGCACTATTTATTTTACTTATATATTTTTTTACGTGGCTCATGCCACCAATAACATGACGCTCTGGTCTGTGCGTGTGAGCGACGCTGCAGACTGAAGCGTCTCATCTTCACTTCACTGAATTACACAACAATGAATAACAGGTGAAACACATGCCATACGTTTAGTTTAGGGAATGACAAAGTTTGGTGAAGAGCCGCATGAAACTGGGAAGAGAGCTGCATGTGGCTCGGGAGCCACGGGTTGGCCAGGCCTGTTCTAGAGCAAGGGTGGGCAATCCGGTCCTCAAAGGGCCGTGGTGGTGCAGGTTTTTCTTCCAACCAAACAAGCTCACACAGTTTGACCAATGAAGTGGAGGTGACTGACTGAGTGATTGTACCCCTAAGACACCTGTTGGTGAAAAAGTGTCCTCTTGATTGGTTGGAACAAAAACCTGCACCCACTGCGGCCCTTTGTGGAACAGTTTGCCCACCCCTGTTCTACAGAGTACTCTCCGCTCTCAGGAAGACATGTATTGGCAACAAAAAAAAGTTGAGTGGTCTTCTTCAGAGGAGAGCCGTCATGAAAGTTTACTCCTCAGGGAGGGAGAAGGGTGTATTACATCTGACCGATGGGTAAGTTCATGTTTCGATCGTCCCTCGTCATAGAATGTATCTCTGTTTTGCAATAGGGAGAAATGTGTTTCAGTACATGGTCTGTCCTTCGCCTGCTCCCTGGCACCAAGGATCTTTTCCAAATGCTTTCGAAGCAGCTCTGGTGCTGTAGAGAACGAGAGGACTGACTGATCCCTGCGTTGTCATGTTAAGAGGTTCAAGAGCACACTGCTCTGGTCATGCAAATCAGATGAGGTGGAAGTCAACCTCCCCCTGAAAGGCTAAGAGTAGTAGGCCTAGTGTCTTCCACCAGAGGATTAAAAGCACAGGACATCTGTCAGGCTACATCTTGGTCGTCCACGGCAACCTATGTGCAGATTTAATGACGTGATATGACCACTGGGATGTTATCTCGTATGGTTTTGAATACAGTCACTGGCAATACCTCATCTGCAGTAGGGTGAGGTCCAGCGAGAGTTTTTCCTCTTTGTAACGAAGCACGATTTTGCCACTTGTTAACTTGGTAACTTAACGTTTCCTGGTGATTTAAGAAGCAGAAGATTAGCTGATGCGAATGACAGAAACTAGTTTAATATTACTGATAATCCGTATATTCTCACAAATGTGTGGCTTCTAATAACTTCTCCGAGGTGTGGCTCGATCCTGACAAATAAGAGCAAAATAAACAAAGCAGTCCAGAAGTGTGATGATCATTGAAATCAGAGTTAGAACACTAAATGATAGTGGATGCATCAACTGTGTCTGACAGTGGTGAGGTGACAGGAACACAATACTTTTTCTCTCATCAATCAAATTCAACGTTGACTTACAATGCTGTTGTTATACTCTTGACTCTCAATCCCAGCATGCACTGGGAGCCAGGTGGAAGTCAGGTGGGCACAGTGGGTCATAATCAAGATTTGGATGGCAGTGTCGGTGATGACATTGGAGCTCAACTTCTGGATACGCCCACCAATGCACCCAATGAGTCAGAGTGCAAAGTCCTGGTTTGACTTGCGTAAACCTCACCTGAACCATGAGAGCTACAGTTATTACTGAGAATTACGTCTGCCGTCTTGTTGCAATGGAAAGGAAATGAAGCAAAGCGCAGGAGGAAATTAGCTGTTTATGTTCCGATTCAGGGCAATATTCTGGTAAAATTCTTCACTCTGTAAGTGGGTCTTTTGTGCACAGGGGTCTGCTTGAGCGACCATGTTCACGTAATCATCTGGTAATTATTCGCAAGTGAATTCACAGCAATATTAACTCAAACCACCCAGGCCTGTAGAGACCTGCCTGTAATGGGACCCAGTCGGCAGGAGTTTATATTTTCATTTTCCTTCCCCAATGTTAAAGCGCCCAATTTTTCCATAAGGTAGTCATTTCTTGGGCCGATGTGAAACCAGACACCCAGGACACCGTGTGGTTTGGCTCCAGAAACAACATAAAACCGACTCAACATCCTCTCACCTTCCCCAAACCCCTTTTTCAGTCTACTGCAACTGTTCCTGTGAGGGTAAACACTTTTCATGTCAGGTTTTCATTCTGCTGCTATGGCATTTCTTTCACCCGACTTCTCCGTGTCCCTCCCTTTCTTTCTTCTCATCCCCACCCTCTGTTTTTGCTGCCACATCTGGAACCCAGCTCTCCGTTTATTTATGTGGTCTGTCTGTTACTTTTTTCTTTTTTTGAAGTCTTATTTTAAAGTCATTTACGTTTTCTTGTCGCAAGTTTTGCTCCAACTGATGAAGTCTGCAATTAGATCTCACCATTACTGGTCACTGTGTAATTATGTGCTCCAGCAACGACTCCCTCATCCCCCACTGCCTCGGAAAAGCATTACTGCTCATATGGCAGACCGAAATAGAATAGTTTCAAGTCTGTTTGGATGGCGGCCCAGCTGAAAGTATGCTCCGCCGCCTGACTGACAGTGGGATGTGGGCTTTTTCTCGGCAAGAAAAGGCCAGTCAATTTTAGATGCAGTGCAGTCGTACCCTAGCAGGCAAATCGGTGGTGTCTAGCCCATAAGACTCTGAGACAGGAAACAGACTGAAACCCAGAGAGAGACGGAAGGAGTGGATATGGATACGGAGTCTGCATTGGGAGATGGGCCATAAAATGAATCCCACTAGGAACACTTAACCATTTGTTCCTGAGAAACAAGGTAAGACAAAGAAACCATCAGAGAAGTCTTATTTACATACAAACTTTGTCTTACAATGAAAGTGACAATAATTCTAGTACCTATTAGGAGGATTACTAAGATGACAGTTGTCATTGGGTCTCCCTTTTCACTAAAATATGTTATTTCTTGCTTTCATTTTGCTTGCTTCTTACACTGCGGCCCGTTCAGTGGGAGGTGCACTGAGACCATAGAGCATCAACCTGTGGAGAGATACCCGTCCATATCATTGATAAAAAAATCTGACAAATTTACAGAGGGGGACACTGCCAGTACTCCCACTTATTGTTTTTATGATTTATCAGCACAACTTCTCTTTGCAGTCAGATTGGAGCAGTTTTTTATTTTTTATTTTGGTGATCTCATTATTGTATTGTTTCTGTATTATGCTCACAAAGTGGTGCGCAGTGGCCATAACGGCACAAATTGGAGTTCACACTGGACGTTTTGGTGTCCGACAGGTGGTGGTGTGGTTCCAAAAAGTGTTTAATTGCCAGTCCAAGATGGAGGTGAGAAGATGAGATGCTGCCCTGGGTGGAAAAGTTTAAGTATTTTGAGGTTTTGCTCTCATGCAAGTGACCAAAAGATGGTACGATCGAGACCCACACCATGGAAAAGCCTTCATTGATAAGCACAACCTATCCTGACCTTACATGCCAATAGGCCCCAAAAAGATAGAGGGCACATGCAGTTGAAATGAGTTTTTGTTGAAGAGGTGCAAGATTCGCCCTTAATGAGAAGCAGTGTCTTCAGAGAGGAACCGATCAGAATCCATTTGAACTGTCTTGCCCAGAAACGTGTGTCCAGTTAGTGCAGTATTGAGACTTTTGACAGACAAGTGCATGAACCCAATTTAATAAACATAGAAAACATAGAGAAATTGTGAATACTGAAGATCTGCCAGTGTCCTGTTGCCGAAGCACATTTAGGCACATGCGCCTTGCACCTACTGAAGATACACTTTGCAGCAGGGGCACGTACCCTTTTGGTCCTTCGACTAATGGACCATTGCATTCTCTCCTGATCAAATCATCTCTTTGACAGATGAGTGCATTGCCTGCTGCTGAGTAGCTTGAACACACAAGTGATCCTGGGAACAAGAAACTTGTGATGATGACTGTGAACCTGAAGGGCCAGTCTCCACTCAGGGAGCCCCTCTGTTATTAGGCTCCTCAGTCTGTCTTATCAGATGACACACATATATTCATTCTGAGTCGACCATCACACTCCCATCACACTCCCAGATTCACATGAAAACAAAAATAGAAAAAAAAAGTACTAAATGAGGTCACCGGAGCCACTTTTGATGAGAAATTACACAAACACAACTGAAGGCAAATAAAAGAAGTCTCGTTAAAAAGTAACAAGTCACTTTCAATCAAAACCCAAAGCCTTGTTGTTTGGGATAAAGCTTTGTGAGGACTCCAGAAACAATACCAGAAGTAGACAGGGTGTGTCACTTGTCTAGTTTGTGGTGTTGTTTTGGAAGTTTTCCTCAAGCATTATTTCTTCTCCTGTTTGCGTTGATCATCAGCCACTTTTAATGTACAAACGTTTTAATTTGCGTCTCACCATAAGTCAACACCTTTGCTCAGCTCATTTGTGTGAGACAGTTGTGTGTCTCCTCCTGTGAGTCATGCCAGAGCTGGACAAGAATACCGCTGATGATTGATCAGCGTAGGCATATCTGGTGTGTGTGGGAGTGAAGGAAGCCGAGACTGTGGAAAATAACTTATTAAAGTGAGACTGGCCATAATAACCAGGGCACACTGTGTGTCAAGTGGCCTTTTAGCAAGAATGACTTTTTTTTAACATCTTTTTTTTTTTATCGCTGATTGACTGCCCAACCCACACAGCATCCTTTCTGCGCTTGTCATGCCTGTATATGCAGCAATGATACAGTCAACTATATCTGTTTGGGTTCTTCCGGTAGGAAAAGAAAAAAAAAATGCTAGCTTGTCACAGAAAGGAAATGCACACTGCACATACCCTGTTCTCACAACCATCACACCACTAATAGCATTAAGACTGACATCCTGAATCTGCAACATTTATCTAATTCCTATTCCTACTGTGTAGTTTATTTGCTGAAACACTGCCTTTAATTGTGCTTATGAGTAACAAAGTCACTCTAAGAGCAGTTGTTGTGAATTTATCTATATTCCAGGGCAAGAACCTACATGCTTCCTTCGAAGTAAAATTTAAAGCGTGGATGTTTTCCAGTGCGATACGAAGTGTGCAGAAGCTTAAATATTTCCTTTCGTAAAATTTTCTTCCTTCTTTACAAAGAAGAAATATATATTATAATAAGATAGAGCAGGGGTGCCCACTTTTTTTTAACATGTGAGCCACCTACAAAATGACCAAGTCAAAATGATCAACCTACCAAAAAATTGCAGAACATGAATTTATTTGTAAATATACTGAGAATCCTTTATATTAATCATGTACGGTATTGTGCCTTGCATAACTGTGTGAACCCTTATTGCTGAGTATAATTTTTGTCCTTACCTTACTCTGATGACTTGCACTTAATGGAATCAGCCAGCGATGCATAATCCGCACAGTAGCTGGTGACAGCTAGCCTCAAGCACACTTCCAAATGATCATCAGTCATGGTATAATGGTACTTGGACTTGATGATCTTTATTTGAGAAAAGGTTGACTCACATAAATAAGTTGAGCCGAATAATGCAAGGGTACTTGTTGGGGTACTTCTCCTCTGTGAGTAAGCACCAGAACTGTCCATGAGCCATTTTTGATGCAACTGAAACAACTTTAGCATCTTCCTGAAAAGGGCAGCACATGAACGTAGCGATTGGCTTGAGAAAAGCAAAGTCTTGAAATTGTTTGTCAAACTCAACTGACACACAATTATCAATCAGTTCTGTGTAGAGTACACTGTCAAGCTGTGCACATGACTTCCCTTGTGTCTCTGACTCCAAGACAAGGCTTTTGAAGTTTGCCAAATCATGGTGTTGGAGCTTTGAGGAGAAATGTTGCATTTTTCATTTGAAAGCATAAATCGAGCTTATCATATTGATCACAGTTTTGTCTTTTCCTTGCAGCTCTAGGTTCAGTTCATTCAGCATGTTGGTCAGATCAGCTAAAATGCCAAGTCCAACAGCCATTGGTCATCATTTAATATATTCTGCATCTCTAGTTTCACTGAGAAAAACCTTAAGGTCAGCTCTCGAAACCTTTGCAGGAATTTCCCTAGACTAACCCATATGGCAGCAGTATGCAACAGTCACTAAGAGTAGCCACTACTGAGAGTCGTCACAAGGACTGAAATACTCTATGTCCTCTCCTTGTGTGTGTTCTTTGATGGTTAGGACTGTTGACAGCTCTTCTTTTGCGCTCATATCAGAAAACACCATCCGAATAAAAATGCACAACTGTGCTGTGTCACTCATGTCCGTAGACTCATCCAGCTTCAGTGAGAAGCACTCGCAGGATGCAATATCTTTCCAAAGTTGCTGGATCAGATCCTCAGCTATGGCTTCACAGCACCGTGTTACTGTCATTCTTGAAAGTTGGAGAGCTCTGACCGAGGACAGTATTTCCACTATGTTTTTGAAGTCTTCAACGTATACCTCTTTCATCATCTGTCCACCCCGGAAGGATTTCTTGTTCTTAACGATTAAGTGGCTCAACCGGAATGAAGCTTCGGTGGCTGCCTTTCCTTTCGAAGTTTGTTGCATGAAAAATGATTGCTGCCCAGACTATTGTGAATTTATTTCCTTTACCTTTCTCCTTCTCAGCTCGTTTTTTGGTGTGAAGTCATTGTCATAGTTTTTATGCGCCGACAGAAAATGCTGCTCCACGTTTCCTTTTTTCGGAATAGAGATGTTGATCCGGCACTTTGAAAATGTAATCGTAAGAAATAGTCCTCCTCCCATTCTGTATGGAAGTGGCACATTTTTGTATTTTTACTTTGTCCAGGGCCATCACATATTTTTACCCCTTAAGTTTAGTTTTTAAATGAAACGTTAACTCACTAGCTCGCAAAGAAGGTGCCGTTGTGTGCGCCTGTGCACACCTGTTGTTGTGCGTGCATGTGCATTCCTGTCATTGCCCATCTGCACAACGCGGTCTACCCACACTACCTTTGCGATCGACTGGTAGATCGTGATCGACGTATTGGGCACCCCTGAGCTAGTAGTGTTCAGAACAGCAGCAAGTACACAAGTGTATGATGCTTTCAAAAACGTTTGCCGAAAGTTTTGGCTGTATCATAGCACAGGGGTTCTTAACCTTTCTGATCTCGGGGCCCACTTTTTCCAGAACAAAAACGTCCGGGGCCCATTCAAGTGATCACTGATTTCTGATTCCAGAATTACTGATTTAATTTGTGTTCAACAACCATACATGTCATGTGAAATGACATGGAACCATGAGATCAGCGCAACATCAAGTCCAACCAGCAGCAGAACCAGGTGCTTTCTTTCTTTCTTATTCTTTAAGCTTCTTCATAGTTTGTAACTGTCACAGATTTGCAGCAAGTCAATTCAATAACACACTACTGCCACCATATGTGGCAAATGTATTAAATCTGAGTATCTCGTGGCCCTCATGGCCCAGAGGTGTAAAACAAAAAACTTCTAGCCCAATGATGGGCCCCAGCCCAATGGTTAAGAATCACTGTCCTAGCACACATGAGAGGAGATCGGGTTGGACTGAATACCCTTCATTTAACACTGAAAATGATTGTGGTGCAGCTGAGAGACCTCCATTCTAGCTGTGCCACACACACCTCTGTTTCTGCAAACGTGGCTTTCAGCTGATCAGTTAGCTGGTGGCCATTTTTATGAAAGGCTTGAAATCACAGGTAGTCCTTCATACTGAAATACAAAAGGGTGTGCTTTGATGTGTGAAAGAAGCCATAGAGTATCCTCTCCTCCGAAGCTCACAGCTGCTAGCTGCATTTAGCCCATAACACATGTCTGTTTGGAGACATATCAGTAGTCACAGTCATGTCATCTCATGCTGAACAGATGAACAAGGGTGTGGAGCATTTCACTGCAACCACACATGCTGGTGTGGCCCTTCATGTGCCATCACATTGTTTTAATTAGCTTCTTCACTTCAGACTCTCCTCCCTCTTGCTCATTGTCTGGAGAGCAAACACATGCTGGCGGCTCTGTCCTGCCTGTCAGAGGGCGGGACTCACTTTCTGACCGCAGCTAAAGTTGGACTCAACCCTTGTCTCCACAAGCGTCTGCCCAAGTGGAAGATTGGACTGATTTTGCTGTTGTGGCCACTTGATGTTAAAATCAGAAAGGCCTTGTATTTTGAAGCGAGCGAAGAAGACAGCATACAGGAATAAGTAATAAGAAGGAGGTCTTATCTGGAATCTGCTTGTAATTTGAAGATCCAAAATCCTGGTATTGATTTATCAAGCAGTTCTCACTGTTTAGAAGTCTGCATCGAAGACTGGTTTTATATACCGGTATATGTATATATATATATATATATACTGGCTATATATGGTACAGTATTAACAAGGGCATATGTGCTGTTTTACCCCTTTTAAAGAAATTATGTTTTTGTACCTACATGTGTCTTTGAAGACCCAAACCAGATCAATCCAGTAGAAACTTTAATGCGATAAAGCAGGTTGTGAGTAAGCGCAATCATTTGCTTTTATTTATTTATTTTTTGACAATTTTTTTCAGAATGTGCTTGGTGGCTGAGACAGGACATACAGTATCACACCTACAGTGGTGCTGCTTGAGACTCAGTGGACACTCACTCTGGTGGGGACTCAATTAGGAGAGTGCAGGTATAAATTTTTGTGTAGGTGGTCCCTGTATGGCAGCCACTTGGGGTCCCCGGGCTTCGGATAAATCAATACTAGACTGGGTGTGTTAACTTGACACCGTGGTGATCTGGTTACATTTTCCTTGCCTTTTCACACGTCCACTGCTAATTGGCGGGAGGTTATGACTGGATACACATAAAAAAAACTTTTTACTTCACTATGTGGCTTTTGTTCTTCAGGGGGAGCTGAAATAATGCCAATCTTAGGGTCAGGCCAGACTCTCATGATGTTGCTCAAATAGATCTGTGGAGTCTTGAGGCATTGCTTGTGGGATTGGGAGGTTGAGAACAATATTTGACTATTTCTGAGGCTGAGATTGTTTTTGCTTTTCTGTCTGTATACTGATAACAATGTGGCAAACTCTGTAGAAGTTCTTTAGGGCATCTCAGTGTTGTTGTTTGATGATGAATACATTTCAAGGGGGTAAAAGACATGAGCTATGTGCTGTTGAATCAACGTTAAGTGAAATTCATTTGCTTAGAATACTACACTTTGGCGTGGTAGTAGAAGCTGTGGGATCAATTCCAACAGCAATCACAGTTGTTCAAATTACTGCTCCAGTCCACATACTCCATGCCTCATTTGTGAAAACACATTAACTATTTCTCTGAGAATATGTGTTTCCTTTTCACAAAGACATAACAGTGTGTTCTGCAGTCGCAATTACCCAGACTGCTCTCGCGTGTTTGCTTTCTGAGCCTGAAATGGAAAGAAAAAATACTTTTTGATGTGCCATGTGTGTGCACAGTTGACACATGTGGACTATTTAGTACATACCTTTGCCATATTTACGCATCACACTGGTCGCATATGCGACCGATTTCACTGCCTCAGGTTGAGCAGTGGATGAGTCAAATCACTTTGCCTTGTCTTCAAGTGATCAGTGCTCTTTCACGTCTGTCTGGCCCTTCCCTTCTCCCCTGAATACACATGAACCCAGCTGACTCTGCTAATGTATGACAGCTGTGGTGTCGACGGGCAAGAAATTGCAGCCATTACTTTTCTTCCTTTCTGAGGTTTGATATCAGGTCACTCATAAGCCCTAAAGCTGCATTTAACCGGAGAGTCCTGTTCAAGCCTTTATTTACAATCCGGGCATGGACTGGATATGAGGTCATTAATTAAAATTGTGTGGTCCTGTGGGTGGAGATGGATGGACAGATGACATTCTAAATCGTTGCTCATGGATTACACCTGACTCGCATGTTTGTACTTACAGAGGCCTTCCTGCGTGAAAGGACAGACTTAACTAGGTCAGTGCCATTTCCAAGATGCTGCATCTTGCTGAGTAAGCGTGTGACACAAATGTCTGTGAGGTCAATCTCCCTCAGTCACTCAAACAAACCAAATCATACCGCAAACACACACACACACATAGGTCAGGTGGATTTGAAATGGAGGATGCAGTAGTGGCCTGATCCAGCATCCCGCTTGGGACCATTCAGTGAAGGAGGTGCACTGGTCCTGATAATGGAGGAGTCAATCATCAGACCCCACCACTGAACCAGCACAGTCCCTCAGCATGGTTCACAGCACGCTGTCAAGGTCCCATTCGCCACATCCTTTCATGCTACCTTACATTTCTGAATGTTCATTGCAAGGAGCACATCCACATAATGACCATCAGGAGACAGAATTTCATTTGACTTAGTTCATTTTCACCTTCAATGTTTTCCATTGAAATTAAAACAAGCAAAACATGGACATGGCCCTGTACTCCTTATGTATAATTTACCCACAGTGGGGAGGAACTATAGTAAAATCCAAAGATGGTAATTTACAATGTCTCCCACCGTAAGTCCATAACAAGCCCCTGTTGTTTTATTGTGCTCCTGTGCTGAGTTACGGCGCTTAAACAACATGGAGTTTAGTGAACTCCAATAAAGCAGGTAGAAATGTAGTGTATGTTTTGGTACCACCCAAGTAGGGGATAGACCTCTGATTTCCAGCATCTTATTTTACAAACTTCTAGATCATGATGGGGAAATGATTTGTTGTTTGCAAGAATTTGAATCTGAATCAACTTCATTACCATGGTCAGTAGAAGAAGAACATTCTCTGCTGGGCCCTCCTGATGAGGGACCTGATGGTCAGCTCCCATTTGAGGTCCTCGGTGATGGTGGTTTCCAGGACGCAGAAGGAGTCCACAATGGGAATGGGCGAACCAGCCTACATGAGAGGGGACGGAGAAATTGTGACTCTCCTGAAGTCTATGATCATCTCCACTGTCTTCTGGGCGTTGCGCTCCAGGTTGTTGTGGCTGCACCAGGACACCAGCCGCTCCACCTGCCTGATGATGGTGGTGTCATCCGCAAACTTGATCAACTTCATGTACTGGTGGGTGGAGGTGCAGCCATGGAGAATATCACTGGAACGTTTTTTAGAAAACCTGTTATTGTATATATACAATAATATATATTATTGTATACTATATATATATATATATATATATATATATATATTATGAATAAATGGGTTAGAAGCTGGTCTGTCGCAATAATTGTTTTATCCCTCTCCATATTCCTGTCCTGTTTGCTGCCTGGAGGAGCTAGCCGTGTACACTGTATGTCAACAGCACACAAATTGAGTTAGAGGGGATTGCAGAAGTGATTGGACTAATAACGTGGACACAATGTTCCTTTGAAGAAAACTAAATGACTCACTTTCAATCATGAATGACACAATCCGAACCTGAAAACCTTCATTTAGTTGTGCCATTTCATTGCACATCTTGGTCCATAGTCCCCAGTGAAATGATGTGATGACAGCCGTGTGTCCCGTTCCAGACAAATAAATAACCTGTGACAATATATTAGATAACTAGTATAGAGAGTATGTCGACTTCTGCCATATGGTGAGAGTCAATCAATAATTTCAGTTTCATTGAAGTACTCACCATGTCATTGTTATGTACTGCAGATGCACACACATATATGGATGCATATGCTCATTGCCTTTCAGTGAGTATTCCCACTGAGCAGGAATAATTTCCTGTGTCCAAGTTAGAAATATACTTTCCACTTGTGCTGGCTACAGATCTGTTATCACCATGATCCACTCGGTCTTTCAATTCCATGAAAACGCACTTCATATGGGCCTTCTCTGGAAATGTTCCATGTCCGCTCATGAAATCTGCCTGGAGCCTCAATGTTTGCTTCTGGTGGTTCAGTTGACTCAACATTTTTTTTTTACCCTTTCCCCCCTTTTTTCTGCGCCACGAGGATCACATCCCAACCAGTCATGTTGACATTCTGACGTGGGTGTGGTGGACTTTAAATCACACACTCCAAGCCTGCGATTTAGCTCGCCACAAGGGACCACATCTTAAATATTGCCCCATTTGCAAAAAATCAGTGGAATAGAGAGTCAAGAGAAAATTTAAAGATGTGCGGTAGCAAAAAAATCTTGCCTCAACAAGAAAAATACACACACACACACACACACACATATATATATATATATATATATATATATATATATATTATAGCATGCAATCTCACGTGCAAGTATCTTCTATGTGGATGTTCAACCTCAACACAGTTCTCTTTTGTTGAAGGTTATTTAATCCTAGGTCTGCTACTCTGCTCTGGTCATGGTTGTGGTCCTTTCACATCTGGAATATCGAGCACCACCACAGATTTTGAACTCTTCCTTGCTATGGCTAGCTTCCACTGAGTCCATTGCAACTTGCTCACGGAATCTCAGTCTGTGAAATTAACCGGTTGAACAGAGCATCATGTTGGAGGGAAACTGAAGGTTTCAAGTGGATACAAAAACGAAACAATACAAAACAATACAAAATGATACAAAAAGATACAAAACAAGAGGAGGTCCGACAAAAGAAAGGCTATATATTATCATAATTAAATGAATATGAATATAAAATCTTTTTTACAACAAAAAGAATTGTGACCGTGTTTGGGAAAATCTTTTGGCTTTTTGAAAGAAACAAAACAAAACAAAACAAAACAAAACCAAACACAACAAGGAAGATAGAAGCCTGAAATAGTATTGATCTCGATTCCAGTGATTGTTGTGGCATGATATTTTTGTGGTGTGTGCTACTTGGCAACAACAAATATAAGGAGTTTAACGGTGAGTGAAATCTGATTGTAGAATGTATTTAAACCCCATGACTAAGTGCTGGTTAAAATGATGACAGACTAAGTCAGTGCCAACATGTGGCTTGGTCTGATTATAGCCTTGAACTCCACTTCTACCTGAGCATGTCCTCTGTGTCTGTCTCTTATTATGTCAGCATGATTCTGCTGGCCATGTGGTGCATGTGTTCTGCTCGCCAGTCTTGGTCATTCATTATTAAGCGGCTCCTGATGTTAGGCCGGCCGCGGCGTCTCCGGTGTCAGATACCCACATGATCCCCTCCACTTAACTCCAGTGTGTCAGGATCCACTTCACTCTCTGCCCTGCCAGAGCTGCTCCCAAAGTGTGGTGCTCCCCTTTGCTGCTCTCTTTTCGCCTCCAACTGCTTTCCTCATCAGTATATTAGTGACAGCAAGTGGCTTAAAATGCATCTGGATATTTCTCTTGCTCCCACAAGGTATGGCTGCGATTTTATACCTGAATTATAACATTTGCAGCATTTTCAAGGAGTGAGTGTGGTGTTCAGGGGATTCAGAGTGTTCATTTTAACAGACGTGTGGGGTAGCAATTCTGGGTTGGATATTTGTGAGGAGAAAATGTCCGGTGGTCTCCTGGATGTCTGCAGTTTGCCAGTATGTCATCATTCATCGATGATGGATTCCAGAAGCTTCATGACACTGTGTCATTTAGCTTGCAGGTGTTCTGTGTAATTGTGTGTGAAACATGACCTGACCTTCACAAGTGACACGTTGTTGCCTAGAAACATCACCTAAGCAGCATGTGACTTCCTTTTCTGCAAGTTGATTAGAGGTTCCAGTCCTGAGGCCTGAGAGGGGAAAGTTTTCCAAAATCATGAATTGAAGGAAACCTGCGGAGGTCAGGCCAGACTCAGTGGACTCAAACAAACTCACACTGAACTGTATTACCCCTAGTGAGCTGTTCAATGCTGCATTCATTTTTATCTTTTGCTCTTGTTTTGGAAACTGTACGTATCAAGTGTCAATTTCCTGACAGCACATATTTTGCCAGGCTGTTACAAACTCAACTGTGCAACTATCACAGAACTTCTTATGCATTTTGATCAGGTTGCACTGGGAGGACATCTTTATTTGGCTCACATTTAGTTCGTTGGCAGAGTCATTTCTGATGGACAAAACACCATTACTGCGTGCAGTTGTAATAAACGTAAGACTCTTGGGGAATGGAGAGGTGAGAAGAGCTAATCAATTATGGGACCATCTGCACAGCATAAAGAGTGTTTTATATCTTTTCCTAGTTGTTCCTACAACAAACAGCAGCCAAAAGCAGTTTCAGCATGAGTAATAGTCATATTTGGGTCACTGTTCACATGAATTCAAATGAGCTATGATGGTTTAAAAAACTGAAAAAAAAGGTAAAAAAAAAACAACAAAAAACCAACAACAGTTCATTCAAATGCATTGGGTAGACATGAAGAAAAGACAGGGTGAAATAGTTTTGATATAGTCACCGACAAACGTGACTGTTGCTGGACGTGTCTCACAAACCCATTTCTACTGCATCCGTGGAACCAGCTTAATCCACACTGAGACATACTGAACAGCATTGGTTTTAGGAACTTTTTCGGTCTGTATCACGGAACTTGGTGTGACATTACTGACATGTATAACAATGTTTATACATGTCAGCTGGAAAATGTTTCAGCCAAGTTTAACCAACAAGTTAATGATTGAGACACTGAGTTTTTGCATAATTCATGTAGCCTCAAAAATAATTCATGGACTCATATACAATGGACTTAATTGACTAGTAATGAAGTAAAAATACCCTCACTCAACTGGAGTTTTTGAGTACCTGTACTATAGTCAGTAAATCATTCTGTTGGCGCGTCTTCTGCTCAACATTTGACAGTCATCTTACTTACGTTTGCTTATTGATAGTGATGGGCTGATGAGGCTTCATGAAACACTGTCCATATTTTCTGAGCCCACTAGATGGCACTCTCTGCTCAATTTTTATTTTTTATTTGAGCAACCATTTCAATGACACCTAGCATCATTTAGAAACCTACAATGCTGTTTAATGAAGTCTCATCAGCCCATCACCTTTTATGACAGATTACAGTTCACACAACTTGACCAAGCTCCTGCACTGATTAATGCTGGTGGATTGGGGAAGCAGGAGTGTGTGGCATCTTATCACCTAACATCAAATGAAATGTAAACATTAAAACTCCTCATAGCCACCTTCACTGATGATGTGTGATTTTGATGATGAAGTACAGACGCACTGGCCGCATGTATCCTATGACAATGTTTCACTGAGTAAGACTGTGAGTACTACATTAGCAGGAGAAAGCATATGTTTGTTGTGACGCTGGCTCCCACCACACAACACCCTGGTGAAAAGACTGACCACGCAAAAGTCCTCCAGGACCGAAAGAAACGTCAACATTTCATGAGAGTGAGTGAAGAAGATTTGATGCATCAAGGATAATTGTAACTCTAGCGATGAGTTTTGAGGTTAAATGAATGACTTTCATCTAGAGGAGCAGCTTGTGACTTTACTATTGGAAAATAAAATACGGCTGTTTCCTTCTTCTGAACTTCAATCGCACACTCTTCAAACACACTATTTTGTCTGAAGACTGAAGTGAAGCGTTTTATATTGCTCTTCTTCTCCAGCACCAACTCAACCTGTAAATGTCTCATTGAGTTAATTCTAATGAATAAAACAGCTGCAGGCATAGAGGCGGAAGAGACAAAGAGGTTCACCAGAATGGTTTTAATATACCTTCTCAGTGATTATGTGGATGTACCTCCAATAGTCAGTCCAACCCTTTGCTTTCAGAGTCAAACATTTAATTTCATGAAGTTGATTTTAAACATATGTAAGTGGTTTCCCAGAAGCCTCAAGGCAGAGTGTAATCTGATGACCCCTAAATGAGAGTGACTTTTGCATCTGCAGGGCAGGAACACATTTTTATTTTAATCTAACTTTCAACCAATTATGAGCTTTCTATTTTTCTTTCAACATTTTAGCACAGCATAGGATTCACTGTGATTCAGTGTTTGTGTCGTGAGAGAGTACCACAGTTCAAGAAAGGGGTCACTTGTGTATCTGGAATGTGTCGGTCATCCTGTGAGAAGCGTCTCACAGAAATAATAAGGACTCTCTGAAGCACATCAAAAGATCTACAATGATTTTCTTGTTTCAGTCGGGACATCCAATGTTCACTATTTTAGAGTCACACTGAGGGGGCTGCTTTGATTTAGAATTGCTACAGAATGATAGACTGTCAGGATTTGGTTACTTACTGTGATTAATGCTATAACTACATGGTCATCAACATATTTGATGCCCTTAATCCGCATTCCCAACGTGGAATTACTAAGATTGTTTTCTTGTTTTTTTCTTGACAGGATGCAAACAAAGAAACCTTTTAACAATGAGCGATATCAGAGGAGGAAATCAGATGACGACAGGGTTCTTAAAGCAGCTTAGCAACGTCAGAGTGAGGCTTTAGTAGCTCCTCTCAACAGAAGTCAATCAGAAGCTACTGTAAGAAGAGAAATGATGTGTGAGTGTCATGACCAGAATAACAACGGAGCAGTTCATAGAATTCTTCCAACCTGCTAACAGATAAAACCCTGAGATGCAGTTTTCTCTGGGAACTGTCATAAGTGCTGCTGTGTGAACGGACTAAAGTCCAGCCAAAAGCGTCTTGTCCTTTAAATAAGTCAGGACAGTGTTATATGAGGAATGTTCTAAATTTAGATTCTCTGAGATAATTGCTAAGTACAATGTTGTGGCAGGGAAAAACTGTTTTGTCATCTTGAGTGTTGTGTGATGTCAATGCAACTATTTGACAAAGCTGCTATTTGTTTGCATTCTCACCGTGCAATGAAACACCAACACCACCATTATTAAATGTCAAGAAATAATGGGTTTTATTGAGTAATCTACGATGTCAGACATGGTCACTGTTCCGTTCCACTGTTAGGGAAACAATAACAAAAAAGAGTGGCACTCTTTGGGGAGTTTGAACAACCCAAACTCCCTTATGTATTGACATTGACGTTATATTGACCTTGTACAATTTAATACAATTATGAAAACCTTCTCCTTAGCTGCTCTCATTCTGTCCTGGTTCACCCAAATATTGTCTTGTCTCCGTGAAAATTGCTTGGAGGGAAGCTACTCTGGAAGACATGGTGAGTCCCCTACACTGAGTGAGCTTCCTCAGCAGAAGGGAGTGCATGTAACAACACGGTCCTCTGTACAATGGAGGCATCGTTTTCAGCCTCAGAACCTCCCTGCAGCAGACTGTCATGCAGTGTTCTGAGTCACAGCAGCAGTGATTGCTGCTTGTCGGAGATTTTCTGAAAACCAATGATAATTTGGGAGTTGAGACAGCGGTGCTGCCAGGCTGCAGGAAGAGTGCTCAGAGATAGAAGTTTTACAATCAAAGGAGTGACTTCTTCTCTATTGATCTCTTGAAAAATGACTTTAAAATTCCTGAAATGTGAAATCACAGCTTACAACATCCTCACATCCAGATTGGTGTTTCTCGATAAAAACCTTTAAGAGCTACATGATGAAGGTGAAATTGTTTTATATTTTACACATTGTTTTGATTGCTTTATGGTAGTTCCATGCTGAGTAAAGTCAATGATATTATAACAATGATCTTAAAACATAAATCATTGAAAAATAATCGTGATTATCTTATTTGCCATAATATTCCAGTCCTTAAACTCTTGTCATGACTCCAACGGTAGCAAAGATGCACTCCGGGCCAACTCTGATACGCAGCTCCTTTGTCACAGAGAACAAGGGTCGACTTTCAACTCAATTGTGTGGGAGGGGAATGTCTGCTCCGTGGTTCAGCACATCCAGCTGATTGTCATCCCTCTGTGGTGACGCTCAATTACAGCATTTGTACAACACACAACTGATCTTTTTTCCATATTTAAATGTCACAGCATTCGAAGTCTCTTCAATATAAGACGAACACTGCTGGAAGTTTCCCTGCACAAAGTTTTACCGGAATCTGTTTAGCAGCTCGATCAAGATCCAAAACGCGTCAGTGAACTGCATTACCTAAATAAAAAGCTATTTTGGCTTCTCCACTGGTGAGTGGCTATGCTGAATTATTTTTCCTGATTTCCTCAAAGCTGCTTTTTTTCTTCTGTTGTTCGGTGTGGCAGCCAAACCACATGAGCGTGTTGTTTTGTGCAGACCAGTTACTGTGTTCAGCTTGGTGGTTTCGAGACCAGTCTGTCTGTCTGCTGGACCTCAGATGATTACAAAGAGATGTGGAAAGTTATCATTGCACGGGGACTCAAACTCTGAGGTACAAAACAATAAATCTTTGGCGCTTTGTGGAATTATGCAGCAAAGTAAAGGACTAGTGGTGGTGTTAACGTAGTATATTAACAGTATCTATTTTTCTATGCAACAAAATAGAACCCCATCAGCTCCATTAGAAAGACTAATAACTCAAGGTCAGCACACATACCCCCTTGTAAAAACAGAGTTTGGATAAATCTTACATGTCATCTATTAGGCACCTACCGCACCCACTAGTTGGCACGGCAACTAGTCAGTCAACAATGGAAAGCATTTTCTCTTGTTCCAAAGTGTGAAGAAAAAACATTTTCGTTTGTCAATGATTTCTTGAAATGTATGTGACCTTGGCATGTGCTGATGTAACCTAAAGATACAATGGGTGCAGGAGCATCGCGGCTGATAATAGGTGACTATTATAGGCACTTTAAAAACAGTCAAGCATGACTATTGGTAAACACGAGCTCATGAAAAGAATTTACATATTTCTGGATAAACACCAGCAGATTAATTGGTGGTCCATATCAATGTTTGATGGGTTTGTCATGATTCATAAGAATGCCAATTAAGTCCATCCAAGTACATGAAGCTGATCGGCCTCCAAAATATATACGTATCGGGTTAAAAGGTTAAACAAAAAAACATAATATTCAAAGAAGTAACAGGTTATGATGCATCAGTTTTTCAAACCACTGACTGAAAAATCAGTGTATAATTGAGACCAGTGAAGCTTCACCACCCTTATCTTCTCAGGCAGCCCGCATTGAGGAACTCATGTGGAAATGCACATATTCAAGTGGAAACAGAAGAATTCTATGATTATATAAGGGTTACTTGTTACCAGAAGACTGTTACCTAAACTTCCATGGCCACATCATTGTAAATTTGGCACACTGACTGGGAGTCCAACGTCTCAAACTCTTCAAAAGTCTCACAGGTGACCCAAGAAGGACTTAGCAATAGATAGCATTTCAGGCACAATTCATGGATTGATCTTGCTCATCTCTTCGGTCGCACTAAAGGCACCAGGTCTTCTTTTGGTTATATTAAATCCAAAGATAGCGAAGCATTATTGGGCACATCATTCGTGAAGGCGTGTGTTAACACTGAATGAACAGGAGAGGTTTGCTTTGGAACAAGCACAAGTATGAACCTAGTAACTGCTGATTTGTGTTTTCCTTGCAGTCTTTTCATATAACATTGAGACTTGATGACGAGTGACGGAAACATGTGCCAAATCACTGCGGGATATTTAAACCTCCTCTACACACATGCAAAGAATAAAAATCAGTAGTCTAGCGAGCATGGAATCCATACCCAAGCCAAGTCCCTGGCTGAGTGCTTGTTTTGCTACCCTGCATGTGACTCGGGGCTAAGACAGTGGCGTCCTTTGTGTGGCTTACCGAAGTACCACCACATTCTTCACAGAAACAAAATGGGGGTAGGGTGATTGGGAAGCACAAGTCCACTCGGGTTTCTTCACAGACACAAAAAGAAATGTCCACCTCAGCAGGAAAATTAGCACAGGCTGCATTAAACCTTTTACTACTCAGTATACCACTGCCTCTTTTGAGGATGCTTTGGCGCTGTCGCAGTGGCTGATACACATTTGTCTGCAAAGTTTTCCTAAAATGTGTTGTACTCCACTCAGAATTACCAATCCCACTCAAGTGGTCCTTAACGCCTCTGAACTGCATGATTAGCTGCACCTCACGACTCATCTCTATTTCGATGGTAATCCACACAAGAGGGCTTGGCGCGTTCAAGGATCTCTCATGGAACCTGACCGATTTCAGCATTGTTGGTTCTGACCCCCATGGTCAAGTTTCAGGCCAGTAAATTTCATCTACAGCTCAATTGTCAGACCGTGATGCTGAAGTTATATCATTCTTTGGTTTCCTATTCTTGACCAGAACTTTTCTCACCCAACTCAACTGTGTCTCACTTTAGCTACCCTCTCAGGCTTTCTCTGAAAATAGGCACGGTGGTGGTCACGGTCAATGGATGCCGACATGGTTTGAAATGGAAAATGTTAGAATGTATATATGTTGATAATTTCAAAATAACATGCCTTTAGTCAAAGGAGACAGGATGTGGAATGGAGACAGGCTTGTTGAAGATGATCAGCGTCACTAATGCAATTCTGCTGCGGTCAGGCAACCCAGCACTTTTGGGATGGAAACCTTAGGAGAGACTGACATTGGCTCCTAGCAGACCATAGGACTCGTGACAAAGACACTACTGGGAAGTGACTGATACGCATGTTTTCCAAAACAATAGAGTAATGACTACAGCCTCGCTTGTAATGAAGGTTCTTCCGCTTGTCTCTATTGATCGCTCCGCACTGTGCAGCATTAGGTAAAGGCAGGCTGTGTGAGTGTAGTCATGTCAGAGCAACCTGCTAATTGTTATTACTAAGAATGAATTCTGAAGCTACACTGCTGCAGGATTTCAACAGCTAAAAGGATTAAAGTTTGGCCCAAGCGCATGGACTTCCACAGCTTCTCCAGATTGGAAATGGACTAATCCAAATGGGATACATCAATAAATGGCAGAATAAAGCTGCAAGCACTTAAGAGCGTCACCCGGGTCTGCCCGACTCAAAGTCACTGGATGGCAGCCAGCCAATAAATTAGATGATAAGAAATATTATACCGCTGGCATACTCACTGCTCACTGCTATTTAAAACAGAGAGCTTTATTGATAATTGAATTACTTGGGTGGAAAGGGAAAAAAAGAAGGACAAGAATAGAATGTTTGGAGGCGGATCAATATTGTAGTGTATCAAGAGGCAGCGTCACAGCCAGCAAGACGCTACATTTATCCTGTGTTCATGTGGCTACTGTTGCATGAGACTATTTAATCTGCAATGATCCTTTCGCGATTGACTGAGTGTTTTACATATGGGCAGAAATGAGAAGATGACTAATGGTGAGTTGTGTCTGTTTTAGGTGACCGTTTAACCGAAGAATGGCGACTCCCCAGGGCAGTTCCAGACAAAGCAGCTCCCTCTCTTCTTCTCCGATGAGGTACATAAAACTGAGGGTTGGCAATTCATATGTATTTATATATATTTATGGATTATGGATACATCAAGTTTTGAGTCAACACGACATGCCTTCATTTGATCTTTATGTTCCTTATCCCCACTATATCATATCCAACCAGACATTTTATGATTTTACTGACAGACAATCCACACAGCAGCAACTGAAGCTACCACAAAGTAGTTAATAAAGTTAGATGTCTGCAAGATATACACAAAAAGGGAACACCTTTGACCATAGTACAAAGTATTTTTACTGGGGGAGGTAGTAAAAAAATAAAATAAAATAAAATCAACCATTGGTTTTACTCAGGCTCAGGGCCAAGTTTCATTTAGTGTCATGTATGTACTTCATGCATGTTTTGGTAATGTCGTCACATTTTAAAATGGTTTGCGCCTGGAATGGGTACCCTGAAATATGTTAGCTGCCAAAGTAAATGGAAACACGATTAGCATGTTATTTGTGTCGATCATTTTGAAAAATTTGAAATGAATCCTGCGAATTCCCACCTCTAATTTTCACTTTTTTTCAGAAGGAGTGCTTACACGTCTCCGTTCAGAAATGTAAAAAGAAGAAGCAATGTGGTAAATCATTAGCGCCATTCTCAGACTCAGCAAGCATTTCAGGAGACTCTTATCCTGAAATGCTTGCTGACGTAACAATACTCTAACATAGAGTATTCTGCATGATGCCATCTAAATGAATCATTCCGATCAAAAGAAGCATTCATTTAGTGAAACAGAAATTGAAGCTAGGTATTAGTTTGTCATCATGATTCAAATAACATCATAAACAACAATAAATAACAATAGAATATGTCAATTTTTGTGTGACACCCATATTCCTTTATTGTCATCGTGGCAGAAAAGCTTGTCTCAGACAGTTCATGTGGATACTTGGAGAAGGTACCAACACAAAACTTGTAAAAGATTTTTTGTGACATTTCTGTGAGCTGCAGAACTTTAAAGAAATTAAACTAACTAAATGAGGAATGTCATTCCCTAGTAAAATCTAATATTTGTGTCTGTGTCAGTTGGATACCAAAAGCTGGTATCCAGCTTCCAAAAGCTGATATTCAGCTTCCAAAATACGTTGTTCTGGTCGTATTTTGGAAGCTGATTCAAACGCTTCCCGTACTGTTGCGTGAAGCAGCTTCAGCCAGCTGCTGTAAATAACAGTGTTCTGTCACTGAATGCATGATTATTTATATCCGTCAAATAATGTGTGTGCAAACGCTTACATGAGAACAGGCGAAGCACGTAGTCATTAGTCATAGATGTGGAATCAGTGAAGACATGCATGGACATGACGACTCATTCACAAATAGAATGTGTTTGTTGAAACGTCTTCCCGCCCCTTTCCTTCAGTGAGCATTGAATGCAATTGAGAGTCAAGCCAGAGACGTTTATAAATACTGTTAAATGACAAAGGGAGACTTTGCGGTTGAACCTCAGGGTTTTCTGGAAATAAGCAAGGCAAAGACAATGTGGGGAAAAAAGAGAGGTGGCAAGTGTAGACAGGGCTACTTGGGGTATTGAGGAAGGCCAAAGAGAGAGGCAGTAGGCTGATGGAGGAGCTTAGAGTGGAGCAAGCTGTGTTCAGGATGGGCAGCAGGTGAGGTTGATTGGGGACAGGGATGGAAACATGTTGTCTAGTGGACACCGTGTTAGCCCAGTGTGTAATGAGCATTGTCGCAGTCAAGACCACCTAACACAAGATCCATTCAAAATGTCACAATGTCAAGTGCAAACCATAACTAGGACTTAGAGTGGGCAAGAATGAGTCACGGCTATGACCAGGTCCAAGACTGAGAACAAATACGGATGACAAAAGCATTAATGTACTGTATTTGTGTCTTGTCAAGGTGGTTGATGAGTGGCGATGGATCACAATAGAATCATGGAAGAAAATGTTTTAAAAAGAACACAAATTCTCAAGAACACACATACAAAGCGGGTCAATAACTTGGGACTTGATGCTGGATTTCCCATCATCTCTGTGTATAAAAAAAGGTTCACTAAGAAAGCAATATTGACTGGCATAAAAGTGGGAATCAGCTGAAAGTTTTTCCAAAATAAAAGGCGGACGTGGTTGTGTTGTAACTCGGGTGATTTAAAAAGGATTCACCATGTTAGGGAAAACACAGAGAATAAACAGTCTATTTCAGGCGAAGACCAAATTGAAGATCTTGACGCTACCGATCAAAGTGATGAGATGATTGAAACGGTAGTTCAGGGAAGGTGGTTGTGAGGGCAGCTCCCAAAGAAGGACAAGCATGGGAAGAAGTTGAATTTCAGAAACCTGAAGGAGGGCAGTACAATCCTGTGAAACATGACTAAATATTCCTCCTGCGCAACAGTATTCTCATTAGGAGGTAAGCCAGTGATTATGATACTCGGACCTCATTGACTAGTTTTTGATGGGGACATTTTCCTGTGCAGAATAAGGAGGCACACTTCTTCAGATATGAATCCAAGTCACAGTATGTTTTTTATGTTTTTGCTATGTGTAAGGATTAGCTCTGACCCCTCACCATTAAGACTTGGTGTCCTCAAGTTCCCAATAGACAGCATGCTAATAACTCCTCAAGTATGTGGTCTCGTGGCTGCAGAAATGCAAAGGTGAGAGTCTGTAGTCAGAAATGTGTTTTCCAACAACATTGAACGACTGGATAAAATAGCAGAGCATGAGAGAAAACATGAGCTGCCCTGTGTGAAGCTGCACTTGGATGCAGATTAGAGAAGGTTGAAAACATCTGGATGTCAGATGTCCGCCACAGTTGCCAGGACTTTGCTGCATCACTTTGTCCGTCAGAGTTTCACATTACAACCAACTGGGCTTGACCTTAGGCCAGTGAAAACCAGGCGTGACTTGCAGATTTAGAAACACCATATGCTTTAACCATTCCGTGAGCTCATCTTTTCCCCCATACCATGTGGAACCATCATTATGGAGAGTGGTCTCCCAAGTCTTTTTACCACAGCTATTGTCTCAGTAAAAAGCAATGAATCACATGATGAAGATGTATTATTTTCTCTAAAAGAATGCCTTAGTTGGGATTTCTTTGCTGAAGAAGTAGCCACACTTGCTCATTTAAAGCCAAACCCACAACGTTCTGCTCTCATAAGCTCACAGCTCATTCTGACCACATTTCCATTTGCCTCGCCTCAACTGGACCCCTCTCATGTTGTGGCAACAGTGGAGGATGGAACATATTTCCATTTGTTCATACGTGCTTGGCATCAGAGGACGTGAATAATCACGAAACCACTGAAAGGAAGGATTTCTTCCTAATTTAGATTAATGCTTCCAGTAATGCATCCATCGCTGTGTCCTTGCCGTCAGTTTGTCATTACACAGAGTGACCACAGTTACAAGTTCAGGCTTTCAAAATGCTTGTTACAATGTTCTCTTTGAGGCCTGTTTGTCGGCCTGCTCATGGGGTGAATCTGTGTTTTCGAAAACACAACATGCCAAATATAAAGTAGCAGGGTTTTCTCACCTGCACATATATTGTATTAGCCAGGCTGTTCCGGTTAACATCTCTGGCAACATGCTGGTGTTGCACATTCGTCTCACTAAATCGACCACAGGTACACTGTCAAACTCTAGAGTCGTGAAAATTCTAAAATCAAAGATGGACATTTAGAGGATCAAGCCGCTCTCCTGCGCAGCCATTGTAGCTTATTGCCAGAACAGAATCCCCTGAATGTGTTGTGTTTGTTTGACATCAACTGATCCTCCCATGTTAGTTGCAAACTACTGTACTACTGCCATATTTATCCAGTGATTGAATAATTGAAAGAGAATGACTGAACAACTCAGCTCACTGTGTCATTGGAATGTCCTGAAAATCAGATGTATAGCTGATCCTAGTACAGAATTTATGGCTTTCCCCACCAGGTCATTTGAGTTGAATAAACAGAAACAATCGGAAACAGCTAGCGCTTAAATATTATAGACAGAAACTGGCTGTAATGTAGTATCATATGACTTGTTTGTGTCTGGGGCAGATTTCAGCGGACATTGTCCTGCTGTGTTTCTCTGTGAAAAGAGAGCAACACTGCATGTAGGACATTATGTCAAAGAAGTTAATTTGCTCACTTCAAGGAAGCCAAACTGTGCCACTCAGGACGTCCACACTTTTAATTCCAAGCAGCAGTGGGGAGCTCTCTGCTGTTTAGCTACGCATGGAGAGTCATCGCCCTGATCTTAAGTGTTGAACATGTACCTGTATCTCAAGACACTGACAGCAACATGTAGAACAACTCTTGTAACAGCCCTCAAGCACCATGAACAAATCAGCTCCAGCAGTCCAAAAGTTCATTTAGTGAGTTGCAGCATGTCCTCAGTTTTACTCCTGCTCATGACTGGTGAGCTGTGAGCCAAATTGTAATCTTTACATTTTTTTGTTTGGTACTTGCTGTGGAACCCTTGCAGATATTCCTGCGGTCTTTTTTTTTTTTCCACAGGGGTGTAATCTAGTTCTGTAATTACTATATGGTACAGGCTGTGTCCATAAATGTGCCAATAGGAAAAAATAAAGAAAGTCAAGTATGGTGATGAAAGGCAAAAAAAAAATCGACAAGGATTCTCTAAGGAGGTTTACTTTGAACATGCATCCTTATAGCCGTGGAGTGCAAAACTATAGAGATAGAAGTTTAGGCGTCCCAGCTCTTTCATCTGGCAGAAAAAAAATGTGAAGGCAGTTTGAGACGAGCGGAAAATGGATTCCTCCAGATCTTGCTGTCCTCCTACACCAAGACACAACATCCTTTGAGGTGTGATGGCTTTCATTCTGCCGTACGCTGCTGTTGACTCACTATGCTTTTGCAATTGATAGAAGAGGCGTCTGAAGTCGCAACAGGAATTGTGTCACTGTACAGTTGTATTTCCGTTCATCATCTTCCCCGATGATGTGATTAGTGGGTGACCCTCAATTGGCACGCAGAGAACTGTGGAGATAAATGTGTGTTTTCATGCATTAGCGGCTGCTGTTTTTAGCTGCAAACAATGTGACTCACACTCTGTGATGATTTTTGTCGGAGATCTTCGTGTGTGTGCGCAAGTGTTTGAAGGAAGGAGTCTCCCTAAATTCACGAGGCCTGTCAGGAGACGATCGCCTCCTTGACATTTTGAAAACATTTCGGGAACCTCAGGTTCCTTATTTGCACAGAACTTTTCACAAAAGTTTTGAATTGATGTAAATAAAACATGGCTTCCCACCTGAAGAAGAACAAGCTGCATTATTGGCATTTTTTCAGTGAAATTGCTTTCAGTTCAGCTGGGACGGTGTTCTAAAGCTTGTAAAAGCTTCCACCCTTTGTCCTCTCATCATTAACTGTCTGACTGACCAGCACCACCCAGCCTCTTCACACTGTCATTTTCTCTCGTTCTTGGTTTGAGTCCCACATTTCACATCAAAGAATCCCATGGTGTTTATTGTTCTTATTATTTATTGAGGAACAATTGTTAGAGAGGTCCACAATTATGACCCTGATATCCTGTGACTTTCTGTCTCACTTGTGGTTAGAATTGTCCTCACAAGGACACACAACTGGGTCAGTTAGGGTCACCAAAAGTATTACAGATTTTTACATGTACAGTGTGTTTAACAACATATTTTATCTGTCTCTTTAACTACTCCTTTGGTCAAACTCTGACTCTCTTTTATAATCTTGAGCTTAGCTGAGGCGTGAAGCGCTCTGGGAATCTGCAGCAGATCTGCAGCTTCCTTGTGACTCATCCAACAGAACCACGCCATGTGCCGTCAGACAGTCTTGAGGAGTGACTCACCTAAAAGCACCTGAAAGTTTTATTTTCACTTGGTGTTTCACAGAAATGATCAGTTCGCCGTGTTCTGCCTCAATAATTCTAAGCAGCAAACTGATGTCCTTTGTAAATCACCACAGCTGCCAAGCTCCGCATCAGCCCTTATTCTTAATGCGGTTTTAACGGGACATTATGTAATCCTGCCTCATTCCGACATTCATTTGATGTTTTTCAGTCTTTTGAACCACTGAAATGACAATTTGTGACCTTTTCAACCCCTCTTAGGTCTCCATCAAGTGGTGACCATGCAGAATGCAGTTTTGTCCCATACAACTTGCGGCGGCAGAATGTTGGCACCAGTGAATTTTTTAAAAAGAGCTATTATGAAAAATCTAATGAAAACAAACGCAGGTTCATGAGAAGATTATACAGGTTGTCTTCAATGCATTTCAGGCTTCAAATCAGTTCAGTGAGGTATAAGAAGAAACGATGGAAAGTATATTAAAAGTTGATCAAGCACTGACTTCAGTCCAACCAGCTCATATTTGTGAATGCCTCTTAATTTTGGACATCACACTTGTTACCATCTGTAGTAAGTACATAGCTCTCGACCAAACCTGAATAAAAATGGGCACAGGACTATCACAAAGAATAGTACATAGCAGTCAGCATTTTGTGCCACAGAAGTGACATTTCATAGTATTGTATTAAAATGAATGTACACTTGTATTTAGTATAGTATTGTGTGTGGGAAGATGTGAGGTTTCATTTTGTGAAATGAATGTATTGGTGAAGAAATGATTAGAAAAAAAATTAATTAATTAATTAAAATAGGAACCAACTAAGCACACTCACATAGACACACATATTTCTATCCTTGTTTTTCAATCCTGTTTTGACTCTCATTGACATAATGCTTTTACCACCCTCTCACCAATGAAACTTAACAATCCAAAACAAATGGCTTAATGTAGTCAGGACTCTGAAACCAAACGTAACCTCAATTATAATGACCCAATGATTGTGAAGCCCTCATCCTGAAATTGAGGCTTAACCTTTTGCGGTCCGGTGGGGACAAGGGAGTGTTTTCCCCAGAAAGGACTTCACTAGGATATATTTGTTTGAACACTTGTTTAAACACTTTAATGTCAACAAAACTCCAATAATTTCATTGGTCTGATGAGACGTGGCTCAATCTTAGCAGCATGAAGCACGTTTAAAAAGTCCATAATATAGTGAGCAATGACTGTGATTGGTTGACTGGGCTGCAGAGCATCAGGTGAAGTCACCGTTACTGTGCTTGCTGTTGAGGGTGATGGCACCTCACATGCTTATTGGAAGATCGACCAAGATAGTTTAATAGGATTGCAGTCAGAGAAACTGAGGTTTGTTTGACGGTAATAGCCTAAATGTCCTGACAAGAAGGTGGCTTGTCAAGACTCAGCACTCACAAGTATGGCAAAACATGACTGCTCCCAAACATGAATTACAAATAAAAAGTGGTCAAGAGACCATAGGTTTTTATTGATGTCACCTTTCCACTGCTGTGTTGTTCCAGTTACCTCGTAAGCTGATAAAAAGCATTTTTTTAAAGAACAAACTGCAATTCTCTATATAAATGTTTAACAATATCCATATCACTAGGTGCAGTCCATAGTTTGAAAACCAACACCTGTGGACACAACAGACAGAAACATTACTATTCATTAGCTATTGTTTTCTGCTGTCCTTTGCCATCATATCACTGGCTGAGCAGACATCGCTCTGTTGTCCACTGACCCTTTGGTTGCCTCAAATGGAAATACTATATTTTCCTATTTACCAGCCGGTGGCGTTGTGCTTCCCATTTCTTTGAAAACAAACACATATTATTACTTCTGAGAGGAAACGCACGCCTAACAAAAGCCAATGCCAAATGAAAGCTGACCCTGCTTGTCTGGTTTGATTTAAGATTTGTTTGTGTGATCGGGTGAGGAATCCCAGATAAATAGTTTTCAAATATTGTTGCTGACTTTCATCTGTTTCAATGAATATATTGGATGGGTTTATAAAGTCAAATATATATATATATATATATATATATATATATATATATATATATATATATATATATATATATATATATATATATATATATATATATATATATATATATATATATATATATATATACACATATATATATAGGCAAGTTTTTTTTTTTTTTTTTTTTGATGATATATTCCACTTTCCACTTTTATATTCCGATTTGAAAAGGTTGTAGCTTGAAAAGGGTCATAGGGATATAAAGAGCTAAATATTCAGGGGTGAACAGACTTACATTTTTAAACAAATATGCTTGTACTAATTATTGTGTCTGAAACTATATTCTGCTTGAACGTAATTCATATATTATTCATATATTAAATAAAAACACTATTTGACACTTTTATATTTGTCCTCCTGCGGTTTGCTTCACAATGAAATAAGCAGGTCTTCTTCTAGCAAGGACTGAGTTAGTGTCAATGATGATTGAGTTTGCTGTGAAGATTGGACTTTAATGATCTGTTCCTAGTGATACTGAGGGTCTTTATTGTCCGTTGGTTCTTTGCTCCACTCTCTAATGAGACCTGAGACTGACCCAAACAGTTCCCATCGCTCTGATTCTCTGTGGTAAACAGCATCCCTCTCCTGGCTTTGTTGCTGGATTACATCTGTGGGTTTTCTAATGAGTCCGCTCGCCTCGCCCTGGGGTCCACGCTCAATGATAAATATATGAGGTCAATGAAAAATATTTGTTTGGAGTAAACGCACTTCCATTTAACTGACTATTCAATACCCGCACAACAAATCAGTCTCCAGTGACCTGCCATTTGAACAGTGAGCTCAAACAAGGAATACTTAATGACCTGTCCACACGCGGGGGCGCCTTGACTCATCAGTAGGGCAGTGGATTATTTTTAAATTGCTTCAGAGTACAAAGGAGGTCTTGGTTTCTATAATGCTGGACAACAGCCGGCCTAGTACAACAAGTTAAGATGACTTGGTTTGTTGAAAAATGGAATCAGTGACATAGACAGAATAGCCACACTTTGCTTTTCACCACCAATTGTTGTTTGATCATATGCGCTCGCTCATTGGTAGTTGCAGTTGTACTTCAGCTTTAATTCCCTTTAAATACATTCATTCATTTCTTTCACCCAACCTTGTGTGTTCTTTGCCACAACTGAAGCATGAACACTGTTTTGACCCTCTGGAAGATGCAAACTGAATCCGAACCCTATGGTAATTTAAAAACTGGCTGCCGTTCAAGCAACCCTGGGATGGAGCTAGGTGTATTATCAAACTCATTTAACGTGCTGAGTTTCTGTATATATTTCTCAATTAGCTGTTTTCCTAATAATAATGATAAAATAGAGAGTAAAACTGTCACTCCTTTTGCATCTCCTCTTAAATGGGTGGCTATGTTCAGGTTAATCTCAGCATCAACCTCACTGTCTGGAAACATCCTCACACCTCACAGAACATTGAAAATCAATCAGAAGGGCCCAAACAGTTTGTGGCATAAATCAGTTGAAAAAAGAAAAAAAAAAAAACAAGGCTGGGGATTGATAATTAGTCCACAGCTAAATGGCATGTCGTTGTCCAAACAATTTCAAATGAAAAATCGTTACTGTCCTCTGGAGGAGGGGATGATAATTAAAGCTTTCACGTGTGCATCATCTCCACACTGGAGACTGATGCTACTGTCTTCAAAGCCAGGCACCTGAGAAACAACAGCAAGATGGGTTTCATGAGCCTTTGTTGTCGCAGCAGTATGATTAAAAGAGGCACCAAGGTGTGACGTCTGTAAACTGGACAGCTGCATTTTCCCTTCAGGCACTTTGAAAATGGCTGAATGCCTTAGCAATTAAAGACTCTGTCTCTCGTCAGTGTTGCTACTTTTCATACTTTTATTTCAATTCATAGATGGCAGTTACTAAAACTGCAGTGTTTTTTCTGAGATAATCATGGCTGATGTAAAGAAAGTTTTGACAACAGCTGCCAAGTGTTTTTGTTCCAACCAATCTAATCTTGACAGCTCCTCCAACCAGGTAATCTGAGCAGGTAATCTGAGATCAGTCAATGTCAGTCAGATACTGCTTGTTTCAGATGACACCTGTTTGGGTAAACTTAGTGTGTCTGACTGAACAAAAATCCGCACCCACTGCTGCCCTTTCCGGAACAGTTTGGTGACCCCTGCTGTACACCTTGGTTCTGGCACCCAATTCAGACATTGCTTTTAAAAGTTGTTGTTTCGATTTTGTATTTTTTATTTGCCGTCAGACCATGCAGATTGATAGTTCTCAAATTTTATGCATATTTATCAGAATTTTTCACCATGTTCTAGTTTTAGTTCCACAGGAATACTATCAGACGGCATGGTGCCTTCTGCCTAGTTGATAAAAATTCAAGCACCAATCGACCACATTGACTGCTGTCGAGTAAGTGCAAATTCTCAACTATGGAATATTAACTGCAGTCTGTGGTGGCCATGCTTTATACATTGCAACATGAAAGGAGGCCATCAGGCAAAGCTCACAGGAGGGCTTGTAGGTTTTCTTGTAAAAAAAATGGACTTTCTCTTGGCAGCACTGGATGAGTTTGTATATGGTTCATTTAATGGTCATGCTCAAAAAATGTATTCATTTTCTTGTCATTTTTCTGCAGTACCCACATGCAGTCCCTCCAAATGGACTCAGTGCAGAGATGGATGGAGGACCTGCGACACATGACTGAGGTGGAGTGCATGTGTGTCCTCCAGGCCAAGCCCATCGAAGTGGAGGATGAGAGCCAGCAGACAGAGCTAATCGTTGCCTCTGCTGTTGGTGGAGGAGATCATGTGGCCAGGAACAACCTACAGTCACTTCTGCGTCGAGCGCTGGTGGTGAGCACCGAGCTTGGCAAGATGTTCCAGCGGCTGGAGAAAGGACGATGGCAGAGGGTCCACAGCACGGCTGTTAGGGCTAACTGCCATGTGCGCTCCCTTGTGCATGAGTACAGCACTGCACGAAGCACACCGCCTGAAATGCAAAAGGTGGAAAGCATTTTTGGTGAAAATGTTGAAGTCATGATGACACTGATATCCTTATTGTTTGCAGTATGAGAAATCTTTGCTGGACAAGTGCATGGAGCTAACCAACATCACTGAGAGGTAAGACATCCAAACAGACAAATGTGGCAAGAATTGTTCTTTAATTCACTCTGTATTTGTGACAAGGATTCATGATACAGTGCCCACATTATCAGAGGCACTCTCTCCTCTTCGATATCATCCTGGCATAGTTTACTGAAAAGAAAGTTTGAAACTCTTTATGATTCTGCAGGTGTCTCCACAGCGATGACGAGTTCTTTCTGAAGTCCATGAGAGACGCCATCCATGAGATTCTCACAGATGTCAGTGACTCATTCAGCAACATGATTGACATGGCGTTGGCCAACGAGATACAGGTATGGCAGCTGAATGAAAAAGTCTTGCATCAGGAAGCTTTTTTGAGAATAAGACAGTTTCCACCATGGGTGCACAGAAATGTAAATAAGATTACCATTTGTTTACACATTCACCCCGCATGATTGACACCAAACCAGGGAGAGGTGAATCCCGGTGTCAGGTATGTGGGGGTGTCTTTGACAGCATAATATAAATATTGAAGTGCAGTTATGGCCCATAACTTTTTGAGTCAATTCTATAAAATAAGAGCAGTCTAATAGATATCTAAATGTATGAAGTGAGTCAGAATGATTCATCTCAATATGAGAACAAACAAATTGCACAGAAAAATCTGTGTTTAAGAAATTGACCTTTTAAGACATTAAAATGTTAATCTTAATTGACCCATAATCCTACTTTCAACTCTAATTCGTCCAGACAATGTTCTTGAATCATTGGTCGAGAGCCGTCTGACCATGTTTAAATGCAATGATACTGTAACAGTATCAAACAGTATACAAAGATTCCTTTGTCGAGGGTCCTGAAAAAGGATCCTAGGTTGTTTGTCTTTTGGGTACATATATGATAATTTCAGATGTTAAACAGAGAACAATTCTGTATGAACTGACGTACAATAGAGCATGGAACAAGCAGTGTCAACTGGCAGGTAAGGCTGGACTACCCAAATGGTACTGAAGGTGCTGGTGAAGCAAAATACCGGGGAAGACCTTAAGCACACATGAGCGTGTAAGCCTGCAGCAGTACGTATATGAAGATGTCTTTGACTCTGATGTCAGACAAACACTTGCAAGCGGAATTATTCACTGCTCCTAAGTCCTGATGGAATTCCAATTATGATCCTGGGAAATGAACAGAAATACTGCAGTGATTGTCAGAGAATGCGTTGCTTAATAATAGTTGTGAACAGTTTTCTTGTCCTTTCCAGATCCTCATTAAACAGATCGAATCTTCAGACAGCGTCCACACCATCAGCAACGCCATCAGTAACCTGCTCTCACTCACGCAAGACGGACCGCAGCTCTGCAGCATCATTGCAAAGGTGACATTTCATACATTCTTCATAAAAAATAAAGAGAAAAAAAAGTGAATGGATGTCCCGACGGCACATTATGATAAACTCTCTGTTTCACTGCAACACAAGATAAGACAGGCCAGACAGCAAGTCTCATTTGTCCATTAGTAAGTTGGCTGCTTCCAGTATTCTCTCGATAAGACCCTTCCTGGTCCTCCCTAAACACACATACAGAAACACACTCTTCCTCTGGCTGCCAGATTGGAAGATCAATACTGTCAGCTAACATTAGCAGTGAGCATTGATCAGGAGGTTCAGGCGTCTTAACCTCTCAATCCACCGCACTTCTGTGGTCCAGCCGACCAACAGTATCGTGTTTGCGGGGGAACCTGCTTCCCCATTGCAACAAATGAATACTCAATATAAACAATGCCTGGCTAAATCAATTCACCTCCATGAGCTCATCTCTCACGCAGACAGTCTTTACATTCTTCATTCTGAAACCCGTATGCTCATTATCAGCTGGCCTACTTTGTCAGTATTTTTTAATGATTACAAGGGAATTCTTACCTGAGAGGGAAATGTGACAAATAAAAAACACGGGGATGTAAAGCCACTGAATACAATTTTCTCCTGTACTGAGGCTACATTAATATGGGGATGCTCCTTTTCCTATCCAATCTGTTTTTTGCTGATTTCATGCAAAAAAGGATGTGGCTCTTTTCAGCAACAAAGTAAAACAATGTGGCAATGTTGGCCACCCCTGGTCTACGCAAACACAAAAACTCACTGAGCGGTCACCTGGACCACTGTGAGTGACCTGTTGTTGTCGGCTGCGGTGACAAATGTAATAGTTTACAAGTGTTTCAAAAAAAAAAAAAAAAATATATATATATATATATATAATTTTTTTGAACACGTGTTCATATATATATATATATATATATATATATATATATATATATATATATATATATATATATATATATATATATATATATATATATAGTATTTGGTGACATCAGAACGCTATTTTTTAGTTTTGAGATGTAAAGCCCTCTGTAATCTGCAGCCTTCCTCATGCTGTCTGTCTCTTCATATGTCCTGCCAGAGTTCCACCTCCATGATGCGTTGTGTGCCATCTGTTTGTTCAGATGTGTCTGTATTGTCTAAATATGTTTGACCAGGCGTTTATATGTAGAAGATGTCATTGGCTGCTTAGGATGGAGACCCAGTCACTGAACTGTTGGGAGATTGAGAGAGGATTAACAGAGATTTATTACAGGAAGAATGAAACCAAGGATGTCGGCACCAAAACGCGGAGCGTAGAGAACACACAGGGACAGGGACAAATCTGAAACAGAAAAACAAACAAATCAAAAACTCAAGCCTGACTAAGGGGGGCAACGAAAACACACTCTGAATTAACTCACAAGGCCCAAATAACAAAAAGCGCTTGCTGGTGGAAATAAAACTCACACACACAAGGAAATAACTATACTGACAAAAAAAAACCTGAGTTATATAAAACACACACGATACTACCAAGAAAAGGTGAGAAACAGAAAACGAGGCCAGGAGAACAACTAAAGTGGCGGCTGAAAAGAAAGTCAAGCACGCACAGAACTTCGATTAATCAGAGGCATGAGAGAGTGGAGTCACGAGGGAAGTAACCATCTGGCGACACGAACTGGCACCAAGGTGTAGACCTCCCTGAAAGGCACATTTAAACCTGGTTGATTGCCAGTGACGGTGGACATCCTCCCTCCAGTTGGTATCCGGGATTATATGGACGAAATGGATGCAGAGCACAGACAGACGGCTTCATTTGTATCTAGAGCCGTATGTAATGTTGAGCATTAATGGGCCTAAAGGAAGCTCTCACTACTTCACAGATTAGAAGACACGTGTTCACTTGGTTAACCAGCATGTGCAGTCAGCTTGTAGGCTACATTTCAAGTATCTTGCATGATGGAACACGTCTTAGTGAACTCAATAAATTTGATTTCTCAATAGACTAACAAAAGTTCATAATTGTCACACAGCTATAATCGTGTATTTAGAGTTGGACAAAACAACAACATCAATGCTGCTGTGGCTCAATGGCACCTGCTCGCCCCTCTGGACTTACTGACAACTGTGCTACAGCGTTTAGAGACTCTTCCTGGGATAGCAGAGCAATATTTCATAGGCAGCAAACAGGAAACGGGAAAAAGCGGTAAGAGTGGAGGGCAGGATGATTAGCCACTCAAAGCCCTGGCAGCGCGGCCTCGCTAGCAGGAGACATCCCAGCCCAACAAAATAGCCTTATTAGGATAATGGCTGCAATGACAGTCTACGTTCTGCTCCAGGTAATTCCATCTATTTGCTCAGTGAACAGAGCTGAATACCTATGGTCATTTTGATCTGAGGAGAGCTTTATTACCAACAGAAAGCTGATACACAAGTTATTTTTGTTTATGCCACGGGAAAATGTGGAGCCATTATCTCCAACAAATCATGCTTTTTCTTGTTCATGAAATATGTATATTCTGGCTGCTTTTATCTCACATGATAAATTGGGTGAGCCATTTGCTAGGCTTTGAGTTGGCAGACTTGTGAGGTAGAGGCGGCCAAATTCATCAGTCATCCCAGGTCTCTCGGACTCTCCGGCAGGCTTCAGTTCACCGGGACCCGTTGTCTGCAGAGGGAGCAATTTGATCCATCATCCCAGAGCAATACGCGTAGTTCCAGATAAGAGCTGATCATGACGCATTGATCTGGATTCTCTGGGTTACTTGCCAGGCTTATAAAAGTTTTTGACTGAATATATACAGTATCTCTTACTTACTGTTGAGTAAAAAAGAAAATAATAATAGTATCACAACTGCTGAATTCAGTGCCAAAACCGCATGTGGAGGTGAGTCCCTCTAAATCCAACATATATGCACCAGGTTCACCTTCTCACAACTTTATTACCTGAATGACCTCATTGGTGTGAACCATCATAGGAAGATATCTCTGAATTTGGGTGTGATCTCACTGACTAGAGTACAAGGGTGATGCATGAAGAAGGAAGGTGCAAAGAGCAAACAAACCAGAATACATTTATTTGATGAATAACAGCAGCGCACGCGTGATTACACAACTTAACCTTTCCTAAGTAGGTGATAAAATGTACAGTGATGAAGTTTGGAGATTCAATGGATTTGACAGGTGGCTGGAGTCTGTTGGTGTAATCTTGTTACACCTGACACAAAATTAACTCAAAGAAAAGGGAAAAATGTTGGTGCACAGTTGTGTTATCTTGTCATTTGTTTGTATCTTGTTCAAATGGCTGCAGAAAACAAAATACCTGCAAATGGATGCTTTCTTCAAGTTCCATATGCATCTATATACTTGCCCTTTTTTTCCAATTCATGCAGGAACTAGAAATTGTATTTTGAAATTCCATGACTTTTCAGGATTACAAAATTGCCGCAATGTGTCAGCCATCTGTTTGGAAAAAAAGGCTTGCAATTATTTTAGGAAAAAAAGTTAATTGTACACTTTATTCACAGGAGGGTGCTGTGGTGGCACTGTTTAAAATCTGCCGACAGGATCGCTTTAAGGACCTTTATGCTCATGCTTTAAGAACAGTGGCCTCCATCTGCTGCGTGGAAGAGGGCATCAACCAGCTGGACAAGGTACCTCCCCATGACACCTTTCTCAGAAGGGACTACTTGTATGTGAATGGTGCTGATTGGTGATGGGCAGATGAGGTTTAATGTCACTGTATTGTAAGGTTTATGAGGTTTCATGAAACTGTGGCTGTGTCCTATTTCCCCCAACACTCGATTTGGTCCCGAACACTCGGTTTTGCGCGTTCACATGCAAGGGTAGTGTGCCCCAATACTCCTAAGACCGAGGGCACTCACCGTTCAAACCGAGGAGGCACCGCAGCTGTTCAAGTGGGAATTTGAAATGTGGATAGATGTCCAGGATACCAAAGTACTTTATTTAAAAACCATGTTGGATTGGACAACAGGGACATTTTAGTAACGAGAACTACTCTTCCTCTCTCCCAGGACTCTTTGTTTTTGTTTGCTTTGAACATCCACACTGTGTCAGTTGTGTGTGCGCAAGTTCTGTGTTCGATAAGACTGTCATCCCCAGGACACAGGCGCCTCTCGATGAGACACTAACTTTTGAAACCACGGAGACCCCTACCAAAAACAAACCTAATGGAGCATTAGACGTCTGGCTGCCACTCTACACACTGCATCGGATGCATCAGGCAGACATGTCCCTAAGAAGGGAAAATAAGTGGAATCCGCACAACTGATTGAGTGTTAAAATATTACAGCAATACTGTAGCAGCCTGGCCAAGGAGTCTGTCAGGGATTTGGACACCCAGTGTCTGCCTGAGGTTGCATACCACTACCTGCCTACCTGCATAGGTTTTGAGGGTTTCTTTCTATGTACACATCGGGAGACCATGCAAGGATTTAAACGCAGTGTTCAGGCTGGGGAATGACAAAGTCTCACATGTTTTTGCTTGCCGATCCAAAGTTCATGGTTCAAGGTGAGAGGAAAAAAAGTGGTTTTTAAAACACCCTGGTTTTTCACAAATGCCTGCATGTGGTGTGTACACCAGCCTTCAAGAATGACTGATGATTTCACCAAAACTATGCCTCATGTTACAAAGTAACAATTCCATGATGGTTCCTTGATGGACATCAGGAAGCATCCGAGTGTGAAAACTCTCTGATGGGAACCTCAGTTGCTTTAGATTAGCAGCAGGATCCCCAAGGAGAGAGGCAAAGCAGCGAGCCGCTTGCCGGAAGCCGCTCAGCCTTGAGATAGACAACTGTCACTAGCAGATTAAATCAGAACACAAAGCAGAGTTTTTATTGGATGAGCTATTCTTAACTTTATTCCCCACACAGAATAAAAGTATTATGTCACTCAGAGGGTCTAGCTGGATGGTCAAAGTCAGGCCAGGGAATCCATTGATAATATCAATATAATACTTTTTATAACAAATTAAAGACAGAAATGTTTGTATGGAAATGATTTTTTTTGCATCAAATAAATGTTGAATGTGGTTTTACTTAAATTATGAAGTTTTGGACAATAAAAGTAGATTCTAATTATCTAATTGTAAAGTGATTCATCATTTGAATCGATTATGAGCCATGTGTGTGCCATCCTGAGCCATCCTTTTAGACACACCCAAGGAGTTGGGTCTGTCTAGAAGCCTGTTTTTTTTTTTTTTTTTTGGTTAAAGCTCATTTATATTGAGGAATTCATCTCACCCACTGACTGGAACTTTGATCACTCCTACAGTGGCAGACTGATTCATCAGCAGTTCACACTCATCAGTTTAATTTGTAGCTGCCAAGGAGATGCTTCTCTTTGCGTTTAATTCAACTAAAATAAGGTTGAGAGCGCAACTCATAAGATCAGTTTCCTTCTATTTATTGTAAATGAGGATGACATGCTCTTCACATAGTTTCCTCCTCATCATTCTATAGGTGGGACCCTAACTTGAATTTTTCTCCTCATCGATTATAAAGAACAGAGGGGTGGGGAGGATTGTTCCACGTCAGCGGGCTGCACTGCCACAGAGCTGCTTGTGTCCGCCCTGAGAAGCTGAGCTCACTGAGGCTTGTCTGAGGAGGAAGAAGACAGCTGTGAGAATTGGGATTCCTCACATCACTAAGGACGCTTCAAACTTTTGTTTTCAAACATGGCTGCTGCCACCGATTGCAACATCACTTACAGATGCTCAGTCGTGAACCATTTTATTGATGCGCTGGTAAAACTATGATGCATTAAAATAAGATATCCTGCTACCTATGACGATCCATTATAGAGTTACAGGGTGGACGATTTCCAGACCCTGGCACGTTGATCAGACTTGTGAGTTGTACAACACTACCCTCCAGTGGCGAATGTTGTTTACTTCACGGTGCAACAGCTTCCACAGTGTGGGTCAGTCTGACCTGGCACTTCCCTTCACTGAAGGCTGGATTAAGCAAGACACTCGTGCATTCAATCCCGTTAGAGGGACCCTGGATTTGAATGATACAGTCATGCTACGTTTAATTTGGTTGTTGCAGGCCAAATGCGACAGCTTCCAGCTTGCCCAGTTATCTCGCTGAGCCAGTTCAGTGAGTTACCTGCAGGAGCTTTTGCACAAAGAAATCTACTCTCCACACAAAATGGCTTCCAGTTCCCTTCTCCAGCGCCATTCTGGTTCTTTAGAATCACATCATCACATCATCATGTAACAAGGCTGCAGTGAGGCTTTTTCGATCAATAATCTGGAGTGGAAATTGAAGAACTACTTACGTTGTCACATAAACAGATAGCTACTGTAATGAGGAATGAACCGAACACAAAAAGTCACCCTCTTCATTGAAGGTCCACATCAAATGCTCCAAAGCAAATAATACTCAAGTAGATTAAGGTCACCTTGCTTTCCTAAAACTGTGTTAGAGGTTAATAGCAGTCCCACATTTTTCCTTGCTTAACTCTTGACCATGTTGATCTTCAGAATAAGCACCTTGATCATTTTCTTGCAGGTGGATGGCATTCTGTGTCTTGCTGACATTCTGACCGATGACAGCAGTGTGGAAGCTGCAAGAGCGGAGGCTGCGGCAGTGGTCGCTCAGATTACCTCGCCTCACCACACGTCCACTCAACACCTGGCTAGCTTTCTGGAGAGCATGCACGACATTGTCACCGCACTCATCAGTAGGTGGACTACCATCTGTGTCAGTCTTGGTCCCACTTATCCTTTTGCATTTCCTTGAGGGCTGCCACAACGCTTTCATGAGATGTAGTGATTTCTGATTTTACGGGTCCATGTACAGCGCATCCGTGTAAACTCTTTGATGAGGTTTCAGGATACTGTGTGGTCATTTTCAGATCACAGTTGGTGGTGTTCTATGTCATACAATCTAGTGCAAAAATGACGTGAGATACATATGTTCGAAGCAAAACACAGCAGAGCAAGCAGCGCCACCCAGTGGGCTCTGAAAACGAGGGCGCACTTCACCGACGCACCATCAACCTATCACTATAAATAGAACAGAACCAGAGGGGCATAACTGGACAGCTGGCCTGGTGTTGTGCAGGTGTACGTCTATATTCCGTCAGCAAATGTGTCATGTGGGCATCACCATTCAATTGAATATACATTAACGTGTTACCTAGTGATACCACTATGATGATCTTAAGGTACTTCAATTGTGATATATCTCAGTAGCCTAATGCTTAGCACTCTCGCCTTGCAGCAAGGTTCAATTCTCTGGTTCCTCCCACTGCCCTAAGGCATGCTCACTAAGTTAATTGGACACTTTGAACCTGAGCCTTGGACTTGTGATGCACTGGCGACCTGTCCAGTGTGTATTCCTGCTTTTCGCCTAATGACTGCTGGCATAGGCTCCAGTACTGCCCGCAACCCCAAACAGGACTAAGTGGTGGATCAACGACAATGTATGCCTTCGCTCTTTTCTTTTCAGAGTTGTGTGAGAGTGCCTCCTGCGGTGAGGTTTTCCTCTTGGCTTCTGCAGCTTTGGCCAACATCACTTTCTTTGACAGCATGGCCTGTGAGATCCTGCTGCAGCTCAATGCCATCCACATCCTCCTGCAGGCCTGTCAGGACCGCCAGAGGGTCGACACACCTTACTCCAAAGACCAGGTCTGGGAATCTGTTTCAGATGGAATATACCTCAAAATCAGCAATTCGTTTTCTTTTTTAAATCAAGATATGACCCACAAATAAATATGATGACTTTATTATAGCATGCTTTTTTATTTAATCAATTCAAAGAGCAATGAAAGAGCAAATTCAATCCGCACAATAGTGAATACTCGAATACTAAAAGACGCAGTTGAGACAAGTGAATAATCAATTCTCCAATACTCGCAGGTGGTGACGATTCTGGCAAACCTGTCTGTCTTAGAGCAGTGTTCGGCTGAAGTATTGCAGGAACAAGGTAACTACACAGAGTATACACTTGGTGGGCGGTGGGAGAGAGACATGGTACATGCAGCATCCTGAAGATGGCAGCATCTCGCCATCTCATGACTTCCTCGGGTTAATGTGATCTAAAATGCACCGGTATATTTTCAAATATAGTGAATATAATACTATGAAATATTATATAGCGAATGCAATCATTATCTGCCCAGGAATTGAGCGACTGCTTCTGTTGCTGGGAGAGAAACCCTCGTCCTCCAGCCCGTCCGAGGGGGCAGCCTGCGAGAGAGTCCAGCAGAAGGCAGCGGTCACTCTGGCCCGTCTAAGTCGAGACCCGGAGGTGGCCAAAACAGCTATACAGCTCAAAGGTGCAGCACTTGAAATATTTTCTCCTGCCTTGGATTAGATGTAAGGAACCTCAATTCATAACCTCAGATTGCAGCAACATGCACATTTTATTTAGGTGATTGGTATTTGGTCAATAAAACTGTGTTTGGGTCAGTTCCTTATGCTGGTTTGCTCTGCTGGTGGCTGACCAATCTCACCCCACTGCAATCCTCGTGACATATGACAGATTTGAATAGCCATGTCTCCTTTGTTCTGCACCTGAATTATTTTGGCATAGATGATAAAAATTCTCATTATATACAGAAACTTGCTCCGATTCTGACAGCAGCAATAGTTGGCACCACCATATTCAGTTTCGAAAAGGTTTTTGATAACACTTGAAGCACTCATGTATAATGGATATTAGTACATTCACAAGACATCATAATGCATTTATAAGACTTTAGAGGGCACGTAATGATGCACATAATAATGTATATTAACTTATGACAAGATTTATGAAGCATTTTCAAGACTCAAGAACCTTTAAGCCTAACACGTATCACTTTGATTTCATACGTGATTATGAAAATTTACAATTTCTTCTATCTACTTCTATAAACCCAAATGCATTATGATGTCTTCGGAATGTAATCATAATATCTTATAGATGAGACCTTAAGTGTTGCATCGAGATGTGGGTTTAAGGAGGGCACTCATGGGTCATGGAGTGCAGGTTTGCAGATGTTCATATTTCATGAACATATTTCAATTATATTTCTTGAAATATCCCATCCGAAAAAAAATAGAAAATGTTCAATAAACAGCACTTGCTGCATTGTTTTAGTGGAAATCCTGTTTTATAATTGCAAACGAGAAAATAGATGTAAAAAGTGAAAGAAAATTGAGGAATGTACTTGCACGTACAGTCCCTTGGGTGTTTAGGTCTCATGGGAGGCCATGATGTAGTTAATGCAGATTTACATGTTTAATATTCCGTTGAAGCCATCAGATGTTCTGTCAGAGACATATGGCGAAAGAATTAAAGGGGCAGTGACATCTATTATTTATTGTCCATCCATACAGGGAAACTTGGTTCAGGGATGTATATTTTTAATTAAAATTCATCACTTGGAGCATTTTCGACTACCCAAGTGTGATTGTGACATTTTTGATGCATCTCCCATTGGTTGATTTTGTTTTACATCTGATGGTGTATTGGCCACATCTATTGAATATTTTACATCCTATTCATGAGCATACTGAGTGTAATATCACCGAGAAACATTTTCCAAAAATCAGTGCAGATCTCTGCCCGGTCGCCATAGTGTGAGCTTAAAACTTCATTTTCTTGAATTTATTTTATCTATAAAATATTTTTTTGCATTTGAAATGTCATTCAGCAAACAGGCAAGAAAGTTGGTGCAGCACCATGGGTGGAGTCAACAGGTTGCATGCGGTAATCCAGAACATTACCAAAACATTTAATATCTGTTCCTTGATCCATTAAAATGATCAGTCCCATTATTATTCCCAGAAACTAATAGAAAACAACTAACTTTTTTTTTTTTTCATTTTGATGAAAGATCGCCAGCAGAACCTCGTGGCATAACGGCCATATACAGCAACATCTACCGTACTTGCTAACTTACAATACCTTACTGGACAGACCACTTGGATGCTCATGTAAGATGACGCCATTGATCAGAGTGCGAATACACTATTGAGATTGTTCAGGTCTGACCTTCGTATCAATACATAACAGCAGATACTGACATCCAACATGCAATGCATTTACTATAATAAAAGAATAATGACTAATCTTGTACTCTTAGGTGCTGTTGGGATCAGTTATTGAAGAAACTCAAACAAAATGCCTCACAACAGGTCAAGATGATTGCTGATGGGATGATTTTAGGAAACAATAATTATTTTCAGTAGGTGGCGCTCTCTGTTAGATAATAATAAAATACATCTCATAGCGTTTGCCATGATTCACTGCAAATACCTTGTGATGGGCACATGATGCTTCGTGAAATAGTACCTTCACTTTCAGTGGCCACTAGATGTCACTATAGTTGAGTTCCTTTTGCAAGTGGGAAAACTCACTTTCATGTCAAAACAGGTTCGAGTTGCTTGAATATTTGACTGAACATAGACAACACTTTTTTCAGCACAACTTTTCTCCAATAAATACAGTTTTAATGGCCAAACATGACTGTGTTCGGCAGTGCTGGGCTGATGAGGCTTCATGAAACATTTTCAGATGTTTGTAGGTGGAAGTCCAAAACTGATGTGAGGTGTCACTGAAATGGTTGTCGTTCCTACAAGATTTTAGTTCCTAAAGTACCATCTAGCGGGCTTTGAAAATATGGACACTTCAGCCATACTTCAGTTTGACAACGTGGCCTCATGCACTTGTCTGCACTGTTGCAATCTGTCACATGTAAACCATTACATTTTTGAGCAAACATATAGCTGTATCTTCTGAGAGTCAAGGAGGGAGGAACGATTTTCTTCAATGAATTTCCAGAGATGCTTTATTCTGGCAGACATTGGAGTTCTTTTGTGGTTGTCCACTTTCAAGTCATGGGTGCTTCACTAATTTAAAACATTGTATTATTACTTGCTTTAAAATAAAATAAAAATAGACACAAGTGTTGAATAAACAGTGAAAAAGATTGTCTATTATCAAGATAATAACATACAACCTTTGCACGTTGATCTCAGACTAGCTCTCACTCCACTAATGTCAAAAGCAACATTATCAAGTGCAGTGACCTGAGCTTGGTGCTCTGAAAACTTCAAATGTATTTCTGCCCTCTGGTAAATAATAATAAATGACTTGGGAGGCGGATGATTCCGCTCAGTTCGGCTGCTAAATATGACATTCAACATCACCCAGGACAATTAGGAAATCAGCAGCCTGAATTTGTCTCTGCTGTCTGCAGCCATCCCTCGCCTTATTGAACTGTGCCGCTCTGCAACTGAGAGGAATAACAGTGACTCTGTTTTGGTCGCCAGTCTCGTAAGTACCGTGTGTGCATGTATTTGTGTGTGTAGACGCTTCTATCACAGAATATTAGCCATAAATGACAGCATGTTGTGAAGAGAAGTGTCTCGCAGACCCTCAAAATGACCGTCGTGTTGAGAGAAGCTGCACTGCCACTCCACTAATGTAACGACATCCTGCGGGCGGTAATTGAACATTGAAAATCTATAACGCATCAGAGTGTTGATATAGCACATCAACTCAAACATATCGTGTTTAAATATGCACATATCATGAATAACATTGTACAGCTGCTCTTATTAATGATCAAGGCCCGGCCGTGGAGTGGACGAGGGACGAGGATTACGCCGGCACATTAAGGGGCCGAAACTTAATTGGGGGGAAAGCGTACGCTGACAAACGCCCTCTCACTTGTCAGTCAATTCAAATTAATGTGATTCTATCTTATCCCTTTAGCTACAGGCTAAGCAGTGCATTTGTACTGCGCGAGACACTGCCTTCAAAGAGGACGCGGTACTTTCACATCATTTGTAATTTCAGAATGTTAAATAAATGATCAGGAAACATCATTATGCAGTACTGTAGTGAGTTGAAGAAATTATATATATATATATATATATATATATATATATATATATATATATATATATAGAGAGAGAGAGAGAGAGAGAGAGAGAGAGAGAGAGAGAGAAATTATACATATATAAATTATATATATATGTAATTTGTAAATTAAATTTATTTACATTTACTTACTCTATCATTTACTATTTTCAGAATTTTATTACATTTATATTTTGAACTTTTGAATTTACAGAATTTAAAAAATAAGGGCTGTTGCTAGCTTTTGCAGAAACCACATTAGATACAATTATATTGTCGTTCTTAAAAGATGGGAAATAATTTACCCAAGGACAAAGTAATATTTCCTAAACAAATTTCAGGGTGTGACATCTACCTATCTATCTATCTATCTGTGCTTGTGTGTGTGTGTGACATTAAATATGCGTGTCTGCAGGCAGCGCTGAGGAGACTGGCAGCAGGGTGTCCCGACAGCATCGATGCAAAGGACCATCAGCAGCTGATCAAACCGCGGCTGGTGGACTCCTTCCTGCTGTGCTCCAACATGGAGGAGAGCTTTGTATGATCTCTGGCGCACAACATGCTCACGCAGCGAAGCTAATGTGCGGGATCACGGACTGTTTCATGGTGCTGAGATGGATAACGAGCAGCTTCACTTCAACACCACCGTGTGATTGGGTCGTCCTTATGTCTGTGCCTTGTTGCTGACTATTGATGGGAAACACAAGAAGAGACACTCGGGCGCCACATGCTGCCGTGGAGAGAGGATATGCTTGTCTCATTTAAAAAGACTTTGCATGTAACCAACATCTCCATTTTCTCGTTGGCTGAGATTGACTTGTAAATATCCGGCTTTTACTCAACCAAGTATGAATAATCCAATGCAGTTGTTAGCCACGTGAAGCGTGATGCTCATTTGCTGTTTCTGTAAGTTGATGACAAAGAATGTCAAGTAAATTATTGGAATATGATAAAAGACTCTGTATTTATTGACAAGTATGAAACACCATTGTATTTATACAGTTATAACACATTTGTACTTTTTAAGGCGTGGCATGATTTTTGACCTTCACAGGTAACCAGAGTAAATATGTACATCGTGTGTGGATGATGCATGACATAAAACCAGTAGAGTATTATATGAAAGTGATATTCACAAAGTCAGTTGTCTTTGAATCTCAAACAATACAGCACCACCTGACAGCTGTCTAATACGCATCTGCATGGTGTCACATACGCCACAGATGACTGAAAAACATGTACAGAGATAGGCATTCCGCGACCTGTGCTGCATTTGTGGGTCTTTAGACAGCTCTGCCCGGCCTCAGAGAGGTCAGTGCTGAATATATATATCCATTTTTGACTTGGTTAATCAAATGGATTGTTTCATGCTCGTCACTTTTTGTATTTGCTGGACGCTTTTGAGTTTCTGAGTGTTTATTTTGTAATAGCTTTATTTAATAGGTCGTTTTTTCAGCGATTTTTCTGAAAATAGATTTGTTGGATTTCCTGACAATTTACTGTGTTCATTAAAACACATTTATTATTTTAGGATTTTTGAATTTATAATTCTTAAAACGTATTAAATCATCATGGTATCTTAATGTATTGTTTAACTGCTATTCAGTGTCAGATGAACTAAGACATGATTGCTTAAAACACCTTATGAATAGTCATAGGATATTTCTTTCAATATATCCTATAAATTAACTCACTTCTTTTTATTAAAAAAATATCTTAACTTGCAGTTTCTTTTAAATCCTGTTTAAACATAGAATTTTGTATTGTATTAAATCAAGAAAAGCAATAGACAACACACAGATCAATTTTAAAACCCTTCAAAAAAAAATCTTGAAGTATAAGTGCAATGTAAAAGGATTTTTCCCCTCTTTGTGAATGGGTGGTTGAACCTGGCTATGCCCCTGATCTCCTCTTTTTTTTTTTTTTTTTTTTTTTAACTCGACTACAGGGGATGAGGATCAGTAAGAGGCAGACACATCATCCAAGTCAGGTGGTAAGGGAAAATTTGATCCATGATGTGCAGCATGACACATTTTGGAGTGGACAATGACAGTCAGTCTGCCACATTGATTATGTAAATGAATTCCATACTAGTTTCACAGCATTGTACATGTGTGCATGCATATGCATTCCACATATTTCTTTTTTGTTTTTAAGCATTGTCAGGGTGTTAGTGGATTTAATTTTTTTTAAAAAATTAGATTAAAAAAATATGATTATTTGCACTAGTTGCAAGTTGTAATTTATTGCAAACTAATTGCACTTTTTCAGTGGCAGAAAGTGTCAGCGCTGCTTGGACCCGACCTCTTTTGCAAATGGGGTCCAAAGTGGGCACTTTTGTAGATGGTGTCAGCTTTGTTGCGGCGAGCTAAGTGACTAACACATTCTTTAGTCCAGCGTTTTTCAACATTTTTTAAGGCACGGCACACCCTCATTGAAAAAAATCCAGAGGCACACCACCAAATGTACCTAGGCCAAAGCGCAACTGTGTCAAAAGTCAAGAGTACTGTAGAAAATTCCTTAGACTTTGTGAAAAATGGAACCTACTGACTCTATTTTGGGCATTATGGGAAAAAGTATACTATGAATTATTCATTCATTTATTCATTTTCAATAACTGTTTCGAACGCTTATAACGCATTTTTTACATTATTTTTTCTAGTCTGGGGAATTTCCAGACAAATCTTTTACATTCTTTGCTTCATCACATTGATTATTTCTCTAGTCACATTTTAGCATGTTTATTTGATTCTGCATTTAGTTTTTAGCCAACTTTTACACAATGAAGCAAACGTTTATGGTCTATGAGCGCCAATACGGTTTGGAAGTAAGAGGAAGTAGCTGTTAGCTCTGCTAGTTCTACAATGCAGACAGTCTTTAGTGGCATCGACAAGGGACAATCATTCTGTCGTGGTCTAGTTAGAGGCACATCAGGTTTAAAAACAACTCAAAGTTGCACGTTTGTCCCTCCTTATGATTTTATCACCTGTAATAAATCACACCATGGGGCAGATAACTTTTTGGCTCAAGCAATGTGGTTAGGTTGTTTCTCAGGTAAGTGGAATAGAGGCACAGACTTTCTTTTTTTCACATTAGTCTCACGTATTACTTCTTTTCTTGCTTTCCTCGGGCCAAAAGGATTTCCTAGAAAATGCTCTAATAGTGATCAAAAACACATTTAAGACTTTTCTGAATTCCTTAAGTATAGAAATATGTTATGTCCATAATATATGTTATGTTTTTGCATTTTGTTGATTACTGAAACAGTTCCACATTTCATAAACGGTGACCCTAATCCACAGTCATCACTCAGGGACAGTGGTGGGCCGTGCATTTTACACCTAGGCCTTCAGTCAGCCATTCAAGAAGTGATAGAGAAACAGAGGGGAATGTTTTGTCACTCACTGAATTGGTGAGAGCAAAAACACCAGTTTTTAATCACATTCAAGACCACGTCTTTAATGTTTCCACTTTGTTTTAAAATGTTTGATCACGTGAGATTTCATCATTAAAAAGAGATCAGTTTTCTGATGGCGTGGGGGCGCTCATGTAAGTCGTAGTAGTAGTAATTTATACATGGTGGAAGCCTTGTAGTACATGCACTTGCAAAAGTTTCGTATCAGAAAGACTCCAACAAGACGGCCACAGTTTGCAGACAGCAGCGCAAGAAACATGTCAGAGTAGAATCACACAGCTGCGCCAGTGCGCCATGTCATTAACTTATTAAACGTGAACAAAATAAATATCTTAAATGTGTGTCTTATGTTTAAGCCACAGTGTTCCAAGAGCGAAAGCCCAGAAATGGCGGTATGAGTATCCAGTCACAGGAAGCGTACAAGTCACGTTCAACGTGAGGCCAGCTAGATGACCTCCCTGTCCCCAACTCGTGACTTGATTGGCTATCGCAACTGTCCATCAACTGTATGTGTCCGCTCAGTCTGAGGGTACCTGCACCTGCACTCTTGACTGTGGCGTTGGACCGATTTCATCCAACACGAACTAGCTGAATTCTGATTGGATAAAAACTCTAACCTAGAAACACAACACTGGGATATACTGAATATGATTACTATATATACACTGCGTTCCAAATTATTATGCAAATGATGTTTTTGTTTGATTTTCCAAAATAATTGATGCAAATAACGATCAACGTAATTTTCAAGTCGTTAGCTGTCGAAATTAATTTCAAATGTTATTGAACAAAACTCCTAATGAAAACAGTATTTAAAAAATAAATAAAAAACTTAAAACTCACTGTTCCAAATTATTATGCACAACATAGTTTAAAGACATTTTCTAGTTTGTAAAGAACTGAAAATAGTAATTTGTTGGACTTACAGCAATATAAGGTCATGTTTACTAAAATAAAAAGCTATTACAATCCAAAACACCTTAACAGGTCAAGTTACATGTTAACATAGGAGCCCTTGTTTGATAGCAGCTTCACAAAAGATCTATGAGAGTGGGAGGCAGTTCACATCCAAACAGCAACTCTGGGACATTCTGCAAAGACATTCAAGCAAAACCTGTCCATAAACTCACAAGTTCTATGGATGCAAGAATTGTGAAGCTGCTATCAAACAAGGGGTCCTATGTTAACATGTAACTTGACCTGTTAAGATGCTTTGGATTGTAATAGCTTTTTATTTTAGTAAACATGACCTTATATTGCTGTAAATTCAACAAATTACTATTTTCAGTTCTTCACAAACTAGAAAACATCTTGAAACTATGTTGTGCATAATAATTTGGAACAGTGCGTTTTAAGTGTTTTCATTAGGAGTTTTGTTCAATAACATTTGAAATAAATTTCGACAGCTCATGACTTGAAAATTATTTGCATCAACTATTTTGGAAAATCAAACAAAAACATCATTTGCATAATAATTTGGAACGCAGTGTACGATGTATAATATATTTTGGGAAAATACATAAAAAATGAAATTGACTTTTGTCTTATATGCTCATGATTTCTGCTTATGTGAGGCTAGCAGAGAAGGACTAGCAGGCCCTGACGGCCCGCCACTGCTCAGGAACCTTGCTCTTAAACTGTCTGAACAAAGAACGGAGAGGTACAAAGGAGGTGTACTTTAAAAGATGCTGAAAGAAAGAGGAAAGCACTTTATAGGAAGTGGACCCCAATGCTGCAGCCATTGGCTTAACATTGAATATCACTAAAACACTGACCGTTCAACACCTGCTTGGTCTTTGGAGGAAGGACAAGGACCACTTAAAAAATCTTGCCATGAACTGTCATCCTTAAATGTCTTAACAATCTTGTAACTGAACTGCCTTTATTTCAAGGAACCGCTTCCTCACCGCCACATGTTTCTTTCTGTCTTGATGAAATAACAGGCAGGTCTGCTGTACAGCTGTCAGCTGAGTCAATAACACATTTCTCGTCCTTGATTAGATTTGCTTTGAGATTATCATGTCTTCTGAATATTTCATCATATTCTTCGATCTTGCCACAGCCTCCAAGCGTGAATATCGCTCCTCTGTCTTCACCAGAGATTGTGGGAAGCTGGTTAGCTTCCCACAATCTGTTGTTCCTCTTCTTTTATGCTACCTTTTCAGTGCTAGGCTCTCTACTGAGATGATGCCCTTCATTTTATTAATATTTCCCCTTTCCTGTCACATCCCTGTGCTGTTTTATTGTTATTTAGTTTTTTACTCACTTTTATTTTGGCAATTTCCAATCACTGATTTTGAACTTCCCTGCACACTGTATTTGTTTGCGTCACACCCTCTCTTATATTCACATTATTCCTTAAACACATTCTTCATTGTATCAGTCTATTTTCTCACCAAAAACAGTTTTTCCTAAGTCTGTATTTTCCTCATCAAAGCCACGATCCTCAACTCCACCACCTTACCCTTGATGGTTTCCTCCAACTAACTGACTTCTGGAGCTTTGGGGGGTAGGTTAAGATATATGTCTTAAAGTTTTCACATCAGACATTTCAGACAGTGTTTTGTCAACCATTGAGTCTATTACCTTTTATAACATATCTTCATATTTTGCAAGTCATTTGCAAAAAAACTTGTCAAAAGTGTTGGCGAAGAAGTACGTGATCATTCAAAAAAATGTGTCCTTCATATTGTCTTCTCAGATGAAAATAATCTTTTTGTTCTGCACTATAAGCCTCCTTGTCCTTGGAGAGACAATTGAGCCCCTGACTTTGTCTCGAGATTCTTTTTCACCTAAGGGCAAATGCAAGGCCTGGACTTGTTACACTCGAGCTCCATGTTGAGACAATTGGCTTGCTTTGTATGGTGTCCAGCATACACGTGGGACTGAAGAGGCCTTTGTGATAGATTCTAATCTTGCCGTGCTTTGTTGAGGGTCAATAAAATATGTATTGGGAGCGAAAAGAACTAAACAGTGAGAACTAAAAACACCATGCTCACTTTGATGTTGTTTTGCTTTGACCATGACCAAGAGTAGCATTGTTTATCTCAGAATTATGATGTGCAATGTACTTTATTCAACTTGACCTGGATTTTTATCATGTATATTCGGAGTCTCAGCTTTGCAGCAGATGTTAAAATTTCAACATAGGACATATTGGCTACTGTCAAGACACAGCACTATTGCTGAGAGTAACAGGTGTATGGATGGAGTGTGGGTAGCAGGGGAGAGAAAACCTTATACACCTTATACAGTATACCTGTAAATGGGAGCATTGTCCAACACTTAGTTCAAAAAGGCTCTTTTTGACTTTCAGATCAATAACGCAATGACATTGCTAATCACAGATTATAGACGCATTGTGCATTTTTTGTACTTGCATTTGCAAAGTATTGCCTGCATTTCTTGCCTCAAGCATCACATTTAGTGGTTCTATCTTTTTTACCAGAGTAAAAACATCTGACGTCTCTTTTTCTGACCAAGACTCTTTTTACTGTCACTCCCCTGAGACTTAAATATTTTATGGGTCATATCGTCTGGTTTTGAGAAGCTTCCCCTTTTTCCCTCATGACAGAAAGATGAAAATAAATTAATTGGAGAAGTTACTTTGATAAATTCTTTTAGTAGTTAACACACAAAAATGTACCTCGGCAAAGGGAGTAAATGGCTAGAACTATGTTGGAAAATTCATACTGGCAGCATCTTAAAAAAGATTATGACATAGTTTTGTCACATGCACAAAGAAGCAGAGATCCTTGATGAAATTCTGTTCCAATATTTGTAATTGCTGAAGGACAGATGAGTAATATGCAGGGTAGAGGTTAACCTGAAGGAGGCAGTCAAATGGAAGCTCTGTTAAAGCACAGAGAGGAAGGTTCAGACACATTTGTAAATATAGACCAGTGTTTTAACAAGGAGAAAAAAACAGCATTATCCTTGGTTTGTTCGTCAACCAGCGTCCGACTAGTCAAACAGAGTCTGAGGACCACAGTGAAAAACAAATGTGTCTTAAAGTAAAAATATTAACAAAAAGAAAAACAGCTCAAGGCATCCAAAACCCAATTCATTTAAGACACAATGTCAGGCAGAATCCATGTCAACTCAAAACGCATGAAAGGAAATTAGCTGGAGTTTGGACTAGCACATCTGTGAGGATAAGATGTTGATGTAGATGATGAAGGAACACAAGGTACAGGCGTCTCGCCAGCAGCAATCAGAATCTGGAAAAGGATATTAGGACATTGACTGCTGTCAGCACAAATAACCTGAGCTTCGGTCTGTGTGTTTATAAATATGTTAGCAGCCTTGCTAACATGGTGGCGCATATTACTGCTGTCCAGAATGTCAGTGATGGCCCCAAGATTCTAATTCTCTGCATCAGTATCTTGATAAAGAAGACCACACCTGTGAAAGAGAGTAATAAGCAAAATGCGTCGCATATATGTGAAGTGCATTGCACTGGAATGGTCCATCTCGTCCCACACTCATGTGGAAGTAGCTTTGCATACATTTTACCATGTGTAGTTCGACATATGCCCTGTTTTCTGTGGCTGAGGCATCTCTACCTTGCTTAAAGGCTTTGCTGAAAGTTTTGTTAACGGTAACCTGTACGCTTCCTCACTGCTGGTTTAACCAAGCATTTCATCACTGTACCGGCAAGGTGGCTGCTGCCACCTTATATGAGTTTGTGACTCCTATAGGACCTCAGCTTTCTAAGTTTGGTTGTCATTCACAGCATGTTGGAATCAGTTAAAGAGCCACAGAGAAACGACACAATACTTATGTTCTAATAATACCCTAATAATGCCCTCCACATTTGCAGTGGTTAGGAACCAAAAATGAACAAGCGAAACACCTGAAGTCACAAATACTTTTAACCATTGGTGGTCCTTGGTGAACCTACCTTGCCGGCGCCTCCCACCCAACTGAATAAATGAAACTTGCCTTTTTTGAGCAACAGTGTAAGTATGGTGTCATTTTGGCTGCATGAAGGGTCACGATCCTTATCAAAACTGCGGTGTGGCAATGTTCGTGTCTGGCATATGTGTCCTGTGCATTTATTTTTCAAATGATTATTCATTATTTTTTCTGCAATCCTGTTCAAAATTTCAAACTAAATAACAATACCATTTACTGTGTTTCTAACAACCAAGCAATAATCCCAAAAGACCTTAATAAAACTTTTAGTTGGACTGTCAGAATTGTGGTTCACCTCCCTCTGCTGCTGGGGCAACATTGACCCATCACCTGCAGTTTCTTGGAAAAATTCCTGAAAAATGAATTGGCTGGTTAACATGGAATACTGCAGAATTTGACATAATGCATCTGATAAACTGATTTTGTGTGGAAGAGTGATGTGTGTTTTGGGGAAACAGCGCAGAGGGAATCCACTACACAGATGCTTCTGCCTGCAGCTTAGCCTCTCAGCGAATGAGAGTCGTATTATCCACCATTTAGCGGCAACTCAGCTGAAAATATAGCCGAGAGGGTATATATATATATATATATATATATATATATATATATATATATATATATATATATATATATATATATATACATATATTTCTTAAATCGTACTGCAGAACATTTATAATGACCGAACTGCCATCACTTTTCCAAAAGCCAATTAAAGTAGCTATATTCTTGTTGAATGATCATACATGCCCAGTCCCTGGGTGGACCCCATTAGAGGACCCAGAGGGAGTTTAATTGCTCAAATACGCACTTTGACATGGAGCGTAATTAATATTAGACGCTTGAGTGGTAACTTTAGGATAAAACAAGTGGAGAGTAATACATTGCTTCCAAAGAAGTTGAAGCAGTTTCATTTGTTTTAAAACTCCTGACCAGCAGTGCAAAACAAATAAACATGAACCGCATTCCATAATTGTCTATTTTCCCTCCTTCTTCTTATTCATTAATTTCATTTCATGTGCTTCACTGCATAAAGGGGAAGAGAAGATAAATTATTTTTTCAGTATGCAGTGAAAACTATGGGTGAAAGTTGATTATGACACAAGATCTTTTTTTTATTGAAAAATTTTGGCAGTAGAGGTTGATTTGTAACCAGATCTGGTTGTTGAACGTGGCACAGAGTTGGCACAGCGCAGACATTCTGGATGTTTATTCATGGAAATGAACCAAATTTGACATTTTTGCTTACAAAAATGTGTTGGGCAGGAAAAAATGAATAAATATTTTTTTTACTGTCTGTTATTATTGTTTATCAAAAACCATAAAAAAGGAGAAAAGGGAACTGCTTGTAAGGATACTGTCTCACTATTTAGACTGGAATGGAATGTGAGGCTCTAAAGCAGGGGTCGCCAAACTGATCCAGAAAGGTTAACCAATTAGGTGTCAGCTGAAACAAGCAGCAGCTGACTGACAATTTCCTGGTGAAGCTGTGGTGCTTGAGGGGTTGGAACAAAATCCTGCACCAATTGCTGCCCTTTCTGAAACAGTTTGGCGACCCCTGAAGGTTGCTGTCTCCTCCCTCATGGTGAGAAGTTTGCTCGGAGTTTGGAAATGCCCCGGTGATGTTGCTCTTCTCCATCAGCTCATTTGGACGGACGGGGAAGAGGAGCTTTGGCTGCATGTGATTTCACTGACAAGTGTGCAGTTTGAGATTTAACAGTTCAGTGACAGGCTGCCTATTGATTGGTTAGGATGTCACATTGTATAATGCTGTGTACCTGCTGTTTCAGTGAAGACATGTTTTTCTTTGCAAAAGAACATTCATACGCAAATAGTCCGTTTTATTTGGATCACAAGCAAAAAGCATTTTAGTTAGTAAGGAATTCATCAAGTAATCACTTTTGATTAATTCATTCAGCCCTAAATGTCATGTCCGTGTTTTTTATGTCTGTATCGTTATTGTCATCTCTCGCGTACTTCCCGGTTGTTCCTTCGTTTCCCTTACCTGTTCTCCCCCCAGCTTTCTGAGCGTCACAGCTGGCGTGCATTTGATCATCAGACTTTCCACGGATGTCAACCCCTCGACGCCAGCTTGTGTAGCCAGATGGTTTCTTCGTGTTCCTAATGGAAAACTCTCCCACGACCTGTCTCCTGCTAAGCTCCTGTCTCCTTTGTTCTTGTTCTCCTCGTTTCGTTTCTGTTTCATTTCCAGGGAGATTTCCGCGTGTGAGTATTTTGTAGATCTCACCTTTTGTTATCTCATCTACATAGTTATTTCCTTGTGTTTTCCACCACTGAACGCTTTATGTTTATTGGCCTCGCAATTAACTTCAGAGTGCGTTTGAGTTCTCCCCGTTAATAGGCTTGATTATTAATTGGCCTCTCTTTTGTTTCAGGATTTTCCCCTTACATGTTACTCCCGGTCCATGTTCTGGTTCCGGCGCCTTCCGTTCTTTGTTCCTGGTCGTCTGTGTATATCTCGTCTTTTGTCTATTAGATTGTTAATTTAATCTCGTCCCCGTGCCTCCTGTCGTCCAGTAATCATTTGCACCTTGGTCCAACCTCAGGCAGCCATGTCACTAAATGTAATAAAATAAAGTACAATGGACAAGCAGCATGAGTGCCGTGGTCATTGTCCTTGGTGGATCAATGCAGTGATAAGTATTGGCCATGATTTGGACAGCAGAATGGAGAAAGGAGTTTTTGAGCCAAGTCGTCGACTACCTGATGGGAGCTGTTCAAATAGGAGGTATCTGTGGTGAAACTCTATGACATAAGAAGACACTGTAATAGATTCTTTAAGGGGGTTTAAGTTTGGTCCTTGTTAAGTTTAGCCTTTTGTTTTGGATGGTTACGGTTAAGGTGAGTGGCTGGGGGAAGCATGAAAGTCAATGAGCAGTCCCCACAAAGATGGTGCGGCAAACCTGTGTGTGTGTGGGTATGTGCACGCGTGGTGAAGCACAATCGACCTGTGTATGTGTGTAGGTCAGAACTTACTCGGTAATACAGACAGAGCAGACACGATATGTCACCCGCCCATTCTTTTGTAGAGACCCACAACCTTGATCAGATGCTCAGTCTATTCAGAGCAGTAATTTATGTTTTTTTTTTTTCATACAGCAAAGTATAGACAAAAGGTGATTAATTTTCTGTAAAAAGACATTTCTAAATCTTCTGTGAACTGTTGAGCATTGTGCACAGTTGCTCATTGAACGTCGGGCAGCGTGCTTGAAGAAAAAGGAATGAATGAATTAAATGAGGTTATTACAATTTGAGCATCCATAGTCACTTTCAAAGGGTGTTTTTATGAAGTCGTTTCTGCCTGTTAGCATGTGTTTTTCTGGGTGTACTCGAGTGTACAGAGACGAAAACCACTTCTCTTTAGAGACGAACGGAATTCCAGCTCCTTTGAACATGTCTCATTTGTAAATAAAGGCAACACGCAAACATTTTTGCATCTATATTCATGAGGAAGTACATAGAATACCCCTCAAAACTACTTGATGGACTTGAACTACGAAGTAGTTTAGAACAGACTAAATAGGTTAATCAAATATGTTGTACACTGCAGTGTAGTTCAGTTCACTTGGTAAAATGCTACGTTATACCGGAGGAATTTCGAAATAAAATTAAATCCCATGTCAACCTCACGTTTCAGGTGTTATGCTTCACAGCTGCAACTCTTTGTTTCAAATAAGCATCGTCAGGAGGCACCGGTCTTTCTATCTTAAAGCAACAATGCATCACATTTAGACATAAATACATTATTTTCACATTTCCTGAGATGACAGGTTTCAGTATGAACAGTCCAAAATCCCAGAGTCAGACTCTCCATGTCTGTTAAATGCTCCATTGAGCTATGTAACGTTCTCTGGGCGAGCCGCTCGTCGGCGTGTTCTGTGACTGGTGTCACAGCCACAATTCCAACCCCACCACGACACTTTATGGCAGAACGGCAGCGCAATCTCAGCAGCGAGCTGAGTACCTTTGTTTACATCGTGGCAGAAGAATGGAATGACAGAGGAAGATCCCGGACAAGTGTCAATATAGGTGGTGCATTTATAGCCTGACAATAACTGAGAGCTACGAAAGGCTTTTCTTATGATCTTGAAGGGGCAATCTACTCTACTTGTAAGTCAGTTTTGTGTTCACTGCTGTCTCGGTTGTGTTGCCAAATCATTAAACAAATGTCTATATGCTTGTTGTTTTTATATCAGTGTAGTATAAATGTTTGCAGCTAAACAGATGAACCGCGGTGCTCAAACGGGTGGTAGACATTTTTTTTCAATGAACCAATTGCCAGCGAAAATGACTTGCTCACATTCTAACACAGTTATGGTTATCTGATGTTTGTGGTATTGCACCGTCGAAGGGTACAAAGAACATAAAGCTGGCCAAACCAATTAGCCACAATGCTAATAATCGCACAAGTCATGTTAAACTATATATATATATATATATATATTCACGTGTTTGTAACAGACTTGTAAGGCATTGTTTGTGTTTACTGCTGGTCTTTGGTGTGTTATCAAATTATTAGGAAAAGATTATAACAAATGTGTAAGTGTCCGTTTTGTCTCATTTATTATTATTATCACAGTATAGTGTAGATACAGCCAGCAAAAACGGATTAGCTCCCACATTAGCCGCTAGTGGCTGACAGCTTGCAATTACACTCATTTACCAGTGGCGCCGCCAAAAGCAAATATTCTTAAACTAGACAAAGTCTCACAGACCAAGGAGAAATTGTTCCTCCTGTGGACGACACAAATATTTTATCTATTGTCTTCCACTGTCATCACGATTGTTGATAGGACAGGACTGTGCTAGTGTGTCAATATTGACCATCAACTGCCTCAAAAAGAGCAAAGTGTGGCTCAAGAAAGAAACTTCCATGTTGTTTCTCTGCCTACTACACAATATATTGGATGATGACACTGTACCTGAGCCAGCCTGCAGCGTTTCTAAAAAATTTCAGCGAACCTCTGGTCTCGCTCAAAGTATGGACACAGACTTTTGACAACTGCCTGAGGGCCATGTTGGAGTCGGATCTACCAGAGGCACGTAAATGTGCGGTACTCATCTATTGCTTGGGAGCAGAAGAACTGAGGCTCATTTACATGTTGATGGCCGTGGATGACAGATGCAGCATAGCAGTGGAGGCTCTGGCCAACTTCTTTACACCGCAAGTAAACGCGTTCCCGGAACGTTACAGATCCAGACAATGGAGCCAACATCCATGTCAAACGACAGACCAGTATGTTGCTGCATTAAAAGAGTTAGTAACAGTCAGTTTGGAAATATGGAAGAGGGGTTGCTAAGAGAAAAATAAAAAAGGGCCACTTTGCAAAGGTCTGTAGAGGGAGTGAAAATGTAAATGAGGTGAAAACAGTACCTGAAGTTACTATTCTGAATGTAAACAGTAATAAATCCAACAGCATAAGGTGTACAGTGTACAGTACGGGTTCAGAGAGTCAAGATATCAAACTAATGTTGGATACAGGTTCGGCAGTGCCCATCTTATCACAGTCAATGGTCATTGAGTTTTTCTACGAGACATTCCTTATGGAACCAAAGCTCAAACTATGGAGGAAACTCCATAGCTGTGAATGGTTACTTACAAGCTAATATAACATTTGGGGAGCTCAGTAGTTCTACATTGTTAAGAGTTACATAGTTATCAGTCAAAAACGACTGGTGCAAGTATCGATAGAGACAAGTCAGGATGTGCAAAAAGATTTGTCCGTAGAGTTAAGGTACACTACAACAAAAACTGGTAACCACCCATTTTGGAAAATTTTAACTGCCCAAAAGTGGTTACAAATTATGTACAAAACAGAACACGGGAGCAGTAATTAGTACTAATGAACCAACTTGGTCTATATTCGTGAAATGTCATCACAAACGAATGATATCTCAGTCTCCTCTCATACATTGTAAATGCCTTACGTGACTAATTCATGATTTTATCATAAAACACCAGAAAAGAAAATCCCTTTGTACATTCTGGGATGATAAACAGTGAAAGAGTTGAGAGGCCAGGAACAACCCGTTGCTTTCTTTTGCCTTGATCTTCGTGAGCTGGGTCCTTCACCTGGCTGAGAGTCAGCTGCACGCTGGTGCAGGGGGGAGCAATGTTGGAGGTTGTGGGCTCAGTGGGACTTGGAGCAGGCAGCTGATCAAACTGGTTAAAGAAGTGGTTAAAGTCATTTTCCTACGCCTCATCCCCCCCAATAGGAGTCTTGCTCTCATTAAAGCCTGAGATGGTCTTCAGGTCCATCCAGACTCCTCTGGTGTTGTTTGGCTGCAGCTGCCGCTCCATCTTCTCCCTTTCTTGCGCTCACTAGTCTTCCTCCTCAGACGTCTCGCCACCTCCTTTAACGCCTCTTGGTGTCCCGAAACAAAATCCTCTTGTTCTTCGCCATCTTCTTAACCACTGTGGAGGCCTGAGGAGTAGCTGCTTGCTTTAGTCTGTCTCCACTAACTGTGCAAAATTGCGTATGCATGTCCATGTTCATTTGTCACAGCAGAACACAACTTTGAATGATGTTTAATAGCAACAGTATTGTGTCAACAATTGTACCGCATGGCTGGACATAGAACAGATCTGCAGAACCTGGGCATGTGCCGATAATTGGCTTGACTGACTCGAAAGTTCATTGAGTTCTGCTTTTTCCAGGTGCGTTAAATCTTGTTTTCTTCACTCCAACATAAATAATTTAATCAGCACTGATATGAAACACACTTCTACCTAATTGTGATAAGCATATTTCAGAGGGAGCTCGGCCTTGTAGTGAAGAAGCATTTCTTATGTCTCATCTGTGATGGCCTCCAAATCTGATTTATCAAAACAAGATGTTGCCATGGCAACATTTTTGGTTCCAGTTTTTGCTCAATAACCTTTTGTTTTCTCCCAAAAAGCAAATTGAATATAGACAAACCCACCAGGTTCTAATTGTTTTAATGAGGAACAGGTAATGTACTCTACTGTGTACTGTGAACTACTAGTCACGAACTGCTGGATGATCAAAACCTAATTAGTAGTACGCGATCCACTCAACTGGGTAGTTAACAGACTTAAAAAATCAAATCACACATGAAGTTTGGCAACTTCAACGTCTTCTCTGATACACTTTGGATAAAAGAAAATGCAATGTAATGGAAAGTAATAGTGGGTAGAATCTCCAAACAACTGTCAAATGATATGAATCAAACATACTTGTATTTGCTTTTCAGCCCATTTCAGACTGTCGGAGCAGGGCCACCAAATCACACTGACACACTGACAAATGGGGCTTCTTCAGTCTCGCAGCATGGCAAGTGGACGTTTGCATGTGGGTTTCAACACCATTTTTGGGATACATTCTGTGGCCTTGTCATCCATGTGCTGTCACATGCTTTCGCGTTCATTATGATTGACAAATTAAGCCCTGCAAATAGGCTGAATATATTGTTCACATTTACTGTCACATGACACCCTAACCACTGGATCACTCACTCTTCCACCATCGATCGAGTGAGTAGTTCTACTTACAGCTTCGACTGCGCAGTGGGCGAGAAAACCAACCAAAGTTGAAGATGAGCATCCGAGCGTTCTAAACCGGGAAAGAAGAGCAGATGTTACAAATGAGACAGATGTTACTCAACTCCCTTTTTTCTCCCTCCTTTCTTCAAAAAAGACCTAACAGCAGCATTCAGGGCAGAACTGGGTGATTTCTTTGCAGATGAAAGTGAATCTGTAATTAACGCACTATAATTGCAGGCAGACTCGCTTTTTTTTCCAAGATGAAATGATGCGAGCTATGCAGCCAAGGTCAGAGGCCCGGGCCTGCGTGATGCATTTTTAATGGGAGAGACAGCTCTGAACACAACATTGTGAAAAATCTGGTCGGCCCGTGAAATCAATTAGGCAGTCATATTTAACACCAAGTTGCATCTTGAGGCTGCATTATTTATCACCATCAATATGTCATCTTTTTTGCTTACACCCATGGAATATTGTTTCCTTCAGTGTCAGTGCTGGAAACACGCTCTGATATTCGCTTCCTTATTTCAGTGTGAATGTTTTGTTGGCAGAACAGAACACAACTGATTCACATGCCTGCCTCTGATATTTGTCGCATCTTTCTGAAGAGGTCACTACAAAACACTACAAAAAAATGTAATTTAGGTGATGACCTCTGATTTGGCCCTGTTTCGCTAAGATTAATAAGTGGATTGGAAGCACCAGAGGAGACGCTCCTTTGCAAAATGAGTTCAGTCACATGCTGTAGGACAACAATGAAACTCTTCTTGGAGAAGCTAGAGCAGGGCTTCCAAACCTGCGGTCCGCTCTGTGCTCTATTTAAACCTGGGAGTGGCCCCCAGGTTACCCCTCTTTGTCCACAGTCAAATCCTATTAATGGCATCAAAATACTGCCATTACCACATCGGATTTTGACAGTACTACTGGATGGCACTCATTCTAGGGATGTTTTTTTTTTTTTTTTATTCAAAACGAGTAGTGTATGAGTAGTCACTGATACAATACCAATACCGAGTACTTACTACTTACGCCATTACGCATAAAGTTACTTCAAATGTGTTCTTGGATGACAGTCACGAGTTTGTCACTCATAAACTGACATTCAAAAAGTGCGCGCTGCCATAAAGTGGTATTGGTTTTGTTTGAGTTTGAGTTTGAGTACTCAAGTTCAGTATCAGACCGATACCCCATACCAGTAGCGGTATCGGTGCTGACCTAATCCGTACAGAAGAAAAACCTTTCAGTTGTGCAGTGCACGATGGGACAACTCAGGACCACGGCAGACATTTGTGGAATGACTTGTGGCCAATCTTAAAAGTAATGGTTCTATAGAATTTCAGGAGGCTCACATTGGCATTATGTAGAATTGCCAAGTATAATTTTAAAACAAATTAATAACATAAGATGAAGCACAAATAACCAATGAGGCAAAACTATTACTTCTTGGTTGAATAAATATGAAAATAAAACATCACCTGTTTTAACTAGTTATTCTACACTCACACAAACACACGTTTGTATTGCTATCCCTGTGGGGATATTGTGATGTTTCTCATTGCCATAATGCTTTCCCCAGCCTCTCACCCTTAACCCGACCCTCCAAAACACGTGGCTAACCTTAACCAGGACTCTGAACCAAACTGAAACCTAATTACAATCACCTTGTTATTTTGAAGTCTTCATCCTCAAATTGAGGTTCGGATCTGTGGGGACCGGCAAAAGGTCCCCACGAAGACATAAGGTCCCCACGAGGATTGTGTTTTTTATCAAGAATTGTTACTCTGCTACACATGAGAGTTGAGGTATTAAATGGATTAACTGCAGGCTTCACTGTGGAGGAAACACTGGTGATGCCGATCATTATAGTCCATACCAAACAAAACCAGCATTTGTCTGACAATAAAATTGGAGGCAAAGCTGCCTGAAAGCTTGGCTCCATTTGCCTAGAACAACGTAGCAAATAGTTTGACACACTTTCCCATTGAAAGCATATAAGGGGAAGCCATCCTTTGGCGCCCGGTAATGATCCCTCATTGTTGGCTGCAGAGGATGTGGCGCTATTCATACTGGGGGATGATTGAAAAGAAAATTGAATCCCTATGATGTGATGAATGTGTCTATTACTACATTTGCACACAAAATGTCGGTGGAAATTATAGTGGGGCAGCAGGGGAAAATACATATGGAAGGCACACTGGCCGGGATTGATTGGAGATGAAATATAAATATACTGTACCGTACCAGTAGATGAAATGAGTCCATGCCTCCCTACTTTTCCCAGAGGAACTTTATAAATGAAAGACCTTGAGAGCACCAATTGTAAGACACGGTTAAATGTCTGCTCACTCCGAAGATGTTTGATCGGAGGACACAATAACTGTTGGCTTGTCTTGTAAAAAGAAAAAAAAGTTTCTTTCTTAATAAAGTGGCATCGACATCTAGCCTCGACAAAGCAGCACAGACAGACTAATTGGAATGCATGTGATCGGCAGTTTTGGTCATTTATTTAGGATAGCGCGAGGATGTCGATAGAGACACAGAAGTGGCCTCTGTCAGGAGAAGCATATTGATATATGTGTGTGTGCCTGCAGGTGGCCCTGTGTTCCTGTCTGAATATAGTTCGTACACTCAGGCTGTATAATAATAATGATTCTGTCAATAACAATCAATAGATTTTCAACTCCAACATTTAAAAGCAGATTGACATTTAGTCAGCCTAGTCTTTTTTCTCCATTTCCGGTGTTAACAGATGCTCTCCACTGTAGATAAAATGTATTCCTATCACACCCTGCAGTCCGTTCGCTGCTCCTGTGCTCCTGCTCACCCATTAGATGCATCAATCTCCTGCTCCTGAATCCAAACTCTCTGTTGATATTTTTGTCCTCAGAATTTAAGATTACACTTTAGATTACTATTATTTCATTTTATTATTCTTTTTTTTTTTTACCACAGCAGCTTTAGCCAGTTATTATCCATTATAAAGTATTGCTGGGTGACTTGACCTGACTGTGACAATTTACTCAAAACAATGCCATAACTCATAGTTTTGAGAGTGATGCCGGTTGTTTCTTAATGGTTAGTAATCTTCAACAATCTGAAGTGTTTGCTCACTGCCCACAGATGTATTCTTCTTAAAGCTTGACACACATCCATAATGTCTTCCCTTGACAGCTCCACTCTTGTGCATGGATCTGAGAATCTTACTTCATATGGCTTAAGTTCAAACTGGCCTCATCCACCAAGGGCTTGAAGTCCACAGTGGCCATTTTCCATCGATCGTGGGGTGTCTAAACCGGTTGTCAAAGGGCAGGGGTGCTGAAGCACACACAGTTTAACCAATCGGGTGTCAGCTGAATCAATCTGAAGCACCAGACTGACAATCTGGCAAACTGATTATAGCATTCAGACAGCGTGGTGAAGCCGCATGCACTGCATGGGTTGGAACAAAAAAAGACAAACAAATTAGGTTGGCGGACCTAAAAACTGTCCTGGTGACACCCGGACTAGTGGGCTAGTTATATTTAAAAATTTTATTTGTTATGGACAAACAAACACAACAAAAAGTGACCATTCAGGCCAATAGCAAAGAAGCCTTCGCTTCCAATCACACCTTTTCAAATTGTCATCCACTGTCATTGCCCTCATCCTCCTACAGGGGTTGGAACCTTGAAATGCTATTGTATTAATGAAGACACTAGTCAGGAACCATCCCTTGGCTCCAAGGTGTAGAAAGTGCCCTTTCATTTACCCAGCAGAATATCGATCAAAAAAAAAAAATCTATCAAAAAGTTTTGTTTTGTTTTGTTGTGACACACTTGTTCAAAATGGTCAAAGTCGTCACACCTTCACCTGAATAGTTTGTTGTTCAATTTCTTAATTGTTACTTGTTATATAACATTTGTTATAAATCAGGTGTGACACAAAATAATATAAACACATTTTTGGAGGTGACCTTTTCATTGCATGTTCATTTATTAGCTATCTTTACCTCTTTACCTTCTGTGTGTGTTTTTTTTTAATTACCCATCAACACCCCTAATATTCCTTCTGTCTTCATATGGTCTCCACGTCTATCTTCATATGATGAATGTGCAAGTGCAGATCTGTGTATGTGGTGGTGCATTGAACCGCAGCATGTATGAGCTCCACTGTGTGCACATTTCAGAGGAATTCAAATAAACAAAGTGAAGAGCAACTCCAGCAACATGGCCCATCCTTCCTGGCCTCAAACACAGCTCACATTGTTGATCTTCTTATTAATGATTCATTTGCTCAGCTCAAAGTCCCAAATGTCAACGTTTTCATTGGTAAAAAAGAAAGAGCAGCTAATAGGTGCAATTAAGCCGTGCTGTGGGTTAATTAGTGAGGCAAGTGTCAGCGTGGAGTCTGTGCTCCAGATCTTTTCTCTGCCTGCAGCAGCTCCAACAGTGAGTTTGCTTCCCTGCACTGCAGGCTGACCTCACATTTTTAATCATCATTAAGTCATCTCTCTGTAGCCAGTTGGATGATCAGCCGCCCTTTGATGGCGAGTGATAGAACGCATGTAAAGTGCTTGGGTCCAGATGAACACCACATTAGCCTCTTCAAGGCAATTGCTGTAATGATGCAAAACAGTAAACATTGGCCAGACATCTAAATAACTGAAGCGTCCAAAAACATGCGCAGTCCAGGTTCATAAAAGCCATTTTGTTTAGAGAGTGCTCATGTTAAAATGTTCCATGGCATTTCACAAGCATGAAAGTTTATGTTTCGTATTTCAACAGCCTCTCTCGCCACCACTGGGTCCGATTTATGGGTGCCAAGTGTAATGAACAAGGTTTCTACCGTTGCTGTATTTGGACAGTTTTGCCTTGACTGGAGCGTCACAAACAGCAGGTTTCCTACCATGCTTAACTGCATTTTCACCAACACCATACATCAGTTTGGTTTGGCCATAAAAAATTGAGAGATACATCCATTATTATCAACTTATTCTGAAGTAGGGAGAAATTCAGGGAGAAATTCCAGATGTGTTGCTTGTTGAATATTCCTATTGAACTGCTGGTAAAACCAAGACGCCGGGGTTAATATATAAACTCTCTAAACATTAGGGATAGGATGAGCCCTTTGTCCTCACTGGCCCCTGATAAGCAATTGCTGGACAAACACATGTCCAATTTAGTGACAAGTGTCAACCTGCTTGCTTTTAACAGATCAGACCATTCTGGCTCATCGCAACTGGTTAGAGCACAGCAGGTCCATGAATTACAGGAGTGACTTAATCCGCCAATGTGTCTGACCTTCCTGTTCGTTTGTGAGATATTTGACACACAAATATGAACGTTGACTTGTTGAGATCCGAAGAAAAACTCCTTCATGTCGACCTCCATGTGGATGAGCATGAACCTCAAAAAGACATTTTGGATCTTCTCAGCAGACTACGTCCACAATGGAAGGCACAGGATATTCAGCTGAAGGCAAGTGAATCTGATTTCATGTTTCTAAGAAAATTAGTGCTGTCTAACGGTCACATGTAGATCAAGTCAGATATTGTTGAGCAGGAGGAACACATTTCTCCTTGTGTACTTCAGGCAGTCTGTTTCCATGCTTTGTAATGAAACAGTGATATATTTATCCTGTTTTTTTTCCCCTATTTCTTTCTTTTTGGCCACGTTGACTGTCAGCACTAACTTATTGATCATGTACAATAAAAACAACACAACTCCGCATATACATCCAATTCCCTGCAGTGACAGCAGATGACTATCTATGGTTTAAAATAATGACATGAGTTGCAGTTGTACCTGCAGATAAGTATTTCTCTTTTACTTCATTATGTGTAAGAATTGATCCATTGATTGATATATTTTGTCAGTAATCACATATGAAATATTGCATCTTTTTAATTTGTAAGTTTTGTCCTGTTAAATTTTAGAAAAAGACCACCTCGCTGGCCACACGGCGGCCTGGTGGTTCGATACCTGGGTCGGTCTACCTTTCTGCATGGAGTTTGCATGTTCTCCCTGTGTGTGCGTGGGTTTTCTCTGGGTGCTCGGGTTTCCTCCCACAGCCCAAAGACATGCTCACTAGGTTAATTGGACAATCTAAAATTGCCCCTAGATGTTTATGTGTGCCCTGCGATGTACTGGCGACCTGTCCAGGGTGTATTCCCGCCTCTCACCCAATGACAATGAGCGGTGGTTAATGGACAATGTATGTGTGTATGACCACCTTGCTTGAAACGCTCTGTTTTGCACTGAGATTTAGTCACAAGTACTACAAAAATAGAGCCTGTGACTCTACTGCGGTTTTGACTGATGGCAAATACAACCCCTGGCAGAAATGATGGAATCACCAGTCTCGGAGGATGTTCACTCAGTTGTTTGTTCAGTAAAAAGGCGTATTGTAGACGTGACACAAAACTCAAGTCATTTGAAATGGAAACTTTGTGTCCTTAACAAACACTAAAATAAATAAACATTTTGGTAGTCAGCACCCGTTACTTTTTCATCCAGGCTGAGGAAAAAAAATATGGAATTACTCAATTCTGAGAAATAAATATGGAGGCAAACAAATAAATACTTTGTTGCACCACCTCCGGCTTTTATAAAAGCATGTCTTCTCCGAAGCATGGACTTAATGAGTGTAATCTTAATCAGTGCTCTTCATCAGTCTGGCTCCAACTTTCTCTGAATGTTGTTGCCAGATCAGCTCTGCAGGTTGGAGCCTTGTCATAGGCCATTTTCTTCAACTTCCACCACAGATTTTCAAGTGGATTGAGATCTACACTGTTTGCAGGCCATGGAAGTCACCTTATGTTTTCACAGCTTTTGCTCCATGTGAAGATGCATTATCATCTTGAAAAAATGTTTTCATCATCCCCAAACATCCTTTCAGTTAATGGGAGAAGAAATATGTCCTAAATGTCAACACAAACTTGGACAGATGTAACAGCCATCTCCCCAGTGCTTTTCGCAAGACATGCAGTCCATATTATCAATGAGTGTGGAACCTTACATGTTTTCATGAGGCAGTGTTCTTCATAAACCCCATTGGAATGGCATCAAATAAACGTTCCTGCATCATCTCCTCCTCCAGATTCACAGTTCATCACTGAATAAGACGTTTATCCTGTTATCCACAATGCTTTTCGGTTAATGATCTTCCAGGGCAATGAGCGAAAATGCACTGAGCGAACATCCACTGAGACTGGTGAATCCATCACTTTTGCCAAGGCTTGTATTAATCACCGAAGCATTTAAGTGGACCCATGTCATGTGGAACGATGAAGTCATGTGAAGTCCCAACGGTGACGCTGATTTGAGGAGTGCTGTTGCATCTAGGTGTTTCTTTCCTCCCTCATGTTGGTCCTCATTAATGTTGTGCACCAAATCAAGCGTTTGAATAATTTCCTCAGATTGTGCATAAGGGGTTTTCAGTAAATCCTGCAGTCAAGGTCATGACTGTGAAGTGTTCACTGCGTAGAGAGACACAGAGCGTCATAAACCAAACATGAAAATACACAAAAAAAAATGTAACCCTGTAACTGCCACCGTTGGAAAATGGCTGATTTACACAAGCACAAACTACATGTTTTCATGCAACTTCATCAGTATCACATGATGAAGTTTCATGAAACAGTGTAATTATTTTCAGAGCTCAGTAGGTGGCACTCTCTGTTTAAAAATTATGTGATGGCTGTTCAAAGCCTCACGTTATATAGCAGTGCGCCATCTAATGGCCATTGAAAATGAGGACACTTTCATGAAACCTCATCTGCTCTGCAATATTACTGTTACACACACTGTTTTCCCAATTGTACAAATTAGAGCAATACTGTGTGTTTGGTCAGCAGGCTTGACAGTGGCAATGTGACTGTTCTTTTGAAATGGAATACGTAATGAAATACGCCGCAATAAAGCAGAGCATGAACTAAAGTCTGAAATGTGTCAGATTAAAGGGCTCCAAATAATAGCGCCGACAGTTCCAGTGTGCTCGTGAACTGCCTGGACAGAAGTGAAAAGAAAAACCAAGGACAACAAAAGTAGTCTTGTATAGCTATGTGTTGTTAACCCTGGAAGGGTACAGCTGAGCATCTCTCCTGAACATAATAATCTTTCTGCGGTCCCATGTGCAAACACAAGGTCCAATCTTTCGGAGAAATAGGGTTTATGTTTGTTTGGTGACTTGCCATCCAGCAGGTGACCTCTCAATCACCACCGGGTCCACTATTGTACACATTGGAAGTAGATGTTCCCCTCACAGACACACTAAACTATTTAATGATACCTGTTATTTTAGCCTGACCTGATGTACATTGTCAACGGCATTTAATGCCACATCCCTCCCGTGGGTGACAGAAAAAAAAAAAAAAAACAACGCTCATGAGAGACACCACCAATGTCATTTAATTTCTCACAATCAGGGAATTATCCACAAAACTTATTTCATACATAAGGAAATATAAAAGATGTAATATCATTGTAGGTGGTGGTTGTGCAGTAAAACAATACATCACTTAGATTAAATATTACTTTGTTTATGATATTAATTATCAAGTCCAGATTGTAACTGCCTTCAATGCTTTGCTAATGTTTCACATTTCCTCACACAAACCTTCACTCTTCAATCATTCCCACTGGGCCACAAGTACCTGCAACGGAAAACAGAACAAATGGTGCTCTACCGCATTTCACACCAGTCATGCTACACCCCCGGCCCCATGAGACTTGTTCACTCACTCCACCAGCAATTCTCTTTCTGTCCGATGTAGGTGATCGTGCTCCAATGTACTGGGTGTCTGTAGAAACACTCGAGCTACCCCTCAGCCCTAGAGTGTGATCAGAATCATGCATTCCATTGCAGTAAAAGTGAAGAGAGTAACAACATGAAAAGCATCATGAAGTGAAAAGAGTGATGAAGGGACATGTAGTGTAGTCACCAGTAGTGTAAAACAAATGAATGGGTTTTGCAGTTGAACATTATTAATTCAATAATTCACTGCATATACGGACGTAAGAAGAAGAAGCTGTGTAGCTGCCATCAAACAAATCAAGAGGTGGCCACTCTCGATTGCATCTCTACAGAGGTTATGAAGTCATGGACTGTGTATGCACAACCCATCCTAACTCACATGGTGTGATTTACTGGGAAAGTGGACTTTTGTGTCCCACACTGATGAAAAAAGGCAGCCTTCAGCATAAAATGTTACACATCTGTGTTTCAATGGACTCAAAGAACAGTTGGAGTGTTTTATGTAGCTCTCCTCCTTAGTAACCATACTTAAAGTCACCATGACTGAAATGCACGGCCCTTTGATGGCCTTTCAAGTAGCAGTCTGGCACTTTGTCAAACATAGAATGAATGCAATGCTGTCCCACGTGTTGCCCTGCTAATGCTAAATAATCAGTATAGGATGCAAACGTTAGTATAAGCCACTATGGCACTACAAGTGAGGGTGTGGCAACTGGCATACAGGCGTCTCAAACGAATCCATGTCCATTGTCCATCCTCATTTGCTTATCCGTAGCCGGATTGTGGGAGCAGCAGCTTTAGAAGTCAGCGCCAAATGCCCTTCTCCTGCGCAACATCCACCATCTCCAACTTGGGGATCCCGAGACGCTCCCAGGCCAGTGTAGAGATATAATCCCTCCATCTGGTCCTGGGTCGACCCCTCTGTCTCTTCCCAGCTGGCTGAAACACCTCTAAAGGAAGATGTCTAGGGTACATCCTCATGAGATCCATGATAACTTTTTAGTTGTTTTTCCCCACAAGCTGCACCACTTTATTCCATGGTCTAGATATTAGTTCACACTAGTGCTGATTTGTCTAGTGGAAAGATATTCGGATTCAGATTTTAATTTTTTTGCGGCAAATCTTCTATCACATGGTTCAATTGCAAATCTTTTGGAATTGAACCATGACAGTAAAAGACCATCTGCCTAGCTCTCATCTGAGATATACGCAGTATTGGAAAACTTTGGTGATCCCAAATGACTTTCTTATGAGTCCATGCAGAGCCAGTGGACCAGTTCAAGTGTGAAATTGAGCACAATACCAGCTAAGGAATTCAGCTGATTTGACTGAGCAACATGTGCTTCCTGTTTGTTTTATGATGGATCTAAGATTTTAACTAATTCCTCTCAAGCATGTAATGAAATGCTTAATATAAACGAGCCAGCCCGCCCCGAGCGTGTCCAGGTGGTACTGTCAGGGAGTCGATCCCTGGGCAGACACAGGACATGCCGGAGAAAAAGATTCTAAGTGTGTTACTGAAGAAAATAGGGCAATGAGTTTTGGAATCAAGGAAAACCACAACTTCATTCCAGTGATGAAAGGAGTCAGCAGGCTTGAAAATCACTTTTGCATATCTCAAGTTGTCATTGAAAGCAATTTTAGATTAACTTTTGTGTGTTGCAGACGTTCACAGAAGGCCTCACCAACCAGCTGATCGGTTGCTACGTGGGCTCTCTCCAGGAGTCGGACTGTGTTCTGGTGCGACTGTATGGGAAAATGACAGAACTTTACATAAATCGAAATAGGGAAGTTGAAATGTTCCAGCTTCTTCATGCCCATGGGTGTGGCCCGGAGATCTACTGCAGCTTCAACAATGGAATCTGCTATGAGTTTGTTCAAGGAAAAGTGCTGGATGACGAGGTCCTTCACCAACCATCCATCTACAGGTGTGGGGGCGGGACACTTTTCCAAAGTGTGACGCCAAATGAATGAGTTCCGTTCTTCCCAATCCACATTTTTATTCAACAAAAACTACAATAATCACAGTGGTGGATCACATTGGCAAACTAACCTTAATCTGCTTCCTTTCTTACTCAGTAACAGCTGTGGAGACACACACAATACAAGTGCATGCTACATTTTTGTGCAACTTCTTTCCTATGTTTTTTGGCCTTTTCAGCCAATATAAGGTCTGTAATGTAGCATGACTTTTTAAAGAGTTAAAAGCTCATACATACAACATGCCACAGTGATAAGAATTCTTAATGCATGGTGGCTGTGTTTCATCTCTGACAATAAGAGTGGTTGCTGTTCTTCACAGACTGATTGCAGTGGAAATGGGAAGAATCCACTCCATCCAACCAAATACTGACAGGCCAGTAGAACCACTGCTGTGGAAGGACATGTCCCATTTGCTCACCCTTCTGCAGTCGAGTGAGCATCAACCTCAGCAACAGCCATGTGCACAGAGGTACAAAAAGTCACAAACTTTGACTGTTTCCAATGAAGAAATGATTGGAAAGCACTGCATTGCACTACATTGCTCAATTTCAGCCGTAAAATCTGCTCATATGACCATTTCCAACATCTACAAGGGAATTTGGGTTGAAATTCAACCCTAAATATAACTTCAGTGATTAAAATTAGGCCTTGACAGAAATCAACATTCACTTGCCATCTATGTTCCAGACCTGTTTGTCTTCTCAGAAATGATAAATAACGTTTCTTTTGTCTGGAGTGTGGACAAGGCCCACGCAAGTAGCCGGAATTGATCAGAGGGCCATGGTGAGGGAAGAGCATTGAAACAGAGGCTTCTGACAGCAGAGTGTTTGGCCCAAAGTTCAGCAGTTTTATGTTTGCCATGTAGAGGGGTCCATACACTGTAGCCAGGAGTTTCAGCAATTTTTGTGAATAATCTACAAAAGAAAAAGGTTCATCGAGAAAAGAGTCTTATGATTAAAAAAAAGTCTACTCTGTCATTGAATTTCCTTGAAAGATTTTGACAAAACACTTCTGAAACTTCAGTTTTGTGTGGACGTCTGCTGCAAATGGTCGAAATAATTTTCTAGTAAAGAGCATCTGCACGTGTGCCACTGACTACATGTTGAAAAAGTCATATTTTTGGGACACAACTTGGAGACAGTTTCTTGTTTTGGTTGAATGAAAGCACCAATGTTTGCATGAGAAAAGAATAAGCATTAGATAAGTGACAGCACTCTCACGGTAAAGTTAATCTAAGTATAGTGAACTGTCTGTGTAATAAAGAATGTTTTGCAGGGGATAAAAATGTTGCTTCTTCATTTTGAAGCAGAACTACAAAAATATTCATAGATGCCGTCAGTGTTCAAAACGAAAATAGCTCCTTTTAAAAATGAAGAGCTCATTTTCACATGGAAGTTAATTTTGTCAAAAAAAAAAAAGTAAATAGAAGAAAGAAATAAACAGAAGACAGTACTAGAATGTCAATATAAAATATATTTAAAACAAATGCACCATTAGCCCTGGAAATCCCACCTTACTTGCATGTTTCCATGCTGGATGCTCAGTTAGTGATGGGTAGATGAGGTATCATGAAACAGAACTGCATGTTTGATGACACAGTGTCCTAATTCTCAGAAGTCACTAGATGGCCCTCTTGGTTTGGAAACTACGTTGCATTTAATTAGTTGTTCAAGTCCAAATATTTTACAGCAGACAGTACCATCTGGTGACCTCTGAAAATCAGGACACTGTTTCATGAAACCTCATCACTATGCTCAATCACGAATCTATACTGGCGCATGCTAAAACATGTCTGCCTTGCACACAATTATTATTTATCCTCAGGTGACAGGTATTTTACTGGCTTGTCCTCACGAAATCCAAGCTATCGCCTGCGCCCATACTTGGATAAGATAGTGGTTTTGTTTATGACCCACACTGCTCATTATGAACAACTCGCCAGCCAACTTTCAAAGTTTCTGCACCCGTTCATGAGAAACGCTATGATGTATGCACGTCAACACATTTTAGATCAGTTACTGATTGTATGTAATGTGCAAATACTATTAACCAATGTTGTTTTTGTTTTGTTTTTTGCTAGCTAAACCACAACTTAATATCTTTCTAACAAGCTCCTAATTTTCTTGGTACTCATATTAATAACCTTGTGAGTAAAGTATGACCCTACTCCAGCAGACTCATCTTTTCTTCTTTGCCCTTCTGCTCTAATTTGCAACAGCAGTATGTGATCTAGGTAAGTAATGGAAAAAAACAAACAAAAAAAAAAAACTAATGGATACTGAAAATTAGTTCGTTTTCCTGTGTTACTGATATGTACAAAGTGTGTTGTTAACACCTTGTTATTCTGCAGTTGGAAGCATATCATTTATTCAAATACATTGTGGTGGTGTTTAGATCCAAAAAGATGAGAACTGTGTTGATGTGGTGACCTTTTGGCACATGCACATATTCTGAATATATTTTAATGTGTATAATTATGATTATGATTATTATTAGATTTCTGTAATGAATGACAAATACACAAATGAATTCTTAAAAACCGTGCTTTGGCCTTAGTCTGCATTGCTGCTTTAATCCCAATAGATGGTGCTATATTGTTCAGTTTGCTGCTGCGACTGAAATTACAGTATGAATTTCTGACTGAAGACTGAAGTAACGCAGTCACGAACACACACACACACACACACACACACACACACACACACACACACACACACACACACACACACACACATATATGTATATATATATGTATATATATATATATATATATATATATATATATATATATATATATATATATATATATATATATATATATATATATATATATATATATATATATATATATATATATATATATATATACCACAAAGCTAAAAAGGCTTTAAGGTGTTTCCATTATTTTGTCCAACCCCTATATATATATATATATATATATACACATATATCATACACTTACTATGAAAGCAAGCATTAGACAAACATTAGTGCTTGTGAATATACAAGTGGTAATATGAATGCAATCTTCAGAGGAAATGCTCAAAGAAAAGCAGAGGGAGCAGCAGGAAGACGCTGCACCTGCAGAGGAGGTCTTCAGCGCTTAAGCCACCCGCTGTGCAAAGAGGGAGACAGATAGTGGGAAGAAGGGAGCGACCATGGAGAAGAGGAAGTGATGGAAGCTGCAGCAGCTGCGAGTTCTGCTGAAAGCCAAGTCAGAGAAAAGCAATAGAAGAACCAAGCACAACCTCCTGTTCTCCCAAAGGCCCCCTGCTGAGTCTTCCATACTCAAAGTGCATAAAACAGAAGCAAAAAAAAAAGGCGGGGGGCGGCGGCATCAGTGACCCTGTAATGTTTGAAATCTTATGTAAATAGGCACATTGATAATGAAGCGCATGAGGAGGAAATTCCTCTAATTACCTTGCAAGACCCAGCAGCAGGCGAATGTACTCCACGCAATGGTTCTCATGAAAAGGCGAAAAATGGGAAAGGAAAAGATCTGATGGCAAGACGACAGCTTTTTCCTTTGAAAACTAATATAAATCTTTAATTAGCTATTTAACTCGGAACAAAATGGTATAATAACATTGGTTGGTTATACCACGAAAGTTTCAAAAGGAGTGCTGACTGAACCATCTTGTCAGAAATAAGGCAGCAACTTAAGAATATTCAGATTGCATGAAAGAATGTTCTCCCTCCTGTACTTGTGGTGGCCTTTCAAACAATGCTCTGTGACTTAGACAACCATCTCACACCTCGTTTTCATTTTATGAAACATGAACCACTTGCTCTTGGTAGCACTCATCATTTCATCCTTTCTACGAGGAATCCTAATGCGGAAATATGCTCACATGATGACAAACAACAACAAAGCAAACAACGATGAAATCTCTTCAAGCTACTCATAGACACTAAGTGGGAAGTATTGATGGAGTCACATTTAGAGTCAATTGATAGTGCTTAGAAAAAGAGAGTTCCAAACATGTAGAGTTCAAATGAACCAAATGATCAAACTAGTCTCTAAAAAACAGCTAATTAAATGCAGTTTAAAATCTCTTCTACAGGAGCAGCATTTAAAATGATCATTTGAAAATGGAATTCTATTATTGTGCTGGGAATTCTTCCACAATGCCGATTATATTTTGACAATTGTTTATTTTCTTTTTGTTATTTCTTCACAATATCTCACACAAATGCACAAAACAAATGGCAAATATTAACCAGGACTCTGAACCAAACCAAACCTAACCTAGTTGGCCTTGGCCTTGTTGTTTTGAAGACCTTCACCTTCCTTCACCTTCTTCTGCCGCTTATCGGGTCGCGGAGGCAGCATTCGGAGCAGGGAAGCCCAAACTTCCCGATCCGCACAAACCTCCTCCAGTTCTTCCTGGGGGATCCTGAGGCGTTCCCAGGCCAGACCAGAGACATAGTCTCTCTAGCGAGTCCTGGGTCTTCCCCGGGGTCTCCTCCCGGTAGGACATGCCCGGAACACCTCCCCAGGGGGGCGTCCAGGTGCAGATGCCCGAGCCACCTCAACTGGTGCCCGAGCCACCTCAGCTGTTTTGAAGACTTCGTCCTCAAATTGAGGAGGATTAACCTTGTGTCATACAGTCCTCACAAGGACTGGTTTGTTAAAGAACTGGTCCCCACTAAGTAGGATAAACATAAGTACACACACACTCACACTCTAAATGTCACCTGTGTGTGGTGTGTCTGCATTTTATAATTTCATTAATTTACATTTTATTATTATTATTATAGTTCCTACAAAATATGTGTTGAGACAGTTGAGAAATGTAAACATTCTGCATTAGACCGTACATCAGGAGTCTGCTGATGGGACATTTGCCACTGGAATCATGGCATACAGTCCAGCATATCTTGAATAGCGCTATTTAATAGATTTCAATTGTGAACATCTGTTGTGCACTTCATGCATTACAGAGCTAAGGTTTGAACTTGAGTAGAAAATCAATCCAGATTTCAACTTCGAATAATAACCTCATGAGGGAGTTCAACACCCCACTTTTCCTCGAGTCCTCCTTAATTTTAATAATTCACAATATAAAATACGGCCAAGGAAAAAAGTCAGTCGTGAGGGCAAGACAGAGGGGATTAACAAAAACACCAGGCCTGCGTGTGGGAGGTGATGTAGCCTCTGTCATGACGATAAACAAGGCGCCATTGCTTTGTTTTTATTGTGTGCTCTAAACAGACCTCGATGAATTTTGTCTACAACTGTGTGTTTATTACCGGAGCATCTGTTTGTTCCTCTGTGAATAAATAGGTCGAACATAAACAGCACTGTTCACATTGCCCTCTTGCCGTGACCTGACGACTGAAAAGAAAACACGCAAATTAATTAGCAGAAACATTTTTACCAAGTGTATTTCGTACAGATGTCCAAGGACATTAGTGCCTTCTTTGATAAATCAAGTCATCAACAGAGTGAAAAAAGGGTATGTGCTCTCTCAGTGACAAACGCCAAGATGCTGGTGCTTAGTAACACGTCACTGGAGAAGAAAAGAAGACGTGCACTCCAGCCGCCTTCCGCTGTTTGTGAGAACAGATTTTTTTTTACAGCCTGTTGTCGCTCTGCTGACAGTTTTTAAAAGAATCTGACTAAAAGCATTTAAGCAAAAAATAATATGTGTTTTGTTCAGATTTGTATTTAGTTCTGCACAATCCTCTTAAGAAGTTTCTTTCTTTCAATGTCAAATTGTCAGTCGTTCTCATTCAAAGGGTATTTGAAGACTGAATGAAGGTTAATGTAATTAGCAAACTTTTCCTCTACAAACACATTTGTTGGTGCCCAGCAATTACCAGAAGCCAGGGAGGCAAGATGAGTTTTCTTTTCAATACAGTCATTAAAATTGCTGGTATTTGTGCCTTAAAATAATGCGAATGGCCATGTAGAAAGAATCCTTGAGTTGCTTTCAGAATTGGAATCACTTCTGACAAATTACAGTTGTGGATTTAACTGAACTGAAGTTCGCACAACTTCTTCGTCTTCAGGTGGCCACAAAGTAGGAACCTGGCTTCTATTCTAACGGTTCCTATTGATAACTACAGGCTTTGAATGAAACACACGACAGCCTTCCTGTTAAATAAAGGAAGTGTGGCACTTTATGGGCACAATCACTCCAGTGAAGGGTTTCAGGTTAACTTGTGTTTTTGGCTCTGGGATGAACACCCTTCTTATAGATTATAGATCATGCATTTTATTTCCTTTTTTTCTGTTTTCCTTTTTACATGTCAATATTTACTCCGAACCAACTGAGACATAGCTGAGCAACAGCATGTACATTCAATCGTAATTAACCAACTCCAAGGAGAAAAAGCGAGGTGTGCCACGAGGTCCAGTGTTGTGCACCCAGCAATAACTTGAAGTTTCTTGAAGAGCCCTTTTCCTTCATTTTCAAACCCACTGAGTTATGCATATATTTGAAATCCAGGACTCCTGATCTGCTTGTCATATCATGAGGTTGTACTGTTTTTAAGTCATAACCATTTTATTATTTACTCTGTTGCATAATCACCAAATCAATCGGGGTGTTTTCATTCATTCTATTTCAATTTTCTCAGACAGTGGTTTGTGATTAATGCAGTGATCTTATGTGCAGGATGTTAGGACTGACATATTTGAATTAAAAAATATGCAGACAAATGAAGTGGCTGTGCTATGACATATTTACTGTTAATAACTTGCTGCAAGTACAATTTGCCTTGAGTTACAGCAGCGTTGAAGGCCGGTCAAAGACAAACACTGTACTTTAGCCCACATTTCTACAAACTATTGAGATGGCATTATCTTAAAAAAACTTTTTTTAAGAGAAACATTATTTCTTCTTTTTTAAATCAATGCACTTATTTTGCAATCTCTTCTGCAAAAAATGTTCCACATGCTCATAGTTTGTGAGAGTTGAATGTTAAATGGTATGAGTGACGTGTTCTTTTCCTCCCCTCTAGGTCGATCACAGTTGAAGAATTACCCAACATCGAGACTCTGTCAGCTGAAATGGAATCCTTGAAGAGACATCTTTCCCAGATTCACTCACCAACAGTACTCTGTCACAACGACCTCCTGACTAAGAACATCATCTACAATGAGGCAGAGGGTAAACTAGACTACACTTTAACAACTGTCGCTGATCATAAATGGGTTTTTATTTACGACTGTTCTAGAATGTCTGTCTTAAAACCACCGTTTGAAATCAATTTGCCATATTCCATATCCCTAATATTTTGAGGGGACACCATAGGACTGCGACAGACCATTTGTAATCTTCTCATCTCTCAGAATTTCTTCTTTAAAAGGATTATGTATGTAACCTCCAAGATGGGTTTATTCTGGTAACTGCTGCCTCCTCCTCAGGAACAGTGAAATTCATTGACTACGAGTACGCTGGTTACAACTATCAAGCCTTCGATATTGGCAATCATTTCAACGAATTCGCAGGTAAGCCCGTGATGTCGCGAGCTCCACGTCAATTTGTTTTACATGCATTTTCAGAGGGACATTTCACGACAGCATCTAAAAGGTGCTGTGTGGGTGTATTACCAGGGTCTGGTCTGCATCGACAATGAAAAGTAAATCAGGCAGATGATGGACCAGTCAATCTACCAAAAACACATGCATAGATGCAAAACTGGAAGATTTGCAAATAAAATTCATTGTCTGGGCAGCCATTTCTGAGTGTGTTGTGTGTTTAATTTATGGAAAGAAATATAGAGAGACTACCGATTCCAAATGTGAACTTCCTGCATTTAGTGACAGCAATCAAAATGACAGTGAATCCATGTTGGCCATGTTGTCAAAATGTGTTCACGCGTGACCAATCATGTGATGAGTAACTCATTGAAAGGAAAAATACAGAGGATGCACTAATTCTACCTCAAGTGAAGAGATGTCATTACAGTGTGTGGGGAGGCTTTGAATACTGTTGAAATGTGTGCTTGTACAGGTTCATTCTTTTGGGTGTTAGCACTTTTATCTGTGGGACAAGAGCAACATGTTGTTCTTGTTTGGGTTCAAGGTGTCAATGAAGTGAACTTCGGCCAGTACCCCAGCCAGGAGCTACAGCGAGAATGGCTCGAAGCTTATCTCGAGAGCTTTAAAGTCTCTGCTGGATCTGAAGCCACAGTCACAGAAGCAGAGGTCACACAGCTCTACGTTCAAGTCTGCAAATTTTCTCTGGTAAGTGTCTGTGGACACTGACGAATTGGTGAAATTTGTCACTGACTTTGCAGGGTGGCAAATCTCTCGGCAGCTTCTCCAAGCCGTCCTCTGACATGGGCTCAAATATGTTGAGCTTAGATTAAGTGAGATGAGCGTGCTTATTTCAACGGCATCGGCCTGTGTGTAAACCTCTGATCATGATGGCAACACCTCGGCAGCATATTTTGACAATTTCTTTTTCCAGTCACGAGTGAAAAAACTTTCCTCGAAGTGAAACCAAGCTGGATCTACAGCTGACCTGTGGGAGCATACAGTTTGACGGACTCCTTCTGAGTTGATTGGAAACTGCAGACAGCAAAAATGAGAAACAGCAGCTGAAATTATTTTTCTTACGACCACAATTTTCATTCTTGGGTGTCTGAAGTGGAGCTGGGCTATCTGTCGGAAAGTGGTTTTCATAGGCAAACACAATATGCCCAATTGTACTGACAATTTTCAGGGCCAGTGTGAATGTCTCGTGAAATAGCCCAGAGATGATGAATAAGCATATTACTTTTTGAAATTACATGTTCATGAGCCAAAATACAAAGCAGTATAAGGAGAGTGGCTAAAAAAAATATGGGCAGGAGTGAACGATAACATCGTGATGATTGGTATTATATTTACTGCAACAAAACAGGTTTGGACTTAGAGGAAGTGGGAGAAACTAAAGACTCAAGAGTTTCTGTTCAGACTTGTTTTGACTAGTTGTGTGTGAAGGTGATAGATGCTGTGACACTTGTCAAGTATCATTTAACATATATTTCAGATATATCTATAGATAGACACAGATATATCTGCATCTATCTATTTTGTTTAGGAACTATATCTCAAGATCAGTATCACTAATGTGAGCTCTATGTAAAGGACCCTTTCATTCACAGAATAGTTATACGAAAAAATGGCCTATGAGCAATGCCGCCGGCTCCGTTCCAGTTTCATCTGGTAAATAATATCAATCGACAACATCTTTAACAGACCAATTGTCGTAATCCATCCTCACTCCCTTGGCGTTATATATTGATGTAGAGAAAGTGGACTTTTGCGTCCTATACTGATGAGAAAGGAAGCCTTCAGCATAGAATATGTGGTGCCTAGGACGGGTGTTTCAGTGGACTGAAAGAGTAGTGTGTGCACCATCCCATTGCTTACCCTAACCCCAGCCAGTGTCTTTCTACAAAATTGGATGTTAATTGGGGAGAAAAATAATCTTATTGTGATTTTGTATTTGTAAGTCTGTTTTTGTGTTTGTGATTCCATGGTGGATTCCATGGTGGACCAGCAGATCCTTGTTCGGTGACAGAGGGCAGATCCCTCTCAAGATGGAAAACCCACAGTTCTTTAAGCCAAGTTCAAACAATATCATTTACATTTACAAGATTACTAAAGAGATCAAAAGTCTAAGGTGGGTCTTATTTTACTACGGAAATGCACAACAATCATATATTATATAGCAAATATATATTAATTACTTGTATCGGTACTTGGTATTAGCAAGTACACAAATGTCAGTACTCGTACTCTCCGTTCCGTTCCGACACTTCACACAGTAGCCCGAGTCATCGCTTCCACAACGATGTAGTTGAATTAAAATTAAGTCCATGGTTTACCTGATCAAAAACCATAAAAACCATCGACAAATCCCTCATTATTCGCAGATATTGCAGTTGCTTCCATTGCATCTGTTGACAGCGCACTGGTGTTTGCTTCCTCCTGTGACATCACAAGGTGGCAATGCCATATAACCATTTTATGAGAACCTTGTCCGAATCATAATGTGTTTTACGGTATTACATGGACACAAAAGTCAAAAGAACTCAAGCTTCAGCGCCCTTATTTCCAGATGTGCGGTTCACTGCGAAGCAGGTTAGATTGAATTATTTAAAAGTAATTTACTCTGTAATGGATGAATGTCGATCTTTCACACTCCATTGTAGTGATGTTTCATCTGGCTGTAGATGACTCATAATGCATGACAGAGTGCCTGAAAGTCATGGAACATGTTGGAGTTGACAAGAATTGGGGAGAAATCAAAATATTTGAGCTGAAACTATGAAAACACGTTTGCTTTACGCTAGTAAGTGACATGAGCGATTGAAGAATAATATAGACTTTTAAAAAGTTTAAAAAGAATGTTGTAATTATTGTAAAATTATTGTAAAAATGACAAATTTTCAAGTTTAACGGCAACAAGTTGAATGTAGTTCATATGCAGGACAATAAGACTGTAGTATTAAATTGTTATAGATGCTTTAACAGAGGCTTTAACAGTATTCTCCACTCTTGATATCATTTTATATTGCTTTGGTATTGCTAATACATTGAAGATACATGAATGGTAAAAATGAAATCTCTGTAGGCAGCTCCTGTCCTGCGGAATTGAATTTTCACGAATCTGCATCAGAGGGAGCTCTGGCTTTTTGCCCACTTTTGAGTTTGAAATCTGAGGCTAAGCTTGCCAAGATGCAGTGGACCTCCCAACAGCTACGGAGGCTCAGGCCACTGTGATGTCATTCTCATTCTTCTGTTTCCCTGTCACTGACTGTTTCTGCTCAGTGTTAAACTCCTGCTCTCTTAATGGAGAGTAGTCATTCATCGATGTGCGGCCTCCAGCTAAAGACGCAGATTATGATAAAACCTGCCAGGGAGGAGGAGAAATGCCAAGGGAAACCGCACATCGCTCTTCGACTATTTAAATCCGCCCCTTTATTTGATTATCAAATAAAACTACGATTATCCCGCTGGGCCACAGAAGCAGGCCTGTCTGGATCTTATTAGGGCTCGTCATTAGTGCCCCCACCGTGAAGATTTACAATAGGGGAGGAGAACAACAGCAATTTATGGAGGAAGAGAAGACTGAAAACCTAAGTGTGCAGAGCAATTAAGAGGGATCCACTCAATACTAAGCTCCATTATTTCTGCTGAGCACCAACAAACAAACACATTTTGCTGTGGAATATGCTTAAGTGAACCATAATAGGTGGTGATTTTTCTTCATATTGAGGTGTAAAACCTTTCCTGTCTCCACACTGGACCGTAGTAGAGCGCCAAAATACAAAGCAGGGGAGGTGCTCGCTCTCCACACCTCCAAGGCTGGAGTGCACACTCCAGGGTTTGATGTCCTGTTGTGGGCTGGAGCTGGGACAGGGATGAGGCGAGTCTGGGACAGAGCGTTACTTGGTTTATTACTTTGTCACAGCCAAACTGCACAGAAGTGCACATTCAGAGCTGGACATGCACCGGGCACCTCTTCACTTCTGGAGAGACGTCACTCACTCGGCAACCCCTCCCACATGCAGCGGCCACACACATAGACGAACAGCGCACCTGCAGCAGACACTCTACATTCACTCCTACAAAAGCCTATTTTAAGGCTTGGAACACATTATTTCTTTTTCCATTCATTGTAATGGGAAAAATCATTCAGATTTCGAACAAATTGCTTCTCGAACGGCCGCCTGGAACGGATTGTGGCCGGGAACCGCTCTCTCTCTCTCTCTCTCTCTCTCTCTCTCTCTCTCTCTCTCTCTCTCTCTCTCTCTCTATATATATATATATATATATATATATATATATATATATATATATATATATGAATGACAGTGGTGGGACTTTAACAAGCTAATTACAATTAATTCTAACATTATTACGATTAATTAATTACAACAACGAAAAATTACTTAATTTAATTTAATTGAGCAGTTTGCTCTCCAGACAACAGGGAACCTTTGTAAGTGTAGGAGTTCCTGGTCCACTGATCACACTGATGCACAAATTCATTCAAATTGAAAAATGTGGCTTCTCACAGCAAATATTCTTTATTCTTTATACCATTAAACTGGGATTCATTGAGATGAACACAGTTTATATATATATATATATATATATATATATATATATATATATATATATATATATATATATATATATATATATATATATATATCATCTCGTCTATCATCTTAGTGTTTATTACAAAACTTAATCACCGGCTGATTTCCTGTCTGACTGATCCTCTGAGGCACGTGGAGCTCTGAAAAATACCCATTTCGGATTTTAGTACTGACCTCACAATACAATGTCATAAAAACTCATCTGTCCATCACTACTGGTATCAATATGGGGACATCCTCATCATGACCACAGTTATTGTGGTTTTGATTTGTGGTTTTCTCACATATTGTCCAGGAATAATGTGGGATTTGTCAATTACACTGCAGGCTTGACTGTGTTATATTAAAATGACTGTTTTGAATAATGAATGAACTCTGTGTATGTGTGTACGAGAGTGTGTGTGCCTACCAAGTGTCGGTGTAATAGACAAAAAAAGGTTTGATGTGTGTCACGTGATCAGTGTAAATAAAACATTTCTGTTGAGCACCAGTATTTTTCCCTCTGACCTTCAGGCATCAAACTTCTTCTGGGGTCTCTGGGCCATCCTCCAGTCACGATTCTCTTCGATCGACTTTGACTTCCAAAGGTTTGTGCCTGAACAACGTTGTTTGTCATGTTGACGGCGAGAAAGCAGCAGCCCAAAAGCACAAAATGCTCTCATAGCAAATTGTTTCTCATCAAATCACTCATAGACTAAGCATGCCCTCAACAAATGTTTATTTTAGAAACCACATTCAAATTTATGACATCAGTGCTGTTTCATGGGACACCGTCATGCATCAACCTAAATATACACAAATGGAAAAATATGTCCAGCTCATACAATTTTACAGTGGTGTTTAGACAAACAGGATCTTCATTAGGATTGATGGCAAGAATATTTTGGCGTAGAAACTACTCTCAATGACTGGGAACTTCAGCCGAGTGGAAATGTTTTATTTTTTTTCCAGACATGCTTTAAGACTCTGTGTATGCAGTGTGTCATATAAAGCATTTCCAACTGCTTCTACTTTTATTGTGACCTAAAGCGCAGACATAATATTTATAAATGTAGCATGTAGCGTGTAGCCAAATACAAAAAACTCAGCATCGCAAATACTTTAGGTAACATGTATCATGACACACATGATAACCCTGAAGACATTCTTGACTTCATGCTGCATGCATTCTCTCTCTGCGTCCCCCACTCTGCTGCAGTTGTGATTGCGATCCTAATCACTATTGACACACGGCACCCTCCCCTCTGTGTGGTTTTCTGTGCCCGCTCTCTAAATCAGCGAAACAGCCCTTGCCTCATTTCGATCTAGACCTTGGTGGAAATCTGATCCAGGAGGGTGCTGAGGCACAGAGACGCTATTGTTTCTCTGCCGTCGCTCCTCGCTTACATATATGTCCCTCATCCACAACTTGACTTCATGCATCTGCTAGACGTCCGCACCGCTTTGCTGTTGGCTGGGGTTGTCCTAAAGTGCACGTTGGGGGTCATGTTACACCTAGAAAACTGGAGGGTTGAGGCAAAATGATCAGAGCTCAAACTCAAATGTCAACTATGTAGTGTTTCAACCCAACTGTTGGATTAAACTTTTTTTTGTTGTTGTTGGCTTCTTTGATGTGCATTTTATTTGTGGTTGGAAATGAAAACAGAAGGAAAATTGGGACTTTTTTGTGATCCAATTTTCATTAGAGACAAGTCAACGTATCATAAATGCAGTTGGTAATATCAGAATTATAACAATTTGTTGTATGAAGAACTAGAAAATCATGAGGAGCTCTGAATACCAACAAATTAAATCATCTAGCACAGTAAATCACTACACCACCAAAACCCAGCATGTCAAAATCAACAAATGAACAATAAGCAGGAGCGAACCAATAAAAAAACGTGGACAACCAGAAGCTTTTCAAACACATTGACTGACTACATCAACACATCATGACCCAATAATCAACAATTATGGATTGAAAATAAATAAATAAATACGTTACTCAACATAACGCATTTTACTGAGTACAGTAAAATACAACCATTACACATGCACACACATTCAAAGTCACCAATTAGCCTCAGGTTTTGGTTGAGAAGAAACAGGCGTAACTGAAGACAATGTAAGAAAAGTGCCAATAAACCACTGTTTAGTTTATTTATTGTTTATTTATTATAGCACACAGTAGCAATACAGTGGCTCCGGGGAGATGTCATCATACAGCCTCAATAAATAAATAAATAAAGCTAGACGACTGGGCCACTGCTGGCACAAGAAGAGATTCGATGGGTTTTATTGGAGAGTTACATTTCAGAAAGATCATCAGCCATTGTGGAATTGCTGAATCTGAATGAACCTTTTTCATAAGTGATAATCCTCTGCATTTATAGACCATAAAATCAAACTTAAAAGGTAACATTTGACTATTTTTTTTCAGGAATTTTATTTTTTATTTCAAGAATAGACGCGGCAGCTACAGCGTCAGCGTGCTCCTGCGGAGTGAATGAAACTGGAGATAAATTTCTTGTACACAAATACTGGGCAATGAAGATAATGCTGATATTTTGTGTTTGGGTGCGTGCCTGAGTGAGTGTGTGTGTGTGTTTCAAATCTCAGCCGACTCCCCAACAAGTGATATGTGTCGACTGGGCCTTGTGCTGTAATCAGAGCCAGATGTGGATGTGACAATGGAGAGTTGGAGGGGAAACGCACAGCCGCTTTACAGGGGCCATATTTACTTTCCTCATATGATTTTATTCATGTGTTGAAAGTGTCTGCAAGTCAGCGGTTTAGATTTTTGGATTTGCTGGCGATGACAAAGACATTATTGTGAGGAAATGAAGAAGGAGGAGGCCCACTGTTTGAAAGAGCTCAGCTTCCAGAATGTAAGGAATCACACTCACAAGAGCACATTGTGAAATGGAAAGCCATTTTCAGAATGGACTTCAACTTGCCCTAAACTTTGGAAGAGCAGAAAATGTGTCTCAGTTTCATCTTACACAAGCGTTGTTGTGTACCTTGTTGCACATGTGTATGAATTGGATCAACTTGAATGTGTCATTTGTCTTAATGTCACACAACCTCTAGAGTTGTGCAGCAGTTCATTTTGCGGCATTATGTGCATTAATGTTCTTTCATATAGGAGGCATCTATTCACCAACATTTCAAGGCCAGGTGGAAATATATAAACATATAAATCTTGGGTCTTTTCTGCAAATGTTGGCATGCATCAATGGTGTATAATTTACAAATTGACAACTTGATCTTTTGGTGTGCAAGCAATGTCCAGCTGTTCAAATCAATGCAGTGTGTTGGGCTACCAAAGATTCTATGTGATAAAAAACGAAAAAAAAAAAGAAAAAAAATATAGAAAACATGAATTACTGGTATTAGCAGTTGGTAACAAAAATACAATCTGCAAAATAATAAATACAGAGATTAACCCAGACTTACATGTAACTAAAAAGTGTGCTGAATTATACCTTTGTCTCACCTAGTAATGCGAGGCGAAAAAAAAAAAAACCCGGCATTGAGGAGTTTGGTGAAAGCACTGATTAAATAACAGCCTTTCTCACTTTTTTCTCCTTTTGAAACTTCACTTAATTTCAAAGAGTGCAACATAATGGCCAAGGGCAACAGTGCACGCCGGCATTGGTTTATTGAAGCCTCCGGTATTATGGTTAGAACAAATACAAAGCTACTTTGCCTGCAGCTAAGTTTTAAAACGCTGCAAAGCTTTTTGCACTGCTTTCAGATCTCTGCTTTCACTTGATGAATTATTGTTATTCAGGTTTTTCTATGTTGTCCACACAAAGTGAATTGAGCGCCTTTAGTCATCAAAAGTAACATGGTGGGAAAGTACATTATCAACCAAATTGTCTTGACTTGTCTAGCATCTTGGAAAACACAATGAAGAATCACGTGAAGAATGCATGCGAGAATGAAGCACTGGCAAGCTACAGTGTCAGTGTGTACCACCTATTAATAATTTTAGGTTTTGCATAATGGAACTTGAACACCTACTAAAGTGTTAATAGTAGGACGGAGCAAATTAGTCACGCCTTGGTGTAGTAACGCAACAGGTAATGCCAAAAGTCGATCGCTAGCTGCCTGGTTTTGCCTCAAAGGATGCTTGTCATTATGCTCCTTAACAAATGACAGCATCTGGTGGCACGGGAGGATGGGAGGTGTTATGAACACATCCTCCGCTTAAAGGATCAGCCACACTGCTCTCTACTTCTGCCCGGAGTCGATTGTGTATCCGGCTGTAAACATGCTGTTGGGGCAGGCGGTTCTCCTTCACCCGTTCTTGAGGAAATGTTGATACCCTGGAGCACTGGGTGGGACCGGTAGGCTCTTGGGCAAGTGCGAAAGAAAAACATGCATCCGATCATGTTTCAAGGTAACTCCTTTTCCCATTGAAGTTTAGTGATGGGCCTGACTTTGTCATAGGCCAAATACTATCGTAGTAATTGAGCATTTTAGGAGTTATTAGATATGGAAAGGGAGGAAGGACATGCCCCTTCTGGTGAACTACAATACCTCAGGTGGCTGGCAGCCTGACCCCTGGTGGGATGCTCAGTATGTTCCAGCAGTGTCTTGGATGAGATTCTTGCGCTGCATGGCAATGAACTCGAATGAGGTGAGTGGAAAGGGCTGGAGATTATCGCCCATAAATAGCAGAAACAGAGGATCTAACCCACAGGTCTCAAACCGGTCCTGAAAGGGCCACAGTCAAGAAGCCACCATCTCACCAAACAGGAGTATGAAGCTGTAATCAGTTGGTGCTGTTCATTTCAGCTGACATATCTGATTGGTTAACCGATCTATGTTTGCAGGATTGGAACAAAAACCTGCACCCACTGTGGCCCTTTTGTGCATTAGTTTGGCGCTACTGATCTAACCCAACTGTAACAATAGTAGAACCTCTGATTCCAGAGGATAGGGTTACTCCTGCTAGTTTTAGCGTTAGCTTGACCAGTTTTAAGTGCTGCATGGAGAGAAGGTGTCGAGTTTGATGTTACAAATAGAATTTGTTGTGCTGTGAGACTTGAATTGTAGTCTCTGTGTGACTTATTTCAACTTTGCCTAACTTACATATAGTGATCCTCTGCAACTGTGTTCTAACGGTCCTGTCTGTGCTTTCAACTTTAAACCATGTTTCCTTCCTTGCTACAATGTTTGCTGGACTGTGTAGTGGAGGACTGTGAAAAAATATCCCAATTCCGTTTTGGACCGACTTCCAAAAAAGGAATTGACCGATCATCAGTCCTGCAAAATTAGATCCGTGCATCCCTAGTTTTCCCCCTAGTCATGGGACATCTCTTCACAAGGGAAGGCATTTGACCTTTGCTGAGCTGATCCCTGGGGGAATGGACCATGCAGCTACTGGTCCATTGATTAGACGTTTGAGTATTCCAGTAAGGATCCGGCCTTGGTGGGGTTTTCTTTGTAAGTTTTGACCGTTGTTTTACTTTTTTGTTCCACATTGCAAACTTGTTATTTGGTTGGGTGACCTGAGAGGCACATCACCCCATTCGCAGATGATGGTTTGCAATTGACTTCATCTGAAGACCTCATATTCTTATTTCAGTGGTTTGAGGCCATATGTGAAGCGACTAGGATGAGAAACTCGACGAGTGCAAAACCTTAAAAATGATGGAATAGGATGAAATGCCTTGTCAAGGCGGGAGAGTCGTGCACGAGGGGTTCAAGTTTCTATGGATGGAGTACTGTCACCCCACAGTGGGCTTGAATCTAGGGGTCCAATATCACTTTAAAAGACACAGAAGTCAGTTAGCAAGTTACTCTTTAACAAAGGATTCATATATTGCAACTTTGTCCAAAGACACATATCATGTCTGCTAAAGGTAAATTCTTCAATCAGTTGTTTGCTGGTCATTCTTCAGACACAAGAGTGTGATTTTCCATCAATAAACAATCAGTTCAATCATTTTCCAAAACAAAGAAAATGTTTCGCATCAAGGTTTATGCACAAACATAATTGGCAAGATGACACAAACACAAGAGCAAAGATGCCAAACTACAAACATTAATATAATGTGATCTATGACTCGCAATAGTAAGGACTAATACTACCATGACAGCTGATGAGTGATCAACTATATTTATATTGAGATAAACTGTCAGAAATATTTTATGCTTTCTCTTTTTCAGATATGCCATGGCAAGACTCAACTTCTACTTTGAAAAGAAGGAGGAATATTTTATGTTGACAATCATCTAAGAATGGAATCATTCATAGTGGATTTCCCCATACTGTGTGAAGTGGGTTACACAGCAAGATTTATTTGCACCAAGTAAGGGCCACTCAAGTTCATAAATGTCTCCCTGAATGTTTGTTATTTCAGGCAGTATACCGATAAGCCTGTTTGGCTGACTCTGAACAGTTTATCGCCAGGGACACATTAATTGGTGCTCCATAAAGTGAAGTTACATCGACCACAAAACTGAAGCTGAATCATAAAACCTATCCAGTTGATGGGAACCTTAAATTATGTTTTAATAAGAAATTCACATAATTGTGGTTCAGCAGGCCTATTTTTCCTCATATGTGCAGTTCATTATGTGCAGTGAATTTTGGGTGTGCTGTGATTGTAGATTTGTACTGTATAATAAAATTTGTCTTCAAGTTGATTTCATTGACCAACTCTCTTGTTAGTACCTGTGTATATGATGTGGTTGTGTTGCAGTACTACATTATTGTCCATTTTGTTTGACAGTAGATATGTGATCAAATTTAAAAAATTCTCCGGCTACGTTCACTCGGCAAGGGGACCACCTAAAAGGACTGGATGGGAGAAACTTCACACCATTTACATGGTGACGGCGCCGCTCATCGTCTCGGGCAGAATTGGCTGATGCCGTTGTAGTAACTATACCAACGTAGTTTTGAGGAAGTCAGGTGAAAAAGACCAGCACACAACATGTGTGTTGCCAACGCCAGTGTTCTTGTATGTTCAGATGAAAATATACAATGAATATTTGACATGAAAGACAAAACTGCCCTGAGACCTTGCAATTGACCTGAACCAGCAACCTGTGCATTTTTCCAACATTTTCCAACCTGTGCAAGTCTTCCAACAGTACTAAAAAAATTTACTTGTAAATACAAAGCATTGACTGCACGCCTGTGCAGAAACAGTACAGTAGATACATGTTCCTGGACTGAGCTGACCGGATTGATACAGAAAGCAGAACAACTGACAGGTTCTCAGGTCAGTTGTCACCTTAGAGAAAGAAGAATGGTCAGGAGTATCCATCCAGCCATCTGCTGTGTGGTGTTGATGGAAATAAAAATGTCGCTTTCAATCTCAATTGTGAACTTTATTCTCCACGATGTGATGATATTAATTTACGTAAAAGTGAATCTGAGATAATTTTTGAAAATTATGTTGCTGGCTCTCAGATATGAATGTCCTCAAACCTTTTGGAAGATACATTTGTACTGTTTTCGCTTGAGTTAAGTGACTATTTTCTCGTTCCTGAAGACACCTGAGTACACTAAAGATGTACTTTATGATTTGGCAAATTGAACAGGGGTTCATTCATTGGCACTATTTGGTAGAGCCATTAATTGTATGACCTCCTTATACAAAAATTGTCCTCCTGAATTGAGTAAAGAAGAACAGAAACATCAGTGCAGCAGATCAAAAGATGTGCATGAGAAATCAAGACAGAGGATATTCCCTGTCCCATGAATTCATACAAAATTAGTATTAGAAAAAGCAAATGTAAGGATATATGATAGAACCTGGATAATGTTAGCTAATGTTTGTTTCCAGACTTCCTGTCATGGTTCGTACTTTTACTTTGTCACTTCCCGTGTTCCGGTTCCTTGTTTTCTTGTTTGCTCTCTCACCCCCTCCAGCTTCATGGCAGTGCAGCTGGTTCTCATTCCACTGATTGCTTCTGCAGAGATTTATACACCTGGAGAACCAGCATGTGCTGCCAGATGATCATCTTTCGTTCTCATGGTACGTTCTCGCTAGATTGCTCCGTTCGCTTATGACCCTGTTTATCTCTCTGTTTTGCTCTGTGTTCATCTCCTCGTTCTGTCACCTTTGTCTCTCTTCTCGCTCTATCTAGAAGCTCTCCTATCGCGTGCTCCCTGTCATTAGCTCCCTGTTCGCTTTCTCGAACGTGTGTTTCTCGCTACTTTAATTCGGCCTGTGTGCTAGTTATTTCCTCGGTTAGAGTTTGTTTTCACCTCTAGCGAGCATCTTCAGTTTTGTAGAGAGCGTTATATCCGAGTTGTCTCTGTTTGCAGCGCTGTGTATCTCACGCCAGTTTTCAGTTTTAGGTTTTTTCCCCTCTCCCTTCGTGTGTTCTCCGTGCTCCGCTTCTGGTGTCGTCGCCTTCAGTTTAGATTTCTGTCTGTATTATTTTGTCTTTATTGTAATAAATCTTGTGGTTAACAGAACTCTCACTTTGTCCGAGTCCTCTGAGTCATCTGCTCTTGGGTCACCTTAGCTTAACAGCCATGACACTTGCGGCACAGTCTGGGGGGAGAGAATAGTACCACACATTGGCTCATTAGTTTGGCAGTGCAATCCCTTAAATGAGCGAATCTGTTATCTATAGTACACAGTTGCCTTAACCTCATGACGCATTTGCCATGACAGGTTTTCCAAAAGGACTTATTCATGTTTCTAATTGCCGATATAAAATCACAACACTCTTAGTTGTGTGTTTGCCTGCAGCAGATACTGTAAATCGAAAGGTTTGAGAGGTCATGATGAAGACTGAAAATGAATTGAACACTAACGTTTTGGTTTCGAAAAAGTTTTGACTCTTGTGATGATGAGCTGGAGCAGATGGACTTCAGGTAGAGCCCCATCACCTCCAGCGCAAAGCTCAACTTCTCCATATGTATATTTCTGTCGACAGCTATAACCAGTCAATAAGTCTCACTACATGCTCATAGTTCTCAAAATTTCACTGTGAAAACTGTCATGTAGTAAACCACTTTTTGTTGGCCAGTAAAGTACCAGCTTTAAAGCAGGGCTAAGCAGCATGTAAATATCTGCAACTTTCTAAGAGGTTAAGGTTAACTTTGGTTAAGATACAGCAACATGAGCTGTGAGAAAGGTTTGCAAGGTTTTATTTTTTTCTGTCATCATATACACCAGTGCTAGTATGCTTACTCTTGAAACAGCACTGCACGTCCGCATCTGAAGTTGCTGTCGGTGTTAGCGTCTTTTTTTTTTTTTTTTCAACCAGAAACAGAAAACTGTGGGTTACCTATTGTGACCTTTGTTCTCTGAAGTGTGCTCCGCCCTCAAGTGAGGCTTTGCTATTGGATATTCTCCCGGAACCCTGTTCCGGCACTGAACAAAAAAACCATGAACTCGCCACCCAATGAGGGCAGACTACCCCCCTATAAAGGTGGTGGCATAATAATGCCTCACCCTCCATTCGACTTCCGCACTGAGTGCGGTAGCTGGGTGGCGAGACTAGAGGGCTTCGCACACTTTGGAGAACAATGGTTGCAGTAGGTAACCTACAGTTCTCCTTCAGTGTGCTCCGCCCTCTATTGAGGATTCGCTATAACCCCATGAGCGAAACGAGGGGAGAAATAAACCCCCCAGCTAGCCGCCACTAGTGAGTAAGTACAACCCCTCGCGGTGAAAAAACCCCACCTAGTGAGGACACCGCCCCCGCAGAGGCGGGTGGGACTCTGCCCGAGCCATAACCACCCAAACTAGAAACACTGCAACACACTGGACCTAGGAGAAGGTGGGAGACCATGGAGTTAGTCATAAACTCCTACTCCGAATCTTGTAACGGCCAATAACTGAAATTATTTCAGGGACTCAGAGGGTCCTGCAGGGCTTCCGTTATGCAACCTAACTCCAAGTGAGGGAAAAAAGGGGAGAAGGAATGGAATTACCTGGCAGAACACGCACTCTGAAGCAGGATGCCTGAATCTCCAACAGCATTCAGCGGTGACTGCAAGAAGCTTGGTTAACACTATATAAGTCTCATGCATGAACCTAAAGGGGAAGCCAACCCTCTCTGGAGTCCCAGGGTGGCGCCTGTAATGGAGAGGGATAGTGAACCAAAGCTTGGAAACAAATGCAGGCTCAAAATGACATCAGAACCTGATTCTACAACAGTGTCCTTGGCCTGTAAGAAACAAACCCCAAAAAGGAGAATTAATTTAACCATGTCCAGTCCCGCAAATGAAGGTGGCGGACGGGATGCGAGTCTGGTTCACCTGCGAGAAAGGTGAGCGAGGTGTTGCTGAGCCACTAACCTGTTACCAATACAACGCTGTAAGAGAGGTTCAAGTGGCTTAAATATGATGGAAAGAGATGTCCAAAACCTGGCTCTCGTCAAACTCATTCCATGGCTTGGAAGCAGGAAATACAGAACGGTTCGGCTGCCTGTAGGCTAGTCGCAGCGCCCTATTCGTAGGAGGGAGAGCCTAGCAGACCTCACAATCTGTGGAAGAACAGCGGAAGCAGAGCAGGTGGACGATCAGGTATAGTACCCCCACAGTTCACGCAATCTCTCCTGTCAACTTCCATAGCTTAGGCGGAGAGCATTATGTTTGCAAAGATGCAGATGGTTTTGTACAACAGTACTTACTTTCTCGCAATGACTGCTGTCCTCAGTGCGTGAAGGAGAAAGGAAGAGGCATTATTATGCCACCCCCTTTGCAGGGGGGTAGTCTGCCCCTATTGGGTGGTGAGTTCATGGTATTTTTCTTCAGTGCCGGAACAGGCTTCCGGGAGAATATCCAATAGCGAAGCCTCACTAGAGGGCGGAGCACACTGAAGGAGACCTGAATTACACTATAGTCTGACTGTACTGTATTTGAACTCTATGTCTGAATGTAACCAGTTTGTTGAATTTAGATCAGATCAGTGATCTGTACCTGCATGGGCTTCTGCTGTGCCACGGAAGCAGCCAGAATTTTTTTTATTTTGTGTGGACACTGTGCTTCATTTGGAGGGATTTGAGCTTCACGCCGCGGACCGGGTTCTGGAGCTCACTGGCAAAACCAAAGGTGGAGGAGTGTGTTTCTACATCAACTATCGCTGGTGTACGGACGTGACAGTGATTTATCAGCACTGCTCTCCCTCTCTGGAATGCATTATAGTGAACTGTAAGTCATTTTGCTCCCTGCGTGAGTTTGCTTCATTCATTCTAACTGCCGTATATGTCCCGCCCAGGGCGGACATCTATGAAGCTCAGCGGGTGCTCGCGGATCAGTTCCTGCATGTGGAGGGAACTTTGCCGGGCTCCCCTGTTTCCACCTGCTTGGTGACTTAAACAAGGCAAATCTGAGCGAGGAGCTTCCCAAGTCCAGGCAGGTTGTAAAATGTCCCACCAGAGAGCAGAGCGTGCTGGATCACAAACTTAGGCGGCAGTTCTCAGCCAATGACTCGGCTGCAAAATGGAGAGGGCTTAAGATGGTCACAATCTACAAGCCCCCCCCATCCATCACTGCTCCCTGGACTCAATGCAGTTTGCCTACAGAGCCGACAGATCTGTGGACGATGCACTAAACCAGGCCCTTCTTTTCATTCTGGAGCATCTGGACTCCCTAGAAACCAGGATTCAGTTTGTAGACTTCAGCTCCGCTTTTAACTCAATTCTCCCAGCTCTGAAGACAAGCTTCGCCAGCTCAACGTGCCTGACTCCCTCTGCAGATGGATTACAGACTTCCTGACCAGCCGGAGTCAGCGTGTGCTGCTGGGGACGACTGTCTCCGACACGCGGACCCTCAACATCGGGTCTCCTCAGGGCTGTGTTCTCTCTCCATGGCTCTTCTCCCTGTACACCAACTGCTGCACCTTCAGCCACCAGTCCGTGAAGCTGATCAAGTTTGCGGATGATGTTTGCGCATTCTCTGCTGCTTGCAAACTGGCGGCTTAATCAAGCTATTGCCTTAGTCTGGCTTCTCTATTCTCTGCATGAAAACTTGGTCAGTGTTGTCTGCCGCCAATGTCAATCAGACCTAAACTGCAATGTGGTGGTTGACAGATATTTGCGCATGAAGAGCGAAAACAAAATATATATAATGCCATGAAGCATGACTTCAATGCCTCAGTCACAAGATAGAACAGAACAGACGGAAAACTGAACCAAAAAAAGCGATAACATTCTCAATTTGTTTTCATTCTTGTTGCAGAAATATTCCTATGTCCCGGTCTTTCAACCATGTTGTGTGTCTATTTTTGTGAGCATGGCACAGAAAAGAAGGTGATTGTAGATTGGGTAGAAAGGATAATAGCAGGTCGAATGAACGGCTGGCTGGCAACAATGTGGTACTTTTACCTCCTCACGGTCATACACCGTCCCACTCATCAAGGCTGCCTCCGTGTCTTTGAGTCAAACAATCCAGCTACTTTCAAAGTGACATTTTTCGTTAAACATATAATATTTAATTAGCAGACTATTACACAGAAAAAGACCCAAGGACTTTACCTCAAAAAGTAGAAAAATGTCCTTTTGTCCATATCCCATTTTGCTTGAATGAAAGTGCTGTATTTTTTATTTTTCCCTTCACCTCTAATTGCATTAAAAAGAAGTACAGGCCTTTATGTTTCAAAGATATCGAAACACAGACAGAGCAAAGGAAGCTGCTTTTCAAAGAGAATTCTTTGAGCGATCTTCTTTTATGAGCACATTGCATTTAGATTGTGTTATTGTTACACGCTCCCAAGGCTGCTGACCCCTGGAATTCTACTTTCATTTCTTATCAAGTTACATTTCTTATCAATTTCCATTCGACGAAAACTGCTCAGCAATGTATTCAAAGGACGGATTCACGAGGTACTTGCTTAGTATACCAGAAGAAAACATATAATTTCTGCAAGGCTAAAAACAGAGGAAATGCCTAAGGCCTGATCTACTACAGTTTCTGTGAACTGAAACACTTGTTTGCTCATACTAGAAAAGAGAAAGCACTCAATGCCCTTCAAAGAAGCAAGTATGTGTGCCCCAGTGACTATGTTCACTGCAATGAATGTGCAGTTTGTGGCATTTACAGTAGATTTTCTTGGGTGACAAATGCACAGGTGAGTCATCAATATTTTCTGTAGGTTGAAATTGCATCTTAATGGACCACAGTTTGAAAGTATGTGCAGACATTCTTTATTAGCATTTGCGCTGATTGCTGGGATGATCACCTCTGAACCCTTTCATGTGCATAATTCCATATACTGCTACCGATCAATTTGCTTTTGTGAGAGAAGAAAGCAGAACAAAATATTATATTATTATTATTCCAGAGAAACACACCACATCAGCCACTCTACTTGATATCTCAACAGCTCATCATCATCAACTTCATCATCTTAATCATCATCATATTATTATTATTTATTTATTTATTTTTAAATAATGACACTTGAATTATTTCTTTATTTATTAGGGTTAGACTCAGGGAAAGGCAAAGCAGGATCTGCCATCGTAGTGAATGCTTAAAGGTCCTCTTATGGTTTATGAAATGTGATTAACCATAAATTGTTTTTTATTAAAACCATTTCATCCTGGTGCTTTTCTAGGCTAAAATAAAATGACATCAGTTTTTTTTTACACGCTAATTTACAAATCTACCACTAAATTAGACATTTTTGGTTGCAACAATCAATAAAAAAAGATTGTTATCCGGCAGGTACTGATCCATATAGTGGTGCCTATCAAGGTCACAATTTCAAAAGAGCAATGTTGTTGAAGAAAAACATAGACCTTTGACTTCTTCACCGTCAGCAAATATCTGTGGCTCTCCACTGGTCGATCAGATATCTACGGTCCCAGCCCCACTCCAGTTCTAGTTCTAGCACCACACTGGAGTAGGATCTGATCTGACAGTGAAATCAGAAAACACATCCTCTTGAGTCCTACTCTACCATAATCCTTAGGAAACTGAATTAAATGGTGCTTTTATCATTGTATGCCGTGGGAAATGATCAAGTTTCACCTCCTTTGTCTGGAGATAGACGGCGATTTGATGACGCTGAACCATGAAGAATGAGAAAGTGGTGACGATCTACCAGTTTGAGGAGATTACATGGATCTGGTCACATTATTTCTATACACTATAAATCTGTTGATGCGTAACTATCAAAGTTTTGTTTAAAAGTTGGCGAAAAACAAAAAGCATAACAAAATAACTGCCCTCCAAAATGTGAAGAGGTAAAGACTCACTGTTGTTATGAAGCGTGTTGAGGCAAAGAATGTTAAGGCTTTGTCTGGAAACTATAATAACATCATGCAAAAGAGAAGTGATGAAATCAAAACAGTTAGTTCAAGTAAAAATAAATAAATAAATCTTGATATAGTTTGCCATATTGCCCACCTCCTTTCTGGAGACATTTGAAACAAATACATTTTCTGCCGTTTGTTTCTCCAAATTACATGCCAAAAGAGCCGAGAGTCAGTAACTACAGTTTTTCACAAATTAAAAGGGATTTTCTACAGGACTTTTGACCAAGCACAAGTGTCCTTTGGCTGAGGTTCGTTTGCTCGTGTGCCTCAAGATTTTTTCAATGAAGCAAGTGTGCCGTGGCTTTAAAAAGGTTGACAAACATTGATAAAGACACATTTGGCATTTCAAAGTAAACAAAAACAGTGATAGATGAATGGTCTACTATGCTTTGCATGGGAAGTGTGATGGTCAAATGTTCCTCAAATGAATCTGTTGCACTTGAATGTCTCCACACCAGAAGCGCTTAACTCAAAGACAGGATAAGCAGGGTGACTGTGAGAGTAACTGGGTGATGCAGCCTTTGTGATCAGAAACAACTCTACTTTATTGCCTCATTTAGATATGTCTTGCTGACTTACATCTCACGAGGCTCGTCCTTTGTCAGAAATATTTTTGAATTCTCTTGATCTGTAGCCTGATTGGTGAGAAGAAGGAAAAAGGCAGTGATTTTGTTTTTCTCAAAGACGGTATTTCTGACAGGGTTCATCCCAGGCAGAGGCTTTCATGAAGAAAGCTTGCCATTTGAGCTCTACATCCACTATAGCTTTTGCAAAACTGAATAAATGAAAATGGCAGCATACCCATTAGTAAAACGACACGCGATTGGTCAATAAAGAGCTACGGAAACACCCCCATGGGTGCTCTTGTGTTGCGACTGAAATGCCCAGGCTGCAGCTGAATTTTATTCAGAAGAGTTAAGCAAATCATTCACAGCGCCTGGTTGATAGTTGGAGGGGCATGCCCAATAATGGGTTGTGTTTTCCCCAGTGAGGACATTTATGGCGTACATGACGACTATGGCAACAAACGTGTGGACCAGACACCTGTTGGACAAACTCCGAGGCTACATTTGATGAGCACAATGGCAAGTAAGCCCAAAACTGGACAGGATCCAACCATTTCTGTGTCCAGTAGAGGTGAGCTGTAGAGGCATCAAAGGTTGTTCAACTAAAAGGAATCAGTGGTCATGGTCAGCAGAAGATCATTATAGATACTTTGTTAGATACAGCAACAGCTGGGGCTGTAGCAGGACTGTATCAGCTACTTATGGAGCCAGCAATGCAACGCTCACCCAGGTCTGATCAGCTTAAAGTAGGCCAGCCTCGAGTGAGAGTGTATTGTGACAATAGGTGACAATGCACTGATGAGTCAGCACAACTGATGACATGTCATAGTGGAGCCAGAACGCCACCACACTGAAATCCATGTGAACGCTCTCCACCCAACTCCACAAAGCTCTGCATAGTAGTGGTGTCAAGGTACTTAAAAAAAAAGATATCAGAATCAGAATCAACTTTATTGCCATGGTCAGTGGGGATACCACCAACTAGGAAAGTGTTTTGGAATAATGTGCAGTTAAAAATAAAATAAAATAAAATAAAATAGACAGTTCACAAATTCATCAGTCTGGGAAGAAGCTGTAACTGAGACGGGAGGTTCTAGTCTGGATTGAACTTTGCCTCCTGTCAGAGGGAAGAGGGACAAACAGTCCATGACCTGTCTGGGAAGGGTCGGCTCTGATCCAACCTGCATGTCACTGGACTGCAATGCACAATGCGCTGCAGTCTGCCCTTGGCCCTGGCGGTGGCACTGCTATATAAAGCAGTTGAGGATGGACTCGATGATGGCTGTCACAGTTTTCTGCTGGGCCTTCCTGATGAGGCACCTGATGGTCAGCTCCCATTTAAGGTCCTCTGTGATGGTGGTTTCCAGGAAGCAGAAGGAGTCCACAATGGGAATGGGTGAACCAGCCAACATGAGGGGGGTTGGAGGAGCAGTGATTCTCCTGAAGTCCACGATCATCTCAACTGTCTTCTGGACGTTCAGCTCCATGTTGCTGTGGCTGCACCAGGACACCAGCCGCTCCACCTCCCTCCTGTAAGCCGACTCATCTCCATCTGAGATGAGCCCGATGATGGTGGTGTCATCCGCAAACTTGATCAGCTTCACGGACTCGTGGCTGGAGGTACAGCAGTTAGTGTACAGGGAGAAGAGCCATGGAGAGAGAACACAGCCCCGAGGAGACCCAATGTTGAGGGTCCGACTGTCGGAGACAGTCATCCCCAGCCGCACGCGCTGACTCCGGCTCGTCAGGAAGTCTGTCATCCACCTGCAGAGGAAGTCAGGCACGTTGAGCTGGCGAAGCTTGTCTTCAAGCAGAGCAGAGCTGAAGTCTACAAACAAGATCCTGGCATTGGTTCCTGGAGGGTCCAGATGCTCCAGAATGAAATGAAGGACCTGGTTTACTGCATCATCCACAGATCTGTTGGCTCTGCAGGCAAACTGCAGTGTCCAGGGAGCAGTGATGGACTTCAGGTGGTATAGAACCATGCGCTCAAAGGACTTCATGACCACAGACGTCAGTGCCACCGGTCTATAGTCATTCAGTCCTGTGATCCTGGCCTTCTTGGGAACAGGAATAACAGTGGAGGATTTAAAGCAGACATGAACATGACAGGAGCCACTTCAGTAGCACAATGCTTCAGGATGGCAGGGGAAACTCTGTCCGGACCCGCTGCCTTCTGAGCACGTCCTGCTCCATGATGTCAAGAGAAGGAGGGGGGAGGGGAGGGGAAAGTGTTCGTTGTGAGTTGTGCCACTGAGAGACAGCATAGTTCTTTGCTGCAAAGTGGAACAGGGGGCTGGATAGAACACAAAGATATTGGGGCAAAATGGCTGCGCGAAGTGACAGCAAAAGTTGTTCAGGTCCTGTGCAAGAGCGAGGTTGTTCAGGGTGGGGGGCAGCAGTTCTCAGCCAATGAGCCTTTGTCCCAGTATTCGGCTTTAGCTTTTTTCATATTCTTTTCTTACGCGACAATTCAAAAATTTCAATAAAAATCCAAACACTTCACTTTCATTTATTTATTCTTTGTTTTTTTTTTTGTTGTTTTTTTGTTTTTGATTGTCTTTTTCACCAAGTTGTACTGACACTTTTTAGAGCCAATTCTGGCTAATAAATACAATGATGAAATGTCAAAACGCACAATTGAATTTCAAATACAATATTCATCACAAATGTGTATGACCAGGAAACGTTTGTGCTGCTTCAGCAGGTCACAACTAACAATAACATGAGGTTCCATTATTTCTCTTAAAAAAAAAAAACAAAACAAAAAAAACGGGTCAGCGGTGATGAACAACCTTGTCACTTTACCAGACAAGTAGAGAAGACAAAGAATGAATTCATCTAAATGTGTTTAAAAAGAAACTTTTTACTTGGCTTTTGCAAAGCAACTCATGTCAACTTTGATAATTCATCATGAAGAAAACCAAGCAACTTCACATCAGTCAATACTTAAATTAATGTAGAATTTATATCCAGTGCTTATGGTGTTTGTGTGTGCGCGTGATATAAAACTGAAGTGAAAAAAAAAAGGTCAGTCCCAGCTTGTGAAGCAAATGTTGAAAGGGAAAAAATGTAGTGTTTTAAATGTTGCTTGATGCACACGCTTATTTAGCTTTGTTGTTTTGCTTATTTACCTTTTCATGGATATAGCATACTGTATAAAGAATTATAACTTTAGAAATGTCTTGTCCTCGAGGTTTAGGTTACACACGGGAGAGGATTTTTAAGGTCTTTGCACTGGTTCAGCCTTTTCTACAAATACATTTAACAACATACTGCAAAGCTTTTAGCATTGATGCTGTCATATAAATGTATCGGTCAATGCTGTCTCTCAGCAAGAAGCTACAGGGTTCGAATCCAACTCGGGACATTCTGGGTGGAGTTTTCATGTTCTCCCTGTGCCTGTGTTTTCTCTGGATTCTCCGATTTACTCCCAAACCCCAAGACATGCTCATTACATTAATCGGACACTCTAAAACCACAACCCCAAACAGGACTAAGCAAACTGAAATCGTATGTATGCATGAATAAATATAACAGTGGTCTGTTGTATCCATGCTGTTATCCAAGTATTCTTGGTAATAAATGCCACCACAAATTAAAATGTAATAATTATGAGTTACACGGATGGATTTGCGAAACTGTCTTTGTCTTAACACGAAGTGGACAGTATTAGAATTCAACGTGAAAGTTAGTATTTGAAATGGTGGTTGAAATATTGAAATGGAGTTTCATCAAGGAAAGCTAGGAGTATATTATGAAACAAAACATCCCAACTAGCAACCCAATGTGTTAAAATCACTTATGCCGCCATTCAGTCTCAAAGGTTGACTGATACATGCTAGTAAGAGCCTCTGACATGCTGCCTATCCAGTGTGTGAGCACTTCAGTGGGCCTGAAGAAGTGACTCCAGAGTGAATCCCCCCCAACCTCGAGGCTCATGAAAGATACCATTTTAATATAGAATAACAAAACATATTTGGCCTCAAGGATTTGTGGGCAATGAAGTAAAAACTAAGCACTGGTACGAACTTGTGCAAAAAATGTCTTTCTTCATGTGACTGAAAAATGGTCAGAAGTTTGATGAAGTAATTCTGAGACTGTCCTTGTTGCTTTGGAAACTGAGCATATTATGGTAAGACTTCTGTAGCACGAAAGGTTAAGACTAAATGTTGCCTGTGAATGTAGGTTTGGCACAATTGTAATAATCTGAAATAACAATAAAACAGTAAAAGTAATAATAACGTTGGATACAAAGTCACCTAGAGTCTTTTTAAGTATTTTTTTCTTGTATGAAAACAAAACAAAACAACTGAAATAAAAACACATTCACAAGCTGGCACACCATACCTGAGCTGGGATAGAAAAAAAAACAGCAATAACATGGAGGCAGTTTGATGGAAAAAAAAAAAAAAACTAAGATAAGGGTGATGATTTTTTTTTTTCATATGAAACGAAGTAAGACTATAAGATTACAAGATCTAGGTTTTATATTAAAACTTCTCAAATTTCAAGTTCTGACAGTCTTGTCCAGGCCTGTCCGGAAAAGTGTTTGTGTGAAACAAAAACTTGCACATAATAACACAAGAACTAAATACATAAAGGTTGAAACTAGATCACTCTTTAAACATTTAAGACCAGATAGCTGATGAGGATAAATTCCTGATGCTTCCAAACCCATGCATGCTCTTGACACACCACACAGCAACGTGTTCCTCGCTCACTTGTTCTCCCATCAGTTTGATTGTCAAAAGTTGGCTGAATGTCGTCAGCTGAGTGTCTGATCATATCCCCGCCACACGTTTCCTCTCTACTTTGAGCTTGTTTGTTGACTCAGCGCAGGACTTGCATCAGGAAGTATGGCTGTTTTAAAAGTCTTTGTGTAACATATGCTGTGTCACGCTCAGCTGAATCCTATAGCAACTCAGTTGGCACTTATGTCCTCTCGTGTCTCGTGGTCACTGCTGTATTCTGACTTGGGCTCGTCCTCAAAATCCTCATACATGTCCATGTCATCACCATTGGCGGGGTCGCTTGGCATGTCCAACCCCCCCACCACACCGACAGTATTGCCTCTGCCGGACTCCGACTTCATCCCGTACGTGCTCTGGATAACAGGGATGGCTGGCTCTGGGCTGGTCGAGTTACTTGAGCAGTCTGAAGTCAAGTGTGGGGGTGGTGTAGCTGTCGTTGCCATGGTGATTGCGCCTGGGTACACTCCCACACCACCTGTGCTGTTGCCAAGAGGTATTTGTGGTTGTGGGCTGCAATGAAAACAGATGCAAAGAAGAATTTTAAGTCATTTCACATCACTTTAAAATCCAAGTGAAAATACAAGTGTCTAAATTGCATAGCAGTCGCAGAACATAACAGAAGAAATCGAACTTTTAACTGCAAAAGCATTCTTCATTCATTATAGATTCCAGCAATGCAGAGAACATAAACACTGCAGCCTCCTCGCCTGCAATAATAACCCATGCCAACGTATTGTCATCAAGATCACCAAACCGGAGACAGAGTCGTACTGGCACCACACCACACAGAGGTCAAGACCAAGACTTTCGGTCCCAATACCAATATGTGATGAGACCAACCCCCGTACTCATTGGGGGGGATGGATCTTAGAACGAAATGTGTAGTGCAAATCATTCAAAAAGCTAAAAAAGGTTCATATAATCTGTCGTGTGTGGTACTCCTGTTGATATTGCCATGTCTTTCCTGTGAGTTTTCACATGAGACATGTTCCTGATGGCAGCTGACTAAAGAGGCGGGCTGGGAGTTTTGACTCTGACACAGCAGGACACAGCAGAGCGGCCGTGATTGGGGACACAAGAAATCTGGATTTTTTTGGAATGTAAATATTTCAAAATATTTAGAGGTTTGTGCACACAGAAACAGACTGCAGCAGTCCATCAGGGTCCAATGTCATTTCAAAAGACTTCACTTCACACACTTCAAATCAGCAGGATAGGTCCCCTTTAAGTGAATTAAACACAAGTAAACAAAAACATTTGTACAAGTTAAATCTTCCATCACTCATGCAGCGCGGCAGTGCAGAGCTGTCCTCACTATGAAGATGGTAGTGAGTTTTTCCAGTTATAGTGCACATTTTTCTAAACGAAAATGATTCGTTTCTTACAACCAGGCCAACAGCAAGGTTTTAGTCATTGTGGCTTGATGTTTGTTTCAGGTTTTGAGGTGACTTATGTGGAAAGATAGTCCATTACATTTAGAATGGTTCCAAAACAGAGTCAGCAGCTTGACATCATTGTTACATACAATTAAGTGTTTAACTTATGGCTGAATAAGATTTAAAGGCTTAAGGGCTAAAATATGACATAATCACCTGACACTAAACTTTGTCACGGCAGACCCTAAAGAGTAGCAATCATTTATCAACCTCCACACTTACTATGTGTACCAGTGAAGCACGAGACACATTGCCTCCCAAGCTTTCCTGTGACTCAGACGCATATTTATTTCAATAATTGCAGCAAATCTTCAGCCATTCCTGAAGAACAGACGCATTTATTTTGCAGAACAACAACGGCAGTCCTTACAACGGAGGCATGCTCCTGCCTGCTTTCAGCTCAATAACCTCTTCCCATTTAGGTGGAATGAGGCTGAACACACATGAGTCAGATGGGCCCCGGGCTCCTCAGACGAGGCACAGAAAGCAGGAAAATTGCTGTCACTTTTCTCACCTAACAGTTTTCTCCCCTCTGTCTCCCAAAACAATTACCGCCACACGCCTGACTGGCGCACACTCCCATTAAACACTTAGCGACAACACTAGTCTCCTTCTTCAGGAGTTGCGGCTAAATGCTGACTGCTTCTGGGTAACTGGCTGATTTAAGCCTGATTGAAAGTCCAGGCCCAGTGAATCACAGGCTTCTTGCTGCACTCGTTGACCACACGCAGTAAATGCAGCGTGTGACGTCTGCTGCGCTCTGATTTCCTCTTAAACATCTGCTTATATTTCATATTCCACTGTGTCTGTCTGCGTTGAATTTCACTGCCCGCAAGCGCCCACCATTGTCCTAATTCAATAAATGACAAGCAATTAAAATTCACTCCTATTCAAAGCCGTGGCCTCTGCTAAATCCATCTGATGCACAGTCGCTGCCATGCTTCCAAACACATTCAGGCCTGGATCCCATTAGGACAATGCCACTGTTTTTCCCCTTGACGCTCTCATTCCACTCAAAAAGGATTTTTGAGGAATGTTTAAAGGCTTAAGCAGATAGAAGGATTCCAAGGAAAAATAAATATTACATTTTTTCAGGGATAAAATAAAATAGCAGAAAGTCTGAGACAATATTTAATACCCCGAAATGTTATAGACAAAAGTAATCACTTGTCGACCACGAGGTCATCGCTGACACGACAACCATGGCCTCCCTCCCACCGGAAATTCCAGCTCCAGCTTTCCTTGTTCTGCCGCTTATTTGGGCATACCTGCCACATCCTACAAAAGCACAAGCAAGGGCAAAAATCGAAAGTCTTTCATTGTCTGTGTGGGTGAGAGGGAGCGCACTTGTGTGTGCGTGTGTGTCACTTTAGATAAAAGACTCTTCGAAAAACGTAATGTGGGATTATACATGTTTAGTTTGAGCTGAAGCTTGATCCCAGTAAATGCAGGAAATTGGCTGCACTCACCCTACAAAGAATTGCCTCATCTCCTGGCGTCGTGACCTCATCATCTGCTTGTATTCACCAATGCGCAGCTTCTTGCCGTCAATGATGCAGGTCCTCTTGGGCCGTGGCTTATATTTGTAGTTAGGATACTTCTCCAGGTGAATCTTGCTCAAGCGGGCCTGCTCCTCGTAGTATGGCTGCTTTTCCTGGTTGGTCATCGCTTTCCAACGAGAACCTGGAGTGCAGGAAGGGAACATGGAATGTCTGTTCTCATTACATTGCCACGGAAATGTCACTTTTTCTTCTATTTCTTAAACATAAAAAAGATTAAGTTATTATAATAAATTGTAAATATAAGTTTATCTTGTATCAGGGCTTGAGAACCCTGAACCCTAACCCCAGTCCTTACCTGAGCAGAGAGTATAATGTCACTACAAATAACTCTATCACCTGATAATACGATAATAACTTTCTTATAAATTGTCCGCCATACAAACAAACAATATGCATCCACAACATCATCTCAAGCTTGACAGTGCATTATGGTTTTTTATGAATGTACCAATAATAATCATCTCTAGATAAAGGGCAACCATCAAACTTACCTGACAAGGCTGGGTTATGTTTAATTACATTAATCACATGCAACAAACATTACATTGTAATATCTGCTTTGATACGATCAATTCATTCCACTGTATGTTTATACAGTGTATATTAAGGGGATCACAATCCAGCTAGTACATTGATGTATCAATTCATACTCTTATGATCAAACTAATTTAGTGTCTGTGCTCTGCAGATAAGCCTTCTGAACTGCATATGTCAGCCTATCATTGTTTTAAAAACACATTTTGATACTGCAAAATGATGCATCAAATTTCATCAGGGCAGACTTTATACACATTTCTGCACTTTGATGACAATGGCGACGTGTGCAACATCATCATCAATTTTTATGACAGCTTTTTTAGTAAAAAATAAAAATTAAAAATACATGCATCGCCATCTTTCAATTTCCATCAACTAATTTTGGTTTTCATTTGGTTTTATTTTAGAAATATTTTTAATTTAAGTGTATTTCCCAACACCTATTTTTAATGGACGCAGATGTCTGTATATCTCCAGGGTTTGGAAGAACCACACCTTTGCTCGGGAAGGAACATCTGCTTGGACTCGTGAGTATATGTTTATCACCAGTTAAGGACTTTTGTCACACAGGATGCTGTGTGACCTCACCATCCAACCCCAAACAGTACAGCTGTGTTATCTTGTCCCAAACATTGTCCATCCGTTTGGTAAATATGTGCAACAGTCCTTGCCTGCAGGAGTTCGTGCTTGAATATACTACACTTCTCATCCAAAAAGGCACCCATCGGCTCCTACAACACAGCTCAACCTCAATCTACAGAGAAAAAAGAAATTTGTTTGTGCAATGAAAGAAAATTGTCCACGTTTACAGGTGCTCACTAGAGCGTGGACTCTGGCTCTCTTTAGTTTCGCTCTATGAACAAGTGTTTTCCCTGGTGAATGAATATCTATGTTCGTGGTGGTCGGCATCAAAACAACGGCTCTTTAACATCCATCACGATGGTCTGACCGAAACAGAAGTGCTCTGTTTATGCTGGGAATGTTAGGGGTTAGGAGCTTGCGATCCTAAGCCTCACTGCCACACTTTGTACATCTAAATGGGTTTATACTTTCAATTGCTAATAAATGTGGAAGAGGCATGAAGTTCGGCACCAGCACCGTCCGATCTCCAGTTCAGTTATATCTTGCCACAGGCTCATGCAACATTCCTAATTGAATTGAGTTTGAAATTCCAAATTGCATGCAATTGTTATTACATATGCACATCACATTTTATCTAAAAAAAAAGCTTTCCTTTATCCTATTATTCAAAATGGAGTGGATCTGTGATTGATTTGATAATATTTTTGGTTGTAAAACCTTTGTTAGAGGAGACACATTGTATTTTTGGCTATAGGTGATTTCTCTGAATTTGAATCTGAAATCTGAAATTTTGCTCTTTACCCAAAGACCTAATGCTCCACCAACAATGCGGCCGTGCTCCATTTGTAGCATCTAGGCTTAACTTGGAAACTTATTTCAATTGAAGTTACTGATACTGTACATTCGTACAGTTTTCTTGCACGTTTTTGTGAAAGCATTTTTAGTTATCTATTATTACCACACACGATTTTGACAATACATTTAGATGACATCCATACACAACCTTTCAGCTCTGCAGCGCATGCTGGAAAACCTCAAGACAAAAACATATTAATCCTACACGCCACAACACGAGACACCGTGAGTGTGAAGAATGTATGTTCGGTGACCGGGCAACATAGCTCAGATCAGCCTGGTTAGTCTGTGACTGAGAGGCCGCTGGTTCGATGTATGCATCACTGTGTGCCTGACACTTGACCCTTGGGTGCTCTTGTTGGTTGAGATGGATTGGCCTGACATGCATCTTGGGCGAAAAGAGGCATCATGAAACAGCATTGGGCAGGGTTGATGAAACAGTGTTCTAATTTTCAGAGGCCAGTAGATGGCACACTTGGCTTAGAAATCTTGTGTTTCAATCAAGTAGTTGTTCAAGTCCAAACATGATGCAGCAGACAGTGCCATCTAGTGGACACTGAAAAACAGGTTACTGTTTTATGACACCTCACCAACCCTTCAGTAATGAAAACTCTCCCATCCAACACTAGAGGGCGGCATTATTGAAACAAAGCATTGATCTAAAACTATTAAAACATTGTTTTTCCTGAATTAAAAAAAATGCTACCAACACCTTAAGCAGACACAAAGGTAGGCTCCATGAAGACAGTACTCAGTGTTAGAGTCAGGGGGTCTTTACCAAGAATCTTGCTGATGTTGGAATTGTGCATGTCAGGGAACGTTTGCAGGATCTTCCGCCTCTCGTCTTTGGCCCAGACCATGAACGCGTTCATAGGTCTTTTGATGTGCGGCTCATTATTGTTCCTTCCCCTTGTCTCCCTGAAAACTCGAGCTTCTGTGATATTGTTTCCTGCGAAAGACAGAGTTAAAAATATGTTTCAATAGCTCTCATATACCACATACATTGGCATGTATTCAGTTGTCAAGGGACAACATTTTAATTGATCCTATACCAGACAAGTTCAAACAAGGCGATTTCTTCAAAATAGAATCTCTTCAATACTTTTTTGGGGGGGATTTGGATTTTTAAATAGTCTTCAACAAAAACCTCCCAGTCATAGTAAATGGAAGTATATGTCAAATACACTACACAGAGGACCAGAGGTCTACTTCCACTGTCACAACAACAGATGTTACAACAGTTGTTACAACAGATACATGCTGATCTACTCTCAACTAAACATCACCCTTTCGTCCATCGTAGGAAACAGGTGGAGTTAGGAAGCAGACATTTCCAATCGAGCTTCAGTGTTTCCACACTGTCGCAACAACAAGTGTGTATACATAGACATAGACTGTCCTCATCTTCAGATATGCACTCAGTAATGTGAGATTCAAGTACTTCATTTATTAAACATAGTTCTGATTATTTTTGGTAAAAGAAATATTTTTGTACTTGCACCTCAATTTTGCGTATTGTGGAAAGCTCTGCATAACAGGAATAACCGATGATGAATTTTAATATTTTATTAGTGAAGAGCATGTTGACATTGGACTGTTTGTTTCTGTGGAGAGTCTTGAGGAGCATGGAAAATATTTGGATTTCGTGAATACCTACATTTTTATGGACAAATGGCTTCTTCCTAAATCAATTGCCTCTTAGATAATCGCACAGTTAACACATTCACTGAAGCTTCATCATGTTTAAACACATTTGTTTTAGATGTTATCTGTTTGATCTTCTTCTCCTTTATATGCACCATAAGCTGTGCGTCCTCCTTTTTCAGACCAAGCCTTGTCCTGTCTTTATATTATTGTTGCTGTTTATTGACCTGAGATAAAATTCACACCTTACCATCCAAATCTTCAGGTCTTGTCAGGTCAATAACTCGATGAACCATCTTCCCTGCATCTTCCCCCAGCTTTCCAAGGTGTTGGCTCAGTGTCTCATAATGAAGTCGCTCCTGGCAAAAAAAAAAAAAAATTATATGTATAAAAGAAGAACAATTATGCTGGATTCCACTTGTGATAGCCAGGAGGAATGTATTCTGTTGCCAAGTCCATAGTTTACCACATTGGCATTTCATAGCCTCTTTTTTCATTAATCAGTCGGTGTGGAAAATTGGTTTGGTATGATGTCATTCTTGTTATTATGTACATCAATGGACAATTTAGATGGACCATCAACAAGGTAGGGGATCAAAGAAGGAAGGCTACAGTTCGGCCTAGAACCTTGAGCATCTTGTGCCACTAAACCACCACGCCACACTTCAACAGAAAGCATTACATAGATACATTACCATTTGTTGTAAATGCTCATCTTTGGCCTGCTGTTGTTCCTTAACTGAGGTGACTCTGGTGACTTTGAAATCTGACCATTAATAGTACAGTGTCAATAGAAGAGGGAATGAGCCTCTTTATTAAGACGATAGAGAGAGCCGTTCTGAGTTGTCAAATAGCAAAAGATAAAACTGAGTGGACTGATTTTTGTTGTCTACAATTTAGATTCTTTGCATAATTTTTTGGGGGGCCATGTACAACAATAATGACCCATGACTGGGTCACACCAATATTCTGCACTGCGGTCAAATTGACAGACAAGTCACTTCCCTTCTGGACTCCATGCTGACCATCACAATCTCTCCATAGCCTTCACTGCTACTCCTCTCAGACAATCACCTCCTTAAAACCACAGCTAAAATTACACACCCATGGTCCCAAACTCAAGTGGAAAACCCTCCACGCACCACCCTCGCCCTCCCTCTTTTTCTTCGTCTTCTTCATCTTAGCCCCACTTCTGCTCTTCCGTGCTCTCCCTTCTTTTTCTGGTGACAGAGGCATTTTCTTTGACGCAAGAAATGGTTGCCGGGTGAAGTCATGCCGCGTTAGCCACTGGCAGAGTTGGTGGAACTTAGAGGCCGACGTGTGTGTGTTTATAGATGAGGAGTCAGTGCGGGCCAATGTCAGCACTACAGCAGAACTGTAATCAGGCCCACCACAGTACATGTGCCTAGGCAGTGCCATGCTCACCGCAGGAAGCAACCACCGAACAAAAGGAGTAAAGAGAGAGAAAAAGGGAGAAGGAAAAAAAGGCAGCAAGAAAAAAAAGAAGAAAACAAAGGAAGGCCAGCAATGATGAAAAACAAGATTAAATATGATGCACTGCTATGTTGCATTTCAGGCAAACGTCTGGAAGGAAGAAAACAGAAAACTGTTGACTACCACGACCATCACAATCCCAGAGGAGGGTGTTTGCATTTGTGATAAAAGACCTTAAGTGCCTGAGATAGAGTGTGTGTGGTAAACCCAATCCTCCAGTCCAACCTTTTGTTTAGTTTGAAGATGGAAGTAGCTTTGGATGAAGTGACAGTTTGATTGAAGCATCCTGGACTTGACTTTCAAATCTACCAGAAGCAGGATTGCATTTTCATTTAAGGTTGCTGAGCTGTTTCTCATGACGTCATCCGGAGAAACATCATCACAGAGGTAAAACAAAGTAAAGCAAAGTTTGGATTACTGATGAAAGTCACCACCAAATCACTTTCATGGCATCAAACCTTAAACTCGGGTGGTCTGAATGAGCCAGGAAACCAGAGGAGATGACCAGATCATTGCTGATCAAACGGGATGAAGGATGAGGCAAAAATCGAACACAATATTATCTGACCACCAAGAACTGTGGTCATGTGCATTCTAAATCTATCTGATGGATTCACAGTAACATTGATCAATTTAATAGATTAAATACAATGGCAGGCATAATTTGGAGCAATCTATTAACCAGAACAACCGACAGAGTGGCTGACATTCAGACATCTGCAGAATTTCCACATCACTCTTGGTGGGTCCTGAAGCTTATTGTTGGATGTTTATTTTCAAAGTTATGAGCCCCTGGATCCATTTCCTCCCACTTGCTTTGGTGTTCACACCGTTGTTAGGTAACACTCCAAACATTGTTTCACTTACAGCCGATACAGAACTGACTTCGGTGAAAACTGCCAGCACTCTTCCAGATGACATCTTTCCCACTGAATTCTGGCCAGATTAGACGTCTTTATTTCTATTTTCCTTTCTCTGATTTCATGGAGTTGCCACTTCATTCTCTTGCTTCCTTTCATCCCACTGAAAAACGTCAGAGCCTACCTTCCTGGCTCTAATGCCAAACAAGTTGATAAAAAACATAGTCTTGTTTGTGACGTCATTTATTATAAGATGCGTCACACAGCCTTTGAATTCCCTCCAGACACAAGAGGTGACACCAACAGCACACGTTTCTTCCACTAATTCCTAATTCCCCAAGATGGTTACTACAGTGCAAGAGGTTGGAGACTATTTGAACGAGGTGCTAGACCATCACAGGACACAGACAGACAACGATACACACACACACACACACACACACACTGTATATGCATATACACACCTCTGGACAATTTTGTCATCAATCCACCTCTGTATGTCTTTTTTTTGTTTGTTTGTTTTTCAGGACTCTACCCAAATTGCCCTGAGGCAAAGGTTTGTCCATTTTTATTGTGAAAGACGAAAGTTGAACCATTAGCTTTTAAAACAGACAAATCAGCAAAAAAAAATACAAGATTGTACAAGCATATATTCAAGAACATAAATATGTGATAAACTATTCAGCACAACAAGACATTTGTACCTTGTTTGTTTTTAAATAAGCAAAATGAATTTGTATTGACTTGACAGTGTAGCCCCTGAGATGAGTGCACATCCCTTTGTACTTCTTTTCAATCAAATAAAAATGAAAAATTGCTCATAATCAGCGCATGGGCTTCATCAATTTTCCCTTTAATGGATGTGAATCACTTATTGAAATTAACAGTCTTTAACCTGAAGAAAAAAGTAATAGCATCTTTGTAATTTGGCAGCATTTGAATAGGACAGGAATTCCAACTGTAACCCAGAATGTTGAAATGCCAGATGAAAGATTAGACTCTGTGGGGAGCTGCAGACCTGTTAAAAATGTGTTTTTGGGTATTTCAATTTTGTCAAACTCCCTGTGAAAGCAACATTATTTTCTCCTTTTCTCCGCTGACATCATGGGCTTCATATAAATTGATGTCAATTCATCATCAAAACTGGGGCTCAAAGCAGATGACTAGGACATGACAGCAAATAACGGGGAGTCCACAGTACTTGTGAGTTTTTGTCCACAGTCGTCAATTTGAGTTAATAACTGGAGACTATTGAACAACGTCAGATTTCATTTCTGACCTCATGTAAAGAATAACAAATTATACTTGGCACAAAATTATTGAGAGCTGATTGATATGGTTTTCAAAAGCTAAATAATGGATATCAAAAGCTGATTATACAATGCCAATCCACCAACTGTTTCACCAAAAATCAGTTTCAGTACCAATGACCGACGTTTCATTTTCATAGAGAAGCAAAGCAAATCACAAACTTTCAAAAAATAACATCTGGCATCCAAGTGGAATAGAATGTCTAAATCAATATGGCAAAGTGGAAGTTATGGACCCTTCACTTTTAACCAACATGTTCACTGAAGGAGAATTAAACCTCTCACTTCTTGTTCTGGTTTAATTCAAATCTATCAACTGTGTTTTCTGTGTTTTCTTTCTTCTTTTTTCCTAAATGAGATACACATTTTATCTCAGTACTTCAAATGTTTCTAGGTGATAGTGGCAAGTTAAAAACATTGGAGACTTCTACCCAAAACATGTAAACTGAGTGAAGTGCCAACCTCTAAACTTGGGGTTTTCTTTTTAGTGGGCTTGGAGGGTGTTTTGTGGCGATTTAAATGAAAGATTGCAGTCAAATGCACAAGCGAGCACATACTGGGACACACACACAGACTCACACACATATATATATATACACACCCAGGTTAGTTATACACAGTGACTATTTCAGTGAGCACTGGCAGCCGCAGGCCAGCTGGAAGCAACATAAGCGTAAGATGATACTCAACAATGCCGCTAACTGGCCAGGCCTCCGGTCTGTACACTGGCTATAATGACATTAACATGGCTCAGGCCTATGTCGAGCCAGGACACATCACATACGCTTACACACACACACACACACACACACACACACACACACACACACACACACACACACACACACACACAAAAGAGATCACTTACAGTCGTCTATGACTGAAACGAAACCTCTGGGACTAAAATACACAGGCAGAAAGAGAAAACAAACGCACAGACGTCACAGCAGCATCTCCTAATGAGCCGAATCAGCGGCTGCAAAAAATAGCCGGAGGTGGGAATTCAGCAGTTGTCCTCACTTCTAAATAAGACTGGTGTCCACCTGACGCTGCATGAATTGCAATAAATATTTGATTTGATTTTCTCAACAGAAGCAACGTTTGCGTGAAAATATCAGTTTTCTCAGATTGCGAATGTGTTAGCTTTGTCTGTTTCTGATTTAATTTAACGTTTATTGGACATTTGCAAGATTTGTTTCTTGTTTGTTTCACTTGTTTTGGCTTCCATGCACCATATAGTCTTTTCGCTCCCTATTCTCTCCCCCCTTCCACTTCAGTGAATCTACCATTATGCACCATGAGCCCATCTCAGAGACGTTAATCCCTGCCAGGGAGGTCAGGTGAGAGTTAGCGCCTCCTGCAGATAGACAATAAATTAGAGGTCAACGAAAACACCTATAAATAACACAGTATTACTGTCAAATGAATAAAAATGTATATACTGGAAAAGTGAATCACAGATCACAGTGAAGCAAAGGCTATGCCTCTGTTTCCTAATTCACTGTTTGCCACTCTAATACAGTGCAGGCTAGGTGCTGACGAAAAACTACTCCCTCAGAGATGTCTCAGAGATGAAAATAAAGTCATGCAGTCGTCCATCACTCGGAAATGATTCTGGACCAGTGCATGCGGACTGAGCGTGGCACACTGACAGTAGCATGGAGAACCAATACAAGCCATTATTTAAGTCGGAGAAAGATATGGGAGGTAAAAGTTGTCCCTCTAAACACAAAGCCAGCAAAAAAAGTCATATTCAGGTCTTAAGAGCTTCAAACGAGAGGAATTGAGTAACTCATTTATTTGGTGGCGAGAGAAAAACGCACAAGTCCAAGGTAAAGAAAATAACTGGTCTCTAGAGATGGAATGGTTGAGTCACTCTAGCAGCATCCAACAAGTTCCATCCATGAATTGTTTTGGACAGGGCAAAGCCTTCAAACACACTCACATACACACTATTTTCCCTGTAAGCAAAAGAAAAAATTGTATTAGAAACCAAAATAAAGAGTCTTTCAGCCACTGTTGTTAGGTAACGAAAAACAAATTGACAACACACACAATGTCGGCTGTCGCACTGCAACCGGAAACAATTACTTCGAGACTTTCCGAATGGGTTTTTACTAGGAGACATGGAGCTGTAAACCAAATTACAAACCTTTGGTAACGCTCTTCTCAACTTGGAAAGCAGTGAGCATGTTGCACTCGGGCCAAAAGTCACTCCCCTAATGTGGGATCCTTCGGCAAGCAAACCTGTTGCTTCGTTTGGAATTTCACCTTTAATTCACTTTAGATTTTAATTTTACAGGACGCACTGTTTCAATGCACAAATGTATTTTTTGCCTACAGAGATAAAATTCATGAACGTAAAAAAAGGATCAATGAATTGTATGGCCTTCTAAAATGAAAAAGCATATCAGATTAAGACAGAGATGGGAAAGGATGTGCAACAGGATTGGTTGCAACATGGATGTGCATAGGGAAATTATGGTAAGTTGTGGAGATATGTATGTTTAACGTGATGTTTAAAAATATTTGTTAATAATACTTAAGACATATGTGGAAAAACCTAAACACAGGTGGAAATTTTAAGCAGAAATGTTTCGTAAAAAAAAACTTAAACTGGACCTCACTTACAAGAAGTAAGTGGACATGCAGACTCAAATACTGTGGTGGAAATCAATGCATGACTATATAACTACAAAAAGACAAAAAAGGAATAAGAGTAAAAGAGACATCTCGTGACATGTGAGTTTAAATGAACTAACTGATGTATAATATGTTACAAATAACTGGCTATAACATAACCAAAGATTGACTGATACATGTTTGTTTTCACTTAGGCTGTGAAAACACCACAGCAACTTCATACGCTTCCCCCAAAATGACTGATGTATAATTCATCAGAGTCGGATTCTTAGCCAAATATTAGATGTTTTGATGCTAAAGACGCAAAGCAAATCCTAAAAATCTCAAATGTTCTGTCTCTGGGGAGCACCATTCATGACCTACTTCTAGTTTGTGGGTTCAAAGTCTCAAGCCTTGAAATATTCATCAACAACATGGGACCATTTGCTCAGGGGAGGCAATATAATATAATGTTCAATCAGTTACACCAGTCTGCAATTGGCTAATCAAACTGATCGGAGACATTTTTGCTCCAAACGTAAGATGGTTGTGTGCTGAGTCGTGGATTAGCCGATGGATTGAGTTCGGCCCTTCAATTGGACAAAAACTCTGAGGCTGAGGCTCTCCAAAGTGAAATTCTGGACTCCATTAAACAGAATTACACTGACGTTAACACCATCCTCCCACCCTCTAAATAAGCCGCTCAGTTTCTGAAGGCCCACTCACAGGCATTCATGGGCCAAAACTATGTCTTGTCGTTGGCCCAGCAGCTGGCTTCTCAGTGCTGCTCGATTCTGGGTGGCCGCGCTGATGAGACGAGAAAAGAAGAGCTCTTGAGAGCTGCAGTTTGTGCCGCGAATGTTCTGCAGAGCCGCAAGATGAAATATTTTAATAAATGTGACACAGACACAGGGGCTACAGATATACACCGTATAAAGTTTGAAAGTAGTGCATTTTATGTACACTAGGGGTGGGGTAAAAAAAATCGATCTGTCTAAAATCTGTATTTCCTGTTCACGAATGTATCCTAGCTTGTCTGTTCGCTCGCAATCTCATGTCTCATAGTCACACCTTCCGGCTTCTCCCTTCAGGGGTCGCCACAGCGGATCATCTTCCTCCATCTCACCCTGTCCTCTCCTTCCTCTTCTCTCAAACCTACAAACTTCATGTCCTCCTTCACCACGTTCTCATAGTCACACTCCATCTTGAAATACACTGGCCGATGAGGGACATGACACTGCTGCACCTTACGTGTTACGTTAGCTATCTTATATATATATATATATATATATATATATATATATATATGTTTGGAGTTATTCTTACCTTGTTGCCATTGTTGAGGCTCATGCTACTGAGGGCAGAAAGTTTGGCCTCCAGACTGTGGTGTCCTGTTTGCTGCTGCTGCTGGTGATGGAGCTGCTCTCTCTGGATTTGCTCCCTCATGCTTCTGGCCTCCTGAATTGCCTTCATCACTGCATCCTGGTCCCCAAATAGAGCTGTGGAGTTTAGGCTTGACAGGATGTCTGTGAGAGGGGGATAAATGCGAGACAACAAAAGATTAATTTAGTTCACATTGCATTCATTCTGTTATTATTATTTCATTGTTAAAATGTTGTTCACTATGTGTGACTTCTGCTAATTTTTATTTATTCATCACTGTCTAGCGTCACAGTACATGAAAGATGACCGTACAGGTTTCAGTATTTGTTTCCATGGAGGGTTTAGCATATATAGAACTTAACCTGATTCATAATTGAACTGCGTAGTGTGGAGCACAAACAAGAAGGCAAATCAAGAGTAAATGAAAAAAAAAGAAGAAAATGATTTTGACTGGTCACGGTCGCTATGTGTGGCTAAACATCATGGCTGCAATGTGACTGACTCAACATCTTGAATGCATTAAGGTGGGTCAATGGAGGAAAAAGAAAGGTATTGTTTCAAGGTATGGTCAGTTTCATAGTAAACACATTATCAGATTATATCAGATTAAACTGCTTTTATTATCCACTTCGAGTCCTTAAATTTATTTTGAGGACTGAAACAACAAAATTGTTGTTCAGAATATGTGACTGGTGTGCGTGTTTATCATAACTGTATTCTAACTGTTCAAAAAGGCTACTAATTGTAAAGTCAACATGTACAAAACAGAGTGAAAATCCTGGCATCCAAAATATGAACAGATATTACACCAGTGTGCTGCAACAAATAAGTTGCTGTCCTACGTTCCTAACCACCACTTCCTCCGGTTGATTGTGTTCGCCCTTCTAAAGCACATGTGAAGAATACAAACATGAAAACCGAAATAAATAAATAAAAGGATGCAAAGTTTCCGTCGCCCTCTTTGTTTAATTAGCAGACAAGTAGGAAGCACTGAATGCTTGGGTGGCCGTTAAAACGTACAAAAAATATCTTTGCAAAGAACACAAACCTTCTCAGAGCCACTCCAGACGCGCTGGTGAAATTGTTTTCTGGAGGATATAATGAGAGGCTTTAGATTGGCCTTAATAACAGATAGCAGAGGTAGGGGCATAAAAGGTCTAGTGCGGGCAGACAATGATGTGAGGAAGCTCTTAAAAACCAAATAACGTGTGCTGGGTTTCACTGTTTCCGCTGTCGGGGCTTTCATTGGGGCTAAATACAGGGCTTTGGCCCCCTGTAAAACACAAATACACACGTGCACATACGCGACGCCTCTTTGGGTTTGAGTTGATCTCGCGCAAACACCGTTTGTTGTGTCTGTGTGTGGCGAGAAACAAGGGGGGAGTTAGGGTGTTTTTGTTTTTCCTGTTGAAGGCAAAGCAAACTGAGAGGAGGCGACGCATGTAGTCTGGATGTGCAGTAGACACACATGGTGAACTGCCTGTGTGAAGTGCTCATATTGTTGCCACCACATGTAGTACCTCACTTGAAATGTGGAAAGTCAGAAAACTCATACATAATCAAACCATGCGCAACAGTTGGTTATAAAACGCACTGTAACCAGTTTAACCAATGGTCTGCAATGTTTGTCCAGTAGTTTTTGTTTTTTTTTTCTTTGTTTGTTTGTGCGTTGTTTTTATGTTTGGTATATGTCACACGTTACATTTTCTCCCACAAAGATGTGACCCACCGAGTGAAGAGTTCCTGCCCATGGTGGGGCTTGGGATACGACCTTTGTCAACTCCAGAGGGGCTAGTCTTGCTTCCGGCATAAAGACTGTGTGTCGGGGATGTTGAGGAGTGGGGTGGCTGGGCGGTCTTGGGTCTGGCTGAGAGGTTCAATGGCTGTGTGGATCCTTCCTCCTGGTGAGAGAAGCGCTTGATGTCACACAGTTTTTCTAACATAAGACCAGTTTAATGGTGAACGTCATGAACCAGATCTTGACAGCTTTCAAACTCTCTCTTTTAGTAGACTAATGGAATCAAAAGTCAAAATGATGTGTCTCAATAAAACTATTCACATTCACATTTATCTGAATTGATACTACTCTTAAAGTTTGTTATATTTGACTTGTATAACTGCTTTCTCAATGGCCAGTGGACCATTTCATAACCTCACTGAACCTGGCTGTGTCTGTGTTCTTCCCCTCTCACAAAAACAATGGCATGTTTTTTCAGTGATCTCCCCAATTATCAAAGCAACATCCCACCAATGGTGGGTTGAGAAAGTGAGGTTACAAAGGTAGATATGGTGGAGGGATAGGGAATTAAGGGGGCAAATGGGGTGGGATGCCAGTGGGCTGCCGAGTTTAGGAGTTAGTGGTGGCAGCACAGTTCCTTAAGCACTACTGTGAGAGTGCGGTGAGCCTTGACGCCGGCCTATTGTGACAGCGTTTGCAGCTGTGCCCCTGTCACTCACGTGCACAAACACACACACACACACACACACATCTGGCTTCCATTACAGACTCGTCGCTGAGAAAAGACGAAGCGTACGCTGAGCAGCAAGGAGGTCTGGACCTCTGCCAAACAGCAGCTGGCCCCCAGTGTCAGTTTGTAAGCATGTGTGTGTGTGTGACCTTTATATAAGCTGCTTTTGATTGTCAGTAGATTTAAAAACCTGAAAAAAAAGCTGAAACGAAACACGCCAAAAAAAAAGAACAGTCTCAAATGACTAACCTTAATAAGGGTGACAGGGCTGGATGATCTCTTCTCGCTTTTGAGGGACGATGGGGAGAGGGGACTGGATGAGTTTGGGGCCGGTGGGAGTGGAACCATCTTTGCCCCCGGTGAGATCTGCATGCTTGCCAGCTGGGCGGCATACAGTTGCTGCACAATGAGAAGAAAATGGCAAAAGTCTTTTAGCCTCACTCACAAGCCTGCAGCCTCCCTCACCTCACCCGCCTAAAACCAATCCGATTACCAAATGATTTATAATAGGAATATTATTTTGCCCTCCCACTGATAGATTGCATATATTCCTAAAATCCTTGTCTGATGACAGGTAAGTTTTCCCTTAGACAATGGAGCACATAATAAATGGATTCCAGAAAGACGCCCCTGAAAAAGGTGGTCGCTTCACTCTGAGGATACAATACGAAACTGAAGAACAGTCCTGGGCAGTGTAAATCAGTGGCCTTCCACGATGGATGAAATCTCCACTGATTTTCCATCCAAGGTACTTAACAGAAATCAAAGAGCCAAGTGCTAAGCCAACAGTCCAGGGCCTTCTAAATCAAAGCTAGTTGGCCAGAAAAACCGCTGCCCTAAACCACTGTCAGCCCCTGTCTGAATGCATCGGAGTGCGAGAGCTGGATTATCAAAGAGCATGGCTTCAGGGAAACCACCCAGACGTGGCTAGCTTTCAGTGAGGTTCCCCCTCTGCTCTTTCTTCTCTGCTTTCCACTCATTTCTCATAAATCTCACCTCATATTAGCCCCCCTCCACCATTCTGCGATGACTCTTCCCTTTGTCCTCTCTGTTTTGATCTCTGTTAGACTCAAGTAAATGTTTCAGTCATCATATCTGTGAGCTCCACCGTCTGTTTTTGCTGTCTGCCCCTCACTCAAACATCCTCAAGTATTGTGTGAAGTGATTTCCCCGTAGCCAAAACGTCAGAGCCACCAGAGAGCAAAGAGAAGAAGAGAATGTGATTTAAGACACACTAGACCACCGTCAGGTTCAACTCTCAAACGCCAGGATCAGCGGTCGGGCTTAGGAAAATGGACTGGCGTGCTTTCCAGTCCTGTGTGCACTATATTAAACACAAACACTAGAAGCCTCGCCATTGAAACAAAGCCCTGATGTCACACCACTTGTTTTTCTTGGAGGGATCCAGGAGCATTTGGGGCCAAACCTTTGCAATATGAAATCCCCATAAGAATGCACCTCATATGGTTGGTGGTGAGGCCTCTTGTGTCAATCAAGACAACCGCAGAGTAACTTCTGGTGTTGCCCGATATCCTAACAGCTCTGTGGAGAGCTGGACCTGAGATTGACACGTTTGAGGTATAGACTAAGGATATCACCGCCAGGCCTGGACAAACTCACACACATGCTGACTATTAAGCAAACACACCCGTGGCTGTTGTGGCACCGTCAGCAATTCTATCCAACAGGAGATTGAAGCACTAAGAGCTCAGGAAAAAAGAAGAATAAGAGCTTTTATCTATTTTTCTCTAGTTGTCTTAGAGACAGTTTCAGATTGATTGGCAACAGCAGGAGCTAATGTGCAGTGTAAACAACCCCAAGTAAAGCGTTCACTTTTCTGTCAACCCCCAAGGGAAGACAATGGTGCAATTTTCTAAATTACTAATTGACAAAGAGGACTTTAAACTGGATGGTCCACGGAACATTAGTGCTAATTTGACTAAAACCCAAATGATTACTCTGTCATTTTTGATCTATGTGAGAATCAGCAGGATTGATTAAAAAGACTTGGGCCAACAAGCCCTTAGTCTTGAGGAAAGCTTCAGGCAATTGTAGTGTCTTAACCTGTGTATTTTTGCTTGCTACAAGCTCATTGTTGATAAAGGCAAGCTGGTCTCTTGGTGCAGGGATTTCCTTGGAAGGTCTCTGTCATCACCAAAATCCAACCGAGCTCAGGGTTTTTATTCGCAGTGAAATCCTGTACTGTATTCTAAGTGTATTCTAACCAACCAACTTCTTATTATTAGCGTCATTAGCATCTCTTCCACTTTCACCTCCTCTTTCACTGTCCCCTACACGGTCCCCTTGATCATGTCATCACATTTTAGTGCTTAAAATATTTTGGGAAAACTAGAGATTATTGCGTCAATTTAAAAGTCCTCTCTCAGACAGACAATATTCAGCCACCAGTCGAGGAACGGAGAGTGGGGGGGCTCGAATTTAAGAAGAATGTCTGCATTAGTAACTATATTTCCCTCACGTTAGCTGTGCACAAAGGGGGCCTTTCTGTAGTAGGAATCCACTGTTTGTGAAGGGGTCTACTCCAAAGCACAATTGGCCAGATCAGGTTCCCACGCTGATGGTTCTTGTTAGGGATTGTGATGGATCTGCGCTATTGTGGTGTCTCAAGCAGTAATGTTTTTCTGTCAGATGAAATAAGAGTTTGGTGAAGAAGACTCATAAACTCAGTCTGAGTATGTTAACAGAAAACAAGGTGAAATATGAATGCCACAGCTGGCATGAGCTGTGAGTCTGTCTACCCGTCATGAGCGCAATAAAGCACTTGAAGGGTCTCTGCTTGTTGTGCTGACATGTTGCCACAGTGACAAATGTTTTAAGGAAGCTGGATGATTGGTTATTTTTAGCTTCAGGTGGTTGTACTGACCACACGTTTTGAAAGATTTGTGACCAAACAAAAGCAGTTGTCATGAATCCTTGGTCCTAAATGGGTGGAAAGGTGAAAGGTGAAAATTCTGTTTTTGTTTCTCTATACTTTTGCCATGCTGCAACCCAACAGAATTGTGATTTTAGTAGTCATCCCTCCATTACTTACCTGCCTTGAGTTGTATGAGCTGTCTTTATCATTCAAAATCTCTGGTTGGGTGAACAAATTAAAACACTCAAGGAAGGCTCTTAAATAACCCTCAGGATTGTTGGGTTAAAGCTGGCTGGCGTACCCAGGGATGTAGCATGTTGGTGACTATTGGAAGTTATTGCGAACAGTTCATAGTGTATTAATCGACTTATCTGTTAACTTACTAGTCATTCATGCTGAAAATGGAAATCTGAGCAGCTTTAAAATGTGTCAGAATAGCGTTTGGTGCAATTGTTGTCACAACAATGTGCAAACATGTGCTGGAAGCCCCATCTCCGTCTTACCAAAACCCCTCAGATAATTACTCATTATTCCCTCACAAACGTTTCCCTTTGCCTGCTGTCTCCATAGCAGTGATAAAAAGCTTCCTCTTTCATTCATGTTTCTCTCCTTCTCCACATCCTGTAATGTGTTTTAATAGCATCCCGGCGTCATTCATCCTCTCTACCTCTCGCGCACCGTACAGCTCTTTTGATCATTTCAAAGGCGGGGTTGGGGGGCGCGAGCCGACGCTAGAGGCGGCAATGCTCTAGGCGCAGCACGGAAGCTTTGCTAAGTCAATAGCTGCTAATGAGAGTCTTGATAAGACAGCACCACAATGCAAATTGAAGAACGGAGATTAGAATTCTTAAAGACCAAAAAGCAAGACTAGGGTAATAACTGATGTGATAAGTCTACATTATCTTCATGAAAAGCCTTCAAGAGGTTTTGTTCCGTCGACGGTAGGTACATCGCAGGGGGGTTTACATGTCATGCAGCGAGATCGCGCATTGCCATCTTTTGTTTTTATTTACTTTTTTGTTCCTCCCTATTGTAGTTTATGGTAGCTGCTATGCTTAAGTGCTAAACCACAGGTGTCAAGAAGCTATAAAATATCTGATGAATTGCTAGGTCCAGCTGTTGAGCTGTTGGGGTGGAATTCCTCTGTGATTCATCATGACTGCCTTTGTCTGAGATGAATGCCAGTGATGATGGGCAACAAATAAACTGTGAAATGATTGTTTAAAGTACCAGTGTCGCTCCTGTCCATCCTTGTGCTTCTTGTTTTGGCCTGAAGTCCAAAAAAAAAAAAAAAAAAAAAAAACAAAAAAAAAAACAGCTGGCCCAGCTTGTACAGAACTGTATCATTTCCCACTTAACCACGCTGTTCTGTTTATTTGTACGTTTTCATTATGCTGCTAATTGTGAACTTTCGTGAGACCAGGTGTGTTACCTGAAGTTGTAATGGGCTGAGTCCAGACGCCGCCGCAGCTGCCATTGTGGATGGAATGAACTGCATGGGGTAATTCTCACCTGTGGAACAAAACAACACAGTTACAGGTGGAAAGAATGAGGAGGGGGCACTTTTGTGCACAAGAATGGACGTGTTCTCCTCCTTGGACAAGCCCTCATATCTCTTGTTTTTATTCATAACTGCAAGAAAGCTCTCTGGTGATTCATTCGAAGATTGCAACATTCATTGTTGTACGACAGAATGCACTCACAAATTCATACCCTCCACTCTGTGACCCCCACTGTTTGTCTAAAACACTTTCCATGTCCAAGTCTTTGTTGCGAACATGCCAAAGTCAAAGGACAGCTTTCCATAAATGCTATTCTTCATCCCAGGCACTCTACAAGGCCTGGTGGGAGACACCCGTTGTGGCAACAACTTTCAATTATTCTGCATTAAGTGTACTGTTGGTGCTGTGTGGCGTCGGTCGCACACCTGGAAGAATGTAGAAGAAAGGAATGTTAAGCAAGATGAAGAGAGCAGGTGGTGCTGAGAGGAGTGTTTCTTTTTTGAAGATTCTATCAGAAATGCCAGAACAAACATTGTCAATGGTGCAGGACTGTGTTTGTTAACAGTGATCCCTCCAAACTGCACTCTTGTGTAGTCGTGCACTGCTCGCGAGTACACTGCACACAGCCAAACCATACATACGCATAAAATAAGACATGAACCATTAATGAAGTACATGAGGTATCATGAAACAGTATCACAAACAGGTTTCTGAGGTTTCATTGAATTAGATTTTTAAGACCAAACATTTCACAGCAGACAGTGCCATCTGGTGGCCTCTGAAAATCAGGACACTGTTTCATGACCACTCATCAACCTTACAATACAGTGTCATGAAACCTCATCTACCCATCACTAATACACAGCCATCATATTTGCCATTTTGCAAAGTAACTGAATGACTAACATAGGTCAGCTAATGATATGATTCACACCTATTTTGTATGTTTACCCTTACTAACAGCTAGCTTCCTGCGACAGCCACATCACAACAGTGGGTCTTAATAAAGAACATTATCATGTTCTTTCCTACCTGCAGAGATCAGCTTCTCTAATGCGTCTGCAGGGGACGTTCTTCCTTTACCAGTAAGTGCAAAACAATGACAGGGGCACTCATTTTTGAGTGTGTTAACACTCAGCTGCTCTGCACGTCATCGCGTCTGTCCTAATAAAGATCATCATTTGGACATAGAGGGAGAACTCTACGCGCCCTCACCAACCCTGCATTGCAGTCTGATATGCCTACGGTTGACATGAATGGCAATTACATCTTATTATTATTACTTATAATCAAACTATTATTTTCAGCTTAGAAGAAAAAATATACAGTTTATCATTTAAAAATAAAATATTTCTTGGGCCATTCAGTTAGAAGCCTGTCCATGATTCATGAGCGAGGTTTTTTATTTGACTTTGCACATTGTAAAAATGCCAGTGCTACATATATACATAATTTTATTGATCTAATATCTGAAGCATTAATAGTACCTCATTTTGCAATGCATTAATTATTATTATTATTTATGTATTTATTTTTTCCCGTGAGTTAAGCTCACAGTCCTGGCCATGAATGGCGTGGCGCATATACAGTATTTGGCATAATAGTTCTTGTGCCAAGTGTTTCGGTTTTTACATTTTGTCCAATAATTTTCATTTCTGCCCATCCCCACAAATTAATTTATCTTCCGCAAAAAGTCTATATTCATAACTACATTTTTTTTGACAAAATAAAAGGTACTGTCAACAATTTCAACCAAGCACAACTGTCCTTTGGCCCAGTTTCTAGTAGTGGTGCACCATCGGATTTTTCAATAAAAATGACTTTGTTGCACTTTCTAACAGTCTAAAAACACCGGACTATCATACTGATCTGCTGGTAAACAAATGGATGTTTTACACAGGGCACAACAGAAACATGAGTTTTGATTGTGCCTGTGTGTGTGTGTGTTAGACAGGGTCACTTTTAAAGCACAGAGAGATGTTTCAGATGTGGTGGTGTCCAATACATTGTTAGTGAAGTTAACAAATATCCTTGTATTTCTCTGCGCTGTTTTCCTGAACATTCCTGACTTGAAACACCTCATTAACATGGTCCAAGTGTGTGTGTGTGAGAGGCTGGGGAAAGCATTATGTCAGTGTCAGTCCTCACTAAAATAGGAAGACAAACGTGTTTGTGTGTGTGTGTGTGCGCGCGAGTGTATGCATGTGAGTGTGTGTTCATGCATCCGTGAGTATGTTACCTGGCTTGTAAGACATGCCTGGTGGAAAGAGGAAACCAGGCTGTGTGGCGGCAGCAATAGACCTCTGGTCGTGGGGAAAGACAGGGATCATCAGGGGCTGCATGTGACCCTGCACCTGTTAGAAATAAACAATGAAAATATGAAGACGGTGCAAAACCTAGATGCTACAATGAGCATGTGAATAAACAATTATTTTTCATGCTGAAAATTTGAACCAAAATTCCAAAAGGAAGGGAAAAGGGACTGGAAAGAAAAGAGATAGTACACTGTAAGAAAGAAACAATGGGAACACTAAGTGAAAGAAAGCGAGGAAGGACAATAAAATCAACAAAGACTAAACAATGGACAGAGGAATCGTATAAATAAAGAAAGGAAGTGATGATGAGAATGGATGAAAAAGCAAAGAGTCTTGACATAACATATCTGCACTGTGGAAAGCCCCTACACATATTGGAACTGAATGAAGAGCAAAAACACCCGAATTTGTGGACACATATATGAAGCAACACCTAGGACAGACTGTCCGAACAGCAATGAAGTAGGTAGAGAAGTCTGGTTTGGTGGTCGTAGGTTATGGAGTGGGACAAAATGCTCCCATTCATTGTATTCCTGTGGGAACAGTGGAACTGGCTGGAGCTGCTTCACCAGCACAAGCACACAAAGATCCCCATTAACTAAGAGAAGGGGGAGAGGATAAATGGATCAGAGAAGGTGGTGAGGAGGGGGACAAACTTCGCTCGGCTCCTTAGAATAACATAAGACCCCCTCTAACTGCCCACCAGATGCGCTGACATTTGTTTTTTCATCTGTGTGTATATATATATATATATATATATATATATATATATATATATATATATATATATATATATATATATATATAGAGAGAGAGAGAGAGAGAGAGAGAGAGAGAGAGAGAGATATTATAATCATAGAAAGCAAAGTGGCCTGACATGAATTAAAAAGTCGCTGCTTGGGCAGATGCAGCAGCCTGCAAGGAAGTTTAGCCACTGCACAAAGGAATGAATTTAAATGGCAGCAACAATAAGAAAATAGCACCCTTGAAACAAGGATTGAAAAAGGGAAGAGCAGAGCTGGGGCTATAAATGAAAAACAGTGGAGGAGAGCAGAAGGAGGAGGAGTGTGGCTTTGCAGTCATTAATTAGCCTGTTAGCTCGGGCCCAGGCGGTGCGGTTAGGGCCTGTGCCTTTGTGGGCCTGAAGGAAATGGTCCACATATGAGAGCCATTACGGGGACCGACTTAACAAAGACACATGCTTGTCAGCCGCTGGGACGAGTCGCTCAAGCTGCAGCACAGTCGGAACATCACTGAAGCCTTGTTACTCACAGCAACGTTTCTATGTCAACAACAGCCGCACACTTGTCCTTTATGTCAGTTTTAAGTGAAGGTGCATTCAGAGTATATCTTGTGTAGAGTCTGCAACCTTGTTCATCCACAAAGGGGCACCTTCGGAAGTTTTTTATTTAACCCCAGTATGCCCCCCACCGGCTTGCCACCCCACTTAAAACCACACAACAGGAAACCTAAGTCACTTTGAACTGTGCCACTTCTACAAGAAACACATTGACACAATTGCATTCAAAATGCTTCAGATGAAATAGTGTCTGCCCATAACTTCAATTACAATAAAACCGATTCAGTACGAAACACAAAGTGGTGAGAATTTTTTTTGTAAACAGCAGAAAATACATTTGCCCTTCCGGAAAGCATTTGCTAAAACATTTAATGGCTCAAATATTTAGCACATGGCTCTACTGTCTTCTGAGTGGCACTGTTAGACTGAGAACATGTCTTCTAAGCTGAAATGGTAGCACTTGGCCAGATCCTCAAAGCCTTGGCCAGAGTGAAGTTCAGGTCTCGGTTTGATAAGTGGAAACAGGCCAGGGAATCCCTTTCTGCATGTAAAAAAATCCCAACACAGCTTAAACAGTCTCTTGCTCAGAGTGTGAGTTGTGGACAGATGTCAGACGATAGAACATTTGCACCCCTTCAGGATATGTTGTGATTAGAGCCATTTTTTGACAATAATTCAAGAACCTTAGATTTAGATTTAAAACACTGAAATAGCAAAAAAAAAAAATAATAATAATAATGAAAAACATTATGATGTTTTGAATGTATTTATTATAATTACTATTTATTCATTTTGTTTTTTTTTTATTATTATTATTTTGAAAAAAAATGATGAATTTGTACAAATTGCTCTTTATATTAAATGGGATATATTTAGATATGAAAATGAAATGAAGCAAATGTCCTGTATTCCTCATTTTTGTGGATTTCATTGGCGCACAAGTACTTCATGTAGCTTTATGATTGTGTTTGTTAGTATGGTGATCTACCTGAGCTTTGTCTGAGACCGTCCGTGGCTGTGGGGGCATGTAATTCTGAACATAAAAGTTGCATGGAGGTGTGTGTATATATATATATTAAAAAAAAAAAAAAAAAAAAAAAAAAAAATATATATATATATATATATATATATATATATATATATATATATATATATATATATATATATATATATATATATATATATATATATATATAATCAGTAACTCAGTTACGGTGACCTAAACAGTTCCAACAGGTCCAATGTGATGTAGCAGCATGAAGTTTGTTTGTCCACATAACTCTGCAATATAGTGATCAACAACTGTGATTCGTTAACTGGGCCGCAGAGCATCAAGGAAAGTCACTTTCAATGATCTTGCTGTTGAAGGTGATGGCACCTCACGTGCTACTGTACTAAAGCATATTAAAGGCTCCAGCAGGATGGCTAAATTGGAACGCAGTCAGAGAAGCTGTGGTGTGTTTGACGGTATTTTACTCTCCGAGTTCTGATGACAGAAGGCCGTTGAAAGAGTCACATCTGACCCCTGAAGTACTGTGTTATGTATATTTTGCGTGCCAGTGCCCTCAGATTACGATAGCATTACTCATCTAGAGTGATCAGTAAAAAGGCGAAGACAAGAATGCAACTCTGACACGTAGCTTAACGCCACTGTGTCTATGTTAACATCCCGCAAGCAGGAAATGTGTTTTCCCTCTAAAATCTACAACTTTGTGACAAACTACATAAAGCTAAAATATGAGCCTTCTTTAATCATTAAAACAAACAAGACACAGACAGCATTGATGCTTGATACCTTGCAGGAAGTTCTAAGTTTACGGGCTCTCCCCTGGGACTCAGAGGCCTAATGAAGTCTGATCCAAGCTTTATTAAGATCTAAAGCTGGGACCTGGTCATAAAACAAGAGAAATAGAAGGCGGGGAACATTGTTAACTGCGTCACACCTCAGGAACACAGGCGGATTCTAAGTCAAGGAGCAGCAGGGGGTTAACAGGCCTTGGGAGTTTGACACTGCAGTAGTAGGCCAAGAGTTGGCTCTTAACGCGATCATGCTAAATTATAGGGTAAATTAAATAAATAACTGTACTCAGTGCAAGACTATTGGAGGCAGGTTTATCTACCAGTGTTACAGTCACTGCTGGAGGTTGTTTATGAATTAGTTAGATTTAGGAGATTGGAGAAATGCATGACCATGGAAAACGTTTGCTTATGTCCTCCATTAAATGTTATGTATTTGGCTCAAATGCTTTGTACCTGTTGAGGAATCATATAGAAATCCTTAAAATAATAATGCAGATTGAGATGAATCAGTCATACAATGTCTATAGCATATTTTAATTACATTAAATTCCCATTTGGAAAATTTTGTTATTATAAATCATTGGTAAATCACTTGACGTTAGATTACCTTTGAGATTTGTGGCCATTTGTGGGACTCAAAGTTAGCTAAATTCCTCCATGAAGTAGGCAACTTAAATTATTTGACAAGTTCATTTTTATGAAGAATTCCATTGTCACTGCAAAGGAATTTGAAGTTAGTAGCTTCATTGCTAAGTCAGCTCTCAAAAATAAACTAGCAACTCAAAAAGTTAATTACAAATCTGACCAAAAGAGTCTATCAACATGAGATGAGAAAGCATGCTGAAGAATAGATGCTGGGATAAAATAGGATGGTTTATTGATCGCAGAATGATCAATGCCCCATGGAAATGTGCAAGACATAACCGGCTGATAACAATGTTTCCTGTGATCAATACAATCTTTGCAAAAGCACTGCGTAGGTAGGTCTCCCATTTGCACATACTACTACACTATTCTACTATTCTACTACAGCTCATAGCGAAAGATCAGGAACTAACTGGAGAGGTTCTGTGATTCGGAGCAGAGTCTACTCAGGACAGGGCGAGTCGCCAGAGATATGTATGGAATGAAAGTGAGACTTGTGCATATATGCGTGTGTGTGTTGCCCACTGACCTGGATCTGTTGCTGCAGAATGTTGATCTTGTGTTGTTGCTGCAGTAGCTGCTGCTGTTGTCGAGCAATCTGAACAGAGACCGAAAAACAAGTGCATGAATTAGTTTGAAATGAATTATTGTGGCTCATTTTTAAGTACGTTTTCTGGTTAATTATATTGGAAAAGACAACAGTCAATTACACTAAATAATACACAACAATAATAATACTAGTGGTGGGAGTTTAAGAAGTTTATTTCGATTAATTTATTTCAACATTATTAGGATTAATTAATTACAACAAAAAATAATTTAATTTAATTTAACACTTTGCTCTCCAGACAACATGGAACCACTGATGACACTGCTGCACAAGACACGTGGCAGCTAGGATGATAACAACAACAACAAACATGGAGGAATCCCTGAACAAAAGCAAAGAAAAGCATCTGTTTGCTTTTGTTCAGGGATGTTTTTCGCAGGGTTTCCACTACTTTGAATGTATTTGAAATTCTTAGAAAATTGAAATTCTTATACAAATATTTTCAAGACATTAAAAGAGCGTTAGTTTAAATAAGGTGATATAAAAACTGGAATATAGCCACCATCGTGATTTATTGTACCATTGTGAAGCTGATACAAAATAAACAATATTTTGTTATTTAAATGTACATATGGGTCCGTCATTTGATTCAGTAATATACCAAATTCTTTCTAATTGAAAAATGTGGCTTCTTGTGGCAAATATTCTTATACCATTCAACAGCGATTAATTGAGATTAATTAATCACAAATCCTCTAATTAACTAGATTAATTGTTTTTATTGAATCCCACCCCTAAATAATACACTGAATAACACTAGGCAACAAGAGCAAGATTGATAAAACAATAATTCAAATGGGAATTCAAACTGGCAATGGAAGAAAAATATTTCTCCATTTGTTCATTTTTAGTGTACAACTCTGCGGCTCCTTTGGAACATTTGTTGTGCACAGTTCTACTGTGTACTCATGTCATGTTCCTCTTTACTTATTGTCTTTTCAGACTTCTGTGTTCTGTACTAGCATTTATTGCATAAACGGGAGATGACTGATCCAGTGTTTGCTTTGATTTCATCTGTAATGAACTTTCATTTAATCGCTCAAGATGTACTTTTATTTTTATTCATCTCAGTCAAGTTTGAACCAGTGGAGTCGTTACTTCTGTACATAATAAAATAAAATAAAATAACGTTAGTGAAATCCAGCCAAGCCGGCCAAAATACATTCATGTTTTGTCAATGAATGTGTTCAATTCCTCATGATTATTCAATGTAAATGCTCACTGTTGGTGTGCAGATCAGCAGATGTGTCAGGTCTTTTTCTGATCAAAAAATCCATGAAAGATGGAGTTTGATTGAAGGAGTACTTTTGCGTGAGCTTCAAATCCTTGCGGAGCATGTCATGTGCTTCACTGATCCCATCTATTGTGCATCAGCAAATGCAGGCAGAAGCCTCTTTCTTCTGTCTTTCAAAGTCATTTAGTATTTTTATTCAAAAACCTAATTACAGGATGGTGAATGGGAGGCGGCGCCCCATTTGCACTCATGTCATATTTCATTAAAGGCAGATTTCAGCAGGTTTGTCTGTAGGGCATTACGCTATCAAGTCTCAACAGCCAAATGACTGCTTGATGTAGGAATCTGTCTTTCTTTTCTCTGTCTGAATCTTCTCTGCTCCTTTGTGAGTCTGTGAAAGGTGGAATGTGTTGTGATGGGAGTTGTGGACTTGTCCAAACAGAGCCAGTCAGATCTACAGTAATGTGTCGACAAAGAGCCAAAACAAAAAGGAAAAAAGAAAAGAAAATGTCTCACCGAAACACCTCTCTGCCACTGGTCTGTCTGTCAACCTTTCATTTTTATGGAATCTCTCTCAGTTATAGACAGACAAATCAGGCAATTATTGGACTGCTGAAGCCACAGCGCAGCTACATGAAAAAGCGTTTGGAATGTCTGGGATGTCATACCTGTAATAATGTTCCTCAAATATAAACACTGCACATATGGTAAACAAGTCTCACTGTCTCATTTTAACTCACTTCGAGTGGCTCAAAAACGATTGTATTGATGACATGAACTACATGAAGATACCTTTTAACGTTATCAGTGTAACATTTATTTATTATCATTTAACTGAAAAAATATAGAATAACGAAATGCAAATGTGTTATAATTTATCTACAGACAAGTGGGAAGAATATAAAATCAAACGTGAATGGTGAGATTTATTCCTCCATCATTAAACCACTTCTCATGACACCGGCCTGCAGCCCCATTTACCTGATTGTAAAAAGATTCGTTTAAAATTGCTCGCAAGCCAATAAAACTGATGCCAAACCCAGTGAGAATGATAAATTGATATGCATTTGTCCTTTTCCTTCATAAGACATCTTACTTGTGTTCAGCGTTAAGTATGAATTGACAAAAAATATCAATTATTACTGCACTTGCACTGCATGTTTTTCCCCCGATGAAGCACTGTGTGTCGTATCCTTTTTAACATCCATTAAACCTGCAAAGCAAAACTGTCTTTTCGCTATTGAAAATATGTGGAATGGAAGAGGTAATATTCACTTTGTACTCTGTTTTGAAAGGCCATTGTGCTGTCAGGATTTCTCACTTTGGACGACAAATTTCGACGTATTTAATTGAAGATGTTCTTGAACGGTCCGTACCTGCTCCTGCTGCTGTCGGGCCAGCTCCATCTGCTGCCTTTGCTTCTCCATCTGTGAGGCTGCAATCTTCTTCTGCTCATCATGGGCCGACAACAGCTGCTCCCTCAAGCTGATCAGCTGGCCGATCATGGTCGAAAGTTGATGCTCCTTCTCTTCCAGTGACTCGGGTGTACCTGGAGTTGGGATTTATAAGAACACAGCTTGATAGATTATCTTTCATGAATGTGTTGCTTTTGGAGTTTATATTTATTCCGGCATGGGACCTTCTGCTGCTTTGGAGAAATCCCAACCATATCCCCTGTTACTTACGCCAAGACCTCTTGAAACACAAAAATCAATATGGTCCAATGTGCCACTCTATTCTTCTTCAACTCGAGAATTCCTTGAATAACTCATTTTGTAAGGCGTTAGAGGCCCAGAGCACATTGAAGTAAATGTCGTCCCTGCAAGTTACAAACAATTAGGGGGGAAAACTGTTAAGAAACTCCCTGTGGCAGAATCACATAACTCACAGCCGTCTCTTGTAGTTATCTTCTGCCGTGCCTCCATATGTTGCACCCAGCAAAAATAAACATTTCTTTGAAAATAAGCACCTTTAAAACCTTTTGTCAGGTTTATGTTTCAGGCAAATTTGACGATGAAAGTTGAGGATAGTGGCAACAAATCTGTATGAGATGTTTAAAGAAAGGAATGTGAACATACTGCACAAATACTAATATTTTCTGTTTAATGTTGGTATTCCACCATTGATATTTGATACATACAAAGTACAGTATACTGAGCAATTAAATTACATTGCCAGTAAGGGTGGAAATTTTTAATATTTAATAGTTGTCTAAGGCCAACCTGACCTCTGTGAACACCTCAGGCGATTCTTCCATTATTGGACCCCGAACAATGCTTAGAGTAGCTGGTAGATAAGGAGTTTGCCAATTTAAGTATGCCGGTGTCTTTGTAGTCATTAATGTGCCGCCCTAGAGTATATGAAAAGGTCCAACATTTAAAAAAGCAAATATTTAAAAAGAAATGTGATGATATCAGCATCTTATTGCTGGACCACATTCCCATTGTAAATTTCTTATGCCATGGGAGGGAAGATGCGTTGTTGAAAAACATCCAGGACTTGGTGTATATGCTGCACATGCCTTTTGGTTCGGTAGTGGGGGTGGATGATGTTTCACAACGGCACTCTCGATACACGTTTTACGGAGCAAAGTCGACCTTGGCTAATGCAAGCCATTTTATTCATCTCACTCTCCCAGAACACATAGTTACACCACACAACACATGCGCTATGGGAGTGGTGGTTGAACATCCAGGCCTTGTGTTATTCAGCAGTAAACAGGATGGTAGGCGCACAAGGACAGTGTCATTGACTTTGTGTTGCCAGAGCTATACTGTACCTCCATACTCATTCTGTGGATCATAAAACAGATAACTGTTAGCCTAGTCTGTTCAGCAGCCGTGTCATCTATGAATTCACTACTGAGGGCTACAGGCCTCAAGCTAGAAGGTGCTGTAACTTACAACTCAACTGTGTACCATACCTCCCTCAGGCTAATGGCGGGTTGACATTTGAAGGCCTCAATGAGACGCATGCTGATCTGGTCTTCTGAAATCTGTTATGTGTTGCAGGGGATTGCTCAGGTTTCCTGTCAGCAGGCAATGTCCCTCTCACATTTTTCTAGTTTCTTCATTTGATACCATTTACACAGACAAACTTTGAAGATGGTATGTTGAACTTCCTGACTTTAGCCTGGAATTTGAATTAATGTTTGAATGAATGCTTATTTTAATACATTCTGAATGTGCTACATAGCAAGTGGTCCTGAGCAGTGGCTGTGTGTACTGTAAACTTGAACTGTAACACCTTTTCAGTGTGTTATGTGTTACTGTCAGCTTTTGTTTCATTTGTTTCTTCATCAGTTCGTTCAGTCAGTCAGTTTTGTGTGTGGTTTGCCATTAGAGAGCTTCTCACTGTTTGAGATGTGAAGGATTTGCACAAGATCTATTTTTTAAATTGAGCTTTGGGGAGTCAATTCATAGATCCGCTCTCTCTCGCTCTCTCTTTCTCTCTCTCCATCTCTCTCTCTCGCACGCTCGCTCTCATTCTCCCTCGCTCATACGTGTGTTGTGTTAGTGAACATGTGTTTGTGTATCGGATCTTGCCCTGGGGCCTTTCACAGAGTTTGCAAGGTGGCCCCAACACTACCTGCATACTAACAGAGTATCCATTGTAGTTCTGTAAGGCCCCTATTGTGCCCCTGACCCATACGGCTCAAACACACAGATACACACACACCCATGCACACGCGCGCACACACACACAGAAAGGGAGAGAAATTACCCCCTAGCATCCCCGAATCAAAGGCAACATTCTCCTCGTCTTGTCTCTTTTTTCATGCTTTCATATTTCTTTCCCCAGTTTTCCCCTGCTGACCTCCCCATCGGTTACTCTACGTCCAACTTTGGATGCACTTTTCTCCACTCCTCGTCTCTTTTAACCTCTTTTCCACACTGTGTTTCAATTTCTGGTCCCCTTTCACTTTTTTGTCTTTAACCTCTCCAGATCTTTGGTTACTTTCTCGTCTACCAATATACAGAAGTTTACTCATCATGGGATGCTTAAAAATAGATGGAGTTGTTTGTATTAAATCGGTTAACAGTAATACACTCAATACATTTCAATTCAATCAATGAATAATACATGATTTATTTATGTTTTCATCCAGCAAAAGAAGGAATGGTAGGGTTTTAAGCCACTGGAGCTTAAATAGCTCATTTGCTGCCACTACTCTCACTCCTTCCTAGGTGTATATTGACCAGGGATCTCTAAGCGGTCCTCAGAGGGTTCTGCTTATTTCAGCTTTGGTTGGTTAACCTACAGTATATGCGCATGCAGGGTTGGAACAAAAGCCCACACCCACTGCAGCCCTTTTGCAAACCTATTTGAGACCCCTAATGTAGACAGTCTGAAAAAAAAAAATAGAAAAGAACATGCATTGCTTTGATTTGAACAATCCTGGAGCAAAACGTAGCCATTAAATTTCTAAAATAGCAGTAAGTAGGTTCAGGTTGGTTATACAACGCAACAGTTTTGGTTTATTCTATATAAATATTTCTGGTTGCTGGATTACATTCATCCAACCCTCCCACTCCGCCAGGCAAGTAATCATCAAATATGTCCTTGTTTTCCATCAATCCACCCATGAGCCACGAGTTTCCTCTCTGACTTACCTTTGACTTCTCCTAGCAACTCATTGGCATTCAAACAGTCCACACGCTCTTTCCAGTCTCTGGAGAGAAGTCGCTCCATGCAGGACGGTTCTGAAAGAACAGCCATAATATGGATTTGAATAAAAACATGTTGGGTGAAGAGTGTTTGAGCATTGGGCAGAAGAAAGACAGACATTGGCGAGATAAAGAAGGGCGTGATGAGGAGTGGTGTAGAGTATACAGGATGTATAAGATAGGTTGAGGCAGACTAGATGTGACGAGATACATCAAGAATCAAAGTAAAACATGAGAAAAAAATTGGAGCAAGAACCAATTCTCAGTCTTGAAAAGAAGGAAGAAGGGCCCTGCAGGCCAACCATAAAATAGATGATGAAAGACCACACTTGTACTATAGAGAAACAATTGGAAAATAAATATTGCATTCCTACGGTTGACTTTTTTAAGACTAATTGTGCTTGAAGTGCAAAATTACAAATCTTTTAAGTCAACATTTTTGGCATCATGATTTCAGTTTATGGTGTCAGTGATATTATTATCCATAAACGTATTATTACTTTGTTTTTTTAATAAATAAATCATTCGCATGAATTATAGACAGAATTTGCAGATGAAACCAAGTGGTGATTTACCACTTCGCCACTTAACGCAAGATGCATTAATAATTCCATTTACAGTCTAGCGTTAGAGCAGCGTACGCACTGGGAGAAAGGCATGTGTAATAATATGTTTCAGTGGTGAACTAGGTTCTACCCTCTGCTGCCATAGATTAAGTTGTTGCCCTCTACTCTCTTCGTCACAAACAGAACCCTGTCAAGGTCAACATTATTAGGAGTTATGTGGAAAAATGCCCCCATGGCTTGCCTGATTCAGAGTAGTTCAATCAGACAATAAGTCATTTGTGTTACATTATCGCAACAAAATTTGCTATAAGCATTCATCAGGGCACATGGCTGCCATTGTAAATGACCTAATCTTGAGCATTTGGGGCCCATTGTGTGGTCATGAGTTGCCGTCTGTCAGCTGAAAACAACTTCCCTTTTGAGTCCAATAAAGCCATACATGTTTACAGTCGGATTATGATTGTTGTAAATAAGATAATTCCACAGCCTGGTTCACATGGGATCAGAGTAAACAAAGGGAGGGACAATAGTAGTGACAATTTGGCAGTGTGCTCCAAGACAAAACCATAACTCATAAGTTATTTCTGATGGTGATCTCCACCAGTTTAGAGAGAAAAGTGAGGGTACTTCCGTCAGATGGTTGAAATTATAGTCAGTGAGGTATTTAGAAGAGTTTTCCCCTGCTTCAGATTAATGGAATCACATTAAATTGTATAAATAAAATGACAAGGGTTTTTTTTGCATAAAATTGCATGCTACATATTTCAAGTTTACTTTTTTGCTTGTTTTAGACAGTCTGACCTTTAAGGGTGACCGGCATCAATTCAACATAACTAAATAAATAAGACATAATTAAAGAAATAATGAGCTGTTTGACATTTCTTCTCTGGCACTAAAGAGTTTTTTTTTTTACCTGCACTAAAACCAATTTTTTTCAGGTGACTAGAAAAATACTTAAAACAAAAAAGTGTGAATGTTACTCTTCTGAATCAAGCCAGTCAAATTCAGTCTCTTGCTCTTGTTACACCCCAACTGCTTATTACTCTACTAATGTTCAAAATGAAGATACATGTGTCTACCATCTGCTTGCCTAAAGTAGTAAGTAGATCAGGCTCTATATTTTCAGCTTGGCTTGTTTAAATGCTGCAAAGTTGCCTCTTGCAATTTTGCGATTGGTGCCATACAAGTTAATGCTGCTTGAAGTAGTTGAAAACCTTTATCGTCATAGTGTTGAGTTTGCAAGAACAAGCCAATTTCCTCCCATCATTAAAATCATAAAGAGGTTAAATAGTGACTTTAAATCATCTAAGATAGTGTGTGACATTATGCTTGTCTATGTGTGCGCTTCATTGGATTTGAGACCAGCCCAGAGTGGAGCTAAACTCGGCACCTGCAACCCCTTTACGTGAAGAAGCAAAATAATATGAATGAAAAATGAAACTGTGAACACTAGTGAAGGACCGACTGAAGAACAAGGTTAGAATCAGATGCTGTCCCATCACTAGAGCAAACAAGGCATCACAATTTATAGGTGTACTTCAGCAGTAAAATACAACCTGGGACTAAGACACAGGCATAAGTCAATGTAGTGTGTATTCTGATTCCCAATTTATGGCCCGTAGCGATAAACACACCCCACAAGGAGATGAGGGGAATGTGGAGGAAGACAGGGCCAAGGGTCAGCAAGGGGTATGTGCTTCCCTAAATGGCTCGTTTTGGGTTGGTGTGACCGAGTGAGTCTCAAGTGTTGTTTGGATTTCAGCGTGGATAAAAATTCCTTCATGTCCCAATTCTAATTCACTTCATGAAATGAAAGGGGCTGTTTGTCTGTTGATGAATGAATTGGAGGAGTAGAGGAGGGTCGGAAGGAGACGGATGGATTAATGAAGACGACAATGACGGGGAAGGTACAGCAGATGAAGAGCCATGTTTCATCTATAATCAGTGCAGTTTTATGAGCTTTATAATCAAGCCATGGGAGGACTGAGATTGAAGTGGGATCGTAAAAGAGAGCACGGAGATGAAAAAGGAAGTCAAATAACAGCCAAATTTACAGTTTTCAATCATGACTGTGTACACGTGAAGCAGGAAGCATGTACGTAGATGTTTTGCTGCCACTACTTTGGTCACACAACAGTCCACACAGTAAAGGTATAAAGGAAATTCATTGATTCATTTTAGAAGTTATGAAGGGGTGAGTTTCGAAAACTCGAAAACATCAAGTGAAGCAAAAGTGAACCGTCCAATGTTGTTTAGTTTCAACCTACACAAGGCAGGGAAATACACAGCACTTCTTCTTCAGAAATAGAGAGCATGCAGTCAAGCAGAAAAGAGTCAGAACAACCGTGACGGGGATGATTTGTGGTGATCAGAAGATCTGCAGTGAGTTTGCCAGAACACCAGCGACTGTTTAGAGTAAACACGCTTTCATCACCTGTCCTCACTCTAAACAGCCAAGAAATAGTGTTTTGAGTATTCAACACGAGCCACAGGCAAGTTATTGTGAGTGTGTGTGTGTGTGGGTGTGTGTGCTTGAGCTTGGCAGCATTAAAACTCATAAATGGCTGGTGCCAAGAAAAGCAACAGCGTTCTGTATGCTTCCACTGGCTCTGACTCCTGACTCACACTTTTTTCCTCTCTGTCGGTCTGTGTTTCCATTTATTTCAATTCTTATTGAATTACAAATGGAAGCAGCAATTATGATAACCATCTTGAAAACAACAAAGCTGTAGAAGCTCAAGGTGATGACTGATCACTTTTTGTTCATATACAACTTCAAACTAACTAACTATATATATATATATATATATATATATATATATATATATATATATATATATCTCAGTGTGACCTGTCAGTATGTCCATCGCAGAATGAAAAGGCTGAATATTAATGTTGGAATTGTGCCTTGTGTTCACTTTTACTCTCACTCTCCTGCCATTTTCTTGACTCCACCAGTCCCAGAGAGTACAAGGTAAATAAAGCATGACAAATTTGTATTTAATGAAACAGATAAATCATTCACATTAATTTATAAAGTAAGGTTGTGAGCAACAAAGTCACAATTGCTACACACAGAAAACACACCCTTGACTGGGAGAAACTTTGGATTCGTTCACATGACCACAGAGTGTGTGTGCATAAATGCAAGCTGACGGCTTCACTTTATACTTCCAAATTTATGTCAGTGTGACTTCAGCTGTACTGTTGTGCTGAGAGGCACAAAGAGAGATCAGATCCTGTGAGAATGGACAGGGGAGAAAAATAAGAAGACACGAGACAGTTTGAGAACCGAATCCAGCTGAATAAAATAAAATCTGTGACCAGCATGCAAGTGAGGTGTTGCGATTTCTTCACATTTATTCGTAATGCCCCATCACTTTCATCCATTGGTGTAAAGATTTAAAAGTCAGATGCTTCACCACGTCAAGGAACTAAAGCCCATTTCTTTAGCTTCAAAATCATTTTGTGATTTTGACTGAAACAAACATTAATTGAAGGTGACAAATTCATTTTAAATATTTGTCTGCATTCAGAAGGTGGTGGGCAATTACACGGTAATTACTTGTGTTGCAGTTTTAAGCCATTACTGACCTCCTTCTCTGGAGAGAAGTAGTTTAAAAATGATAATTAAATACCATTGTATATGCATTGGATTTGAGGATGCCATCGAAAAAACAAATAAATTTGCTTGTGTTTTTGAAATTTTGAAAGAAAAAAGAGAGCGAAGAGAAGCCAAAAGACAGAAGTGACAGACTGACAGTTCAACGCCTTGGCGGGAGAGTGATGGAGCGACAGAGACACAGAGCTGGAGAGACAGAGACAGCAGCTGTCTGAACAGCTGGCTAGCAGGATTGATGTCTCAGGGAAATAAAACTCAACATATGTCTAAACACGAGAGGACAGCAGACACAGTCGCACACTGATTAAAGAATGCCTGTACCCATTTGAGACGTTCTTAATTGCTGCGTTTAAACAAACACACACACGCGCACACAAAACACACACACACACAGACAAACAAAGTGTGTTACAAAACCATTAAAGAGGAGAGTAGTTAGCCGGGCTGCATGTTAGCAGGGTGTCTGTTTCACACGCGCTATTTTCATATGTCAGATGACACCCCAACAGTTTCTGTCACTGAACATCGCCTGAAAAAGCGGTCAGCCCCTCTGGTTCTGTGCTGATGTGCGTGGTGCTTGAGAGACACTAGCGCTGTTCATCCCACTTCACGTACTGCCCCCCTTCTGACTCTGACTGACCCAACACACCACCTGTAGGGAGCGCTCCTCATCCTGAGAATGAAAGTAATTGTGGCTTTGTGAAAGAGAATGATTCCCTGAATAGAAGCTACTTGTAACGAAAGCACTCATTTCACAATTCATTGTTGACATCTGAAAACATTATAGGGTCGTTCAGCGTTAGTAAAAGATTTCAGGAAAAATTCCACATGCTACTCCTGTACTGCGTACAGACCAGTAGGAAAAGTGTTATTAGATGTGATTTGGACTTGAACTGTATATATCATGCCACAGTTTTTGTGATTGTGAATCATGATATTGAACTGCATATGAAACCTGTGTTCCTCTCCAATCAGAAAGAGGCATAAGGCACAACACTGACACTGTCAAATGCAGTGTCATCACTCATTTTAATTATCCACATGCTCAGGTTTTCCTTCTTTGCTTTGACAGCAATATCAGGCAGTAGTGTAGAACAGCATTTTTCAACCGGTGTGCGCTGCACACTAAGACAGTCAGGTGTGCTTTGGGAAATGATCCTATTTCACCAAATTTGAGTGGTGATAGAGGGCGATGTGATGACATTAAATCATGAACAATTGGAACGTGTTGATGAGCTACCAATATGAAGACTGCATGGATTCTGTCACATTCTTTCTTTCTATACACTATACTGTAGATCTACAGTGTGTTGATGCGCTGATTCGTCCGTCAGTCAAAGCAGCACTGCCGTGGTGTGCAGTGCTCCTCTTCCCACACACTCAAACAGCGAAGAAGCCAGGCAAATGTGCAACTTCCAGCTGTTTTTTAACCTTGTGCGCCTCAAATTTGACCACACACCTTCACAACAGAACAATGGAGTGGTCCTTGTCAGATGCGCTAGGCTAAAGACTGTCTGGACTGGCGCTAACAGAGCTAATGGCTAATGCGACATCTCACTCAGACTGTCGAAGTTTGCCTTGTGGTTTAAACGTTGGCGAAAAACTAAATGTATAACAAAATAAATGCGCTCCAAAATGTAAAGCGAGAAAGACTCAAAGAATGCAAAGAATGCCAAGGCTTTGTCCTAACCCTCAAAACTACAATAAAATCATGCACAAGAGAGATGACAAAATTGATAGTTATTTAAAATAAATAGATCATGATAGATTTTGCCATATTGCCCAGAGAACCCAAGCGGTCCAAAGAAATAAACGGAAGTGCAGTGGATTCTTTTGTGACTCAGAGCGTCATCTCATGCTTGTGGAAATATTCTCATTAACTAGAATTGAAGCGGATCAGCCACGAGACCAAATGCTTCGGCACATACACCTTGAAACGGGAGGAAGGTGGCATGGACTCACGGTGTGGCACTGACTCACCTTGCCAATTTGTGGGGTTTTTGATAAATTGCTTGAACTCATCTGCTTAACAATCCTTCACATGGTGTCAGTACAAGCCTCCAAGAGTCAAACTGTTGAACTGGACCACAGAAACGTAGATAACATTAATAAATAAATACGTTATTATAATTTTTTAAAAAAGAAATAAAACATCCTCTATCCAAATAGTTCTACCTAATTGTGCCTTATAGCATAACTGCTACAGTGGTGTGGCCTTAATTCTTGCTAGGACCACTGGTACATCTTCTAAAAATGTCCTCCTCTCTTCATGCCAAGTTAAGTGCTCGACACGATCTAGAGTGGCTGCTCTGTAGAGGCGCCAGGTTGGAACCCAGCAACCCTGAATTTGTCAAAAGATTGTGTTTCTACTGTGGGTGTGAGTTTAATACTAGAAAAGCCCCGCTGCAGATTCTTGTAGTGGTGCCAGAGAGGTCAGGTCTGTCCCTCCTCCTGTAGCTCTGCTATCAACAACCACTCTGAGTCAGTCCAAGATGTCAGAGGATCCACAAACTGGAGCATTGCCCACTGGGGAAAGACGTCATTGAATAATGAGCTGGAGGATGCGTTTACACAGTTTTCCAATATGAAAATAAAAACACATCCATGGATTGTACACAACAATTCAGGTTTGTCAGTCTCAAAATTTGAATAATGGCACAATCTGACTTTGGTGTCACAGAATAACTTATTATTATTATTATTGCAATGTGGTGACAAAAACACTATGAGGTGAGGTCTTTAGTTGCTTTTGGGAAGAGTTGCATGATGACTTCTTTAAATCATCACGTCTTGATTTTTTTGGGTATTTTTCACACCACTATGAACATGACATTACCGTTATGGTCAAGTACGTTTTTTTTTTGTTTGTTTTTCTTTAGCCAAATGTCACTATGTTGCACAAAATTATTAGTATATGATAATATATTATTCTTATGTTTTCTTATAAGGCCATCCAGATGTGGTTTTTTTTTGCAGCTGTGTGCTTCTATGTCTTGTCAAGTGTTCTTTTTTGTTGTTCTTTCTACCACCAACTTCTACCATCTACTGCTTTATTTTTATTTTATTTTTTTATTTCTTCCCCAACCTCCTACTTTGTTCAAACTTTGTGGTCTCTTTGTTTGCGTTTTTTACTGGCCTAATCTGTTTCCAAACATTACAGGTGTTACAGGTGTTTTTTTGTTGTTTTTTTTTAAAGAAGCTAATATAAACACATAATATAACATGCTTCATTATAAAACACTTGCTCTGCTTTAAAAGTAGATATAAATAAAATGCATCCAAGATCCAAGATAACTTTTTTTTAGTTTGAATGCACTTGATTGCATTCAAAGTACTGTTCTTCGCGCCTGCATTGTTTTTTGTTTTGTTTTCTTACTTTAACTCAGAGCTGGTGTTTGCTGAGCATGGCAACTTCAATCTGTTGCCTGTCAAAATATTCACTGTGAGGAAAAATGTCAGAAGCCGCAATTGCATTTAAATTCACTCTAACCGATTGTCCACTTCTTTGTAATCCTAACCATACACATTCAATCCATGGCCTTCATAGTTTTTAAAGCGTCGGTGACAACATTCTGACAATAACTCCTGTGATTGGCATATGATCAGATTTGTTGGTAGGCTGAATTGATAGCCTCATACTTGATGCTACAACAGGAACATGAATATAGCTCAGGCCAAAACCTGACTGTAAACAACGTACCGCAGGTGAGAGGTGCTCTCCTGTGCAATTGTTCTGCTCCAAGTCAAGTGTACAGCTTCAGTTTTGCGTTCAGCAGAGCTTATTAATGCCTCTTATTAATGGAACTTCAGTGTAATTTATCATGGTTTGTATTTTTAAACTACTAAAACCTTTAAGCTCTCTTCCAATATAAATCAAGGGTGCAATGTTCTTTGTTCTTTGTCAACCACACGCTTCCAATACAGCAGTTCAAGACCCCAGCTTCTGGTTCCACTTTAGCCATGATATATGAAACCCTACTCTACTCAGCAGACACATGCTCACATATACACACCAGCATGATGTGTGGCTCAGACACAATAGAACCATTGTTTGGGGCCACACCCACGGGCGAGGGATGTGGGCAGAGTCATTGGAAAGGGTCACACAGCGGAGACAAGGGGTCCCAGGAAACATAGACAGAAGGAGACATGGTTGTCTGAGGCACACCAAAGAAAGCTGTGACCCACGACACCACTGCCATTTAGGCATTAGATTAGCTTTTGCCACTTACAACCCCATTCAGATGCTACATTTGCCAACTTGGCTTTGAACACTTGCTGTTTGCAACTTGGTTTCAGGTCAAAATAATTAGCAAACCATTAAAAAGACTTAAATTACTTCACAAAAACATCTCTTTTAACTTAAAAGACAAAATAAATAAATAAATGCATGTGTTTTTCAGTCTTCTACTAAAAGACAGAGTAAAACTATAAAAAATGATGATTTCACGTTTCTGACAATTGCATTGTTTGCTTAGTTGTTGTTGTTGTTCTGTTTTGTTCATTATGATTATGATGATTTTTTTTTTAAATGATCATCTTCTCAGTAAACTATTTCAGGAGTATTGTCCTTTACAGTACATTGGAATTGAAAATAAATTTTGCAATACATGACACGTGCCAAGAATCTCTAAATGGAATGGATTTATTATTTTATTGCCCCCTTTCCCTGGGGTTTCACGCCCTCACAGCAGTCACAGCCTGAGGCCTCTGAGGAAATTTCATTGCCTCGTGGTTAGCACTCTTGTATTGCAGCAAGAAGGTCCCGGGTCGGACCATTGGCTTTTCTGCATGGGTTTTGCATGTTCTTCCAGTGTGCGCGTGGGTTTTCTCCTGTTTCTTACCAATTGGACACTCTAAAATTGGCCCTTGGCATTACATCTGCCATCTCATTCACTCATCTTGGCTCATTTGAAACCAGATTTTCAGTGAGATCTGGAATTGACAGTAGGCTCTGTAGGCTCTTTCTCTGAGGCGCAGAAGCAGTTTGCCAGGCCTGTGCAAGTGGTTCAACACAGGGCCCACTTTCACTATAGACACACACACACACACACACTTACACATTGGGTGTATCTTTTGGCGATGACTCAGGCTTCATTGATATCATGTTGCCTCTTTGGCACCTGTTGAATCATCCGTTGAGCAATTTTGCATCCCAGTGAAATCCTTGTATAAAAAAACAGGAGGACCTGATAAAATCGCAGTTTAATCTAATTCTCCTGGCTTTCATTCAAAAGTGTTCCAGCCGACCACATTGCACGCGCTTGGACCATATGCTCGCTGGCTCGTTGCCAGACAGAACAGTGGTGAGCAATCCGCCTGCCTGCAGTCCTAGTCAGACTCAGAGCCTGTGGTTGATCATTAGTAAAGAGATCCCTATCAATTACCGGCGAGCGAGATTGAGCCTGATCTCAAAAAGAATGGTTCTGCTGGCATAGATGATAGAAAGAACCAACCGGCACTTATAGGTAAGTGTTCAGAAGAAATACAAGGTGATCTATTGCTGCCACTTTTGCTGCCGTTCTCCCGGGACTAGAAAAAATGCTGTCAGAGTTGTTTGAACTAGATACCGTAAATGTTCATATAAACGACTTTCACTCACCCAAAAATGTATTACGAATAACCTTCAGTCAAGAATAAGGTTCTCTCCAATAGAAAGTAATGTTGCTAAAGTGTGACAGATTCACAGTTGCACAGTTCATTGATTACTATAGTATTGCACAATGCATGTTCAAAGACAAAATAAAGTACACTATGCCTAGATGGTTGAGTTCAAGGCAGACCTAATACACATGAGAATTTAAATATTAGAATCAAATATTAAATATGAAATTACATTACCATTTAAAAATGAAAGTACAGAATAAAATAGAAAAGAAAAGAATCACAGATTTTTTTTTTCATTCATTGATATGTTGGAGGTTGTTGAGCCTTAACACAATGTCTTTCATTGAGCTTCTGTTTTGTCTTTTATTCCTTGGCTTCAGCTCCAGTCTCAGGTCATGTTGGCTTTCTCTATCACTGTTTATAATTCAGCCACAACTGTTAACAAACCACCAACCACAAGATAGCAGATTACAAAAAGACCTGAAACGGAGACACAAAGCCGGTACCTGCACACAATCACCACTCAAGCTGCCAATCTCATAGAGGAAGGCAAACATAGTGCCAGAGCCAAGAACCTGTTAATTAGCCAACAAGCTTAACTCTCCTGCTCGACCCAACTCGCCTGTTAAGCTGTCATCACAACTACTTCCACCTGAAGGTATGAATCCATAATCTCCTTGACACATGTGTGCGCCGAGTCCCGTCCTGCTCACAGTTCGCACTGCAGTCATGCACTGTGGCTTTACTAGCAGCTTAGTTGGAAAGGTGATTTAACCTTTGGGAAGCAACGTTGGCATGCCTCGCACAGTTGCTCCCCAGAGAAAAGGATCTGACGGAGAAGGAAACAGGAACAACATTACAGCTTAATGTTGTGTTATTACTCAATTACTTTACATCACTGCAGCTAAATTAAGGAATTCTATCCAAATTGTTAGAAAGAAGTTATGTTCAATGAAGTCTCATAAGGAACTGTCTCTCTGCACAATAAGAGTTGTTTTTTTTTCTATTTTTTCTACTATTTACATGAGGTTCTTCTTCACATGTAAAATAACAAATACAGACAAAAGATTGAGTCTCAACATGTGAGTCGTTTATCTTCAAATATTACATGAATACAACACAAACATTACATCAGAAAAGTAGAACAGGAAAATTGACAGTATAAAATGGGCACTAGACTTAAAATGAGTCTGGGCCTCAAACATGGACAACATTAAATCTGTAATGTGAAATGACAAATTACATATTGGTGAAAAGGTCTCAGTGGTCAAATAAGAGCCGACTTCATTTCAAGAAGTTGCAATTTATTAAAGAATAAATTGTCTATATATAGTACTAATGATTACTACTACTACTACTTACTCATACTGTTGTTATTTATTTGTGTGCCAGTATGTGTTTGTCCGGGGGGGTGATGGAAATTCATCCCAATGGCTGGAACAGAATCTGACTGCCTGTCAGCCTCATGCATGATGTCTCATCATGAATAAGACATGAGCGCCATGTCAATTCCAGTCAAGCATGATGTAAGTACATGTATGTTGGCGGGCCAGAAGACAGAAAAGCTTTCAGGAGTATTCATTGCTTTGACTTTTTTTAGTAGTGCGGTGCTCACCAGGCTTGACATATCTCGTTTTGTAAAGCAAGACTTCTTGAACAAGAGCGCCTTATTTAAGGCCATATGTGCATGACATATTCAGTCCATAAATTGTGTACAAACAGAGTAACTACAGAGCTCCATATACCGATGTTGACATTTCTGAGCTCTTAAAAAGTGGTGTTTAATCCAAGAAAAAGATTTTCACAAACATTATTTACCTCACTTCAGGAAAAAAAAATGAGTGAGCCAAGAGGAAAAGGCAGTGTGACGTATCTTTTTTTTTCAAGAAATGTTTCCATTTTAAAATATCTGTATCATATCTTGATCATAGAGGGGCAGCTATTTTCATTATTTCCATCCAGATCAACCACCTCTCCCTATTTATTCACTTCATCCTTTCTCAATATTGGTAACATAAAGAAGACAGTATTTGAAAAAAAAAGTCTTTATCACTTTCAGCAGTTGGTGCCCACATTCTTTTCTCCCAATGTTCATCTTGGCCTTGAGCATCTTATTCAGTAACTAGCGACCAGTTTAATAAGTGCTAAGTGCTTTGTAGGCGACGCGGCTTTGTGTTGAAACTGTCATACAGAGATGGGCTCAAACTCGACGGAAAATAATGTTGCCTTCACACGGTCGGTCCCCACAGAGAGGATGTGTCTGTGGCAGCCACCTGGGTGGCATAAGAGCTGGCTAACACTGTCGTCAAGAGTTCTTGATAAAGCTTTTAACAGGTGTCGGGGACAAAGGGACACCCATATTGCACAGCAAGGCCACGTCTATTCATTAGAACTGTCACAGTCACTTTGGCTGCTGTGAGTCGCAGGAAACTAACAGCCTGCTGACAACAGGGGGTGAGTGCTACGCAAAGGCTAACACTAACATCATCCACACTTTAGTGATCGTTCAGTGACTTTTAGGTTCAATTCTATTTGATCCTACAGCCCATCTATCATGGCAGAGCTGAGGCAGCCGGGGCCAGCAGGAGGCGAGGGCAGGAGGAAGGGTATTGTTCAGCCTTTAATGTGCTCACCTTGTTGAGCACCAGTGATTAAAGCACTCGGTCTGAGGCAGTGAGTGCATTGCGTTTGGAATCAAATTCCCTCCATAGTAGTCCAAGCAAAGAAATCTTCTATGAAATCTTTCAATCATCTGCCTTGATGAAATAACGCTTAAAGAAATCAGAGACATTTGAATGAGAAAATGAATATTTCTGTTGTATTCATCTCGTCTCATAGATGTTGGCAAGTGTCACTCGTGTATGTAAGGTGTGAGAGACACAGTAGAGCAAAGACCTTTTTCCCTTTTTAACAGCCCGTTATTTCATGTGTAGCATAGAGACAAGGTAGGTAGACCAATCATGCTCTTCATTTATGATTAAGAAATTATTATTATTATTATTATTATTATTATTATTATTATTATTATTATTATTATTATTATTATTACTATTATTTCATGTTTACTTAAAATCATGCATCACAACATTAAAATCTCAGACTGACAAACAATAAAACCTTAAATGTCATGTTTTTGTTTTATCTGAAATGAGACAAAAGAAAAGCAGCAGTGCCAGGTGGCTAGAGTGCGCACACGCACAAACTGTGCTACAAGTTACAGAGCTATGGAAGTGTGAATTACAGTACAGTAGTATGTTTTTGCAGGGGTAAACAGAACACCAGTGAGAAACGTCATATCGATAAGGTGACAAGAACACTCATGGAAGTTAGCCTGTGCCACCGGACACCTTAACAGGTAGACCAGGTGAGAGATGCAGATGAGAGATATTTATTCATGTATGTGGTGGAAGTTAATTTGGAAGTTAGCCTGAAATTCATACACAATTTTGTGTATGAATTTCACAAAATTCTTTGAATCAATAGGCCCAGGAGAACTGCAGCAACTCCCTTTCCCTGAACTTGACAGGAAGCTGTCACAACACAACATTGGAAGTGTTGCGTTCAGTCTGGTGCACACATTCCAGATAAGAGGCCAAACTGCTTACCTTTCAACAAGAGTGTGCGCACACTCCTCCATGCTCGCGGCTGTCCCACTGGAGCCCACTTTAGTGTATCAATAACAAAGTAAAACCTCTAAATGAGGGAGATCAAGCACTCGTCTGATATCACGATTATGGTGCGCTCAGTAAAGAGGCTGTTAGATCTCTGGTGCTCAGAGCTAGGCAGGGGCAGGCTGTGGCATGCTGAGTAACTTCACCACCTTTTCTCAGCTCCTGCTGCAGATCAGAAGAGCCTGTGTGAAAGGGAAACCTGTATTTTCACTGACTGATATTGTGATCTAACAAACCAGTCATCTGTCAGATGTCTTTTCCTTGTCACCCCTGATGTCCTCACATGAGCATCTTCAAATCTGACCCTTATAACTGTGCTTTCTGTCTTTGTGTCAGAGCTGCTGTCTCTCTAAGCCATAAATCATGACCTTTGCTCCGTGCAGCTTTACCTGCCACCCTCTGCTCTGACACCTGTTCTCTGTCTTTGTTAGACAGGATGGTTATATGTGTTCACTTAGATCACTCTAATAATGAATGACAGGCACACTACTTCTCCCCTAACATCAAATGAAGATTTTGAGGAACTACATGATGCAGTAAAGATGTTTGAAGATGTTGTTTAAAGACGTGAAATACTTCCCTCTTAGTAATATCAAGGCTTGTTATAATGTATATTTGTATAGCGCCTTTCGAGAACTGCGAGGTGATGATGATGTTTCAAAAAACAGGGTCCTTAATTCCAGATGCCACTACAGTAGATGGCGCTCCCTCCTCTAAAATGTTGGGATTTCAGCAAGCATTTCAAAGAAACCTCACGTTATTGTTAAACCAAAAGTGCCACCTATGAAGCTCTGAAAATCCTGACACTGGTTCATGAAACCTCATCAGCCCATCATTGGTACCGTACCCAGTGGTATCAAACTGGTAAAAGCTATCAGTAGATGGTGGGTAGATAAGGTTTCATGACACTATTGTAAGGTTGATGAGGTGCCATGAAACAGTGGCCTGATTTTCAGAGGCCACCAGATGGCACTGTCCGCTGTAAAATGTTTGGTCTTAAACAATTAATTCAATGACACCTCACATCTTTTCTAAGCCAAGAGCACCATCTAGTCGCCCCTGAAAATTAGGACACTGTTTCATCAACCTCGTCTACCAAACACTGGTTATCAGGTCTCACAATGCTCTTGGAGTAGCTTGCTGTTGGTGAGCCCTGATTTGGAATAGCGACATTGGGGAACCATGTGATGAAGTTCAAATTAAACCAAATAAAACATAAAAAAGCTCTACGAATCAATGCCAAAATTGCAGTCAAAATTACATAGCATTCCAACAACTCTGATACTTAGTTGCTGTGCTATTTCACAATACAAGCTTTCACTGTGTTCCCGGAGGCCTGACAAACAACTCCACAAATACACAGTGGCACTAAGCTAATATTTGGTCTTACCGTCTTGTTCGGTTTTGGTCAGCTCCACAAGCTTTTTCTGTTTCAAGGTGTCCACCACGTCCGCCAGGCTGCCTTTGCGGCGTTCCGGTGTTCCGAAAGCAAGGCCGATCATTGGTTCGCCACGTTCCCGAGAACACTCATCTGGCTTTGGTGGAGAGGTAGAATTGGTCTGGTAGGAGTAGCCCGAGCAAACTTTACTGCTGTCATCCTGGATGGAAAGACATGGGAAAAATCGTTGAAAGTTTACTTTCATTTTCTTTATTTATTTATTGCCACCAAAATCTGCAGGAATTTGGCTGCAATCTTAATGAATTACCACCAACACACACATTTCTCTTTTCATTTTCATGCTCGGAGCCACAGCAAAAGCATGGACAAAAAATATACCCATGAATCCAGAGGAGAGTGGGTCCGATGCAAAGACATAATTATCCCAACACAAGACTGAATTAAAGAGATCACATCGTCCTTAATTGGTTATGTCAATTTGCAACACAACCTGGGTATTTTGTGTCCCACAGCTGATTGCTCTGCTGGGTAAAGGAACAAGACCCCTATATTAACCACAGAGATAAGCCTTTCAAGAGGACATTGTCCCTCAGAACAGACACTTCAGCACAGGTGCACCAACACTGCAGCTACTTCTTAACACTTTCTCCTCCCATTATGGATTGGGGGCGAAAGGGGGATCTCCTAGAACTTTATGAGGATCGTGTTTCAAAGACAAGGGGATTCGGAGAACAGCAGGCTCTTAACATGCCCTTGAATTGGCTCCAGGAGGTCTTGCTGCGCACTTTGTTGTGAAGCAGAACATAGCACTCTAATGAGGATTAGAGGATAGTGTGTCACTGTTGACTCTTCCAGAGTTTTCAGGATTATGTATAATAGTTGTGCAAGTGTTCCACAAAGCTTAGTGTTCCATTGGAACTGCAGCGCTGAAGTTGCAATGAAGCTAAGATGTTGTTGTTTTGGTTTTGTTTCCTTTAATTTTTTTTTTTCTGTTACCCAAAATATTTCAGGCAACTGAATAATTTGGCACAGCAGCAAGACAGATTGTTTCTATAATACGTACAAAATATATCATTGTGGAAACCCAAAAAATATCGTTTACAATGATATCTACAAATGATAACATGACAGTATGATCAGGACGACAAAGCTCATCCCCCTATGTTATTCATGAACCCTTTACAGGATATGTGTCACTCTAAGTATGGACGGAAGAATTTTACAGCAGTGTAAAGGGATGATGACATTTTCAGGAAGATGTCGTTTGTCGTTATGTCGCATGTACTTGAGTGTCGCCACCATCCCTACTTCATCCTTCATTTCAATGAGTGCGATACACCAACACCAACTGTTTTAGCACAGGTAAACTGGCCTGCCCCTTTCAGTTGGCATAAATTGTTTTGTTTAGTTTATTTATTGGCTTGACACCAAAAATAGCAATGTAAAATTGTGGAGCTACGCTGTCACCATGGAGAAAAAACAGTTTACTTAGAGCATAAAATATAAATATGTAAAATACAAAATTATGAAGGTTGGAAGTCTTGAAAAATCATTTATGCGATGTATTACGTCACTCATATCATGTGGTCCAACTACCCAGCGATTCTGCCAGTTTTGCAGATATTGGATTGTGTCATCAACAATAAGATCAGCCTTAAAACTCATGCCAAATTTAAATTCCAACTAGAAGAATCTGCTATTACTGGTACGTCAAGTTGAAAGCAAATCAAATAACTAAAAATGAATGCTGGCTTTCCTAGCTGGATTCTAACCTGGGACCTGATAGTCTCGGGGCTGTATAAGTTCATGCAGAAGATCTGGTTGAACACCATCTTGGCTGGTTGTAGTTGTACAGAGATGTGAATGTGGTAATCATTTTGATTTTGATTTAAAAACAGGATTCTGATGTAACAATCCATAGCAGCCTTAAAACTGTGCTATCAATATTCTCTGTGGTTGTTAGTGTGGCATTGTGTCATGCCATCATTTGCTGTGTTGAATTACATTTCCTGCATCAAAATTAATATTTTGGAAAATATCACAGGGCTATGCAACACAGACAGCCAAGAAAACTTTCATTCTTCCAACTTTAGTTTGTTTCAGAGACTAGAGTCTACTGGAGACTACATCCTTACACAAACACACGCATGCACACGCTTTCTCGCACACACGCACGCACGCGCACACACACACACAAAGAGCACGCAAGAAAAGCTCCAAGAAATAAAGGAATCCGAGGGTGCAACTCTCCAGAGAGAAATCCTCCCTGGGACGCCTTAAGCAGTGCCTGCAGCGCACAGTCCAGACAACCAACAAGTGTGTGAGATTAGTCTTGTCCACACACACACGCACACACACACAAACTCACCCGCACAAGCAAATTCACAAACATTTTTAGAGGTTTTGGTAAAAGCAATATTCCCTTGTTAGGAGCAGACCACTTCTGTGTGGACTTCTCACCACTGCAGCAGCGCTGACGTTCTCCCACTCTGAGTCCGCTTGCTTCTCCCTGACAGGTTGCACCTCCTCTTTGTGGCCGTTGTCACGAGAAGTCGGCAGCGGCGTCTCTCGGGGGCCTTCTCGCTTGTCAACTGGCCAGGTAGAGTTGTCGTGGCCTGTTGCTTCCTCTTCCTCGGTTGGCTCATGGAAGGGAGGTGTTGCTCGCATGGAAGACATCATTCTGTGGAGGAAACATTTGTTACTTATGGTAAGCGAAAACACAAACATGCACAAAATTACAATGGCCCATAGAACATGGAGGGATGAAGGTTTTATTATGTTTATTTTGATACTGTTATTTAAAAAAGCTGTCACATCTCCTTCATGTGAGAGATTTGGAAAACAAAAAGAAAGCAGCAAGTTAAGATTGAAAAATAACGTAAATGTTAGAATCTCATGCTTTTTGTCCGTTGCTTGAGCATCCTTCTTCAACTATCGTGGGTTTACCATTTAAACTACTTCTGAAATATTGTGATTAATTAATTACAGAAATAAATGGATTCACATAAGGCAGATGAAATATTAATCAACTTTCTTTCACAGGGAGCATTTATCAGTGCAGTGCCCCAATTCCTGGTGCACCATACACAATATGACGTCGCAACCAAAATTCACACCGTGAACGTGATCATCTCAAGAGCCCACCTGGCTTTTGTGACTGTCCCACTTGGTGTCTTTAATCTAAACCTAACACTTTAAATTGCAAATGAGTTATTATTATTATTATTATTGTTGTTGTTGTTGTTGTTATATATAATAATAATATTATAATTTAATTAAATGCATTAGTACTTTATAACATTTTTTTGTTAGTTTTTTTTTTTGGTCCAACCCATTTTTGAAGATAACAAAATGAAAATCGCATTATTAATTTCAATGCATGAATTGCCCAATTTAATTTTGTAATTTGCGAAAGAACGATGATAATAGCAAAAACGAGGTCAAATAATCATTTGACTTTTTCAAATCTATCAAACGGACGCATGAGAACACATCACAATAGACTAACAAGAATGAACCTTCCTTGTTTCCACCAAATAGGCTTTCAGTTTTTCATCTTAGTTTCTGTCAGTGAGCATATTGACTTGCTGAATCATTTTGAAAATATTGACTTTGACTGTCAGTGCTCGTAGACGAATATTACAGAGGGGAATGTTTTAGGTCCCATCAGGGCCTCAGAGATTTTGGGAAAGCAATGCAGTGCGAGTGGAAAGTCTCTCCGATCATCGGCCTGAATCTGCGAGAGTCGTTAGAATTACGCATCATTTACTGTAACAACCTCACTCAGACTCATATTTAACCACAGTTCTCCCCAAGAATCATCACCGGGGCAACTTCAGACTGCAGCAGTTGAACAAAAGAGTGGCCACAGAACAACACCAAGTTTTGAGGATTGTGTTGATTTGAATGGAAGCACACAAGCCGATCTAGTCCAGGTCTCGTGTTGACTCCAGTGGGAGCGGTAAAGCAGTAGAGTTTAGACTGTAGGTCAGTAAATTGACACAAAACAGTAACAGTGAAACAGTGTAATTATTTTCAGAGGTCAGTCGGTGGTGCTCTCATTGTAATAAAAAAAAAACAAAAAAAAAAAAACAGTTGGTTTTCATTTAACCTATTGTTCAAAGCTGAAGACAACAGAGCAGTGACCACCGCCATGAAACCTCATCAGCCCACCACTGCAAAATGTTTATTTTTCTATAAAACAGCTCCAGAATGTGTGTTGTATTGTTGGCTTAAAAATTTAAAAATTGTTCTGCATTATCTCCAGTCACAATAACCTTTCATGAGATTTTGATTTTTGGCATCCATACACTTGCTCTCCCTGGGCTCAGCGAGCCTGTCGACAATTTTATGGCGAACACCAGAGCAGCTGAAGCTCAATGATTCTCATGGCTGTATGAAGAGGCCACCGATTGGTCATAATTACAGGAAGAAAGAAAGACAAGCGCTTTTGAGTGGAAATGTGTTTATATTCATCTGTAAGAAACCTGCGTACATGTTAAGATTCCCACAGTGGCTAAGGTCAGGTGAAGGACACAAGTCTAAATTTAACAGAACATTAAAATCTATCTAAATGGAAAACTGAATTAGGCAAGCTGGGATGTCGTGTCCGCCAAGGTGGTTATGTGATCGTGTGATTTTGTGTAGGTTAACAAAACAACACTCCATCAGGTGAACAGAGTTTTATGAGCTTTGCAGGAACTCACAATAATGGGACAAGGAACAGATTATCAAACTTCTGTATCCACAAACTTCGAGCTGTAGCAGGAGCTCAACTTTCGCCCTCTATAGTGTGTTTGATCATAAATGAAATCCATGATATTTCACATGTTAAACAGGTGTCTAATTAAGAAGATAAAAAAAAAAATGAAGGGCAATGACATGAGCTAAAGGTTGCGAATTTGACCCGATGTGCTGCAGAGAATTGGTAGTGTGGCAAGGAGTTGATGATACCAGTAAAGAAACGCACTCTTCAAATCTGCCCCAGAACCTGGCAACTTGGCAGAAACAATTGGGCACTGTGCAGCGAGGACGTGGAGCGACCTGTGACAGATGAGAGCAGGACAGCGAGGGCCCCCTCTTAGAAAAACAGTAGACAAAGCGGCATTCACAACCTCAAACTATTCTGCGACTGGTGGAGTGAGAAAGGACTCGGACAAAGGCCTCAGACTCAAGCAATTGGGTGTAAAATCTCCAGTTGTCCCAGGAACACAACAATATAGTACAGGAAGTGGGAAAAGTGAAGTAAGTGGGAGAGACGGAGCTGTATTGGAATTGTTTACTACGGGAAAAAATCAATCAGAACAATGTGCAAAAGTCATTGCTGCCATGAGGCCTCTTTGAGGAAGTACTTCATTCCCATTACAAATTCATGACAAGAAGTGGGAGCAATTATTAACATGAAAACAGTTCAATAGAAACATTGTGGCTGAATCTTTCACTTGGTTTTACCCCACGTATTTATGTACACCGCCTATTCATCCAGGTTATGGTGTGCGGAGGATTTTGGTGTGGCAACTGGACTTGATGCTCTCAAGATACTGTAGATGCCAGTTTTTCAAAGAACATGTAATTTCTCTAGCCTAAACATGATCATTGATATTGCTTTTGTTTTTGACGTTTGTTTGGTAATGCAAGGACGTCACACAGGTAAATGGATGTACAGATTACTATGAGAGATCAACAAGCTTGAGTTCATAAATTCAACCATTTAAATAAAACTGAACACTATCATTGTGTGTTAAGCCAAAAAATCAGAACTCATGGTAAAAAGTGATCACGCTGAGCGATGCCAGCAGTAGGTCAACGAACTTGACATTTTTAATATAGTCTACAATTCACAAAGTTGAAAGTGCTTTATTGGCTCACGGCAAGTTACTTTTATACATATACGCTTTTAATTTACCACTGCTTTAAACTATAATGATCACTATATTTAAATGCTATCCTAACTTTTTAAGAAACGCAGCAGATACCTAGTGGCTAATGTAGCATCTGATGGAGGCGTGAGTATTCTGCCCTTGACTTGTGTCTGCACTAAAATGGATTGTTAAAAAACCTGGAAGGAAATATCATTTTTCTAAAGTCTGAAAAGCCCACACCAGATCAAGATAAGTTCTAGTATAATAATAGCTGCTCAATGTTCTATGATGAGGCAGGACAACGTCCAATGAAATCGGAAATTCAGGTACACAACGTTTAAGAAATCACCGGTAGTTCCAAAACAAAACAAACTATGTCAACATTCACCAGAGGCTTGCTGCAGCAATAACAAAGCCACAATCCAATGAGTGGTCCACAGTAGAATAGTGAGTGTACAGGTGTGTTTTGGTGTCCTCTGACATGCACGTGCGCCCAGATGCCTGGTACTGGATAAATATATATATATATATATATATATATATATATATATGTGTATATATATATATATATATATATATATATATATATATATATATATATATATATATATATATATATATAAAACTAACATAATTGATCTGATCTCAATTCTTGAGTCGGTCTGACACCAGAGGACACTGTCATAGGTCACACACGAGGAATGCAAGCACATACAGAAACCCACTTCTCTCCCAGAGATTCCCTTGTTGGCTCTTTTTGGCCCCAAATAGAAATGTTCAGTGGCAGCCTCTGCTGCAGCAGCCAGTTGTTCAGCGCTGTGAAAGCAAGAAGAGGACTTTTGCTCCAAGAGATTTCACAGCCAGGGGCAATACGGTGAGGACAAGTTGACAAGTAACCTTACCATCAGAGGTCCACAACAACATGCAGGTTTTTGATGACCTTCTCATGACATGACAATATTTAAAGACACTGACAAGGCCCAACTGATGTCAATCATCCTTAGCACTTTTTTAATTGAAAAATCTCAACAAGGGGTCTCAAACTGATCCTCAAATGGCCGCAGTGGGTGCAGGTTTTTGTTCCAGCCAGTCACCGTTTCCCTGATCATTGGTTAAACTGTGTGTGCTTAGAACAAAGACTTGCACTCACTGCAGCCCTGTGTGGATCAGTTTGAGACCCTTGTTCTGGACTACCAGGAATATACTTGCAAAAAAGGAAATATACAGGAAATATTTTTTTATGTATATAAACCAGGGGAAAATGCGTAAAAGCTGTTTCATTTACAGTAAGAAACCACTTGAACTAATTGAACTATAACCCAATTGAACTATTTGTTTTAAATCTGGACGTATCTATTGACTCACCCTTAAACTAAGTGCCTTTGAAACACAAAAGATATTTGCTTCTGAATGCAGCAAACACGAGGGTTGTGTAAAATATCTATACGGGTCAACGATGGAACGTAGAAAAACGAAATGAATGTGTTGTTTGTGCGACTGGTGTGAACACACACCTCTATGCTCGCTCTCCGCTTGCCGGACTCAAACCACAGCCTCCCACAAATGTAGAAGTGGCCTTATTGACCAAAACCCTGCCTTGTGCTTGTTGTTTTTCCTGGCGCGGCAACACACCCCTCGCTCACACAAATACAGTACACACGTACATTTATCTAGTTAATGGCAGCAATACAGAGTCAACCATTGAAGAAATCATTAAGTACCAGAGTCAACACACACCGGTCTCAAAGGCAGCACTTGTCTGCTGCCTTGAACCAGTTAGATCTGCTCAGTGTGTTGGAGACTTCTAATCGGTCAAGAAGAGGACGCCCACAATCTGGTTCGTAAACTGAGTATGTCCAGAATTTGGATTATTTATGAAATAAAATAGATCTCTTTAGCATTTGCACAGCTCAACTGCTTCGATTGCATCTTACATATTTATATTTGGTATATTATTTCTCAGTCATTTCATTGCAAATTTTGACACAGTTAGAACTAGATGTCCACGCACACTATGAGAAGACCTAAAGATTAATTCTTTTTTTTCACCGTGGTCTGATGTCAAAACTGACCAACTGTTTTAGTTAGCTAAGCCTTGATAGGATTATCAAAATCATCTCAGCCTACCAAGTGGATTAATAATGAGACATTAGGATTTATGATGGTTGAGACCAATTATCGGCACAGGGATGATTTTCCCACGCTTGTTCATTCTCGCAACCCTGTGTGTGGTGCTCTTCAACACCTGATGCACACCCGCGCATGGAACTTCATGATGTGTCATGTGCCATGCGCACAATGCTTCATGGAGCCCCATGCAACGCACAATCTACATCGCCCTACCTGGAACGCTAAAGAAGGAAAATGTTCTTTCACTCCATTGAAAAACCTTTGCGTAACATTTTTCACTGAATGCTCTTTTCGTCAGTATAGGACATAAAAGTCCACTGTCCCAACGTCAACATATTGGCTGGTTTCTTTTGATGTTACCAGCAAACCTCATCCCAAAATCATGACTTCCAAAATAATCAAGACAGCAAAATTTGAGTCTGTCTGTCACCCTAATGTAATAAAACAATGACGCTGTGTATATTTTTTCACAGTTGTGTCTTCATAGCTATTTCGATTATGAACAAGAGTGAACCACAACCAAATCTTATTTACACGCAAAGAAAAAAGCCTGTTCTGTCATCAACTCACAAATGCACAACAAATTTATTAAACATAAGCATGCCACAATGTTTTATCATGTGAATTCAATATATTGAAAAAGAAAACTTTGTTTCTTTTTTCTGGTGGTTTTACTTTTGAGATTCTTAACTTCAAATCTGCCCATTGAAATTTCCTCAAAGAGTCTCAAGATCAGGTGAACTGAAATCTGAAGTCTTTTTCCTACTCACATAAAGAATCACTTGAGATAAGAATAGAATAACCAGGTCTCTACATCCATCATATCTCTTTCCCCTCAGCCACTTTACCGTCAGATATCTATCAGCTTACAGCACACACAACCTGTTAAACAAAACTCCTTAATGCAGGTAAGATGTTGTTTACCGGCCAGATCTGGCCATGCACCGAACGTCCATCTGTCCTGTCACTCAAAGCCAATATCCTTATCTACTAGGCTACCTTTGACCTCTTTGCGTACGGCCATAATGCCACTGTTAAACACAAATAAGCTTGTTACACAAGTTGTAAGCCTCGTTGTGGTGCCACTTTTCTGCACAGGCGACAAAGTAGTCGTTTGAAATGTCAAGTGATAAATTGAAACAGTCAACGGACTGAAGATGAAGACAAATACTGAAGGCAGATTCTCTCTCTCTCTTTCTTTCTCTCGCTCTCTTTTATCATTTTTATCACATTAAATTCAAATTTAATTAAACACTGAATGGAAGAAGTGAAACCAATGTAAATTAGATGACTATTAATAAAGCACTAGATAGACATACACCTTTCACAGTTAAGTGCGAGTATAGTGCCCAAATGAAACCAGGAAAAATAACCAAGACAGAAGAACTGTAATTAAAGTGGGTGTTACTCATGAAATACTGGTTGTCTTGACAAAGAGAAGCATGCTTCGTCACCTGACAGACGGGTGCTAGTCCAGTGTTTATCATCAACTGTCTGGTACAACTGATCATGTTTTGTGTTAACCTCTGCAACTAACTCAAGTAATGTCTGCACACGTCACCGAGAGCCGACTTTTTTAAGATTTACAATTCTATTCATTTATTCTGGTCTCTTGAAAAGCTAAAAATGAAAAATAAAAAAATAAAAAAATCATGAAGATCACAGACGACAGACATGGTTATCAGTACCAAACAGCTGCACTCACACATATTTCAGAGCGATTACATTAGCCCTGAGGCTGAGAGGACAAAAAGGGGTGTTTAATAAGTCATCATAGGCCTCTGGGGGTTTCTGTAATTGTCAGACATCCATGTTTTGTGTTGTTCATTTGCTGCATTTGTTATTCAACCAGCTTCATTAATGATTGAGAGCACATGATGCTAAAAGGATGAGACTACACGAAAGGGATTTAATATCTGACACGTTGCTGTGCAAAACAATTACCCTTTTGTTTTCTTGTTAAAAACCTGGAAGGAAATCAAATGTGCTGTTGATAGAAGGGTTTTTGGTGACTCTGAGAGTGTAAAGAATTAAAATCAAACAAGAAGCTCTAGAGTCTGGCATTTTCAGTGTGAGTGTCAAACAGGTGGCTTTGGCGCACCAAGGAGGCATAAAAGGCAGCTAATCCCAGATTAGGACTGACAAGGCGTTTCACTGGATGCCCCCTTTCTAATCTCGGTTGCCTCTCTATCCTCTGACAATGAGCTTTGTTCCCAATCTGAGAAGGAGCTCTGAGGCTTTCGTCACATCCACTTGCGAGGAAATTCCTCCATTATTGAAAGGCATGCTACTTTCGCCTTCTCAACAAGCGACATATCTGATTCAATTATTGACAGCAATGAATGTGTACAGATGGTTGAGACCAATTATTTCTACTAAGGATGCATTTGTTCAATTGTTGCAGGAATGTACAGATGGGTCACAGATGAAAGACAAAGATGGTCAGGATGTATCCTGAATGGCCAATTTTCCACTAACCACATTATAATAGCAATTGCTCTTGCAAACACAGGAGATGTTGGGACACCTTTAAATGAAAGTTGAAAACAAAAACTGATTTTCACCACCTCGACCTGATTCTACTTGGCAAAATATGGAGTGTGAGACATTTTTAAAACCATTTCTGAGGTTGTTATTTCAACATTTTAGTGGACCTAATTGAATCATTTCTCAAAAACAAATAGTTGTGTGCAACAAATAATCATGTTTTGAGAATATTGTCACATTATGCACTTTGTTATCTATAGTCATTATAAATCCAGGGACCATGAAATTTGTACTGTGATAATCAATTCATCTTGACATGTCATGTGATGCCATTCATCAACATTGACATCATAAGACGATTCAATATTGCTGTAGCATTTCTTTATACACATTACACATTTTGCCAGGTTATACTACGATTTGCTCTGCTGTATCTTGTTGGGTACATTAAAACATTGTGTAAAGATATAAATGAATTGTGTTTTTTTTATGAAGATTTTAGGCATCTTTGGGGCAGTAGCATTTTCTTGCAAAGACATCTGTATGTGTGCTCGATCCGAAACTTGTATGCCTTGACATGGCAGCAGCACATTCACTCATCAAAGAGATACACTAAAATATAGACCAGCCAATATCCACGTCAGTCATCTGCAATGTGATGTGTCCTCCAAAAGTAATAATGCAAAACATTTCGTATGAGCTTCTGTTCAGGTGTGCTGAAGAGAGATGGCAATGGTATTTTAGAGTGACATTGAAATGACAATGCTTTAACTTGTGCGAGGTTCGGAGTGAAAGGACACACATGCATGCTTAAGGGTGTCAAATGTTTTAACATGCTACAAGGTTGGTACCACTTAATACTGCACAAGGTGACCATTGTCCTTTAACAGCCGGGATCGAATATACAGAGGTCATGTAGCACAAGGCCTCACTTCAAACTGTGGAGGCGGTTGATGGAGCTGCTTGTGACTGTGTGTGTATGAGGTAGTAGTTAGCTTTTTCTAAATTTTAGGATGGAATGATCGTGTTGTTATTAAACCTAGAGGTATCAGCGCTAGCGATAACATATGAATGGATAACTGCAGAAACAATCGAAAACACTGACAAACGTCCACATTTTCTACGCTTAGATGTGATGAGTCTCATTTTATCTGCAATTGATCCGGTTTTGTTTTGTTTTTTTGTTTTGTTTTTTCCATTCCAACAGTATATGGTCTCATTAGGGAAGGGAACGTAATGGTTGGATCAAATAAAGAAACAAGGAAAGGGTTTGTTAAATATCTGCCATCTGGTGGCCTCTGAAAATCAGGACACTGTTTCATGAAACTTCATCAACTTTACAATACAGTGTCATGAAACCTTGTCTACACATCAATACCGTCTGTTCACTTGCACTTTTAAAGTGGCAGCAGGGCTTCATGTGAAAATAAAAAATAACTTCTTTTGAGTGGTGACAACAGGAAACTAATATGCTTATAATAATAACAGATTTTACATAGCCCTTGTGCTAACAAGCCTTTTTAACCCATCGCTGACTGTCGAGTAATCATCAGTCAAAGTTTTGTTTTCTTCTTTTTTTTCAATCTTTGCAGGAAAATTCCACTTTTTCTAAATATTTAGGTAAGGGGGTACGAGTACAAAGAGGTCTTTTAGTCAGTGTTGTCAGTTGCATTATGAGCATAGAGGCTGCATTTGTGCTTACATGCACACCAAGGCCACATCGCCTGCTTTGACAAACAGCTCCACACATGCATTCCAGAGCAAACCTAACAGTTCCACCTCATGATATTTGCCCTCATTCCTCCGTTCTATTTGTTAGTTTGTTTTTTGTAAATCTATCTATCAAGCCAAACAATTTTGTCTGCGAGTCTTAAGTACCACAAGAGCATGGGAGACAGTGAGTTACTTGAAGACCGCTGGGCTTCTTGTTGTTGCCGTGGCACTTCCCCGCTCCCTCTCCCTCAAGTTGCAACTGTGCTGGCTGTAAATCACAATTACTGGCTTCATTAGATATGGCTGAATTATGAAGAGCCAGCTTTTGTCTCGGGACCTTTGAGCCATGCATAAGCCCTCAACAAGACCCTCATACATACTTATGAGACTTCTGCTTACTATACCGCAAAGGGGTCACATGCCTATAGGCATTAATTATTGACTACAACTATGTAGATTTAATTAATAGCATTGAGATGGTAAATCATGTGTTTGCATATTTGCCCATGTGCAGCATTATTCACCTCATGAATCCTTCACATCAACACTCAGCCATCAATCCCGACCTGCCACCAGGAAAACTACACTGTAAGAAGTCTGTCATCGATATATCTCGCGGGTTCCCACATCCGGGAAAATATAGTGGCTTTCTTCACCAGATTCTAAAACATTTTGGTGAAAAAATGTTTTATGATTGACATGAGCAATATCAATTAGTGAATTCCAGAGGTCAAGGACAGATAAGCCTGTGTATCTGTGGAAAACCTGTCTTACATATTCATTGAAATTGAAGATAAAAAATAAATTCACTAAAATAATCTTGTCATAATATAGATTGACATGCAGCATTTAAAGACACACCAAAAATAATACAGATAGTTTTAGTTTTAGAATCTGGGATGACAAATATTTATCAGACTCGAAGAGGGAATATCAACAATCTATCAATCACTTGGACATTGTGAACGCTACACAAAGAGGCCTCAAGGAATATTTTAACATCTTCATTATAATAATATAGAGACAGAGCAAATTCCCACAAAGTCTTATATTATTTAAATACTGTTAAATTAGTGCACTCTTTGATGTAGGACTTTGTTTGATATCTTGGAGAACATTAACTTGGCATCAGCATCAAAAACGCTCCATGAACCAAGAACATTTGACAAAGTTTGCTTTGCTTTTGTTCACTTCATCTTTAGCTTGTTAGGGATTTACAGTTGCAGCATCAAATAGTCCTGTTCAAGAAAGGCAGCCATGTTTTATGGCTGCCTTTCTGTTTATAGATATCCATCGACAAAAGCAGAAATAAGAAGTGCCAAGGGTTTTGGACAGGCCAAATGGTCATTGTTTTGTTTGGAAGACAAATGTACACAATCCTCCAGCATCACTGTGAGCATAGACATGTGACTGCCTGAGAATCTTGTAATTTTTCCCACATATGCCCAAGTAACGCTTAGCAAATCAGCGCACAAAAAAACAATGTTATGGAATTAAAACCTCGACCCGAGGAGGCGCGAACCACGTTGTTGTGAGAAAATCCTATTATGGAAGTTGTGCGCTCACAAATAGCCAAAGTGTTTGCTGCTAAATCCTGACATGGATCTAATCTGAGAAAATTTCATTCATCGGGGAAAAGAGAAAGTATAAGAATATTTATATTAAAAGAAGCAAAATTTTAAAAAAAATACATGAAAAGATTCAAAAGAGTGAAAACTGAAAAGTAAATTTGTAAGAAAACAGAATGAAAAAAAGGAAAAACAAGATGGATTGAGTTTAACGTGGCCTTTGTCCTTACTATCGACTATTACGAATGATATATCAATGACAAATTATTATCACCTCAGTTGCTTAAGCCTTCCTTTCTCTGTTGTGTAGAGATCAGTTGATGACTGAATGTGTGTGTAATGAGTTTGTATCTGCCCTGTGATGGATTTTATTTTATTTTACTTTAAAAGGAAAAGTGGATGATTTGAAATGCATCTGTGCATAGGTGTATTGATTGACATTAATAAATCAAACACATAAACACTACACTGGATAATACACCAGACAAGGTCAGACAAGGCCCACCCCTGGTCTAGGTCCAGGTGTGCTATAGGAGAGACTGAGAGTCGGATTGTCATCTGGGAACAACTCTCAGTCCCTTCTTGTTTTCTTTTGTCATGGCTAGACTGACAGATAAGGTTAGGCAGTCTCCATCGACCATGATGTTTGCTGATGATTTGTGGAGAATATAGACAGGAGGTACCAGATGGATAGAAAAGGAATGGTGGCCTGTAGAAGGCCGACAGAATACTTGTGATAAAATGGGATGGAGGAAGGAGGACCAGTGACGATGCTGGATTAGAGGTAGTGAAAACGGTCCAGAAGAGTGGCTGCTAGAGTAAAATGACAAAAAGAGTAAAAAGACAAAGAGAGAGGAGGTCAGGCAGATGGAAAAAGAATGTTGAAGATGAGATACCAGTCCATTAGAGCAGAGGACCAACAACCAGTGAGACTCGTGGAAGAACAGTTGCCAACTAAGCCAGCAAAATCAATAAATAAATAAACCTTTGCAGATGTTCTGACAACGAAAGGAGAAATATCCAACAGTGACAAGCAGAAGCAGGACACAAGAGGGGAGAAAATATAATAACATAGAGGGACACTTTCCATTGGCTCCCAGTAGGTTTCAATGACAAATTGATAGTGACAGAGAACAAAAGAGCAGATTAGAGGATTGAGGGTGTGACACAGAACTACAGATCAGGACAAGGTCTTAGTCGCTGCAGTGATTAGCAATGAGCAGGTGTCAAGGACGCTGCCACAGATCATAGCAAGTATAGCTTGCAAATGCCCGTCCATCATCAAAGACAATCTCTTGTGTTTGCTGCAATAAATATACATGACTGTTTGCAATGACGAGTCAGGAAAGGGCACCCCTGTGGAAGGAACATTTTACCTTCCTTTTTTATATTGTCCGTGACAACACCAGGACTTAAGCCACGTCTAACACCATGTTCCTACACTTTCAATTTACATGTGGAAGTCAATTCATCCTAACCCCCAAATCCGCTCATCATCTCATCAGATGATGTGAAAACCCAGCAGTTTACAATATGGAAGGGTGAATCCAAGGTTTGCCCCAAGAACGATTCTATACATCTCATTTATGAAGCAGTCACTGTCTTGATCATCAGCAGCTAATGGTCTGTCACCTCAGGTTGATTTTGAAGCTAACCAGGAGAGATGGCTTCACTCCGCTCTGGCCACAATGGACATCATTGGATTAGCTTTGAGCAGGCTTTGTTAAAAGCTGCCCTAAATCTAATCAAGGAGGAGACACAAGTTATGCTAGCATGTACTTAAACGATTGTTCCAGTAAAAACAGGAGGCGTTGGGGCACAATGCCAACAGTGACAAACAAGGCCCCGTCATTGGGTTATGGCATTTTAATGAGACCTTCTGCTATTAAGGTGTGAAAAAGTGACACTACCAGCAGGGAAACCAAACTCTTTGTGCGGAAAATACTTTCTCAGTGATCATGCTAGTATGAATTTAGAAATAACAAAGAGCTTTTCCAGGACATCAGCAAGCCTCAGTGTGCTGCATCACTATTGTTTACCCAACAGGTGGTGTCCTCAAGAGACTGAGGGCAACAGCTGAGGTTCACCCGGACTTCCAAGAACCTTGATGCTTTTTAACAATTATCTGGACTGTCAGGGAGTTTTGTGGAATTCCTTGATAGATCTGCAATCTGCATTTTTAGCCTTTTCAAGTCATAATTCAACGTGACAAAAGTATATCATAGTTAACGCGGTGTTGATCACAGCTCAAGACTGGCAATCGGAGTTGGAGAGCCGTCTGAAATTGTACACTGAAACTCTCATTGAAATTTTAATGTGCAAATGTATTTTTTCTTCTCTCGGTTATGTCAAAATGAATTGTTAGGAATTGTTCACTGTTAGCTTCTTGAATACAGTGATCTTCACTGTCGAACTACATCACTATTAGTAGTAGTTTTGTAGAAAAAAAATAAAAACAGAACAAGATGGACCACACGCCGGGACGCTGTGATGCCTCTCTAGCTAAATGTCTGGTCGCGACTCACAAGATGAGGATAACTGCCAGATTTCACTGAGCAACCAACAGGACATCAGAGACGGCAAAGCAGCAGGTCCACCAAAGAATGAGAATGGGTGAATTTCAATCATATTCATTGAAATTACTGGGGGGAAACTAGTATGATGGCACTACAATTAGGTTGCTGTACAGACGCTAATGATCAGAAATGGAGGGCTTTATTTTGGAAGCAATGACTCGCAATGTCAGAGGATCAAAGATCTGACGCTGCGACTTCAGAGTTGGACTTGGGTCGGCTCCATAACACGGTCAGAGTTAGGTGACTTGTTTTGGGAAGAGCATGCTCAGTATCTATTCTCTGATACTGAAGCAGAAGGCAGTATTGTGACATCAACGCTGCCCTGAATTAGAATAGACTTTTTAGATTATTATTATTAGATTATTTAGCACTGTAATTCAACAAAACCAACTTAACCAACAATATATGGATCATTTCATATAACATTTCCACAGCCATGATATATATATATATATATATATATATATATATATATATATATATATATATAGAAAGGTGTATCTTCAGTAAAAGTGCACTCCCACTGATAACATCCATTGTTGGGAAAATTGATTAGTCGCTGCGCAGGCACCCATACCTCTCTCATTACCTCATCTGAGGAGGATCTGCCTAAAACCACAGTGGTCGAGCAACAGACAAAGACGCTCATCTCCAGGAAGCCACTGCCGCTGCCTGTGGTTTGGGAGAGCACAGTCGAGAAAGGAAAAAGTGACTCAGCCCCACGCTTTCTTTCTTCTTGTTGCCGACTTTAGGATAAACGCAGCGGTAAAAGCACACAGGGAGATAATATTTAGAGCAGGTCTTCTTTCAAGGTCCATAGAAGAGAGAAAGTGGGGTTTGAGCTTGGGTGGTTTCAAGGAGTAGCCACAAGAGTCAGTCTATACAGTTTCTGGCAGCAGGCCTTACACCATGGATTTATGTTTAAGTGGGGTGGAACCGCTTCTGGCCCTGCCCTGCCTTGAAGCTCCTGCTTCTGCCGTTCCATGAGCCCCTTCAAAGGAAACCATATGGGACTCAGTACAAGACACTGATGAGGCGTGAGTGTGCAAAACACAAACACCAATAAATTGAAGCAGACGCAAGCCTAACAAATAACAAACGTACACTTCCAGCACTGATGAGCACTGATATTTGTGAAGATTGCTCAGGCCGAGCTTTCCCCTCCACTGGTTAGTTCCTCACTGACTGAATGGTGGAAATGTTTGTCATCTGTGCAAGGATCTGTCACGTCACACATATCACTGTGCAAGTCACACCAGTTCAGTAGATGTTCAAGCTAAATGAGGACATTAGAGCACACTGTCAACACAGGGCTGAGTACTGAGAAACGCTGCTAAATGTTGTTAGACGCTGCTCATTACTGTGTAATGCGGGCAACTTCACATACATGGTTGCTGCTTGGGAGCAGAAAAGGCCATTGTTTGACCAAACAGGTAACCTCAGCGGGCTCATTAGCTCATTAGTACTCCATAAATCTGCCAGATGGACATTCGCTGTGTGCTCAGTGCTTTTTAACCAATGGGAAATTGCTTTTATTCAGGCAACCAGAGTTGAAATTTTGAGGTGTGCCTGACCTGCAAGAAGCTTTTTGCCTCTGTGTTAATTTTATGCAGCAGAAGGATGAACACACCCTGAAGCAGGGCTCTCCAAACTGTTTCAGAAAGGGCCGCAGGTTTTTATTCCAACCAAACAAGCACTCGCAGCTTCACCAACCAGGTCACCTGTCATCAGTGATTGTCAGTCAGCTGCTGCTTGTTTCAGCTCACACCTGATTGGTTGGAACAAAAACCTACACCCGCAGCTGCCCTTTCTGGAACAGTTTGGTGAGCCCTGCCCTAAAGTATCCGCAGTAAAGAAGTATTATGAACAGAAAAAACAATGTTGATAAAACATGGCAAACTTCTCAAATCAATAAGGTGAGAAACATCTACTTTCGTCAGGTGATCAGATGAAACTTTTTTTGTCCAATTCTGATGGCACAAAAATTGTGGGAGATGTACCACTTTGTTATTTGACTAGAAAACAGAAGTGAATCTGAAACTCGACATTCGTGTGAAGAACACACTTCAAATTGGCATCTAATTCGAATTTTGAATCTGAATTTCAGTTGTCTTCCCTCTTTTTTAAGACAGTGTTTGAGGGAAAAATGATCATTGACAAACACAGAAATGATTGAGCAGACCAAAAAAGCTGCGAGTCATCTGCTAAAGGAACACAAGCCCGATTTGAATATCATGAACATCACTCAACGCCTGTCACACCTCTGTGTACCTCGGTGTACCTGTTAAAGTGAGGAAGGTATGGTCCGCACTATTCCAAAAAGGGATTTTTTTTTTTTTTTTTCAAATCTGATTATTATTATTATTATTATTATTATTATATAATCACTGGTGTCTGAGAGGAATCAGCAGGAGACCGTTCATCACAAGGACAAAACACGTCCTACCTTTGAGAGAATCAAAAAGGCCGCTTGTTGACCCTGCAGTGACATGTCTTAAGTGCCCAAGAGAAAGCCTTCATAAATATCCTTAAACAGAGGGATTAGCCATATGGTCCGATCACTCGTTCACCCTCGACCTCTCAGATCTCAACCTTTGTTCTGTTTAAGTCATCGAGAGGAGCCGCGACAACCTCAGCAGCATAATTTGGGTTTGTGTTACCTTGTTTGAGTCCAGATATAATCTTTATTGCTCACACTGAAAGTCTATTAAAAGGCCATACTGTAGGTCCTGAAGCTGAAAGCTTCCTGGAGTGATGCCTGCGAGCGTCATTTAAAGACCCCTTTCTTTGAGCAAGTGAAAGCAGCCATTTAGAGAGCAAACCACCAGAATACTAACCAGAGTGGAGGTCTACTGTGTGACTATTGAAAAGTGTTCTTTGTGAATTGATGGAGACGAGAGGTGGTGGACACTCGCTAAGGTGCATCATTATGAGACTACCTGGAAGAATGACATCAGTACGTACAGTAGGTAACGGAAAGAAGAGGCACTAAAGAGGCACTTATTTAGATCGCACTGTCATGTTTGGGGGAAAAAAAACCTTTCCTGAATGGTTCCCCTATGCCCCATTATGGTAGACTGTTAGAATTGCCTCCCCTCAGCCTTTGAATTAAATGTTTTAAAAAAACAAATAAACATGTACATTGATGCATGCTTGTTGAGAAAATGTGCGAAATGATGAACCATTTTGATGAGGAAGAGTGGACAAAAAATAAAGGCAATATCAAGTAGAAAATATGAGGACATTTTCTTAGAAGCAGATCTAATATGTCATTCGCCAGTGTCAGAGTTCATGTCAGGAAAAGTGTCCAACAACAGAAAATCCAAACAAAATAACACCTGGAACAAGGCAAAATGACTTACTTAAATGAGAGACTTCAACTCCAGCACCTGCTTCTCACTTGTGCACAATTCATGAACGTCACCTGAAAACCAGAAATGTCAGTCAACATATCAGTCACATAAAACATATGTTATGATCAATAACTAATAATAATTTTCAGTGCAACTAGTGGGGGGTGGCCTTCATTACAGTTCTCAACAATGCATCACAGATGTTCTGTTATCGCAGATAGATAGATAGATAGATAGACAGATAGATAGGTAGATAGATAGATAGAAAGGAGTTAAGGAGAGCTACTTAGCGTTCTTGGGTGTGTGCGCTCGCTAATGTTGACACACCTGTCAGGATGCTCGGGTCGAACAGAGCCTCTGTGTGTGTGAGCTTCCAGCAGAACCAACAGTGAATCAGTGTACTTCTCACACAGTACTTTCTTTGCACAAACAACAAACACTCGGCACGAAAAGCCAAACAAACAACAAACAGCGTGATTCTTTAGCGCAGCTTTGAAGTCGAAAATCAAGCTACAATCTGTCCTAATTCAGTTTTTCATTCGTGACATTTTCTTTAAAAAGTAATTCTGGAGGTGAACAGATTTCCATTCCTGGACTGACTGGCTTAAGCTAACCATTCCAACTCGTAGCGCTGACCCACAGTCAGTCTTATTATAGCTTTGCATGCAGCGGACAGGGGGAACAAATAGGGGCATCAAAGGAGGTCAAAGCACAGACTGGTTCTTTGAAAGCCCCGTGTTAAGTTCCCTATCAGGAGGCTGGGATATGGTCTTAATTGAGAATGGGAGGCAGCTAATTTAAAAAAAAAGAAGTGAAGAAAGCGTGCGTTCAGACGCAAAAGCACCGACACTGCATCTTCTCCTCACTGCGTCTCAACACCACATCCACAATTTCACAAGGAACACAACACAAACTAGCCTTTGAATCCACAATTTGAGGCTAATTGAGAACAATGAAGAAGAAAGCAAACACTGTTGCACAAATGATCTTTTATTCATGTCCATAATCAACCAAATGATTCTCTCTCTTGGATGCAATTTTTCTCTCAGGGCACAATTAAGTGAAAAACGAAGACAAAAAACTCAAAGGCTTGCACGCTAAGAAGTTCTTGTAATAATAATGATAACAAACAGATGGCAAAAGGCACACTTTTGTGTAGCATCTCTGCAAACATTAAGCAGAGAACATAATGCTTGTTTAGATGTATTATATTATTCTATTTGTAGATCAAATAAAAGCAACTTCCACATATTTTTTCAGTGTGTTTTCAAACGCTCTTGTAGGCTCGTCAGAACACGCTGATGCAAGCAGAACCGGTTTGTCTTTTTATAAAAGTACTTCAAAATCTCCTCAATTATGACAGCTCATCTATCCGCAAAAGAGAGTCCTGCAGGAATTCTCTGGCTCAGCGACATCATCAGATGCAAAACCTGGATAACACTGTCTTTTGTCATAAGATGACTCTGCCATGTGTGCGCCTCTTATTGAAGTAATTATAATATTTGCTTAAGATGACGGTTCATCTTAATACGCCGTCGAGGAGTCAGGAAAAATAGCAAAGTTTAACATGGGGCCTTTGAAGAACTTAAGTTTCATAATGATTTCACCATTCAAGGCACTCCAAGGTTCACCTCCCGAGCTTGTTCTCCTTCGTCCCTGTAACTGCAGCTGTGGACCTGTGCTGGCCTGCAGGCAAACCCAGGCTATAAACCTATAGCGGGGTCTTCTTGACAACTGCTACATTTCTGGATGACTGTCCAATAAGTGATAAAGCCCTGTGTTAAGAATGCAGCAGAGAAAAGGCACCTGTCAGGAGAAGTAATTTCAGAACAGTGTAACAAGAGGGATATCTATGGCACCGGCAGCGTCCGCTATAAACAAGAGAGCCGCACTACATTATCCTCAGTGACGCCTGCACCTGCACAATGAATGAGTGCATTGACCAAATAAAATATGCACAGTCCAAGATGTTGTCTTGTTGCAGCTGTCAGTGCCACTTGTGCAGTCCCTGACACACTGCAGCGTGAACAATGGAACTCTATTAGACAGAAGATGTCTGAATGAGCTCCACACCACATGTGGCTCTGTCCTGCCACTTCCATATTAGCAGCAACGCAACAGTTCCAACTAATCACACAGCCAATTAAACCACATGTGACGTTCAATTGACCCGTGAGAGAGGAGCTTCTATTGTAGACAGCACTAACTACTAACACTAGGCATGTCTCACGATTAAATAAGAAAAGAAATTGTACACGCCTTTTCTAATCTTAAATTGAACAAGTTTGATTAGACCTTTCAATTCCCCACAGATGAGTCAGGAAAAATAAAGGAAAGGAAACCGTAACCTACCCTAACCCTAAGCCAGTAGTTCTGTGAAAGACGTTATATAGTAAAGGCCCAGTGATGGAGGACCGGTTATACCATACTTATACTATTGTATGAATGCTTTGGGGTCCTTCACATACATTGTCTGAGCAAAGTTGAACCCTATAATATGGGACTCTGTGATTCAAGATCTGTGGCATGTGAGATTCTGGTTCTTTGGGATATTTGTAAAAATACTCTATGTTTGAATATTCACAGTGATTTAGAGGGGGAAAGAGAAATAGGCTGCAGACATGCATGTGGGTGGGCAAATTGCTGCTCGGCACACCATCAACAAGTGGAACGAGAGGATGTTTGCATGAGTGAAAAGCTTTTGTTTCCTTCACAAAAAAGCTTGGTGAACGTCACAGAGGCTTAAGTGACAACACGTATTCTCTGCTGTAGTTAACATGAAATATCGCACAGAGGTGGGAGTGCACTGGAGGACTGGCAGGGGCAAGCGCCGGCACATACATCCAATCCTCACCCCTCGGCTCACTACGCTTAGGAGATTACATTATGCCGCTCACCATTGTCCGACTCCTTGAAGACAAAGCCTGCTCCACTGTGCAAACAGTGCGCCTTGGAAAGATTGTAAAAACAAGAGGTGAATGTCAAAGGCACAAGTGAATAGGATCGCTCCCTTCTTTTGTCGGCCCGGTGAGGTATGCACAAACACATCACTGCGTGACAAAGAAGAAAGGAGGGCCTTGTAAGAGAAGGAGCCAGATAAAAAGTTAAAGCATCCTCGCATGAAAAGACTGTGAGAAGTTGCCTGTCTGACTCCAGATACTATAGGACACCCCCTCCACAAGTATGCGAATGAAAGACCCTCCAAAAACACGAAGGAATGATGACCTGAGACCGATTGTTGTGGGTCCTGTCTTCCACACTGCTTTGCTATTTTATACCAAGCTACTCGAGTTGATCCGCTAGTTTCCTTCGTCTGTTTGCCTCTGCAAATCCACTTAGAAAAAGACATAGAAAAAGTGTGGTCCCAGAACCAGACAGAGAAGAGGAAGTTTGCGCTTAAAAATTATAATCTATTGACAGCCATATTTCAAATGTATCTTGTGGAAGACATTGTCAATAAAAATGGAGGTTTTTAGGAATTGTGAGGGCCCCCTCTAAACCTGTCGATCACGTATGTGTTCCGGAAATAGGGCATTTGAGATCTGCTCTGTTCATCCACAGCAAACTAACTACTCATGTCAAACAAGCCTGAATCTGCGTTGACTGGCAGTCGTGCAACTTTGTTAGGCTTTTAACAGATCAACACTCACAAACAAAGCACTTCGGTCCACCAAAGTCCGCCACGTTGTCACGACCCGCGCAAGGCTTTAACCGTCTGTGGCAATTACAGAGCGCGACCCTGTCTCTTTCTAATTTACAAGGCCAGGGCCTCCCCGTAATTAATTGCACCATGCACAAATGTAAATGACTCCAAGTGGGAAGAAAGGGGAGGGAAATAAAGGCTGTCAGGCCAATACTCCAGGGGGAGCAATCTGCGAGAGAGGGAAATGATTTAAAGGAGAGTGCACAAATCTGCCGCTCTGTTACAGAGTGGCCACCTCCGAAGGGGAGGAGGGAGCTTCTCGAGATGAAGGAGATGCATCAGGGTTCATCATTGTTTCAAAGAACTGAGCTATTTATTTCCATCTTCCCCTCCTTTCCATAGTTTTGTTTTCCAGGAAAGGGGAAAAGAAATACAGGATGATGGTACAATATTGGCGGATACCAACATACAATTTTACATACGCATAAAGTCTTACATATGACGAACAATGATTTTATTTGTTTTCTTAATATACATTGAATTACATAGAGAATTGAGGATCCAAACTGTTGACCACGTTCAGATCTTGATCAGTCATTTTTTGTACAAATATCTGAGAGCAGTCAGCTGTTAACTTGGATATATTTTTTTATTCACAAGAACCCTTTTATTAAAATTTAAAGGTGGGGTGGGTGATCTTAAATAGGGTTGCGCAAGCTTCAGCTAGAGTCAACTTGAACTCATTGCTCCTTGTAATCGCAGCGGGGGGGGGGGTGTCGACTAGATCAGAACAATATAGTACCTTTATTAAACACAGCTTGCTTGAATCAAATGAACCGTTGAAGCATTGGTCACTGAGCACATTCTAGACACAAGAAACAATTCCAGGAACCACTTTAGAATTAACAGTATCTGTTGTTTCATTGTAAAGCACATTTGGCTGCAAAAAAACAAAACAAAAGAAAAAACTTTTAGCTTGACAATAATGACGACATTGCTTTGATATCCACCTCAGCGAGTGTTTCAATCAAGAGATTCTGCTGTTCCTGTTCAGTGAATAACAACTCCCTCAGTCATCACTACCATTACTGGAGCTAGTAGTTTTACCTTGCACAACAGTCATGGACTTGAACAATCACAAAGAGGGTGTAAAGCAATTAAAGCCAACCAGAAATATGTAATCATTTATTGGCAAAACAATAGCAGGTCTCATTCTTAAATCCCGCACAAAGGCTGTTACTTAACTCCCTTTGTGCCGAGCGTGAACGAACAGGCACCAGAACTATTGTGCGTTAAAACCTGCACAAGTGTAACGGAAACACACGTGAAATCCACAATGTATGGGTCAGAGCAGACACTTGGATACACAAAGCCCAAGAGTCTCAACAATGGAGTCTTTATGACATAAGCTCATTTTCACTACATTACTTTACAAAGGCCAATGAGATTTTTTTTCCTATAGTCAGCTTCCAGCAATAACAATTGACATCACAGGCTCCATGCGTATGTTCCCCGTATTAGAGCCGGAGACATGGTAAGCTCCTCCAGAATGAGACTAAACAGCCAGCTGAGCCAGCATTTTCACCTCCTCCAACAGCAAACCCTATAGGGACTCGTCCGATTGAGTGACTGTGTGACTTTATATGGCTGCACATCAGTTGTGAGCCAGGACAAATGAACTGCATCTGACGGCAGAACAATTGATTTGATTTAGGCATTTGCAATGGAGTCTCATTCCAGAATTTGAAATACAAATTGAACAGACATGGAACCGTGTTGTAGAAAGTGACATTTGAATTATATTTAAGACAAAGTGACACTGAAATTTACCACTGAGTCAGATTGAATGAATCAGATCCTCAATATACAGAAGTGGGCACATGCCCCGCGTTGGAAGAGGCATTATTGTCTATATATTGCCTATATATTGTCATAATACCAAAAATAAGAAAACAGGACCTTGAAACGTGAACTTTCCAAATGTTGAGAATACTCCCCCTAAACTTGAACTGTTTTCATTACTAATGTACCACACCGAATTACGACATATCTGAACCATGGGCGTCTACAGCGAGCATGTGGACAAAAATGTAAAAAAAAAAAAAAAAGGTAACACTTTCACAGAGTTTCACACAAAACTGCCCAGAACTGTAACTAAAAACTAGAAAAGAAAACCAGTCTTCCATAATTATGGTCATGACCAACTTATGATGGGTAGACAAACGCAACACACCCGCAGACACACAACTGCTAAAGCATCTTGGGTGTTCTGTGCGAAGCCCTCCTGGCACAAATGTCAGCATGCACCCCACGTTCTAAATGTATGTTGGATTACACGGCGGAAACCCGATGTCTGAGCCCAGTCAGCACGACACCCGAGCCAGTACGGCTCGACTGCATGCCCCCGTCATCGCCCGAACACCAGCACACACTGCTAATCCAGCAGACATGTGCCGGGAGCGTGTCAGGGGTTTGTCATTTATAAATGCTGTATCCCTGAGAACCTCATAGCACAAGTGTGTGAAGGAGAACTTTATTCTGAGGGCTCTGTGGGTCTTATCTATTCTGGGTCTCACAATTGATATCCTCATTCCCTGGCTGTGTGACTGGTCTCTGAAATCCCGCCACTCGCCAACGTCTTACAATGACAATGACTCAATTAAGAACTTATGGGCTGAAACCCTGGCAACACCCAGCGCTGAGAGCTGGCTTAAGACCAGTTGGACTTAGATCAGAGTGCGGAGGACCACTTGGTTGCAGCTCAGCTGTACCTCATTCATGGTCATTTTGGAGGCCTTACACCCAAAGCCCTGCGGCCACACCCCTTTCTGCACCACAAAACAATCTTGGTGAAGCACTTCACTGAAGAAGGGATAAAAGGAAAGGAAAAAAAAAAGATTATTTTTGTTTGGAGGGCCCAAGCAGCAGTGATGCATTACTTGTTCAAAGTCCTAGTCAAAGGCATGACTGATTTAGGCATGGCGTTGTCAAATTCTAGTGCAAAAATGTTGAATTTAGCACAAATCTGATCAAACCATGCTGCGTCACGGTGAGATTTCCATGCCTTCATCACTGACCTTTATCTCCAAGTGATATTGGTGATGAGTCGAATATAAACGGAATAAAGCAGTATTGACTGATGAACTTGTTTTCATAATCTCGCTTTCCAAGAGATAAAACTGGATTAAATGATCAAGTCCACACGCCCCTTCTCATATCATCCTCGTATATACCACAAGTGGCAGAACAAATAGGACCTGGTGTTTGTTTTAACCTGCAGGGAGTGCCACATGGGTGGGGTTTGTGTGTTTTTGGACATTTGGAGGTATGTCAGGTTCACCGCTGATCACATAAAAGATGAGCAAATGTATGTTCAAACACTTTCATTTGATTGTTAAACTGTGCGGCTCTTTAATTGTCTTCACCATGAAACCCCACCTATCTGGATCTCCAAGAGAGAAAAGCAAATAATGTTGAGGAAACTTGAGATTGCTATGACACGTCATTGTAGACTGGCGTCACGTTCCATTATTTCATTTGATCTCTGTCTGTGGACACTGTCTATACATTTTGAGTCATTTGTGGCTTTCATCGTAACACACAGATGCATAGAGAGACACAAAAGTCTACATTTTATATTTGTGGCCTTTTCAGTCTATGGACATACAAACATACATTTATTTACAAAATATATTGTGTATTCTAGAGTGTTCTTGTTTGTTATTCTTTCTCTCTCAGCAGCAGGTTTAGGAAAAGAGGCTACAATTTTCAAATCACTGAAAAATACTGAAAATATCAGTCCAATAAATGTTTCATGAAACCAAAGCTATTGTTGTCTAATAGTAAGGCAAAAGAAGAATATGCAGTTCTTCACATAGCTCTTTCAAAACTGGGGAGTCAAGATGGTTGCAGTTGCGTGACTGCATGAATCCATATTACACAATACAAGTGGAGCAGTTGACACCATAAAAAAGGTCAGTGAGTTTCATTTACTAGATTAACATGTGCAAGGAGGATGCATAGCATCACTTCTGGCATAGTTTAGAAAATGGGGTCCAGTATCAAAACTGATTAGCGATGAAAATAAAAGAATTCTCAATGTTCTGAACGCATATCATGGCGGCAATAAATACATACTCATCACATCTGACCACAGAAAATGCATTGACATTAAAGCCTTCAATGATGTTTTTCTGTTTTTTTCAGGATTGTTATTGGTTACAAACATGTTGAAAACCACCAAAAACAACACATTCAACAGTGTGATAGCATCACGAGGAGTGACAAGGATTTCAAACAGGCTGATCAATCGAGAAGTGTTCATCACTTCTATTTTACCCTGTGTATACTACGAGACACAAGACGCACATTTGCGCCGAAAGTTGTCTTTATCTACCAAATAGTCTAGTGTAGTTTTGAGTTTTGGATTCTTGAATCTTACAGGATGCTATACCGTGCTGAGTTGTCGATGGACTTAGTACTTTATGCCTATGAATAAATTGCACCTTGTGTACCTTAAACTTCTGCCTCTCGAGAATGTTCAAACCAGATTCTGCCGACACCAGTTGGATTGTAAGTGTGAAGTTTCCACAACCACTGAGGAGAACAGCAAGGAAGTTACTAAAGATTACCAGACAATTCATTGGTCATTTTTGAGGTCTGTATCTGTACTTCACTGATAAAAATCTTCTTGATCGTCAGTAACCTCTTTCACTTTGTTCAACTGTGTGAGAGGCGTGGATAAATCAAGACGGTTACACAGCTGGTTTCTGCTATTTTATTTTCCATTTTTTGTAAAATAAACATTTTGGCTGAGAAACGCCACATTCTGTTACAGCCATCAAGTCCATCATCAGTTGAGGTGACAATGACCTGTTTTGCTTGAGAAATACGGTGGTCAAGCCAACAGTGGTAAATAGGTTGTCGCGTGGCTGATGACGACTTCTTCTTCTGCGGAGGCAAGTTAAAAGACTATTTCATTGCTGTAATGGCCACATCTCACTTCAATGTACACAATTCCACTTTCACACTGACTAAGTCCAAAGCTACAAAATGATCCTATTTCTGGTCACAAAATTTACCAATGGATTCAAAAATGATTCGTCGGGGTAATCCACGTTCAAATCTCTGGTGTTTCTCCCACGCGAATGCAATCTCGAAACATAACAGGAAATTAAGTCATGTATAATCCGTGTTCAATTTTCAGGCTTGTTAGTGCAATGTAGTCTCACTACAGAGTGCATTCATCTGGAAATAGAGTTGGAGATGGCGAGTGAGTGATGTGTAGGGATGTGTAGTACAAGATCTTCTGTATGCCACAATATTTGGGATAAAAGCCAGTGTTTTGTCCGGCAGCACATCTCGAGCCAGAGCCATTGGAAAGCTGAGCGTTCTACGTTCGAAAATAGACGCCTGGGCTATGTCAGTCACGTCGAAAGCCAAAAACATAGTAAATGTGTTCCAGATAAACATTTGCGATTATCCCTCGGTGTCATTTGAAACCCTCCTCTGCTGCTCCTGATGCTACCACAACTCAAGGCCACAGAGAGAAACTGACAGGAAAAAGAGCGACAGCAACAAATGTGTGTCACCTGGTCGGTGTGGTCTGGTCATGAACTGAGAAAAGCATTCCAACTAAATAACTATAGCCAAGACATCTCAACTGTCTAGTTCACGTCTCCCTGCTGCGTCCAGTCTCCAGTGGATCTTACTGGAAATGATTCCTTCTCTCACTGCAAAACTAGTGAGATTTACACAGAACTTTGAACCGCCCTCTCATGAACGCAGAAAATCATGTACCAAAGTATCTAGCCTTTGCAAGTTTGAATCAAATAGCAAGTAGCTGAAATACCGCACCCCCATTCCTTCCTCAATTTTAAAGTGATTTACGACCCAACTGCTGTGTAACTAGGCGCTGTCAGGCACTGGAGAAACTGAATCACACCAAGTGAAAACACAAACAAACCAGCAGAAACAGCTACTTAACAATGTTTTATTCTTCTTTTGATTCCAATGTTTCATTTTTGCAGAGATTTTTGGACATTTAAATGCTACTTCTTTGTGGGACATTGCCAGAAAAAGCCATTTATTTTGCTTTTGTGTCAGCAGGAGAATCTTACCATAATATTTATCTAAATATTTGCTACACGTTGCCTCAATTGGTGCATTCAGTTTGTCTCTATAATTTCTATTACAGATTGGGATTGTTCATTTTCACTGAACAAAGTATGTTCCCATTGGTCTTCGGGGTTATTATTTCTGCATCTCCCATAAGGGGATCGCCACAGCTAGTCAGCCTCCACTACCCTTAACCTGTGTCATGTCACACTAATCCTCTTCATGTCCTTCTCCTTCATCATGTCCCATGGGCATCAATGGCTGTCTTCTTCTGGGTTATTATATCTTGTTACTAAGGTGGGAAAAAATACAAGTACATACATTTCACTTCAGCACCTTTTCGAACCCATTCAGCACCATTTACACAAAAATGTCAAACTCAATTAACCTCAATTATTTTTAGATTTCAATGAATCAAAATATGATTGACAGACATTGGTGGGCTATGCTGATATTCGTGAACTAAGCTGGAGATGATATGGAACACGTCAATAACACTGGGCCGAGAGAGACATGAAGATGCTGTATGTTTTGGAGACCAATAGAGAACCAGGTGTAAACAAAAAAAAATGGTTACACAAGGAATCTCTCAAGAGAGGGTCAAAGGTGAAGCCCCAACACTGTGTTTGAAGGTGCAAGAAGACTTGCAGGAGTCTGGTGAGTCAGCTCAACTTTGTAATTGACTGCAGGGGAGCAGGTGCTAGAGACTTGGTGGCAGAAAGGAAAGGTTGGCCTGACCATTGATGGAGAATAGAAAAAAGAAAGAGAGGCTTATATATTCAACACTAGCAGGTAAAATGAGGAAACAGCATCCAAGGCTGTCTGGTGGCAGACAACAACTGGAGAAGCGTGTCCATCTAAAGGGCCGTGGAGCCACTGTTAGAGCCCACGATTAGTTACCAGTTTACACAATGCAAATTAAAGGTTCGTTTTTGCACATATTGGGATAAATCTGCGGACACATATAGACACACTCAGGTTTGTCACGCCATCTTTGTGCGGTCCGCTCATTGTCATAACCCTTTCCCCAGCCTCTCACCAAAAACCTAACCATCCAAAACACCTTCACCAGGACTCTGAACCAAACCTACACCCAATTATAATGACACAGTTATTTTGAAGTCTTCATGCTCAAATTGAGGCTTAATCCTGTGGGGTCCAACAAAAGGGCCCCACAAACACCTAAGGGCCCCACAAGGGGTGTTTTTGCCTGAGTGAGAGAGAGAAATAACAAGACAAATATGTAATGAGCAGAAGAGCACACGACTGTTTCGAATCGCTGAAGTGAAATGCAAGGGTAATTTTGAAATAGCTTTTTTTTGCCAAAGTTCCAGCTCAGTTATTTTGCCCACATCATCAGGAAATTAATGGAAATGTGCTTCAATTTTTTTTTTCTTCTTTCTTAACGAATATTTGCTTATAGGAAAATCAAATATGAATTCAGTTCTTATTCATCTCCCTGAGTTTTCTTTCATACTTAGAATGCCTATTAAAAACCTGTTTCATTGTTATGTCCCTGTATCAACTCTACCTATAAATGTTTGCTGAGAGAAATTTACATATTTTGTCTTTCTGAGGCCAGGGAGCCAGATGAGAAGCCTCAGGATCTCTCGTGTGTGTTAGGCTGATATTGCATGTGGTGAAGGATCCTCAATGTCTCATCGTTTGTCAGGTTTTGAGCAAAAAATAAGAGCAAATTGGAGAAGCAAACAAGAGAGACAGAAAGTGAATCTTAGGGCAATAAATGCAAGCACCTAATCATGAGGTATAATAACGCATGTGCATCTGCGAGTACCCCAAATGCTCGATCCACAAGGCCAGCTCTTTCTACTGCTGCACCAACTCTGCAATTTGGGTGTGTCGTTGGGCCGCAGATAAGTATAGGCTGACTAATATGCACTTCTAGGGCTCGGGGAGAAATGCTTAGAGCTAAATGTTTGATTTGTGTTCATACAACACATGTCGGAATCATTGCAAAGCCGTCGTTCCCTTTCAAAGTGCCCAGCTCAAGTCCAAATCAGTGAAGATTTTCCACTGGGTGAAGGAAAAAAATCCTGCCTCTGAAGATGAACATTTTCCTTTGCAGAGAATGATTGTATTATGTGTGGTTCAATGACATAATAGGGCTCAACAACAGCATGAAAGTTCATTGACAGTGTTCATTCCTCCTTCACCTGACTGTCCACAGCATTCACTTGTATGGCATCTTTTACCACCGCAGCCCAGGTACATCAAGTAGCAAGTAAGCAGCAATCACTAAAGTAAATCTACTTCCATGTGAATGAATACGTTGGTAGAGATGGTAGGTCAATTATTAGGGTTTTGAAAACTTCAGAATAACCTGCACTTTCACAAAACTGGACTGAGGTTCCCCTCGAGGAATTGAGCTTTTGCTAATCGCCAGCACGATTTTCGAATCATGGAAGTTAGATCGCTGCCATTGTTTGCTGAGTTATAAATATAAAAGGGAAGGGATGCACTGTCTTGATGCTTTTCTAGTTTGAATCTAAAAGGGGAAGCATATTTTGGTCCAACTTCACGTCTCATTCAAATGGTTGCTCAAATCCAAAGACTTTGGAGTGGAGTGTGCCATCTTGTGGGCTCTGAAAATGAAGACACTGTGTCATGAAGCCTTCCAGCCCCTCACTACTGAGAGGCATATGGTGTCATATTGGGTCCCAGACAACATAAACGGGTGTCTAAGTGCATTTAAGTTTAAGTCACCCACATAAATGCTGGCCCACAACAGACATCGCCGGGTCCTCAGTGTGAATGCTTTTAATACTGGGATTAGTAAAACAAGGTAGGGAGCAGCCCTGAGACCTGAAAGGAGCAACAGGTCCCCTTGTGAAGAAAGGACGCTCAGTACGCTAAGTTTAACTTCTCCCGTTTTGCAGGATTTCCAATCAATACCGGAGGAGAAATTTTGTATGGTCACGGTAGCTAGGGTTGTGTGTGTTTCCTTCATGACCCAGCAGTGGATGTAGAATTGAAGGTGTGTTTGGAGAGCACATCAAATCATGAAGTAATGGTCTACTTTCTAAAGTTCTGGAGCCCACAAAAGGTGCACAGTTGTAAATGAATTACAACTACAAAACAAAGAAAAAAAAAACAACTATTGGTCCGTTTCCAAAAGAATGCAGGCAACCTCCATCATACGGACGACATTTCAAAAAGAGAACAAAAAGAAATCTGCAAATGAATTGATTCAATCAAAGCCACATTTTCCACTACCTTGAGTCCCAACACGGTGTGGAATATGATGACGGCAGAAGAATGCGTCCTCCACAGATCTCAAGAGGCTCGGCAGCGTTGTATTCCGCTGAGAAAGTATTCTGAAGAGACAGGAGGTGTTTGATAAAAGCCTTTTATCCACCCCAAAGAGTTTCTATTATTTCTATTAATTTGCTTGATAAAGATTATAAAAATTAAGATAGTAAAAATACATCTCACTCAGGAGTACAGTGAAATCCTCTCTGCTGTTGCTGTGAATGCACATAAAATTTTTGCCAAACCTTACAGAGGAAATATACAGTAATTCATAACTTGAGTTTTAAGGACAAGCAATTAAAGCATTATGATCTCATTCCTTGAAGGTGATATGTTAATATGTGAAAATTCACGACTAAGCTGAGAATATAAAGCTCTATGCAAATATAATAAAACCGTTTTGTATTTTAGCGGAAAACGCTGACTAATGTGCCACAAGTTGAAGGCAATAAACGCCTTTCTTTTTTGACTGCGAAAGTAAAAGCGCTGTTTGTAACAATCAATGACAGAATAATTTAAACAGCACGAATTGTCTGAATGGACAAGAACCCATTGTATTTTAACATTCAAATTTCCTGTATGTATAATCTTTTGCTGGCTCTTCTTTTTAATGAAAAAGATATATTAAAAAAAATCTCCCACCCGTAAGAGTTATATTACACAACTGTACATTGATCTGCTCAGGTTAAACACCATTGAAATCCATCTCAAAATGCGGTCACAAACCTACATTTATTTTCAGTTGCTAAAACGTGTTTATTTGCTCCGTTAAGAGCGGCTCTATCCTGTCGCTTCCCAGCCTCTTCAGTGCGCTGCGCGTTAAGCACAGTAATCGACGAGCGAAGAGCGCTGAGAGGGGGGCAGTGGGGGCGCGGATCTTGCTCAGACAGGAGCGGAGAGGGAGCGCAGCTATGCAACCCGGGACAATGTGCTGAATTGGCAGCCTATATATAAGTCTGCCATTTGGACTCTCTAATGCCACTTTACCTTATGAGGAAACTTGGGGCCGCAGCACCTGCTCACAACAAAATACCACTTCAACTTCGTGCGACCGCCGAGGTCGGATTGTTTTTCACACAGACACTCTCGATTACATCACATGGTTATAAATTGTTTTTGCCTCGGCCCAAACAATTAAAGAACTTGTTCTAAATGGTGATTTACGCGCGGTGCGGGTGCGGGCATGTCCTGGAGCGTCCAAGCCAATGGGAAGAGCGCGCGAGCGAGTCAAGTTTGGGAATTAAAACGACTACCGATCAGTTCGGCTGCGGTAAAATCAGAGGAAGCGATCCACTCGAACTTTTGTCTCTGTGTGAGAGTGTGTTTCTGCGGAAAGCTTCTTATCAGCGGCAGGGCAGCAGCTTATCTCGGTGGTGTAGTGTGGTTCTATATTTGGGGAAACACCCTCAAGTGACTTCTATCAGCGCGATCCAGGTCGCCTTGGTGCGCCTTGTCCTCCGGTACCCTCTGTCACATCCTCACCCTGCGTCCGCTACCAACTCTCACAGCGGCTGCTCCCCTCATGCCCGTGCGAGGAGCAGTCTCAGAACTCTGGATAAAAAGGGCCAATATTAGGCTGTGGCCACCGAGCGCTCCAAAGTGAGAAGGTTCAGTGTCACCGGCCTCCACGTTGAAACTCAATGTATCTTGGCATGATTCAATGTCAATTCACAAAAAAAAAAAATGCAACTCAGACAGCGCGCACGCTTATCATCCTGCAGTGTAACGGAAATTATGTATATTATGAAGAGGTGAAGAAGGGATATATATATATATATATATATATATATATATATATATATATATATATATATATATATATATATATATATATATCACTGCTCGAACGGTTAATAAATTACTTTTGTCTTAAAACAATTCATTTTAAGTTGCACAAAGAATCGATGGCGGATCTTCCCCCTGAAATCCCCGTTTACCTAATTGTCCGGCAATGAAGTTGGAAGTCTATTTTCATTTGCGATTGGGACCTTCTTGATCCCCGTGGAGAAAGGTGACATGTGCCTTGAACTGATCCCCTCTATTGTGGGGAGATTAAGGGGGGTCGGCCTGTCAGACAGAGGAGAGGTGGCTCTGAACAGAAGGTTGCAGCTGTGTGAGCGGGATACTTTACAGGCCGCTCTGATTTCTTGCAAGTGACTGTTCGACCAAGGCATTGATGAAGTTGAAATTGACTGTGCAGGTTCAAGCGGGAACACAACTTGTAACCAAAAACACAAATAAAGAAAGATGCATTTTTTTGTGAATAGACACGCGTGCGTGATGACTTTTAAAATACAACAGGTGCACGTTTTAAATTAGACACATATATATATATTGTCATGATATTTATGCATTTGTTTATTTTGTTGTTGCATAATGTCAACTTTGCATTAAAAAAAAAACTGCATATTTTCTAAATAATATTTATTTCAGAACATGTGAGTTGTGTCATAACAATACGCCTATTGTTTTGAATAAGTTTGTCAAAGTCACAATCTGCTTCTTCAATAGCCAGCTGAAGCTCTCACCTATCAATCAGATGGCAGACTGTTGGTCCAAAGTGTTTCTTACGTCGCTGACTTTTTCAACAGGACACTCACATGCGAGAGGAGTTCCGTCTTTTCTTACCTGTGTCAGATCGTCTTCGCTGCTGGACTGCACTGCAACAAACTTTCGCACAAAGTTGGGACAGTTGACGTAGTCTGGAATCCGGACGAGTCAGATCAAGCAGCCTTCCAGTCCCGTGCGTAAAGTCACCATCGCTGGAGCGCGTCCGGTACTTCGCTAACTCCGCGTGTCGGCGAGGAAGAGTTCCAGAAAGGAAAACGTTGCTTTCAGAAGAGAAAACAAACACTTGGATCTGTCACCAGTCTGCGATAAGTTATGATTTTCATAAAGTTATTTCCCGTCCAACAGTGTGTGGAGGTTAAGTGGGAGTGCGGGGCAGAGCCGCGTAAAGAGGCAGTGGCAGGATAACCCCTCCTCTCTCCGTCTTCCTCCCTCCCTCTCCCTCCTTCAGTCATTCACTGTTTGCTTTTCCCTTGTCACGTCTCGTCGTTCATTAATCAAAGAGAAATTAAAGTAACATTAAAGGTTTCGTGGAATCCGTTTCAGCAAGTGCCTCGTTCTCAGGTCCCACCAAGTTGGAGTTTTTATTCAAATGATCTAGTGACTTCTTTTCACCAACTACCTGATATTGATGTTTTCACGGAACTTCTTTTTTTTATTTAAATAGAGAACCCACGTCTCTGTAAAGCCATTTAAGCCACCAATGAGAAAACAATTCAATGAAGGCTGAGTTTAACCTTCGAAAAGTGTTTATGTCAAACGAAACAGCCTGTAAAGTCTAATGAAGATCGGATACGCACATCTAGGGTGAAATTGCGCACGCTTGCGTTGACCCTCTGCGTCTTCACTGCGCTGACTCTGGCGTCCTCTACTGACGGCGCACTCGCATTTCTACTGTAACACAGAAGCGCTCTGAAAATGTATCTGTCCTCTTTGATTTTTTTGTTCTTCATTCATACGCTGTATAATTTTGTTCTATCAAATGACTACATTTTGGCGTTCATATCTTTTATGAGATCAGTTTTCACCATTATTTTTGTGACTGACACACATATTTCACAGTCATGTCATATTTGAAAGTGTCTTGAGATATATTAAATATGTGTTTTAAGTCTATAGGCATTGACTGATATGATCATGTCAATTATTTGGAAGATTGAATTCATGGAATTCAATTCATTTGAGGTGAATTCACAGCGTCTTTATGTGGCATCATGGGAAAGTCGACAGAAATGTGACTAAATATGATGAACACAATTGTGGACTGGAAAAAGAGAATGGTTTCCTGATGCCTGATAAACATCAAAATTATGCACGCTAACACCACAAGGAAAGGAAAAGGCTGTGTGAATATGTGGACAGAAGCTAGTCGGAAAGAGGCATTGTGAAACAAACCATTTACCAACATGGGCCCCTCTGCCAGGCAGGATCAAACATCAGCGTCATGCAGTCAGATGACAGTTTACAAATGCACACCAAAACGTTGGCCAGAATTGTTGGTCAGATGATGCTAAACTTTAACTGCATGGTTGTCATGGCCATTGCTCCATCCAGAGGAAAAGAGAGACTCATGCTTGCCTGAAAACACCATCCCAACTGTGAAGAATGGTGGTGACAGCTTCATGTCGTGGAGCGGCTTTGCTTCAGGAGCAACTCATCTCTCTCAACATATCAAAGTTAAAGCTTGTGTGTTTTTTTCGGTTCTGCCAAACTGGTGACAAAATGGCCTCAGATAAATTTGAAAGCCATGATCCCAATCCGATTGGAAACTAGGAAGTACAGTTGAAAGGTTGACAAGCCAGATGTCCAAACTGCTGAGCTACACAAATACCGTCGCAAAATTAGGTGGCCGTAACACATCCCTCTAGATCACTCGCCACAATCCAAGCAAGCCTCAGAAACATGAATTATAACAACGAACCATTGAAAGTTGCCTTGATAAGTCACTTAGTGTGTTTATTACCCTGAGCAAACCAGTTTCCATGCTGTTCCCGTGTACAGGAGCTGAGGCTGCAGTGACTTAGACATAGCCTTTATTGTCCCTCTTGACCATTTCACATACAATATTAAAGGACAAACAACCCTATTTGATAGACTTGCCAGCTGAGTGAGACTGTGGATAATTCTTTAATTTACTAGTCACATTCATATTCTAGTGTGTGTCATGTTTTGCAGAAACATATGTACATAACATAATATGTTTAGCCACTGCTACTCACGCCTAGAATAAACAGGGAGAGCATACATACTAACTCCATTTCTGACACATGCAGTATAGGGATGATGGTTCTCAAATTACCTTTAAAATAATGACAGTTGCATCTTATCTTAAATACAGGCAGCACTTGTACTATAGTGTGCCACAAGGACATGGTAATAGCTCTTCGTCAGGGTATTTTTAAGGCAGGGTCTTTCTGCAGATGAGAGGGTAAGGTCAGACCAAGATAAGAGTGAAAAAACCCAATGTAAAAATCACCCATCTCCCTCAGTGTTTACAGTATGCCCCCTGATGTTCTCAAAGTAGCAGTCATCTGTCTTTATTTATTCAGCCCTCATGCATTCAGAGCAATAATTGCAAAAAAAAGTGTTGTTGTTTTTTTTGTTTGTTTGTTTTTTTGCATCATTCATTACTGATTAAATTATGTCATCATAGTTTTATTTAGGTCTTTGAAAATGCAGCAGTGGTTGCACAAAACAATACCATAGGTTGTATATAGAGGGAAGTATAGGGCAGGTAAAGAAAAACGGGGACAATGTGGTGATTGTGGGTAATTTGTTCTGTAGTGTTCGGCCTGCCTGAGTGAGAGACCAATACACGTGAGCCTGATAACAACCCTGCTGTCTCTTCATCGTTTTGTCGGTCAAGAAATGTCACATTATTGGCGACGAGGATATTGTGGAACGCATGACAAAGCGCTGTAGTAAAACGATGCACCTGAGTTGAGAAAAGTTTTTTTTTTTACGTGGAAAAACGAGAACGTGGAGATGGCTGCTTGGCTGCTTGGAACTGTCAGTGCCTTTGATGGTCAAACACAGAACTGGGAAGAATATGTGCAGGTCTTGGAACACTTTTTTGAGGCAAATGGAATTGCAGAAGCTGCAAGAAAACGAGCAACACTGTTGAGCTCGGTGGGCAGTCGGGCGTAAAGTTTGATGAGAAACTTGTGTTGTCCAGAGACGTCTGGTGACAAGACCTATGAAGAGTAAACAACACTGCTTCAGTCATATTACAATCCAAAGCCCAGTGGAATAGTCCAAAGATATACAGTTAATTCAAGGACAAGAGTCTGTGACTGAATACGTGGCAATTTTGAGAGAACTGGCCCAACATTGTAAGTATGGGGACAAGCTGAAAGAAATGCTGAGGGACAGACTGGTGTGTGGTATCAGTGATGACTGCATTCAGAGGAGACTGCTTGCTGAACCTGGTGCTCACATTTGAGAAGGCTTTGAAGACAGCGCAAGCAATTGAGGCAGCTAACAGAGATGTCCAGGATCTACAGACAAAAGCCTTTGATGGTGTCATGAGTAACGCTTCACACCCTGCACAGTTGCATCAAGTGAACACCAAACTGAAGCAGCAAGGTAAACCAGCTCCATTCGTATGTTACAGATGTGGGGGTGACCATAAGCCCAGTGGTTGTAAATTCATCAATGATAAGCGCAACAACTGTGGTTAAAAAAAAAATAAATTTGCAGCATCCTATGGGGGAGGAAAGTATAAACTAAGTAGAAAAGGGTTCAGTAAAACGAAGAACCAGACTGCTCATCACATCACTGAAACTTCAGAGAATCTCTCAGGTGAGGAAGAGGTTTTTACGATGCACAGTTTTAAGGAGACAAAAATATCAAAAGTGGCCCCCATCGCTGCACATCTGGATATAAATGGAATGAAGGTCGAGTTTGAGGTGGATACTGGCTGTAGTGTGACAATTTTGTCTAAGTCTGAATGTGGGAAGTTATGGGCTGCAGGAGTGCTCACTAACCTTAAAAACATACAGTGGAGAGAGAGCGGCTACACTTGGGGCTGCCAAGATCAATGTAAGGCATGAAGACTCAGTTAGACAACTTCCAGTCGTAGTTGTGGTGGGCACTGGACCAAACCTGTTGGGCAGGACTTGGATAAAAGAACTGGGGATGCACTGTCTTCATGTTAACAAGTTGGAACAACCTACGTTGACCTTACAGGATGTGTTAAGGCAGAATGAAGAAGTGTTCAAGGAGGAATTAGGAACCTGGTGAGGCCCTCCTTCCCAAATATATATTAAAGAAAATATGTCTCCACAATTTTTCAAAACCAGACCAGTGCCATACGCCATGCGCAAGAAAAATCGAGGAGGAGTTGAAGAGACTGACAATGGAGAGAATCATTGAGCCAGTGAATTTTTCAGAGTGGGCAGCACCATTCGTACCAGTGTTGAAACCAGATAGTTCGGTGCCCATCTGTGGGGATTATAATGCAAAGTCAC